>NW_027269264.1:21975743-22590743 GCF_023055355.1 Agelaius tricolor | reverse complement strand
TAAAAGCTATGTTAATAAAGAAAAAATACATTTTAATTTCTAATACATTAGCTTATTGGCTAATTAGCTACATTAGCTCAAAAAGGAGCAACACAATAATAATCTAATACATTATGTAGCTTTCAAGTGTCTGTGTTTTAAAAAAATAATGGTTTTGTGTGTTTTCTTTTCCATCTTACTTAGAAGAGCAGTTGCTTTTTGTTTTTACAGAGAATGGAAGACATAAGTCTTTCAACAATTTGATGAGTTTTGTTTATTCAATCTGTCCCTGGAAATCTATAACTAAAAGGTCAAACATCAAAAGATTTATGTTTTCTTTTATGTGATCTTTTTGTAAAAAATCCTTCCTTTCTATTCTTTTTATATGCTGTTTGTTTTCTGTTTACTGCGCAGATGTTAGTAAAAAAAAAAAAAAAAAAAAAAAACAGAAACCAGAAAAAAACCAAAACCAAACTTCCTGCAATCAGAAGAAAATAATGCACTCACTTTTCAGATTGCAGCAATTGTGAAACAGAGTGACCATACAGGGCCAGCAGCCAAAATCCTCTCTGAGAGGGCCACATGCACCAGTGAGCCTTGTAAATCTTTTTTAAACTCATCCTCAGTCCTGGATTTATTTGTTTTTCTAAGCAGACTGATCTGGCTCCCTTCAGGCCCTACGAAATGATCTGTCACTGTCTACCCAGATAACCTGAGGCAGCCAATAATGAAGTCAGCTCACCAGGCTTGCAAATGGGCCTAGTATCTTAGATCATGTAAGACCTTTTTACTTATTAGGTTTCCACCTCAGGGTCCCCTCTGCCTTTCCCTGGTGTACGCACATGTAGCTGAAGGCAGCTGAAGTCTCCTCCTGGGAAGATTCTGGGACAGTCACGGAGCAACTTGGTGATTTGATTCAAAAAACCTGAATGTTTCCAAATTGAAGAAGAAGGTCCCTGGTTTGGTTTGTTCTTATATTGATGCTAGTGTTCTTAAATGGCCTTGGAGGCTGATGATCACAGCTGTTAAATACTTTCAGCCTTTACTCAGACAGTAATAAAAACTCGGGACTTAGTTAAATGCAGGTCTTCACCTAACTCTAAAATAGAAGATTGGTTTTTGTATTGGAGTAACTATTAGATTATTTGGGATTAGGTATAGATAATCCCAAAGCTATGAAGAAATTATTTATATTAGGCATGTCATAATTACAGAATGACAGAATCAGAGAATCAGACAAGCGGGTAGGGACTACAGTGGGTCATCTGGTCCAACCTCCCTGCTCAAGCAGGATCATCCTGGGACACAGGGGACAGGATTTTGTCCAGATGGTTCTTGAATATCTCCACTGAAGGAGATCTGACAACCTCTCTGGGCAATCTCTGCCAGTGCTTAGCTACTTGCCCAGTAAAGTTCTTCATCATAATAACCATGAAATAAAAGGTATGACAGAAAGCAGAATTTTACTTTCCCAGCCTATATCTCCCCAAGACTCCCAGAGAATTTATGCATTTTCCCTTACAGTTTCTATCTAGGTTGTATGTAATTATTTTTCACTGTATTTCTCTTTGCTATGCTGCAATATCAGGAAAAAAATATTAGTTTACACATTTCCATTAGCAGAATAAGGACCTTACTCAGATCATTCTGGTTTTAAATCTGGGTGATACAATTCACCTGCTCTTTATGATGCCTGTAACCTCATGTGGCAATATGCACTTCCCAGCCAAGAGTCAGTGTAGCAGCATTTTGTGCAAGCTTCACAAATCAGAGGTGATGAATCAAGCTGATGACCTATCACTTCAGATGGAAATGCTCAATAACACAGCAACTGACCCAGTGATCTGAACTCAGAAATGAGGCCTTATTGTACATTTTTGTTACCCATACTCTCAAAGCTTCACAGTTTTTTCTTAGTTTCCTGACAGCACTCACTGCCTAAAAGTCAACAATGGCTTTGGCTTTTTGTTGGAGCTCTCTGGTGGCTTTTCCTATCACACAAAATAAGTGCAGAGCACGGTTAACCCACAGCTGAATCCCAAGCTAGATATGTAGCTTGTGTGTTTCAGATGCTTTCATCCTCCTCTGGAGAAAAAGTGGTGTGAATCTTTGCTCTGGAACAAGATGTGTGCTTGGTTTTCTAACAAAAGTGTTATAATTGAAAGGTTTTAAATGAAATTGAGATCATGTATGGGCTGTGGTATGGGCTGTGGAAGTATGGGCTGTGGAATCCCAACTTGAAAGGGGAAGGGAAGTACAGGGAAGTTCAGGGAAGTTCTGGGAAGGGAATTTGGAAGCTCTGGAAAGTTCTGGGAAGGGAAGGGAAGGGAAGGGAAGGGAAGGGAAGTGATGCAGATGTGCAAATGCTTATGGTCAAAAAGGAGCAACACAAGTCAGAGAATCTACAAAAGCTTATAAAGTTTTTATTAGTAAATTATACACACAGAAATTGGTACATTAGTCCTTTCTCTTACAGTAGAAAAACTGGTAGAGGATTTTGTATAAGGTGTAGGGTAAAAGAGCAGAGACAGAGAGAGACAGAAAGAGAGAGAGAGAGAGAGATTAAAAAGAGGGAGAGAAACAGGAAGACAGATCACCAGTCCTGGCTCCAGCATTGATCCAGTTGATGTAGTGTTCAGGGTCCTCAGATAAGCATCTTTTTACATATAAGTTTCCCCACCCTGGAGGGGAGTTTCTTACTTATGCTAATAAGCAAATTAGTTATCATGTACAATTCATTCTTCTAAACCTTTCTGGAAATAGGCCCAAGGGTTTCAGGAGACCATCAACCTTAATGGTCTTGATGCCCCTACTACGGGGTTAACCTCATTTCTGCATGTTTGTGTACTGTGTCGTGTCTCCAGAACTGGAACAAGGAGGTTTATCCCAGGAAAGTGTTGCATTACCTGTTGTATGGCCCCCTTTTCCTGTCAAATGATGTTCTTTCTCATGGCATGTTCTCACATTCCATTGGTTGGCCTTGGTTGGCTCCATGACTATCCAGCTATCAGTGTTTGAGACACACACTGATTAGCTCTTCTGTGCTTGTAGAAGGCATGGGTGGCCTTCAGACTTCAGGCTATCAGTAGGGGAGCTCAAGATCACATGATTTAAAAGATCTATCTTTTGAGAGTCAATGGCATCCCAAATTTAACATCTCCACCATAAATTGTTAAGTGTTAATGTATCTGGCATTTAATATACAAAAATAATTATGTTTTCTGAAAAGAAATCACAAGCTAGAGATTTAGTCACAAGTTCTTAATAATTCCATTGGAAATCATGTGCCCATTTATCCTTAATAACTTTGAAAATCTCAATCACTAAATGCAAGCATATTCAGAAAAATAAGGTTCTGATCATTTAGCCAATCACATACAATACAGACAAACAAGACAGGAGAAGAGAAAAAAAGAGATTAAGGAAGTCACCCTATGGACAGTAAAAAGCCCGAGAAAGTCACTTTCTACAATACAGTGAAAAGAACAAAACCAAAAAATAACTGCAAATATCAACTGCTTTAATAAGTTTGACAATTTTGTAGTAAAAGTTTCACAGGGCTACTCATTAAGCATGAAGTTAAAATTCTGATCAATTATAGTTGACTAACTATAATAAATCAAGGAATTCTAGTCTTGTTCCTGTGATCTATCCTGTTTCCTATGTTTTTATGGAAACACATCATGGTAGAAAAAAATCATTATGAATTCTGTCATTCACCATCATAAGTTAGAAAAAATAGTCACATGTTATCAATGTGAAAACAATCATACATCAAAAACTAATTAGGTTCATTTTACACTTGGTACGAGTGGTACGATTTGGCAGATTTCTACCACTTGTTACTACAAGTCTGCCAAATATCCTCCTAGTGTGCATATACATGGATGAGGTAATTCACTACCAAATTTCTGATCTGAAGCATAGCATACTCAATAGAAACAAAAAATATATGTGTGAATTAGTGAAAATAAATTCTGCAGTGATGTCTTCTTCTTCAAACTCACATGCTGTGGTATAAAAATTGGAAGATTTCCACCTTTGTAAGACATAGAAGCACTGCAGCTTCCATTTGACAGCACAAATTCCCTTTCTGAAGACTTTTAAAGAATCATAACAAAACAAAATAAAATTCATACAGTGAAGAAAAGAATTTGCAGCATTTCTTTTCCATTAATACTTTATTATTCCCTTTTCCTGGATATGAATTCGGGTTGCTGGTACTTCACAGCAATTATCATACATTATATGAAAGACTATGCATTAAAGTATTAGAAATAGACTTTGACAGAATTTAAACCCAACAGCTAATTGCCTTATTTTCAGGCAAAACTTTCTAACATAAGGCTTTGTGATGACAGTATGTGCCACATAAGGATGACTGGCAGACCCTAAAAGATCAATACTATTTAGATATGACGATGATTAGTTCCAGCAGAAAAGAAAATTATTAGGACTTTATGAAGGGAACAGAGAAGCAGAGCCAGACTTGGCCAGACACATTTGAAGCAAGGCACTGGCTTTTCTGGCTAACTGCTTGGCAGCTCTAACATTATATATTCATCACAGATCATTTCAGCAAAATCTTATAAATTTTGCATCAGTCTGACTTGGGCAATGCCTTATGGCCATCTGTGCACATGACAGTGTAATCCCCAGTCCACACTAATTGTACGCTTCCTTCACAGAAAAGCTCTGGAATGAGAGGAAAAAGAACAAGCTCAGTACCTGTGTCGACAGTTTACCTGTAAAAGTGCATGACAGGAACATGAAACAAGTTATCCTGGGAACAATTAATATAGGCTAGCAGAAACTGCATTAAACATTTCCCCTTTTTACAGTGCCTTGGACCTAGGGCCGCACACATGCCTTCTGAAGCTTTTTATCATTTACCAGGTAGAGTGGAAGAGATGGGTAGATCATGCTTCCTATTCAGCCAGAATTAAAAGCTTACCAAATTGTTTGCCACTAGCATTCTCTTCTGAATTAATCTCTTTCAGCTACACAATTCTCTAAATCACTCATGCAATAAACCTAGCTTCTCTAATTACCTGTATCACTCTGCAAACTTTAATCACTTACATGCCTCAAATTTTCAGAAATTCTCTTATTCTTCTATTTTGGCACCCAGTTTTGAAAAGAGGACAGAAAATGGGGTAGAAATTATATAAATATAATTTTAAAAATGTGTCACAGAGTTGCTGACCTGCTTTTCACAGCTCATCTTTATCATGTTTCTACATCTTTTCCTCACTGAATTCCTACTGTTACATTCCTTAAAACTAAGGAGTCTGCTTTAGAAAATCAAGCACATATTCTTGTTCCTGTACTAAATGATCATCATAATCCTCACTAAATGTGTCATATCCATCGTGGTTATAACTAATGTCACTAATGACATCACCTTTCTTTTGCAACTTCCATGAAGCACTCAACACACTTAGAAATAGCATATTTTCTATTAAAATTAATTTCCCCAACACAGAAATGACTCCTCTCAATATTATGGTCATGACTTTGACAGTGCAGAGACTTAGGCACAAAGAAACAACCAAACACAAAAGCTCATTCAAAAAGCTCTTTGATACCACTGACCAAAGTTCTTGAACAAGAGCCTTTTGGCTTCTGTTCATGGGTCACATTAAGGTACGCAGGTAGGATGACCTGCTTCCACTGAATCAAAAAGCTTAAATCCCTTGGAAACTTCAACAGTTGCATCATGTATATTTCAGTTTTACATCCAGGACTTCTTAAAGAGCAATATCAGACACACTGCGATTTTGGACCTAAGAATGATTCCCTGAAAGCACTAGCAAATGAAAGGTTCAAGGAAATAAATTGCCACAATCATGGGGAAATTAGCCATAGGAAACAGAAGGGGAAAAACACGAGAGAGACAGAGAATGAAGGAGAGATTTCACATTCTGTTATATAGTAGTGCATGAGTTCGAAACTAGGAGAACACCTTTGCCACCACACACACATCCTTTGCCTCCAAAGAGTGGTTGCTCTTTTCTGCCACCACATGGAAAGAGGGAAATAAAGACAGCTGATGTTAAGCCACCAGTGCTCAAGGACTCATTCCATGTGTAAGTGGCCTGAGCAGAAGAAAAAACACAGCGATATGCAAAAACAGAGCTAAGGAAAACACAAACAAAACAAAGGGAAGAGAAATAAGAAACAAAAGTGGTACCTGAATCAAAACAAGAGTGATCTCCAAAGGGACAAATAAGCTTAGTTTTTCCTTCCCACCACATCTTGCATAAACAAAATGCAGAAGTGAGGAAAAAAATAGAGTACCTGTAACATTCCAACCTGTCCACAAGCAACAAACCATTCTGGCCAGAACTTTCAAGAGAGCCAAAAGGAGTCAAAATTCAAGCCAATGTCTCTCATTTTCATTATCTAACCCTAAAGCTACACAAATCACACCAAGAAGTGGTGAAAGCCAATTGACTTAATCCTTTTAGCCAAAATTTTTGCCCCCTGTATCTTCAAATCTATGATAACCTGGGAAGAAAGTGCAGTCTAGCTCAGAATTATTGAATCAAACTAAATGGTGACAATGGAGAAAAACCCAGCAGCTACATTAAACTTCAATTTAGATTCTCAGTGAGCTACACCAACATCTGTACCACCCATGCAAACTAGCAGTATCTGTGTCAAGGTGTGGCGAAAATACCAGTTCAGTAAAAATCAATAACACAGCCACTACATGAAACACTATGCAAAGGACACTTACTCATTTTTTTGTGACAACAAAAGAGGTTCAGAAATAAGGGAACTATTTCAAATTATGGGAATATTTGTAACTTATGAAAAATTATGAAAATATTTGTATAATTTTGAAGGAAATGTTGCAGGACTTCAGAATTTTCCATTAGTTGTATCACAAGTAATATCTCATCTGATCATCTCTACCAGGAGAAGTTTGTTTATTATTGTCACATTTCCAAAAATCACCACTGTTTGACTAAGACAAACACACATGTAACAAATAAATGTTTGAACTGCCAATCTGAATGACAAAATTTTTAGAAGTATTAAATATACCAGCAAAAACCCCAAAAACCCAAGGTAAATAGTCCAGTTAAATAATGTTAATGATTGCAAAAGTGACTTCACAAACAAGCATAAAAACTGAAGCCTTGTTTCCATCTTTCATTGCACCTTTTTTCAAGCTTCTATACAAAGATCTTTTTCTTCATGCAGAAACTATTAAAAGCAGCAGGCTTGTTTATGCTCTCAGTCTTAGACTTAGTCTGAGTTTCCTTATGCACTAGAAATGGCCTTGCTTTGGATATATTTAAAAACCATGTGCATTCTTTCTCCTCCTCTTCTCCTTAAAAATCAAACCCATTTTGAATTTGATTTAAAAGCTACCAGTTATTTTCCATGTGACAGAAGTGATTTTTTAAAGGTGCTCAAAAACTGGTTTTCCTCAAGTCTCTTTTAACATGTAGAGGTTCTTAAATTGATATACTTTACCTAATTTCATTTTTAAAAAACCCCAAACGAAGATAAACCCAAACCCAGAAATTTAAAGGGTATCATATTTATCTACAGCCTCATTGCAATTTATATACATTTTAAATACATAACTGAATTCTTAAAAGGACCAAGTGTTATCAAGGTGATGAATATCTCTGGACAGGAGCAGTGCTGCTGTGATAGCACGGTCACCAGTGGCACAATGTTTCAACCACTAAGCCACGAGGCACAGGAAGATTCGTCGTGATCTGTGACAACATCCTGTTGTTGAAAGAAAAGAAATTACTAAATCATTACAGTGCTCCCTGAGAGCTCACATGAACGTTTAATGATACTTACAATAGCTGAAAATGTCCCTTCTATCTTAATACTTTTAATAGTTAAATATTTCAAAAAGGTCAGTGATTATTGCTCTATTTGATGTGTGTCATTCACCCATGTGACCAACAGCACTTTTTCAGGACTGTGCCTGCTGTTCTTCAGGGGAAATGAACTGGGGAGATGTAACCTCAGCAGGCTGGAAGCAATCCAGTAACCTAGCCTTCAATCAAACACAAACACTTATTACGTAAATTGTGCTCTCAGTCTGACTGCTAGAACTAATCTGGTGTCACATAGCACTGCAGATCACTGTGAAAAGCCCTTTCTACTTTTCCACTTCTAATCTTGTAAAAGAACAAAGTACACACCAAGTATTTATCTTTTTGTTTTCAAAATCAGTGTTACAGAGTCCTTAGCACTAGTTATCTGACTTATCAAAAGATGCTGAATACAGATCTTTCAATAATGTTGCAGAAGGATCTTCAGATATTCAGCATCTCTGATAGAACCAACATATTTCACCCAAGCATGAAATCAATTTGGTTTTAAAACGTAAAGAAAAGTTCTTAAGACTACAGATGTGAGCTAAGTTTCTGTGCTTTGAGCAAAACAGTTTATCTGTGATAACTGCTTATGTTCATATAGTGGTGCAAAACCAAAACCAGAATCAAATCCCCTTTATGTGGGAAGTTCTGAGTGTCTTGTTGACACACTCATCTCCAGGTGTTTTTGAAAACAAAAAGATATCTTGCAAAACCTGCATCCTAAAGTAGTTGTCTATTACCAGCTGACAGGAAGAGTTTGATTAGCTCCTCTACAGTCTTATTTATGTGTTTAAGAAACTCTACTTTTAGGCACACGTGAGTCAGAAACCTTTCTTGAATAGTTATGTGTCAAACACCCAGGCATTTGTACACCAACTTTTATTCATTTTCTGCATTTCATTAAAATCAATGCTGGAAAGAAAAGCAAAAAATGCCACACATAAATTTGCATTCCTGTCTAAGCAAGTCTAACTAAAAACCCTCCAACTGAAACTTTATTAATACATAAACTTATTAATTTCTATTGAAGTAAAGTCCATCCAGAAATATGCTGACTCCAGCTCTCATTAATATACCCAGACTTGTCTGATGTGAGTTAGGGCCGCTTTTATTTCCCATGCACGTGAGCTGCCCTAGTGACTGAACAGTGTGTGAAACTGCACCCAACTGCAAGGAATCTGGTGGCGCAACACTAAGTAAACACTGATCAGGAAGCTGGTCCCACAACACCGGAGCCACAGGATATTGGCTTTCCTACCAGTTTTGGAAAAAACCTGACCCAAGTATAACTAGGTTTTGGCTACTATGACTTATGAACTTCAGCCTCTGTAAATCTATGTCCCTTGTCTCGCCTTTTGTTTAGAGGCATCTTAGCTCATACAAAAATGAAAGTGACAGCACCATTCTCAGAGCAACACATACATGAAAAATTTGGTAGAAAAAATTATTTTATGACTGAAATGTATAGAACCTCTAAGAGAGATTGGGCCATAAAGAAATATGGATACCATACTTGAAAACAACATGAGGCAGAACCCCAGCATTGCTAAATCTAAGGCATGGGAACCCAGTGTATGCTTTCCTGATGTACTCTGCATTTGATACCTGCATCACAGGCATTTGCCACATCTGCCATATGTCTAAGAACTGATAAGTCCCTGTCCAAAGTGATAGCCCAGCAAATTATAGTTAAGTGAGAGGTTGGTAGATTAGGACAATACTTGAAAGAACTCAAGAGTTTGAACAAACAGGACACAAAATGTTGGGGAGAGATTCTTGGACATACTTTGATAAGTCATATATGACAGACAGATTGAGTAAGACTCTCCCAGGTGCAGTATCCCTGCCTTCATCCAGGACTAACCTTCCTTGCTAATGAAACCATACAATAAACTCATGATTTTTCAATTTGAGTTCCTCTAGCTGTATCAGCACAAAATCAGAGAGTGTTAAGAGAAAGGATTCCTCCCCCCAGCTCTCAGTCAGATAATCACTTCTATTTCCTCACAATAATTTCTTTTTGTGAAATGAAAATGGTTTCAAAGAACACGAACTGACAATTGAAAGCTACCATCGATGCCCACAGGATGTCATACATCTCCCTTTCAGGAAATTAAAGCAGTAACAAGAGCAGGCAGAGACAGTAAAATGACGATAAAAATGTATTTTGATTAAATTATTCTGCAATAAAACTGAAAGGAATCTAAAAGCAAAGTCAGATTATCATCCTCATCATGCCTGTTGAATTACTTGAACACAAAAACATTTCAAGATGAGCACTGAACTAGCTGCAAACAACATTAGAAGTTGTATCTTTTCTTCTCCCCTTCCTCTTCAGCTGTCATGCCATGATGATCAGTTTAAACAGCCTCACACAACTCAAAATAGCACCTGCAAAGAGGAGGAATCCCTTCTGAACACAGTACTTTCAGTAAACCCACTCTGCTAACAAAAACATTGTTCACAAGGTGGTCAGATCTTCTTCCCCCACTTTGCACTCCATCTTTCCATAAAGCATAAAAAAGCCATTTCCTAAGATAGATACCAATCAATTACAGAGAAAAATGTTTTTCACTTTCTTTAAGAAACCAAAGCAGAGATATATTATTAATTACTAACTATACCAAAATAATGCATGATTTATTAAAAACCCAGACATTGTTTCAAAAGACAGTTTTTAAGCACTTGGTTTTATTCTTATTATTGTTTTTAGGTGAATTTTTTCCAGTGTCTTGGCAAATATCTTCTAACTATATCTTCTGTGTTGGTTTTACACAGCCTGGTTTTTGGTTGTAGGGGTGAGTGGGTGGGTGGGGCTGGCATTTGGCCAGCATCAAACCATGACATTATAGTCTTTGGACGAGTTTTCTTTTTTGAACACTTTTAAATAGCCATATTCTTTGAGAGAAAAAAAAATTTATTTGCTTTCACCAATAAATTTCTAAAATCAAACAGAATGGGAACTACAGTTTGAGAGAAGACTAGACTGCAGCTATAAACAATTGGTGAAGTTTATTCAATATAATGACTATAGCATTAAGAAATTATTTTTTCTCTTCCAAGAAATGAGACTATTAACAACAAAATGTACCAAAATTGTACCTGCATGTAAGACAAAAAACCTCAAACAACTTGTTCAGCAGTGGCCCCATGCAGGATGACAAAAATGTTGTATTCTTGTCAAGCTTTACATTTTGCATGAAAATGGTCTATTTCAAAAATTTATTACTAGAGTCCCAAGGCATGAATTTTAAAATCTCACATCTCAATAAATATCCAAGTTTTCATCATTGTTCCATACTCATAACAACTTCAAACAGGCTATACAGGAACATCTTATTGCTTTTCCACATTTATGGATTTACTAGGTGTGTGATCTTAGATATCTACATAAACATCCATCATGGTTTAAATTAGTAGTGGTGGCATTCTTTTCACACTGCTGTTACTGGTATGTTTGTTGCTTTATGCTTTGCAAATTTCAGTCTTGAATCTTGCAGAACTAAAGCACTTCACTTTGTCAGAAAGTAGTTCATAGACAAAAGTTCTCATAACTATGTAAAACAGGATTCTAAGAGCAAGACTAATACTGGTATCAAAAGTCTCATGGAATGAGGCCTGATGAGCAATGTCATGGTTCTTCATGCTGCTGAGAAATAGATGTGAGAGATATTTATGGTTTTATATCAAGATTGCCATTTTAGAGCCGCTGTGCAAGTATGTTGAGAGCACAACAGTACCTGGAGTCCTAGAAACTAACGCCACAGTGTGTGGGCCCCCATGACTTCCTCAGAGGTGATGAATAGTTTGTCTGTCCACATTCACAATTTATTTGGAAGAAGATTACAGGTACCTGAGCTACACAGAAGGAGAGAGAAAAAAGACTGCAGAGTGAGATTAAAGGCTATGGCAATTTTCTGTAAATTGAAAACAAAAAAAAACCCAAAGAAACCAAACCAAACCAAATCTAAAACCAAAACCAAAACTAACTAACCAACCAACCAAACAACAACAAAAAACAAGAAAACCAGAAAAACAAAAACCCAACCAATCAACCAACCAACCAAAAAAAAAAATCCCCAAACAAACAAAAAACCCCCAAACCAACCAAGTAATGAAACAAATAAAACACATTTATTAGGTCTATTGATTATATGAACAGCTTGAAAAGAATGCTAGAATTCACCTCCACAACATGCAAAATACTGCTACAATAAATAATACTCATACATAAAATAAATACAATAAACAAGAGACATGTAAAAAATCATCAAGTACCATTACCATGCTGTTGCCGCTAATATTTATTTGACTAAAATGTGAAAAATACTATTTTCATATCAAACAATGTTTTTAAATAAAAATAATAATTTAAATAATAACACAATTCAGACTGATGAAAGATCTGTTGTTTACCAGATGTACACAAGATATTTTATTCTGATATTTCCCTTGTCCCCTGTTGGTTATTTTTGTGTTTGAGTTATACTGATAGATGTTTACAGTTCTTCTCCCTTTCCCATCCTCCTGCTGTTTATTTGGACAGTGGTAGTACTTTTTACCTGTTTAAATGAACACGGTTGTGATCAAAGAGAGACTTTCCTACTGACTGTTATTCATCACCTTTCTACATGTTCCTAAATTATTCCTTTCAGAGATAATACCTATCCCCAGCTCACTTTTTAGGAGTGGTGCAGCATAGACCTCAGTTTATCCAGTTTCTGCATATAAACAATGAGAAATTGACTTCTGGAACACCATAACGCTTCCTGTACTTAAGCTTGCCACAAAAGATTGCAGAATCACAGAATATGAAGTGGAAGGGACCTACAAGGATTACCAAGTCCTACACCTGGCCCTGCACAGCACCGTCCCCAAGAGTCACACCAAGTGCCTGAGAGCATTTTCCAAATGAGTCTTGAACTCTGTCAGGCTGGTGCTGTGACCAGTCCCTGGGGAGCTGTTCCAGTGTCTGAGTGTAGGCTAAAGCAAAATCAAAAGAAAACTTAGTAAATAAGAAAGCTTAGATTCAAGTAATCTATAGAATAAAAATACTTGCTTGATATTTTTAATGATAAATATATAATCAGATGGCACTAGATGGAAACAAACAGGACTGGAAAGCTATTTTATCCTTGGTAGTTGCCAATATCATGAAGCTATAGCAAACAACACAAAGGAAGTCAAACATTTCTCTCACAGTGAGAAATTCATAGCTGTGCCTCTTACCAAATCAAATGCAATCTGAAAATACCTGTCTGTTAACATGAATATATAACCTCAATATGTCATAATCCCACACCCCTCCACCTACAAATCTGTACTGCCCAAATAATCCGTCTGCACAAAAATTATTTGTTGTTTTTTTTCTGAAGTTTTCAGTTCCTTGCCTGAGGATAAGTTGAATGATAATCATAAAAGAGAGGAAAGTATACATAGATTCAACACCAAAGAGTGAGAAAAAAAGCAGAATAAGAGCATGTTGTTGTTCTTTTAAAGCAGATACACTGAAGGGGTTATTATTTTATTAATGGTGCTCTCACTGACATTATTCTGGTGCTATTTGAACAAACTGCCTTCTATTGTAATCTGTAGTGACACAAAGCTCTGCAAGAGACAGGATGCTTTGAACAATTCCCATTTTAGATTACGTCTAGAAATTGCATGTTTAAAGCTGAATTTACATGTTGAATGCAAATCTTTGAGACTGAACTGGCACATCAAACTGGTGCAGCTGTACACAATTAGAGCAAAATGTGGCTGCTGTTTCAAAGAGCCTTTCCTTTGTTGTAGTATATACTTTGTTCATTTGTTTGGAAATACATCACTTATCTCTAACACATAGGACTATTTGTAAATAAAGATCTGTTATTTCAAAAATATTACATAATCACTGGAAAACTACCCTACACCCCATAGTAGGTTTTTGGGTCAGAAACTGCTGTTGGGATCTAGATTTGACTCAGTTTAGAAAGTCTTCCAGTAGCAATGTTTTTGGGGGTTAGGTTTTTTTTTGTTTTTCTTTTCAAATCGTATTTTAGTCATGGTCAGAGCTTCCATGTACTCCTTACCTTACAGAAAAAGCAAAAGGTTCTTCTTTGCGGCTGTGTGATGTCTTTCTATTTCCTCATCTCAGAAGGTGTCGGCTTCACTAAGGATTCCCACTTAAATTGAGCAGCAGAGGACAGTGCAGACTGAATACAAATTTGTGCTGGAGAAGTGGAACAAGGTTAGCGAAGTGTGCAGTTGGTGAGATTGATGTTGATACCCTTCACTGCCAAGTGAAATGCCAATAATGCTTGTATAGCATTTTGTGAGGGCAATGGGAGTATTGATTCCTGAGCAATAATAAAGAATGAAGCTGCTCTCTCAGGTATAAAAATATTGGCAACTGTTACAAAGAATTGACTCATAGAGGCCTGAGTGTTGGCCTATCTTAATACAAATAATTCAGGCTTCAGGAGGATTTCAAGAGCAGCCAGGCATGGTCCTCAGGCACATTCTCTGCTATTAATTTATCTGCAGCTTTCACAAGTGTCTCTGTCTATCAGCCAATTGGTCTTTGAGGTGCAGAGACAAAAATGGATTTCTGAAGGCTTGTTGGGAGACAATATGAAAAGCCAGCTGAGCCATGAATTTTTTACATATAAAATAAAAAAAAGTTACATTCCTTTCTTGCCATTTTTATGAGAAAAAGCAGAACATATGGTTTCCATGCACTCCATAAATAAATTTAACATGCATTTCATTGGGAGCTGAGATTTCTAAGGTTAGTATTTTTATTACATTGCTTAAAATAGCTTTACTCACTGAAAGAAGTGTAAAGCTCCCAGAACATGAAGCTATTAAAGGCTGTAGTACATCTTACACATTCCCTAAAAATTTGCAGTATGCTGTCTGTGCTTAAATATGAGTATTAGTGTTTCCTGAAAAATTTTGAAGATTAGCTGCCTTTTGTGGTGTTGAAAAGCAAACACCTTTAAATGACTTCTCACTTCTAAAACTGTGTGGCATGTCTGTTCACTCCATTAACTAATGGGATTCTGCTCCATCACCAACTATCAAAAGTACAACAGAAATGGAAGCACTGGGAGTACATCAACACTTGTTACAAAAGCCATGATGAAACTCACACCATGGTGTAGAATTAGCTGTATTTCAGTGGCAAATGCCTCACCTATGCTTAGTGTAATAATAAACATCTGACAGAACTGCTGCTGACTTGTGAACAATCGGTTTTCTTTCAATGGCCATTAGATACCACAAATTATTATTTCTGTCATTATTAGCTATTGTTTTTTATTTAGCTGTAGATTTCTCACACTAGTGTTAGAGACTTAATGATTTTTAATCAAGAAAACTATCAAAAAAAGGGCAAATAAAGTCACAAATAATTGCCAAAAATGAAAAACATTAATGAAGAATTCTAATTACTGGACTTATGATTCCAAGTAACCAATGTTTAAATCCCACTTAAAACATGTCTTTTGTAAAATGGACATCTTAAACCATTGTGAAGCAACTTATTTTGCCACAAATACCCCCACTGAAATGAAATACACTGACTGGAAGGCTTTCGTCCTGGTCATGCTCTTCCTGATTCAAGCACATAATGAATTTCTCAGTCTCACGGGCTCAGAAACCTTCACAAAGATTTCACCTCTGTATTTGAAATCTGCAAAGAAAACTCTTGGTCTCTGAATAAATGAACAATCAAACGTGAAGATCATACAATTTGAAACAGAAGGGCAGGTGGCCAGTGCTGAGTCCATTCTAAATGAAAAGAGGACAAACACAGTGTGGCTGGTGGAGAACCACAGGAGAAATTGCCAGTAGCCATGACTACTGAACTACTAATGCCTTTGGATGATTTCATATTAAAAAACCCAATGGAGTTATGCATAGTTGAAAAAGATTTGAAAAACTTATTTTTAACAAGGAGGTATTGGATCAGAGCCACATGAAAGAAAGAATATTAAGGAAACTCGATTCAAAAAACAATTTGCAATTCCTTTACCTTCAGTAGACCCTCTTCTATGCTGTTTCAGATGTCCAGCCATCTATTATGTCAATAAAGGAACACAGCCAAAGGAAGCCAGCTTTTGTCATCTGGAAGAAAATGTTCCCTTCTACAACTGATACACTTTGGCATTCATAACCCTGATCCATTCTTCACTTGATGAAGCCAAAAACTGGCTGGGAAAGTATTTCTTTTTAATGGTTTGTTGCATATAAGATAGTTATCTCTTTATTCAGAGCCATCCAGAGTTGGACAAATAGCATCTTTATTTCCTCATATATATATATATATATATATATATATATATATATATATATATATTAAACAATACTTTTGATAGAAGCTCACTTTTGCTATGAGAGTGAGGCACCAAAGTGGCCTACTACCTGTTTCTCTCTCAGATGTAAAGCATCTCATATTATCGTAGTAATAGAAATTTTGTACATTCATGTATATTCACCTGATCTGCTTCTCTTTCCTTCACCCCACAGCTAAAAATCTCTCCTATTACCTAGAGTATGAGGCAGTTATAATGTAGATTTCCTTTATATTATGCAAATAAATAGGAACTAAATATCTAGTATCTGTCATTACTTTTGACTACTCAATATTGGCACCCAAAATCTACAACAATGCTTGGTCTTCATTTTCCTCAGTTATTTTTAGGTTAAAAGAATTCACTTGAGTAAGAAATTATTTTTCCAATTGCCCAACATTTTGTCTCTATTGACATAAAATTTCACCTGCCATCATGTTGCCCCTTAATCTGTTACAGTCATCTCATCTTTGGTATCATAAATTACTCAGTATCACTTATATGCTTCTTCTCTGTTTTCCTTCTTTTTATTTTTCATAGCTATATTAAGAGATACCAGTCCTAGAAAAGGCAAGTGTGGTAAAGATTTGAAAAGACGGGTCATATATGTTTAGAGATATGACCTGCTTCTTAGTGTTTTCTTTAGAAAGGATCAGGAAGTGCCATTTCTCATGACATTCAGTTTCTCAAAAAGGATCTTTCAGAGCCTTTGGTTCAAGCTTCCAGATGGCAATGTAGTACATAAGAAGAACAAGAGTAAAATGAAGATTAATCTCCATGTGTGTGATAAGTGCTGAGAGCACTGCAGGATCTGTCTGGTAAAAATCCACTGTGTCAGAGCTGGGAAAAACAGATAACCAAATTGACATAAAGATGCTGGGTTTTGCCCTTTGAATTCTGAAAGCTATTTCTGTTGATTAGACACTGGAGAATCATAAAAACATTAAACATCAGAAGTTGTGCTATCTGGTCTTGTGTTTTAACCCTGCTGTCATGTTTTGCTTCCATTACTTGTCAAGGTTAGACTTTAGTACTCAAGCACAACCTAGATGAGATCTCAGTGCATTCAGAAACACTAATATTTTTTTCTCCTTTTACCCATGTCTTTCAACTGTTCTGCCTAGTGACTTTAGAGAAACCAGTAGGAGAGAGAAAAAATTGTTTCAATTTGTTTTTTGTTTGTTTGTTGTTTTTTTTGGTTGTTTTTTTTTTTTTAATATGTCCACTTCTGTTCTGCAGTAAGGGCAGATTCCCTTCTGCAACTTGTTGAACAAAGCAATTGGTGATGGACTGAAGATATTTAAATTCCAGCTATAAATTCACTTATAAAGTGAATTTAGTTATCTTGAGAGGTATTAGACTGAATACCCCAGAGACTGAACTCATTGACTTATTCACAGGACTGCTACTGTGAAATATGAAATAGTGCAAGTTGTCCCACTAGAGTGTTCTAAGCCTGACCTCCCAGAATGACCTATGAGGGGAGAGATTAGTTCAGCTTTTATGTTCATTTAGGAAAGCACTCCTTTCACTTTAATCAATGGCAAAACCTCTTCTGAATTCAATGAAGGTTTGATCAGATCTTTGTCCTGTAAGAAAGACACTGTGACCACTGAACAAGCCACAGATACAAAAGATCAGGAAGAGATGATAAAATGTCTATGGACACATGCAGTGAATGTGATAATCATACTCCTGGGCACACAGCTCTGGTCTTCATACAAGTGTACAGGTGGCAAAGGATCATTCTCTGAGTGTTTTAGACCTAAACTTGGGATTTTTTAAATCTTAAATTCATGACAGAATTTTACCTCAAATACATACTTTGTTTTTTGCTGCCAAAAGAAGAGACGGGAATCTTGAACCAATATATTTGATTCTACCAAGCATCTGAATTTGAGAAAGTCACTTGGTTCCTACTTTGACACACTCGCACTCCCATCTTTTCCCATATGTGAAATGGGAGGTAATAACAGCTACCAAATTAGTGGATGAAAAGAAGATACAGAAGTGTAAGAAAGGTAATTTGGGTTTTTACTCCAAATTTTTGAGAAAGAGATATCTTCAATGCCCATAGTATCATACTTGTTGACAAAGTCACATATTTGTGAAAGACCCCTTTGAAACAATAATATTCCTTCATGCAAGTGCAACAGGATCTGTCGACTATGGTAAAAATAAAAATATTTTAAATGTATGGTAAGTATAAAAATATTTATATTTATTTAGATGCCAAGTGCAGTGATAGCTACTGTATTCTACAGAAAACCCACCGGTGGATATTCAGCTTTCCTGAGTTCTGTTGAATTTTCATTACAAGTGCCAGGATGTAAGTTACATGTTTTTAAGTATGGTAATGGAAGAAATCTGGAGGTGGAAAACTTGTCAGTCACTGACAACGGGTCCTTGAAAATAAAACTACTGAGAAAAACTACTGCACTCTGAGAAAGGTTTCTGCTAGCATTTGGGAAAGGAAACAGGATGATCTTTGTTTCCAAGACCCAAATACCCAAAGTGTCTGCCATGAACTAAGACCTTTGCTAGGTTTTGGTGAGGTTTTCTTTGTATTAGCCACTTTATACTATATCTTGACACTTAAGAGATTTTTAAAATAACTGAAAATATAAAAGACTTAGCTGATATTGTCTTCTACCTCTGCTTTACTTCTTCTGTACCCTTTCACTCTTATTTTAATTACTCAGGCATTATTGTCTGCTGTTCTTCCTACTTTTTTCCTAGATTTAAATTACTCCTCCCCTCTTATGTAAATTTATCAACACTTACACTTTTCTTCTACTAAGCATAGATTAGCACATCTAGTGCTTCTATCTATATGTAGGTACTCTGCCACTTAGCTCAGCAGCAGTGGCAGGCCTTGTATACAGATTCCTACTGAACACTGGATTCATTACTACTGAAATTGATACAGCCAATTGAAAAGTTTTCTTTTAGCAGCTCAGACTATTACTCTAGCTAGCGTGATGGCAGCTCAAAGTTGGATTTTCAGCCCTAACTACTGATCTAACATCTACATAAAAATTTCACTGGTGTGCTCTCAGACATTTAAGACAAACTCATGAGCTGTTACTGAAGATTCATCCACATGGAAAGCATGGAGGTATCCAAAATTATGTTCACTACAATAAAGCTGAAGATGAGACACAGCAACTTCTGTCTATTTAGTTATTCCCTTGCAAACATAAGATTAAAGCTCCCCATGCCAGCCAAGCAGAGATACTCAAATTCAAGTCCGTAAAAACCACATTAGACTTGAGAAAAGGTTTATAACTCTGAAATTTTGCCAAACTGCTAAAAGCTGAAGCATGAAGATAGAAGAACACACAGAACTTGACTGAACACCCACAGAAATCAGTGGGAGACTTTCCACACATTTCAGTCAGTAACAGCTGAAGCCATCCAACACATTTCAGAACTATTAGTATGATTTTTTTTTCAGTCTCACAAGTTAAGTAATATATTCAAATGCAAAACCACACCTCAATGTGAATTAAGAGGAGTGGAAAATACAGAGCTTTTATGTAACACATATTTTTCACATTGGAATGCAGATATATCAAAACTTTCTTTTAAGAAGACAAAGTGAAGTTAATTAATCATTCCCTTCTATCATCTAATTCACATCACTGAAAACAAAAGAATCTTTAATAATAATACAGAAGGATTTCAAGTAAACATACTTGCCTTTAAAATACATATTATCATCACATGACATGGTAAAAAAACTTCACAAGTGTATAAATGTGATGTGTAGAGCATTTAATGAACATTTAAAAAAATGACCCTGCTTTAAAAATGTTATACTAATTAGACAGTACATACATAAGGAAGTGGGAGGGAGGAGAGTGAATTGATGAAATCATTGAAAAGAAAAGGTAAAAAGCTACAAACACATTTTGTTAGCCCTGTGACTCATAATTTTCTTATGTATATAGACATCCTTCTACTCACTGGATGAGCAGGCCAACATTATAATTTTCTTTTCTCAAGTTGTGTGTCTTCACGAGTCATTCAGAAAGAGTGTGAAGTGTTGTCAGACTGCTTCAGGAAGCGGGATGAAGACAAACGGGGCCATATGGAAGAAGTTATGAGAGCAGAAAGAGAGGAGAATATTGAGACAAGCTTGCAAGTCTTTTCCTTGGGTCAAAGACAGACTAGAAAAAGCAGGTGAAAGTACAGCAGCAAATGGGTGGACAGAGTCATACAAGACCTTGAAGCGAAATCATGGCCTTTCAAGCCAGGCAGCAATGGAGATGGCATTTTCTGCTCTAACTGGTAAACCAGGCAGTTTCCAGGCAGCCCTTTTCCTAATCCTTTGAGCAACAGATTATTGCATCACCTCTGTGCAAACTTCTTTCCTTAGGTGTATCTTCACCAGCAATGGCCAAAATATGAGTTTGAAGCTACAGCTTTGAAATTGCACATGGTATATGTGTTTGTAGACCCCTCCATGGATTTTCGGGCTAGGAAGAGTTATTGGAAGTTGCTGCACTATAAAAGTGAAGGATAAGGCTTTCAAACACAACTGTGGCATGGAATTTTGTTTATACAGCAAGAGAGAAATACAGCAAGCAATGTTGGTACATTAAGGAAATGAATTAATAATTAATTGCTTATAAATGAGTTAACAGCTCTTTACAATGACACATAATTATAGGGAAAAAATTTATTACCAAAAGATCACTAACAGCTTCTAAATATGTTGGTTATTCCAGTGACAAAACAGGACTGTTTAAAAAAAAGTCAGTTAGATACCTCTTGGGTTATAACTGTCACACAAACAGCTTGTAAATGGGTAAAACCCAGTATTCTAAAGTAAACTTCCACTCTCCAGTTATTGCTGTTGCAAAGCAAGCAACCTGGTTATACCATAAAATTAAAAAAAAAAAAAAAAAACAACAAAAAAAAAACCAAAGAAAAAAAACCCCAACAAAAACAAATACCAAAAAACAAACAAACAAAACCCCCAACCATTAAATCATTACAGATTGGATATGTATTTTTTTAATCAGAAAGAATGAAAATTGTTACTGTTTAAATGAAACAAAGATACCACCTCTTCATAATATTTCACACAGAAAAGAATATTTAGGCATGAGATAAGGTTCAGGCATAATTCAGCCTAACAAATTAGTTCCTGAGTAGGAAACAAAAGATCCAATGTAAAAAACATAATAAGGAAATATTATGTTGTTGTCCACATAGCTGGAAGTCATTTGCTATTTTGATGATATAAAACTGACAAAGACATGTAGAATTAAAATAGTATATTACTTCTGTGAAGACTGTATTGACTTTAAGAGTACACAACTATGTTATGAAGAAAATCATATTAATACCTCGTATTACTTCTTCGTCTTCAATTTCAAAAAGATTTTGCTAGCAGAAGAATTAGCAGAGTCCTATAAAATTCCAGTGTCACTTTTTGCTAATTATTTATGTTCCATATGCATTATATTCCCTGTTTATGCATACATAAGAATATTAAATTGCTGAAATTTTAATTACTGGCAGCATTGAATTCCAAGGTGAAATGTGTATCACTGTATCAAAATCAGTATTAATAGAACTGATTATGAGAAAGTATGTGAATGGGAAGATGTGAATGTGTGAGCATGGGGGAATGGCTTCTGTGCCAATGTTCATTCTGCCGAAGAAAGCCCGGACTCACAAAATAACTTGCTGATGAAAAAAGCACCATCCATTTATTCCTCAGTTCACACCCATTTCTTGACTTTACATTTGCTATCTTCACACTTACTATATTTTCAGAAAAACTTCAGCACATTAGCTAAAATATTGACTGTTGATTGTCTTGAACTCTAACCCTAATTAATAAGAACTAGTAGAGAACTATTCTATAATATATGAGAACAAGTATAAGAACTATTCTCCTATGTGCAATTTCAGAAAAATGCTCCATTATATTGACACACTGGGGTAAGACATGGACCAATCAGAAGCAAAGACTGGTCTTGAGCTGCAGGAGTATTTTCAGGTGAATCAAGCAAAAACAGGCCCAGAATAGCTTATAAGTAACCTTTATATAAGTATATGTTCATTTTTAAGGAAAAAAAAACTAACAAATGCAGAAGTGGATTTCAGTGTTCACACAAATGGGTCACTGCAGCAAAGACCAATATGGTCAGATGAAATGCTCGCTTTCAACATACTTTCTTGGGTTTTTGTTGAAGTACTGTCTGAAAATCAAGGCTGGTTTTTTTGTGCAAACTGCCTTACTATGCTAGCCCAAAACTACTTCTGAAGGACTCTGACACTTCTTCTCATGAGCAATGGCATTTTTGTATTAGTTTAGCCTTGTGCTCCTATACACACATAAAGACTTGCACAATTATAGTTAATGTCAACTGTCTTCATTGCTTAATTTTATTTTAAATAGAAAACCAGCAACATATAACTAGTTGACTAGTCAGCAAAGTGGCATAGACTTAATCAAAGATAAAAAGCAGTCCAGGCTATACAAGAACTATACATACAAACAAATCTACTAATTCGTTGGTGGCATATTAAAAATTGTGCTCTGAACTTTGTACATTGAAATTTAGATAAGCATTATTAAGGTTACATAGGTTGAGTGGTTATGGGAAAACTGGGTAGCACAAGATGCCAAAACAAGCAATAAAACTCTGCAGATTAAGACCAGTTAAATAAGCACAAAGAGGGTAAGACAAAAGTTATGTGAGCTGACTTATTTATTACGGCCAATATGAGCCATGAAAAATAAAACAATATAATTATTTCTCAAGCTGTCAAGGTAATTGTGTCAGCACTTACACAGAGCCTGGGAAAGCAGCAATATAAAATGGCAAGAAGCAAAGCCAGGCAAAAAAGATGAAAGTGCACAGTGATGGGCTGTAGAAGGTATGGCTGTCAGAATGAAAAACACAATGCAGAATTGTACAGTGATAACAACTGTGCTAGAAAGTGTTGTGTTTACTAATACAGTAATACTTATAATATCCTATCCATTATTCAAACTGAGTCTACTTGCAGTGCCAGTACACAGAAGTACAATTTTCTAGAAATCAGGCATGTTTCACTAACTTGCACATTCTTGAAATATTAGGCATAAAATTTACCCCTAAGCAACAGTTGCAAATTAATCTAGTAGACTGTTAAGAGCTTAAATAAGAGAGGTTAAACTCCAGAATATCATGGAAAATGAAACATCTGAAACGAGATGTTTATTTGAGCACATAAAATCTGACCTAACCAGCACAGTGGCAACTCTTGTTTTCAAAAAACCTCAGTGGATCCCTGAGACCTCACAGAGGATTTGTTAAGACCATCCCCACAATATTTTGCAAATCTGAGTGGGTTTTGTAATTAATAAAACATCTCTAGAAATGGGAATGAAGCAGTTTAAGGGGTTTAAATATAACATGGAATCTGACAGGCCAGAGTGCTTTCTTTGTTCAGTGTGTAATGACTTACCTTGCTTTTGCTGTAAGACTGCATGAATGACAACTTGTGTGTTTCTTAAGGTTGTAAGTATGCTCTAAGTAAAATTAAGAGTCTTAAAATTTCTTTATAAAATACATACAATTATTTTAATTATAAGATATTTTAAGATATACTTCATAGAAAAATCAGCCCTATTTAATAAATCAGTTGACTAGGAGCAGTATGGAGCATTGCAGGGTCATAGACTTAACTCCTTTTAGAAACTGTATAAACCACCTTGTGATAATGTTCCAATTATTTAGTCATTCATTATTAATATGAAGTAATATTTGCTCAAATGCTCAAGTGACTTCAGAAATTAGGAGATATGGAATCAGTCTGGATATCTACTTAAAAACCCCAACAAACAAAACATTTGAAATGTATGTAACACAGCACTCACTGCCTGTGCCAAAATCAATCCCCTTGTGTTTCTCATTTTTCAATTGAGGTCTCCCTCATCTCTTTGCATGAGAAGATATGTGAAGCTTGTATCTGAATCTGCATACAAATTCAATAATTTTTCTAGAACTCACTCATTTTGAAGAGTGTCAGGATAAAAGAGAAATATAAAGAAAGGAAAATTCTGCATAAAGAAACAAGGCATTTCTATAATGATACCATGAGGATTTTTACACTATGCAGATTAGATCGTGTTCACACTAATTACCCTTGTTGTGTTTTGCACTGCAAAAGGAATTGGGGAAAGGAAAACTGTTTTGACTGTTTCTAGTAAATGGAAAGTATTTCTGTCTAGGAATTACACAGGATTTTACCTAATTGATATCCAGCTGAACAAGGTTACAGGCCAAATAAAGGTTCTCTATAGGATATTCAAAGACGTAGTTCTCCAAAGGCACTATCTTTAAATGACTGGTAATGTTGAAGTACCTTAGAACACTTGCATGTCTTTGGCTTTAATATTTGCAGATATTGAACATGCACTGTGACTGAACCCATTTAAGATACCCTCAGTATCCATACAAACCAAAAGTATATCAAATACCGCTTACTTGCAAGCTTTCATTTACAAAGCATAGTTCCTGAAAATATTCTTAATTCTGAGACTGTTTTATTCAATTTTTCAAAAATAATCTCAGAATAACACTTTTCTTACCTCTATTTTCACACTGTCAGGTTTAACATATTGGAATCCTTCTGAGCAACAATGAAACCACTGTTAAACAACTCTCCATCACAAATATTTGAAACCCTGGACTTAACTTACACTAACCATGCACCAACAAATATTCCACAACGAGGAAAAATCCTCCTTGGAATCCTAGCCAGAAGTGGACTGAGAGTACCATATTCACCCTCCATTGTACTCCTCTGCACAATTCTCTGAAGATCAGGTTTGGAACTGATGCAAGTTCATGACAAAGGGAATGGTGCTTTTGAAATTTCTAATTAGTGTTATTAAAAAGTCATAACTTAATTACAGAAAAGCTTCCATTTAATTTGTCATAACGGATTCAACTTGTAACAGAAGTAACAACTACGTTTAAGCATAGTGCACACTCTAGTATATGTCTATGTGACTATAAATGAAATTCAGCTGAGGAAATCTCCAATAATTCAGGTTTCTCCTGTAAGTTCAAACATGTACCACCAGTAACTGAGCAAATATTTGGATCCCCTATCCAAAGTATTTTCCATCCACCTGGATCTCAGGAATTATAGTCTTTGAAAGAACAGCACTCCAAAGTTAGGTCAACTTCAATATCAGTATGATATAGATAAACACAGGTCTTATTTCCCTAATCTTCTAATATTGTTTCACTCTAGATGAAGGTGAACTCTGTCCCTTTGCTAGCTGTAGATAGGAATCTAACTGTTGAACTGGAAGTACAAGAGGTTTTTAATATATGGTAATTGGACACAGGCTATTTCCATGAGGGGGTTGTATATTTATCTGTGTAAGAAGAAAAGGCAGAAAATATGACATGCTGAATTATTTTTTCAAGATGCATAAAAGCAGTAAAAGCAATGAAGATGACAATCATCAATCAATGAACAAAAGATTCAGAAATATTTGACACCTGAAAAAAGTTCCATGACTCAGTACGGAAGGAATGGTCAGAGGGAATAATTTAAATAGATATGCCAAAATCGACTTTCAGGGAAACTGTACAGTAGTTCAAACTACCTGCTTCTGTTTTGAAAACTTTTGAAACACTGAGGTACTGTAAGAGCATTGAAACATTGGTAATGTTTTGGCATGCCAGCAGATCTAGAGACACCCTTCAAAAAGGAAACATGAGCAATCTGATGACGTTTTCTTTATCCTTTTAAGGTAACGAGCACACAACTTGCAACAGTTGCATTCCACTGCAAACTTCTAAAGTAATTTAAAGCAATGGTCTCTACTGGCTGTCACACCAACTTGATCAAATGCCAGTCCACCTCTTACAGAGTATCATTTGTTTTGTCATGTGTGTCAGTATAAAAGATTAGTGTGTTACATGTCCACACACTTAGTGCTCAAGAGACTCCTTAGCTTATACATAGCCTAGGATCTGTTTAACTTACAAGATTGAACTGGACAAATCCCAAGAATATCATGGCTACAAAATAACCAAAGACTAGGATCTCAAGGAGAACAAACAGTTTTCTAAATCAATTTCAGAAGTTTAAAATACTTCATTTAACATTGATCTACATTTACTTCAAAATAATATCTCTTTTTTTTCATTCAATAATATTCCTTTTCTCACAAGCCCACATGGGTTAAATATACAATTAGATAATAAAAGTGTGCAGTAAATTATTTTTTATGTGGCTATTATTTGATAGTCTTCATACTAACATCCACCATGTTAATGTACCGATAATCTCAGTAATTTGCATCTCCCATGGATATTGATGGCACCATTTGGAATTACAGTAATTCCACATGTCTCTCAGCAAAGAAGAAAATTAATATTCAGCAATGATTTTACAACTAATGGGATGAGTATGAGTAAAGCATGTCACACTGTAATGCACATAAACTCATGCCTCTATTGAACACAGTCCAAGGGATAATGCAATTACTTACAAAGTCAGCTTTGCTGTGAATAGATATAGCCTGTAACTAAAGCATACAAACAAAAGTCTATAAATATATGCTTTCTACAAAGATAAGTACACAGAGAGTATACAGCTCCAAGAGTTGGAAAACATCTATAAACAAATTGGAATGGAAAAGGCCACAATATTCCTGCATAATTAACTGTTCTAGAAAGAAGTACTCCATATTTTCACATTTTCATTTGGTAAATTTGACTTTCATCAATACAGTTTTCTCTCTAAGTTATTTTAAAAAACTTCTTTTCATGGGTTTTATCTTGTATAGATGTATTCACACAGTTGAATGGTAGAGAGGAAATGAATACATGAAGAGCTTATTATAGGTATAACTAACAGCTTCACTGGTTAAAGTCAGCCATAAATAACAGGATAGAATCTGAATTACAGTGTTTGGGCAAGAAAAAGTTATTGGACTTTTAAAAAATAGTATCAGCAAACAAACACTTTTCAAGGAAACACTAGACTGAGAAAACAAAATTACTCCGGGGTAGGGGCCAGAGGTTGTGTTTTTAATGATGAAGTACCTTGATACTCTATACGCTGAACTGAAAACTTGTGAAATACAGTGTAAGTGGCAAAAAGCTGTCGCTTCAAACCTAAAGCAATGCTAAATGCCATTGTTTCACACTAGAGGTCACCCCCAGTAAGAAAATATAATTGTAGCATCTTTTATTTTTTCCCATAGAGGTACAATATTGAAAGAGTGTCCTTTGTAGTAGAGATGTAGGAATGTAGGTGGGTTTTTTGGTTTTTTTTGAGTTTTTTGTTTTGTTTTGTTTTGTTTTTGTTGGTTTGGTTGTTGTTGTTGTGCTAAACACCAATTCAGTTGAGTAAAACCAAACCTCATTAAATAGGGTTTGCTTTTCATTATCATACAGAACCCGTCTATTATTCCTCATACTGAAAAAGCTTTTGTTAAAGAAACCAGATATTAACTTCAGGGATTGTCTGTTAATAAACAATATAATCACATTTCAGCTGAAGAAATGTTATACCTCTCATGATCTTTTTGATTTTTTTACTTTATTAACAAGGGTCAGCATTATTGTTTAGGCACAGCAGCATACATGTACACAAAATGTTTGGAAATAATTTGCATTTGAGAAAAAGTAGAATCTCTATTGTGATGAAAGTGAATATATCTTTACTACTACTCATATTTAGAATTTCAAGAAAATACATGTCTATGTCACTGCAAGTTATAATATTAAAGATTTAAGAGGATTTGAAAACGAAAGAGCTTAATATTAGGTTGATGTTAAGATCAAGATGCAGCCATAAAAATTATTTGCATGTATCATTACTATATATATGATCTTTCAATTCTATCCAGGATTTCAAATTTAATATTTGAAAATGCTTAGAGAGGCAAAGGTTAGAAATGCTGAAATTTATTTCTAGAAATTTTTATTTATTAGTATCTCTACAACCAGACATTTGTACTGAATTAAGAACATTTTTAGCTCCTTTATTGCTCTATGAAAATGACAGATATTAATTGATAAATGTTGTGTTACGTTTTATATGCCTTGATTGTATAAGTTGTAGGTTGGACTGCTCTGTTTCCCCCTCTCTGTTGTAATAGTTCTGCCCTGGTTCTCTCCTCCCTCCCTTGTATTGTCAATCACCCTGTCTCCTCCCCATTTACCCTGGAAACCAATGTATCCTTTCCCTGATCCCTCCCTGGTGCCCTGTCCATTACTCAGCGACCCATCCCTTCTCTCTAGAAGCTTCCAGCCAGGGCATCCCCTCCCTGAAGTTACTCCGATTGGTCTATTCTGTATATCAATCTTCTGTACCCCACTCTCCCTTGCAATCCTATTTGCCTGAAGACCAACTCCACCCCCATTTCCTCCCCTCTTTATAAACCCTTGTAAGCCGTTCATCGCTGTCTTTGGCTGTTGGTTGCCTTGGGGGTGTTGTCTCCCTGCCGGTATTCAATAAACCCAGATTCACCCCAGCTGGAGTCCACTCTCTTATTTCTGCTGCTGATCGTTGCTGCGAGCCACGTCCCTGAACAAGGTGAGAGCCTTAGATGCTCTCCTGACTCGCCAGAATCGGGAGAGTGTCCCACAGCTGCTAGCGGTGCTGGTTTGTTAGCCAGGACGTCCTGAAGGGACAATCCTTCCCAGCCGCCACATCAGATAAAGATGTAAATCATTATCTTTTTGTTACCAGAGCTTTAAAATTTATTTCATATCAGTTTTTGCTTCATTCCTCCATTTTTTTTCTGTAAGGCAATCTTATTCACAGGAGAGATGTGGCTAAAATTTACATGAAAATGACAACTGGACCAAATGAAAAGGAACTGACAGGATCAGGCCACTTCACTGGGTTTTGCTCTCTATGTTCTGAATACCTTAAAACGTTACATGTGCCAAAGCACCTTGAATAGTCAGTGAACCATAACAGTTACCATTTCCCTGAATACTCTAGAAAATTACCTACCTGGCTTGCCCAGATTTCCTGCTTTCTTTGTATAGAGTGCTTCCTGCCCAAAACAGATGACATACTGCACCTCTAAAATGCTGTGTGACAATATGCTACATCACATAGCCATGCAGTTCATCTCTAAATACCTACAGCAAGCCGTGGGTCAAAACTGATTTTCATTCACATATGATATAAATAAAAATTGTAACTTAATTACAGTTAGAAGAACAGTGATCAACTTTTTACAGGTGCCTATGAGAGCAGGAAGGAGAATGAAGACAGCCACTTCTAATTAGTCTGTGGGTAAGGTGAATTAAATTTAATTTTTTATGAAAAGCGTTTGAAAAGTTTTGCAAGATTTGGGAGAAAAAGGGAGGGAACTGACAAAAAGTGAAACCAAAAGAAAACCCAAGAAATATTTCACTTGGGAAAAGTTGCTTCCTGAACATTAATAAGTTCATACCTGTGTTTCTTCTAATATAAGTTTAACTTCATGCAATAAATATCATTGTAGCATCCAGTAATATCTTGTTAAATCTTTGAATCATGCAAGCATATTTATAAATAGTTAACATGAGGGTTTTTTGCTATTGAGACTGAGAATTCAGAAGAATCTGACAGAATAGGTTAGCAGCTCAGCCATCCCAGGGTACATAGCTACAAGGTAAGCCATATGAATAGATACATACAGATGCTCCAGTAAGGTTTACTATCTCAAACAACAAATTTAGTTCTGATTCGGAATGAGACTGATTCTGTTCCCTCCAGAATTTGCAGTAAAGGTGGATTTTTGCTTGCTAAGAATATCCCACAAGCCAACCATTGTTACTTCATTAGCTAAAAATACCTGAGCAATTTTGCATAATGAGCATACAATACAAATATTTGAGACAGAAATGACTTACAGATACTATCCTTTATATACCGAAACCAATAGGACAAGATACACATATAGAATAAAATGTTTGGCTGTTGTGTCCTGTTTTTGGTTTGCCCCAGTTCCTCCCCATTCACCTGTCAGTGGTCCTGCCCGGAATTCCCCTATCCCAGATCGTTGTCTGCCAATCTCCTAGTCCCTCCCCCGTTCCTATGGTTTCGAAAATGTATCTTTGCTTTCTCCACCCCAGGCCCCCTTTCCATCACCCGGCTTCCCTTCCCCTTCTTCTAGATGCTTCTTCCCAGAGCGTCGGGTAATTGGTCAGGGGTCAGGGGCCCCTCCCCAGAGTTTGCTTCTTTTAATGATTTTGCCTGCCATTCAGAAATGTATCTATTGCTTCTGTACTTTGATTGGTTTGCTGTAAGTCTCCACCTGTACCCACCCCCTGCATTTATAAGTGGGGGGCATCCACATTTTCTTGTCTCCGAGGCTCCCCTCCTCACCTGTCTGCACCCATTCTTGTCTCGCCCAGTTGGGCTCAATAAACCCAACCTTGTTCCAACTGACCTCGGAGTCCTCCCTTCTTCGTGCACTTCGCCGTTGTGCCCGTGGAGCGGCCAAGACCCACGAAGGCGCAGACCGGACTTCGAGCCCGGCAGGCGCCCCTCCACTGCGAGCTAGGCTGGTGAGCTTGCCAGGCACTCTTTCAACACTCAGAGACCAGCACAGCCGCATTTGGCTATTATGGATGAGGATCAGTCTCTGATACAATCTTCTGCAAGAGACTCAACCAGCTTATATGGTTTCAGCAAGAATTACCTTAAAATAACCAGGCTATGGTTCTTCATGTCTGTCATTTTAAGGTCTAAACAGAAACAAAGTAGTCAGCAAAGTAAGATTATGAAGTCTTACTTTTTAATTAAGTATCTTCTACATGTTTTCTTGGTTCTGAGAAGAGAAACTAATTGCACTTAACTTGAAAAATTCCAGAAATTCTGAAATCCAAATGTTTTGATGGTTCTAAAGGCCAAATATGATATCTTACAAAAAAAAAAAAAAAGCTTACAAAACACAAAAAACTGTGCCTTTGCCTCTCCTTCTCTGCAGGAGCATAAGCATATTTTCTGTTTCATTTTAATGATTCAGCCCCCAACTCTAGCACCAGCAACTGCGGCATAGGAACCTGCGCTCTTGCAGCTGTACCCTGCCACTGTCATGAGTCTGACATGACCACTCTGCCAATGCAGACGTCTCACTTCTGGTACCAAGCTTCCTCACTGAGACCTAGTCACCAGTTCTACAAAGAGCTGAACTGCACAGCACAGGAATTCTCTGGCAGCTGGTAGAAGGCAAGTGTGAAGACACCTGAGCATCATGCAACTCCAGGAAACAGCCTGACCTTGGGAATTCTGCCTACACACAATCCATTTTTACTGACTGGCCACAAGAACCACCTTTATAATTTATAAAAATATGTATGCTTGCTTGTGTGTGCATTTGTGCATACATATTTATGTGATGTTTTGATACACATATACATATATATGTGTATCAAAACATCCAGGCAGACAACATATCAGACCTGGGATGACTAAGGCCTTCTTGCATGTACTATTGCCTGTCTGGAAGAGGTTACAGATGGAACAGAAGACAAGACTAACAGGGAATGACTTCTCTGGCAGAAATCTTGTTACAGCAAGAGAAGGGCACAGAATGAATCAGTTCTTCCAGATGGTCTGAAGAAACCAATATATGAGGAGACGAAGAAAAATAGAGTGGCAGAAAAGCGCAGGCTGAGAGGAAAAATAAGCAGGTTTCACCTTCTTCCTGACATGAAATGGCAGCTGAAGGACAGTGTCTGTTTTGGTGACAGGAAAGAAGAGAACCATAAGCAGAGAAGAGTGGGATGTCTCCAGTACAGTTGAGAGCATCTAGGAATTCAAAGGATAACAGTAGTTTCTGTGATAGAAATGGCAGCTGTTAGCGTTTATTCTATGAAGTAATTCACTTAATGTGCAACTTGTTAAAAACTCCACTCCAGGAGTGGAGTTTGGGGCCTGGAGCACTGGAACAGCTTGCCCAGAGAGTTTGTGGAGTCTCCTCCTCTGGAGATATTTAAGAACCATGTGGACACAACCCTGAATAATGTGTTCTAGGGAACCTTGTTTAAGCAAGGAGGTTGTTCTAGATGACCTTCAGTGGCCCCTTCCAGTCCCACCTATTCTATCATTGTGTGACAGTCTAAACCTGAGGTGGAAGAAAAAGGTAAGGTAAGACAGGAGGAAATTGGGTTGAAATTAATCAAAGTGGGAAGAAAACAAAGAAAGTGACAGACTCCTATGAAGACAGGCTAAGAGAGCTGAGGCTGTTCAGAGAAGAGAAGGCTCCAGGGAGACCTTGTGGAAACCTTGCAGTACCTAAAGCACACCAGAGAGCTGGAGATGGACTTTTGACAAGGGCATGTAGTGGTAGTACAAGGGCTAATGGCTTTAAACTGAAAGACAGTACATTTAGATTGGACACCAGCAAGAAATTCTTTATTGTTAGTGTGGGGAGGCACTGGAACACATTGCCCAGAGAAGCTGTGGATGCCCCATCCTTGTAAGAGGTTAAGACTAGGCTAGATGGGGCTCTGAGCCAGCTGGTCTAGTGAAAATTATCTCTGCCCATGGCAGAGGGATTGGAACTAAATGATAAGGTCCCTTCCAACCCAAACTATTCTATGATTCTATGCTGGCGACTGCTGGAAACAAAAGTACCTAAAGCTTCAATCCAATATGAAAAACATGATCAGTGAGGTCCAAGATCTCTTACAAGACGAATAATATATTGAAACTGCAAAAGCATAATTTGTATGCACAAAAAATGATTAGCAAAGCATGAAAGAGAAAACACTTGAAAGACAAACCACTTTTCATTTGTTGTAAGTGAAAAAAAATAGAAAAAAATGAAAAGGACAATCTTTCATAAAAAAAAATCTGTATTTGAAAGAAGGTAGAAGAGGAAAACTAAGAGGCTGCATCCCAGATCTCAAGACATACAATGTCTTATACCAATCCCTCTTTTCAATACTTCTCAAGCCAAATTTTCATATGTATGTTTTTCAAACCATGGTACAGATTATAATGTCACAATAGTATTTGATTCAGGATGGTCAAAAAATCCTCAACCCTCTCTGCAACTGATTTTATATAGAAACATTAAAATGGCTGGTTTTCTTTGCAGTAGAAATGTGTGAAACTGACTAAAGTACCACTAGCAAACCAACAGATCACATAAACCATTTGACTTCTCAACTTCATTTCTTTAATTTACCTTGCTGTTGGACAGGTAGTTTTAAAAGTAATGTTAACATATTACACTGTTTTTGTGTGAACTAGACTACACTAAGGGGGAGTTTTCTGCTGCTCTAATCCTAGTTGATGGCTCAAAAATCAAACATTCATGAAAGATGTTCTAGTAGTTCAAAAGCAGGAAAAATTATATTCTGTATTTCAGTCCTCTGGAAGAGTACTGAAACAGCAATAGAGTATCATTACAGCAGGTGCCATCGTGGTTGTGTAGAAGGAGGAAAGCACAACAGCAGTTTAGAACCCAAGTATTTGCTCCTTCAAAATAAAGCTCTAAAGAAGATGCTTAACAGATTATTGCTGAGTTCTTAAACATCAGCAGTCTGATTTACAGCAAGAACTCACATGCCTTTGCATAATTTTAACTTGGGGAACAGTAAGCCATGGCACAGAGCTAGCCTGAGCAACCAGGAACAGGACTCTCATGCTGGTTTTGCCACATGGAGTATGTGTGTTCGACAATTCATTAAACTGTTTTTAAAAGAGTATCTGAGACTTAATGTTTAACCTCCATGCAAATGTCCTGACCTTGTTGATGACAATACATTTACCCTTAGATTTATGTCTAATTTTATTTAAAATTACTCAGGAATTTATTTAGTTCAGATGTATAAATAAAGAATCATTGTTTACTTTCATTTGTTGTGTTTATGCATGTTCCTTCAACTGCTTTTCACCAGAACTCCCATAATGGCCTATCCTGACTAAGAAATCAAAATACTGCAGAAAAATGCCAATAGAAAAAAAAAATGTTTGGTAGAAATTCAGAAACAAGATACATCCAGGGTATGATTACATGCATTTCAGACTCTGATGTCCCTTTTACCTTTTGTTCTTCCCTTTGTCTTTGTTCTCTCCACAGTTCCAGCTATTTTTATTACTCTGCTCACTGCCAAAAAGGTCTGTCCATTTAGAAACCAACATGCATCTATCTGACCCCATTCCAGAGTCCTTCTTTTGACAAGGAACAAGAGCAAGCTGTTAGCTCAGTGTCAACGTCAGACTTTAAAGTCATCAACAGTACGAAGAAACAGAGATTTGAGCCTTGTTTGGTTGAAAACCATCACCTCTTTAACATTCAGGTTTGCCAAGCTAGTTCAGCATCTTGAAGTCCAAACCAGCCTCAGACTCAAACTTTGCCTTTAATTTAAAGTAATTTTTACTACAAAACTAGGAGTCAGGATATTTTAGGACATCTAGAGTGAGGGATTACCAGAATGTAAAGGCTGGTTTATACAACACTAATACTAACACTAATACTAAAGCACCTTTGGGCTGCTATTCAGTTGCTATGTTTGTTTGAACCAATCCCTTTCCTTCCACATACATTAAAAAGGAAACAAGAAGTAAGAATTCCCCCCAGCTAAAGTGCAACTATATTATCATAGTTTTTAACTCACAGTAAGTCATATTCACATGTAAGTTTACAGATCTAGGTAATGACAGGAATATGTTTGATCCCTAAACCAGTATTTAAAAATCAAAACCTTAGTTTAAAATTATTTTATTTTTTATGTATGTATGTAAATTTACAAATGTCTTCTGGTTTCTCTTCATTATTCTACTTTAGAAAGATTTTTTTTTTAATTTAATGGGGCAAAAAACATCTTGAAGCTCACTGAAACACAATAAATGTAAGGTCTTCATTCACTGAAAGACATTTAGGAAACAAGATAAGCTAATTTCAGCATCTTTTCAAATTTTACCTAAAACATTCCAAAAGTACAATATGCTATCCAGTTGCACCATATATCTTCAAGACAGCCTTCATTCCTGCCACTATGTCATAGTGTGGATTTTGGCGAGGAAGGAGAACACCTTTGCAATCTCTTTGCAAAGCTCAACAGCTTTAACAGTCTGCTTAGAGAGACAAAGCAGAGGAAAAAAAGAATATACATATCCATGATTGATCCTAATTATTCTTCCTCCTTGCAGTAGGCAAAGAGTGGAGAGTTTCAAGTAACACCAGCCAAAAAAATATGTATCTATAAGAACAGATAGAGTTTATGTAAAAGCCACCTCCGAAGAATTATTAAAAGACAAAGCTCAGCAAAAAAGAATTCTCTGCACTAGCAGCAGATTTATGTAGTTAGTCCAGGTTGTTTCCCATATTGTCATAAATTAATAAGCTAAATATCTTAAAGCTGACTTGAATATCATGAACTTTAAAGTAGGGGTGAGGAGAAGACAAGGTAATGTCATGTCTTTACACTTAACATCTTTGTTTTTTTTGACTGTTTAGGATAGTCCAAGACCAAATTTCAAATTTTTCTCCATAGCTAGAAGTAAATAAACTTCTTGTTTCCTCATATCCTCAGTGAAAGATTTTTCTATTTAATACCTGTTCTCAGGAACCAAAGCCTGAGATAAGCATTGAACTATCATCACTTTGTGACAAAACAGCAAGGACTGGCAATGCTCCAGAACAGTTACTAGAAAGTGTGCCCCATGAATGAAAGGCTTAGAGTTTTACTCAAAACAAACCAAACAGGGCTTTGCAGGTCCTCAAGATTTTTCAGATTTCAGGTATGCAGGTGAGCAAGCTCTGCTGCTCAGCTTCTTATTTGCAGAGAAACACAATCATGTGTTCACATGTCCTTTGTCTAAACAGAAGAGCAGCACAGCCACACAGTGTTGCTATCCATTTACATCTCTATAGCCTAGATTTCAAAGCCCAAAGGTCATGAATCTTTAGATAAGAAATCCTTTAGACAGCAAGTCCATAGCTGAGAAAGAAGACAACTGATCTTGGCTCAAATTTTTCACCTATTTCCAAAACTGAAAAATTCTTTCTTTGCAATTTATCCCAGAAGAATATGGTAACTTAAAAGCCTTCATCACATACAAATAAAACCTAAGAACATTTTTAAACCAAGAAGTTCTCACATTTACCTCTTCCAGCAGCACTGTGTCTTATGTTACAAGATGTAAGCAAAAATATGTATTTTATTACCATCTATGTAAGCTGTTAAGAAACGAGGGGAAATGTTCTTTATCTCCTCCATGACTCATTCCTGATAATTGCCTTGGGGCGTGGGGGGATATATTCTGCTAATGGGCCATCAAGCCTCACTGCATGACTGGTAAAATTACATCATCCCACTGTGAGATGCTCTGCCCAGGGGGAGGAGGCCAAGCATTCCTCCCTGGATATAGTCTGAGACCTGGAACACCACAGGCAGCTCTACCTACTGGATTCCCAGAGGACAAGAATGACATAATCACTGCTAGACTTCCAGAGGAAGACCTGACACTTTTACAGGATCACCACTTCAACAGAACCACATCTGTCACTCCAAAAGGACTGCAGCCACCATTTAATCAGACTGCTACCAATACCCTGACCAACAGGGTGTCAGGTTGTATTCTGTCAGTTTAAGTCAGTGGTTCTGTATCATTACTTTATTTTAATTTTCCTATTAAATTGTAAATTCCATGTTCTGACTTGAATCTCCTGCTGGTTTGCTTTCAAATTAATACATGCTGGTAGACTTGAAGCATAAACTAGAAAACAGGCATATTTAGTTAAGAGTTAAATAGAGATACACCAAGTTTGGGTAATATACTCATTTTCCCAAGATCAAAGAACAGCTCATATACATTTATTTTACTTCCATTACAAGGCAATCCTTCTTTGATTTTTATGCAGAAACCACCTCAGCTGATTTGCTTAGCAGTGTACAAGTAACTTCACTTGTTTTCTCTGCAATGAACACAAGTTCAAACAGCCAATCCTCCTTCCTTTCATGGACATTCTACATCTCTAATGGCTTTTCCAAGCAAAGCCACAGTCTTTCTTTGGTCACTCAGAATGCACCATGGTAATGAATCCTTGTCTGCCACAACAGTTTGTATTTGAGTTGGCTGCTTTCCCTCATGTTTCCCTTAGTATGGAGAAAGATTTATAAAATTCAGTTTCCAGGTGTTCTTACACTCACATTATTGTGGTGAATAGCAAACCACTTATAATAACAAACCAGATAAATTAGGGAAAAGAGCTCACAGCTGCCAAAAATATTGACATGATTCCGGACAGCAGGATAGGCAATATTTTGAGGGCATTTTATATTTCTTCACCCACTATCTACAATATAAAATTGAACTGCACTTAGATGGGATTTCCATGGGAATTAAGTATCCAACTTCGGTTGAATATCAATACAATTTTGAGCCTCTATTCCCATATTCTGCACTGCAGATCCTTGCCATAATCTATTTGGAAAGCATATCTGTCCACCTCCAGCACACTTTCAGTCAACCATATGCTAATCAAATGTTGGTTATGCATATTTAAGTTCACTTTGTCAAAAGAGGACAAAAAAGTAAATAATTATAAAGGCTGTAAGAGGAGGGAGGAAAATCACTTGAGGAAATTTATCCCAAGCACAACACAATTTTGCATTTAGAATACAAATAAATATTAATTTCTATTTGTGAAATAAGCATTTGACATTAGTAAAAAAGAAGGAAAATTAGTGATATAAAAAATCCAGTTGTAGAGAATTATAATAAGTTGAAAGACTATGAATTCCATTCAATGCGGTTTGTTTAAAATACAGTATCACTTCTAATTCCATAGATTTCTTTTAGGATTAAACATCCTTTCAACATCATCTTAGAGAAATATTTCTCGAAACTATTATTGTTTTTAAGTGTTTATTTATGTGCTGTGCACAAAACCTCTCAAATTACAGGAGAAATCACCTCTGTGTAACGGGTCAGGGGTGGTCTGTAGATCAATTTAAGAAAAATTCTTGGAGTATTTAACATCAGCAACAAATACATACAATATGTCAAACCATATTAGGTGGGAGGGTTATACTCTGACTTGTGTTTTCATGTTTGAAACAAGAACTCCAGTCATGGATGCCACAAGATAATTTTAACATTGAATTAAATTGAGTATTGAATTAAAAATACATTTCTTCAGTTCTGATTGCCCAGAAACTATGAGACTGAGGACAATCACCAGGAAAAAATAGAAATACCATTTTACTGTAGCTAATTTCTTAATTATAATAACATATAATAACCACATATTATGATTTAGTTTTCATACTTTCTTTGCTAACAAAATTTCAATCTCCCCAAAACCAGCAATGGAAAACAAGGTCATTAAACACAAGATCCCTCTGTATTTGCCTTCTTCAGTGAAACATTTACTATAGTGCTCAGCACACGCTGGGACATGTTTTAGAGGCAGGCCTGCTTAAGGACTGTTTCACTTCTTGACACAATTACTTGCATTATGAATCAGAGTTGTAATGAAGATTAGTTGTTATGTCTCAATGCAACTGTACTGGGAAAGAGAGACAGCCTAAGACACAGGGAATTTGGATTGCCCTGCACATGTTTATCAGACATACAGGGTCAGAAGGTATACAGTCAGAAATCACAGAAGATAAATGATCAGAAATCACAGGATACTTTGGTGGGTCTGTTACAGTGATTTTGTTGTCTCAGGTGAATCTTTGGAGTCTCTGAAGTTTGAGAAGCAGGTTCAAGAGCTACAAAGGAAGGGAAACAGACAGACTAGATAAAAAGAAAATATCAGAGTACATTAAACTGAGTAAGTATATAAAATACTTGCAGTTGCTTGCCTGCAATTCCTAACATATACCATATTTAAAACTAGTGCAAAGCATTCCCACAGTTTGTAACAAGAATAGGGCAGTAACATAACATCCAGAAGTATCAATCTTTAAAAATCTTTAAAATCTTTTAAAATTATCTAAATTCAGATGGAAATTTTCCAACACGAAGACGAAGCTGTTGGTACATCAAACTTTTTATTAAACAAAATGTGCATCAAGAGTGGAATCTCTTACTGTTTAGGGTGTTTCCTTTGCTCTTTTCCCAAATTAAAGCCAAAATGCACAGTCTCAAAATTAAAACAAAAACTAGTTACAAAAACAATTTTAAGACTCACTCCAATTCCAGAATTTTTACAGCAAAGAGAAAATGCAGTAAGTATTCATGTCCTGAGAAACTGTTAAAATGGGTATATGAAATGCTAAAAAGTGCAATGAATAATTACTAGAGAATGACTATTATTTCCTACAGTAATATTAGTTTACACTCTTCAGTCACCGGACACCCTTAAAATGTGACAAGTATTGACCTAATTAGATTCCAATTTGAGGACAAGTTTCTAAATGTCTCCTGTAGCAGTGGGCATTGGCTTCAAAAGACATATCTGCTCATATTAATTTGCAATGCTGCAGTATTGTAAACATTTAAAAATATTAATGTCGAGTACAACCTTCAGAATTAGATATTGAAGCAAGGCCTTTCTTTGTTAGAGCAGTATAAGTACTTAACAAAAATTCAGTATTTGCAAAAATTCTGTATCTTAGGCCTGCAAAGGAAAGATTCAATTCAGTGATTGAATGACATGGAGTGAATTCAAAAGTAAAAATGAACACTCACATTCATGCTTGTAGCATATACTTCAGCTTCCATTTGAAACTCTTTTAGCTCTCTTAGTGACCTATTAACTTCCTGCATAATCTTTGTAAATTATCATTCTACAACTGAGCGCTTGTGGGAACTCAGCACATCCCTCCGGATGTCCAGAGTTGCCCAGAACCCCCTCAGGGGGCTCAGAAACCCTGGCATGCTGCCCGGAACACCTGGTGGCTTGATTTTGATCCTTCCAGAGAATTGCCAGCTTGGCATGGGGATGTGAAAGCCACACAGGTTTGAATGGTGTAATAACAAGGTGTTCACAGGGTGAAAATGTAGATTTTAGGATTTTTGGTATAGGAGTTATGGGGACAAGATGGAGGAATCAGGGCGTGTCTAGTCCTTCTTCTTTCTTCTACTTGTTCTCCATGTTCTGCTGTGATGTTGGCACTTTGAGATTGGTTTAGAGTAGAAATGCACTGTCTAACATAGGTGATAAGTATTGGGAATTAAAAGTAAATATGATATATGTAGTTTGTAGTATAAAAATACGACACCACCTCGGGGGCAGTCGGAGTGCTTGTGGCTGCTGTGCTGAGTGGACCTTGGCTGGGCAGAAAGAAAATTTTGTAGATAAGAAATAATAAACAACCTGAAGACTGAAAAAGTGAAGAGTCCAGACTCATTCTTCAAAAGCACAGGCTGCCGCAAAACCATCCCACGCATCTCGGGGCAGAGAACAGACAGCTGAACCGAGAAGCACTAATTACTCATTAGATGAAAAATATTTTGGACAATGCATTCCCACATTTTCATGACACATTGAGTCTCAATTTGTTTGCTTTTCCTTCTTAGCTGTTCTGTCATCATTCAGTCAAAAATTTAATCCTGATCAAGACTGATCAAAACAATTTCACATACAAGTTACACTAAGCAGTTAATGTCAACTTACTTTGCTTTTCTGTCTAGTTATTGCAGTTAACTACAATACAGTACATTTTTTCCTTTTGGAACAACAACTGGGGACAGATAACTCACAGGAGCCTTTCCAAGTGAACCCTGAAGACGTGTTTCTCAGAAAGAATTTATGAACAGCTTAAGCTCACCCTGTTTTTACAAAATAAGGAGGAATGTTGCCAAGCTACTAATACTCCAGGATCATGGGTGCAGACAAAACAAGACACAACATGCTTACAAAGCTGGCCTCTGTAAGACAGCAAAGATGTAGCTTTTTAGTTTAGGACATTCAGGTGACTGTCATTTCTACACTTCGTAGAATACTGTCTTGGTTTTAAAGCCAGGTGTCTGCTAAAGAAGGCAGGAGCCTCCCTTGGAATAGAAAATATAAACCCCCTTCCTCTGAATTATTATAATTTTGAAATTAAGGGGGTCTCAGGCAAAGATATGAGGATAAGAATAACATTTCTTTACTGGTGTGTATGATAAAGCAAACAAGCACCCACAGCTGCGGCACCGACCCCAAACAGGACCCGGGGCCCAGTCCCGGCCCGCTCGGCCGCGGGCCCTTTCCGCCTGCTGCAGTTCCGGGCACGGCCAGCAGGGGCGCTGCTACTGCCGGGGGCGGGGCGGGGATTCCCCGCGCCTGCAGGGGGCGCTGTGGCGCGGGCCGGGGAGCGCGCGGTGATGGCGGCTCGGGCCGGGCGGGAAGGGAGGGAGGAGAGGCTGCGCCTCACAATCCTGGGGCAGCCGATCCCGGTGCCCAACAGGACTCTGAGGAGCACCAAGCTACCGGGACGGCAGGAGTCTCGGCAGGCAGGGGGAGCGGGGCTGCAGAGCAGTGACAACTCGGAGCAGTGCTGAAGAAGCAGCAGGGGCAGGGCAGGGGCGGACCGGCTCCCAGCAGGGCCGGGAGAGGCGAGCTCAGGATCCCGGGCACCCCAACAGTCGGGGATAGGTCCCTCTTGAAGTGAGGGAGGTGATAATAAGGCCTCAGTTCAGTGGCTGCTCTCACGAGCAGAGGCTCACCCCACGGCAGAAGCAGCATCTCTGGGCTGGGCACTGGTGGCAGCAGCGAATTCCCTTTCCCCAAGGAACAGCTCCGGCCGTCCTCCTTCAATCCTTCAAAGCCGAGAGAGAGGGAGAGGGAGAGGGAGAGGGAGAGAGGGAGAGAGGGAGAGGGAGAGAGGGAGAGACAGAGAGGGAGAGGGAGAGAGGGAGAGACAGAGACAGAGCAGCTGCCCCAGCCTCGTCCCTTACCTGCCCAATTCCTGCGGTATCTCTGACCCTCGGAGAGAAACTCACAGATAACAGAAGTGCAACCAGATGCTGTCCTCCCCTGAGCTTGGCCACTTCTTTTGTTTTCTTAAATGCCCAGCTGTTAGTGTTTCCTAGCAACTTACGGGGAAAAATTATGTAAGTAAAAAGGAACAAAAGGAAAGAAACCTCACCCTCAACAAATACTTATAGAATGAACACTAAATAATAACAGCTTCCTTTCAAAATTGATGTCATGAAATCAATTTAAAAAAAAAAAAAAAGAATGCACAAGTAGTACTTTGACTTAATTTCAAAGGTTTGGGGGAAGAGAAGTCCCCAGAACATGCACATCTATAGAGGCTGAAAAAGAGGCAGGGAAGCAGTGCATTGTCATTACAAAAAGTAAACCACGTATTAGGGAACAACTAAGTTCACGTAAAGGTTATTTTCTACTAAATTTCTATGTTTCTATTTTAAATCTTCACAGACATTTGAGCACAAAAGCTTCTTACAACCACACTGCATTCAAAAATTCTGCAAGTGAGTGTGCTTGCCTTTTCCTAAGGAGAAGAAACCTCAAAGTACTGCAATGTACGTCATTTTACACTTCACCAAACCACTTACGTAGCTCTGATTTGTGACTTCATAAATATATTCTTAATATCTACCAATCCTATGACTTCATAAAACAACTATCATAGTTTGAACAAAGTTTTGAATTTCAAATGAAATTGCTGTCCCATGAGAGCCAGATTAAACACCCAGTTAAGCACTGATTTAAATGTAAAATTAGACTGGATCAACATCATGGCATTCAACTTGATCGGAACTCAGAACGTTTCTGGGCTCATTTATCCTTGCAGAAAATCACAGTGTTTCGCACTGTGGTTAACACTCTGACACGGCAAACAAAGCATGCCATGTAACATCTGAGGAAATAAACTTTAAAGTGAAAGAGGCTGAAAGGCATAATTTCCCAGGGCAACCTGTTTTGTTCATTCACTGATTACTGTGCCTTTTAAAAGCTGTCTACCATGATATAGAACAATTTATATCTCAGTTGCTTTCCTATGTGAAATTGAAGCACTTGTCTCTTTTCTCCTTTTGACAGGTTTTTCTTTTAATACAAAGGTGGTTCAAACATGATGTACATCCACTGAACTACTGAGCTGAGCACATTATCGACAAAACTCATATTAGTACATGTTTACCTTTGCATCAGGTCGCAATACACAAATAAGCAGTTTAATGATTTCAAATGGGTATACTTTCTCTTGGACTCAAGTATCAGTTTGCTCGTTATGCTGCTGCTAATCATCTCTCACCATTGCTTTATTGCCCTCAAAGAAGAGCAATGAGCTGGTGAACACTCTAGAGCACAAGCCTTACAAGAAGCAGCTTAGGGAGAAAGGGTTGTTTAGCCTGGAGACAAGGAGGCTCGGTGGAACAGAGGTTGGTCTCTTCTCCCAGGTAACAAGTGATGAGAGGAGAGGAAATGGAATCACGTTGCCCCAGAGGAGCTTTAGGATGGACATTAAGAAAAATCTCTTAACTGAAAAAGTCCAGGGAGGTGTTTGAGTCAAAATCCTTTGAGGTATTTAAAAGCCATGAGGATATGGCACATGGTGACATAGTTCAATGCAGGATATTGCGGTGTGGAGTTAATTGTCAGACTTGACGATCTTAGAGATCTTTTCTAACATAAACGATTCTATAATCCTAAATATGTTTTGTTATTTCACTTTCAAATTATGTATATGTTTCCCTCATTATAGCTTATCATGATATATAAGGCACAATTTTGCTGAAAACAGTCTTGAACTGCATTCTATGTGGAAAAATTCAAAAACCAAGGCCTTGTTTTAACAAGAAGTCTGACAACTTGAAGTTTTTAATGAGTTCTCCTACTGCTGTCTTTGTTATTCAAATTCAGTACATTCATGGATAGTCAATATATTGAATGTAATATTTTTGAAGAAAAAATGTTAATACTTGGCATGTAGACATATACAGTAACACTGAAGACCCAGCAAACACCCAGTGACTTCTCAGCCTATCTTAGAAGAACCTACATAGATATCAGAAGTGAAAAATGACCATGACCTGAACACACAGCAGATTCAATGCTGCATTGTCCTAGGGCTGGGTTCCACACATTATGATAAAGTTACTTTGGGACCAAGATTTGTAGGATGAGTTTTTAGAATACAGTAGTTCTGTGGCAACTTGTTACTATTTTTTCTGAATAGGAACAAACTTTCTGGGTTTGTTCAACACTGATTTTTATAGAGTTTTAAAGCCTGAAATGGCGTGGAGAGGAAAAGGCAAGGTGAGAAGTTTATTTCTAACTATACTATTAAGTCGTTGATCATTTGCATGCCCTGAGTGGGAGCAATACCTTTCAAAGCGCTGTAATGCAGAAGATTATGGTTGCTATGGGCCACGTTCTTTTAGCTCCTATAGAATGAAAACAGAGCAGCAAGAGTATGGGCAGAGTAGCAAAGCTGAAATTATATTATACTTTCCAAGTACTAATTATTCACTTCATCATCTGCATTATAAGAAACTGGTAGTAAAAAATTGCATCTTATCTTGGACATAAGAGAACATATATCCCAAACAACTTGGGGCATCTCAAGGGAATTAATTTATTCATTAAATATTGGAACTTCACTTTTTAAAACACTTTTGATTAAAGAAAGGAAAAAATCAGACAACAGAAAACGATGCTTGGAAGAGCTTACAAAACATAGGCTTACAAGCTTACAACCCATAAGCCTGAGAGAAAAAAATCCAAATTTGAAGTTGTTCCATAAAAAATCCTCCCTTTCTGACTTGGTTTAGAGACAAATTTTAGGAGAAAACCTCTCTGAAATGAGGGCTTACTGGGAAGAGAAGGGCTCCAGTAACTCCGTTTGCCAATGAGAGAAATGAAAACCAGTGGGAAAGTGAAAAAAAAAAACCCACTTATTAACAAAAAAAAAAAAAAAAAAAAAAGAAAAAAAGAAAAACAAAAGTGCCCACAAGGCACAGAAGACAAAAAGATTGAATAAATGTTCGCTATTTAACTTTCAAAACCTTACCCCCACCCACCACCTGGCCGTGTGGCCGGGAGGACAAAAGGACAAAAATGGTAGCTGGCCCCTTTGTCTCCCGGAAGGGAAAAGAAAAGGAGTTAACGCAGCAGCTCGGGCAAAACAGATGGTAACCCGCTGGACTTCTGGTGTTGGTCTCCTCCTCACAGCAGGCGAAGCTGGTGGGTTTTGGTGTCCTTTCTTTTGCTGGCTCGGTTTTGCAGGGGCTCGGGCCGGCCGGAGCAGCCCCCGCAGGCTCCCGAGAGACCGTCCCGGACATTCAGATCTCCAACTGAAAAAAACAGCTGAAAAACAGTTCAAGGAAAAAAAAACAAAAAGCTAAAGGATCGCTGCTGGAGTCCAGGGAAAAAGTGGGGAAAGGAATAAAAAAAGAAAGTTGTTTCTTGAGCTAGCAAAAACCCTAAACTAGCGAAGGCGGTGTGCAACAACCCGCGGCACGGCCGAAAGCACGCTGGGGACAGAGACTTTGAATAAAACCCGCACAGGAGCCCCGGGCTCCCCGCCCTTTCCTCGGGGCTGTCTTAAAGCTACGGCAGCCATTTCTGGCCGTAAAGGAGATTATTAGGAAATAGAGTATCATCATAAAATCACCTCAAGACGCTTTTTTTTTTTTTTTTTTTTTTTTGTTATTTATGTGTACATACACCAAATATATATTACACATTCTCGAGGGCAAAAATATTGTTACTTAAATTACATTCATATGATTCCTTGATAAAAAAAAAATCAATTTGCCAGATCAATTTTTCTTAAACAAGTTCATCATACTCTGGAGCAATGAACTAATCAATAGGGAATGTTTTTCAGATGCTTTGCAGCCATTCCACTTTAGTAATTGCTAGAATTTCATATTGACAGGTGATAGGATGGTTTGAAGGAAGAATTGATTTGTTAGCCTGTAGTGCTACAAGTCAACACTGCAACAATAAAGATATATCCCCAGAGTGCCAGGGTTTGGAAATCAAACAGGAGGTAAGTTGTTACATTATGCATTTGACCCTGGAGATAATTCAAGATTGAAAGTTTTGTGGTTGTATTCAAAGCCACAGAAAGGAAAGAGGAAAGGAACCACTATCACATAAATTTGTAGTGATTTTTAAATTGAAGAAAACAATAGTGCATGGCACCATCCAACTGTTTATGTTGGATGTTTGAATAAAAAAACTATATAAAAATTTCAAAAGTATGCTAAACAGTGGTATGCATCAGTAGGATTGTCAATTTTGGTCAGTAGCTCCTGACAGAAGCAGGAATGGCATAAAAAATTACAAATAATATGGCTAAAGTGAGTGAAAGGATTTCTATCTCACAGTATATACAGGAAAAATTATTTGCCTTGTAATGATTCTTGAACAGCTGCACTCCATATTTTCACAACCGACCAAGTCAGCAGGATATCATAATATATAAAATACAGCTACTGAAATCAAGGCTGATTCATTATGAAGAGGACTCTCAGCTGTGTGCTCAGGTCACATTGTTGGATGCATTTTGCAGAAGCATGCCAAAGCACAGAATCTATTCACAGTGCCAAAAGAAAAATTTAAGATCTGCATTCATGTTTGCTAATGGCCAAAGATTTGAGCTCAATTAAACAACTGAGTTGGCTACAAGAGAAGAAAAGCATTGGCTCTGCATTTCTAAATGTCTCAAATCTGCAAAGAAGCAATTAAAGAGAACTTTTTAGCAACAGGGTCAGTCATCACCAGTCTGGAAAGTTAATAAAAACATTGACATCCACAGGTGCGGGACCAAGTGCTGCTCTCCAAACTCAAGTACATACTCCAGTAAGTCAGCTGGAGTTTTCACACCTTGGGGACAGCCACAAGCACAGTGAATGCTACAAAGCACAAAGCTGTAGTGCTGTCACACACACAGACATTTGATGCTGCCAGTGTGCACCATCTGCCTCATCTAAACAAAATCAGATAGTAAAAATGCCTTCTTTTGCCTTTTAGTTCACTGGCTCAACCCCTGCTTGACTCATCTCTAACAAGTTGGTACAGCGTGTGTCATGGAATATGTGGACAGTCAGTTATTGCAACTGTAATTTTTTTGAGGCCATTTGGGACCCTCTTCTTCCAGAGCAGGCAAAAATGGAAAGCTCCCTACTATGAAAAACCCTCTGCGACAGCAGTATGTAAGTTCAGAGTAGTATTAGCTAGGTGACATCTGTTAGGCAATGTAGTTACTAAACTTTCCTCTAAATGAAAAGCTCTACTCATCTTGAGTGTATCCTTTGACATAATTCAAGCAGCATCTCAGTCTGACACAGCCAGCATAAGGAATATCTTATCTTCATTTTATATTCTCTGAAAACTATGTTTCCAAAGTTCCTGGGTCTGCTGTTTGTATCATGTCCTATGTCACCTTTTAGACCATGACTCTCAGTTTGAAATAGAAGTCTGCAGATGAGCTAGTTTTAGAGTATTTATTGCTATCATAATTGAACAAAGCCCACCATGAAAATCTCCTTGCACAAAGCCTCTTTGATCTCATGTGATACAGTTAAAAGAATCATTAACTATCTTTTTATCACGTATTGCACAATAAACATATAAATAGTTATACATCAGGGTTTAAATTTGATTTTTATATATACTTATTTAAATTTGCCAGATCACTTCCCACGTCTGTGTTTAGCTGGGAATGTGCTTAAAAGGAAAATCTTAATACATTAATTTGTCTTTCAAGTACAATTTTCAAAGTTGTAGGAGCTAATTTAGTGCAACTGAGTCTGTGACATTCAAGCTCAACCACAAAGAAGTTACCTGTATTCATCCCTGAAGGAGATAAAGCTTCTGTAGATTTCATAAGAAAATGGTCAATGTCAGTATGGAAATGCAATGTAAGAAGGAAGTAGTAACAGTAAGTGCAGGGGACGAAGGATTTGGTTTGTGTTTTTACTTCTTAAACTATTTTACTGTTCTTTCTCACTGTCTAATTTTTGTAGGGTCATTTTCAACTGCTATTTACCATTTCATACACATATTGTAAAAGTTTTCTATACTATGTGGAGGACATCTTTAATGTGTTTGGTTTTACTTTAAGAAAATTTTTCAGCAAACCAGACCATTTTTACATCACACTCTTTGTAATTTCTGAAGTTCTAAACTTTAGTGACTGGGAAAATGCTGTCCCAGGTTGTATTTATTTTAATATCATGAGTGTCTTGTCTTACATCCTTCTGCTTGAGTTGAATTCTTTCTAAAAAAAAAAAAAAAAAGAAAATTATTTTAGCATTTTTTACCATAAAGTACATTCTTAGCCTGATGAAAAGTAAGAAAGTGAAACACATGTGACTTGTGCTCCAAGTGGCACAAGCACAAATTAGTTTTTGAAATCTGCCTGACTCTTCTTGTAGCTGATCACAAATTTAAGTTTACATCTGATAATTTAAGCTAGATACTACATAGATGAAATATGCCAGTTCTGAACCGTAACCCCCACAAGTAGTTCTTACTCAGAAATGTCAAATTGAAACTGTGACATTTGTTTCAACTTATGCTGATATGCCTTTTCCCACTGTGTGTGGAAGGAGGGCAGGGAGACAAAAATCAATATAAACTTCCCCCAGCAGAACTCAGGAGACACCATTATAATTCCCAATTCTGGTACAGTACCTACCTTCACTTCCAGCTCCATTCAGAAAGGACTATGTTATTAAAGATGTGTTCATCCCTTAATACTGCAGGCCGAAACTCCAAGGCAATTAATGGGGTCGCAATTAATGTAGTTTTAGATATAGTTAGGTACACCCAAAGTAGAGACCATGTTACTTCTCCATAACAAGATACCACACTTAGTTCCAAATAAATGCCAAAATCACAAATAAACTTCTAGGGGGAAGTAATTTGAAGATATAACTGGAAGAAGGAAAGAAATGTAAATCAATTTGGAAGGTGTCTTTTATGTCAGAATACCTCACGGATAAGGAAGACAAGACCTTTAGTTGAGTGAAACCACTTCAGAATACCTCCCACCCACCAATACCAGCAGATATTACCAGCCTGCAGCTCACCAAGGCTTCCAACACACAGCATCTGAAAGCTGAGAAAAGCTGACAAACCTCTGGCACCAATTCCCCCACAGAGTTGTCAAGAGATGTGTCCTGCATAGCTACCGGCTGTAGCTCCCAACTCAGGCCGAAGTCTAATGCCCCTAAAGCTGCAATGGTTAGGATAGCTTCAAAACAATTTTTTAAGTACACATTGCATACGTGTACACAATGGACATACATAAAGCTAATCAGACGACTGAAACATAACAGCCAGAGTATAGGTTGAGGCTTCAGTACAGCTGCATCCTTAGGATTAGTGTGACCTCCGAGCCATTTGGAAAAAAGCTATTTTTCCTGGACGAGACAGAGTGCTTTGTTTTAGTTTAGTTTAACTTTGAATTACCACTAACCTCTAAAAGCACCCACAGAGCTGAAGTTTGGAATACTACCTCCACAATTCCTTTAAAATTAAGAATACACCTTTCTAAGACACAACTTTTTGTGACAATTCAAGTGGGTTTTTTCAGTCATAAAGTAACATGACTGAAAAAATGAAGGAGCATCAAACACTTCTGAAACATTTAGGTAAGTTTGCATGTATGTCTCTGTCTGTATGTGTGTGTATGTGCAGAGACACATACACATCTATATACTCACATATATATGTATGGTAGCCTGAGGCTGCCAGAAACTTTGCCTGCTGAATGAATTATAGAACAGGAAGCAGATGGGCTGTGTATATGAAACAACCACTATCTGGCATGATATGCTGCGCAATTTGGCTGCAAAGATTAAATTGAGCTATTGAATGTTTAATACACTATGCATAACAAATACAGCCAGAGCCACAAAACAGCATAAATTACAGAATTGGTATTCACGCTGCCTTTCCCAGGAATCAATACACTGCCACAGCTCATAAGAGTCTGTTGTTTAATACACATAAAGAAGAGAAGAATTCTTCTATTAAAATGAGTTATCTGGGCTATTTACCAAAGGCAGTGATTTAACAGTGGTAAAGTCTATGTAGTGCTGTTGAATGCAGATGATAATACTTCTTGTCCTTGTCGGCCTATTTCATAGCTCCTATCAGTTGCTGCTGCTGCAAGGTCCCCTGGGTACATTAGCAGTCAGCCCAGGAAGTGTGTTTAAGTAACGGACATAATGTTCACATTTGCTAGACCAGCCTTCTCCCTAATCATGAATTATTCTTCCCCAAGGCTCAATTGGAACATTACTTTAGAAGCAGAAGATTTAATCCTTTTCAGCTGATTGGAGGGAATGATTACAGTATTATTTTCTTGTACAGGCTGTCTCCAGTGAAGGTGCCTTTTTCTGTCCCCATCTTTAATAGGCAGCAATCTTTATTTCCCTGGAGTGAAATGGCAGTGTATTCAAAATGGGGTAAATCTTCAGGAATGTGAGGTGCTGAGACTGTAGATCACTGCTGGTTAGTTAATTAGTTTAGCCCTTGCTTATTTCATCTCCAAGACAAAACACCTTCCTACAAGGCAAAAGGAAGGAAACATGCAAATAACTGATCACACTGCCTACAAAATCTAGCCTCTGTGCACTTCATTTTAGAATGTAACTTACAGTTTTGATTTCTATTTGGATGCAATCAGCCAAATAAACAGGGCACTGTTCCCTTAGAATTTTCTGACTGCTAAGGATTATTTGACCTGCAGAAATAGATTATATCTTTATTCACTGAAAACTGCTGAAACAGATACAGGCAGGAGGCTACAAAAGGAGACATGCATAGACCAGCAAGAATGTGATTGCAGTTGGCATACCAGAGATGTGGTTACTCAGACAGTGAATCCTGTACCCAGTGAGATTAAAAAAAAAAAAAAAATTTGCACATAAATGTTAAGTATATCTTTGAACACTGGACCAACAAATCCCCAGTTACTGGTGTTTCAACATTAAAGATGGGAAAAAAATTATACTTGTATCATCTTTATTCTACATGACAATATGATTTGAATAATAATTCTCAATAGTTTTTATTTCAAAAGGGCAAGACCCTCTAAGGTTTTGAAATTCCTTCACTGAAGCAAGTAAAACTACAGTTTCCTACTGCATAAACATTTTTAATTATCAAAAAAATTTTCTCAGGGGGAATTGAGAAGAAGGAGAAGCATACAATCTCATTAATACATTTGTAACCCAAAATCCTGTTTAGTCCATCTTTAATTTAAAGAGAGGCCCCAAATCTGTCATTCTGCAATTTATTTACAGCATCATGATATCCTGACATTGCTTATAAGCATTTTATATTGCCAAGAGCTAAATACAATGCTTGCAAAGTGCAGGAAATCAGGATGCCTGGGGCTGACATTTTTCAATCCCTAAAACTGTAAATAAAAAAAAATTAAAATTAAATTTGCAGGAAGATGGCATTGTAAATTAATGGTAAGAAGGCTAAGAAGGTGCTCAAGGACTATGTCAGCTTGGGTTCTTTACTTCTTTTCCTTACTATACAAAGTTGTATTTTGATACAAACTCAGAGATTTATGTTAAAAGTAGAACAAGGAGAACTAATTTTTTACAGCCTTTTCAGACACTGACAAGAATTTTTCTTCAGTTCTTGATAAAAAGTTGAAATATCATGGAGAACTTTTATCTTGGCATGTGGAGTAGAGTGTGAGGGTTATCTAGAAAGTACTAATGTTCATACTCTGCCAGCTCACCCCATGAGCAAAGTGTGAAAATTTTTCCCTGAGGTTCCTCCCTAAAACATTCCAATCTGAAAGTAGTCACCAACTGCATAAAAGTTACCCCATAAATGATATTTGGATTTTACATTACTTGGTTTCATTTTTCTGCATTTACAGTTCTTTGCATAATGGGTAACATTCACAGCCCAGTTATTTTCAGGAAAACTTACCTAAATTTAATTTGCTGCAAGCAGTGACACACAGCCATAGTTTGAACAGAAATTTTACAAGTATCACATTTGAAGCTTGCATATATAGGATTGATTTTTTTTCTTCCCTTAAGATATAGTGCTTTGTCCTTCAGGACCAGGACTGCCATCTGTAATAATACGTTACTGTGGACACGGAATTATTCTGAAAAAATAAAGAAATATATCATCTCCCTGAGCTCTGGAAAAGTGTGTGGACTTTTATTGAAACAAGATAAGCAGACTGCTCTTGAACTGCAATGATCAGAAAGATGATGATGGGCAGTGAACATGATTGATTCTAAGGATAATCCATGTCTAATCCGTGAATATTAAACTAAATATTAAATATTAAAATATTAAACCTCCTTGCCAGGAGTGGAAAAATCAGTTTTCTGGAGAATCCACAATCCACAAAGAAGAATGTCTAGCTTCTAGCTTCTAGCATTCTAGACCTCAACTGCACAAAGGCTTAGCACCTCTGAAACACAGATTATGATTCAAGTTTATTTATACTTACAAGTTATTTCTATTAGGGACAATAACCAAGAATCTCTGCAAAGTATGAAAAAGGGAAATATTTCTCCTAAGTTGACATCTGCTAGCACGGAAACTGTACAAATCTTGTAAGAGACTGACAAAATTCATAAAGTAAAATCTGAAAACTGCACAATTCAGATTGACAAATGTATGTACATCAGTATAGGGAGAATAGAGGAAAACTATTGACCCCATGCTAGAGTGAGTCCCCCATTATGTCCCCCAGTACACACACAGAGCACATTGTCCTATGCTAACAGGGTACCTCAAACTGCCTCATGATCTTAGCAAACCTCACAGATCAATTCTTGTTCATCCAGCATTATTTCTTCAGTAACCTATGGTTTCTTGAGCGACTCTGTCCTTGTCCTGCTCAGGGACTCTACAACCTCAGCTTCTTAACATTTTGAACCACCATTACATCACTGGGAAGAATTCAGTTTCATAAGCAGTGAAATGAGCTGAAGGTGTTCAAAAACATCTTGCAATTCCTTGCCCATCATTTTTCTCACTTTACTCCCAAGAAGATAGTTTATGATTCCTGAATTAGTAGGATCTCTTCTATATTATTTCAGATACTAAAAATTGGGCCAGTTTCTTCTGATGAGAAAAAGAGTTGAATAGGACTTCAAGAAAAATGGAAATAAGCAACCTTTGAGCTCTATTGAAATCCTACTCTGAGTTGCATGAACATTGCACGTGAAGTACAATGCTATCATTCTCAGAGCTATTTTTTGATTCTCACAATTTGCTGTCATTCTCAGAGCTATTTTTTTCAATCATCAATAGTTGAAAATAGTTACAATCAACCTTTGTGTGATCTAGTGAAACAGAAATATATAAAACCGTTTATAATGATAGTGCAGAGAAGACACTTCCCAGATGCTGGGAAAATGTTCAATTTAATAGGTGCTTGGTGTTATTTATTTTTGATTTAAAAAAATACCTCAAACCAAGCCAAAAGTAAGTTTCCCTTAATAATTCTGTGAACTAACTAACAAACAAGAAAGGATGAACCGCAACAATTTTGCTTCATTCAGTGAAATGAGTTTGACATGGTCTCTCTGCTATTTGTAGATAACTGCCAACAAAAAGTATTGTTTGAAAGTAAATTTGTGCTCACAATAGGAGCAATCCCACACAAAGCAGGCACCAAAACTAAAATACAGATGAGAGTTCACTGAAGTGAAGCCACCAGCAATTAAATGTCCAGAACACAAAACAAAAAACAGTTTAAAATCAGTAAGTTGCCCAGCTTAATGAATAAATTCCTTCCAAGAAGAGTTATCATAGAGAAATGTGAATGACTAAAAAGCAGTGAGGCATTCACCATTATTCTGATTGTAACAGTAAATTTCACAAATTTATGAACAGTCTCATGCAATTAAGTTTTCTAAAACAGCAAGATGATATTCATGAGGTAGTAGTTCTATATGTCATAGTTGAGCTATAAATATTAATATTTCTATAATAATTCTAATTCAAAATATGCAAATAGCTCTGTCTGTGAGAGCAGAAACTAAAACTGAAGTCTTTCACTCTGTATACTATACACTATACTTGGTCCAATACAAAAAGGCAAGGAGCAGGGAGAGAGGGAGAGGGAGAGACGGTCGTTAATGTACTGTGTACGAAGTTCAATTGCGTAGGTTTGCTTCAGATGGGTGAAAAACATGCATACTTGAACAGGTTCTACAGGAGATGGTGCCTAGGGAGAAAGGTGGTGGACACTGGAGGAATTTTACTTTGAATACTGGATAAATACTCAGGCATTGATCACCTCTGCACTAACAAGAGAAAACCTTTTTGGCACATCTCTAGGAACTAAAAACTTCACTGCCAAGAAACAAAAGGTATGTGTGGAATTCTGAATCAAACTTTTGGTTTTGATGCCTAGTTCTACTTATACGCCTTCACAGGTCCTGAAGATCTTTCTGAGAAAGCCAATCAACAGAGGCCTTGAATCCAGGTGTGCCAAACAATTGTCAACCACTGGCTCAACTTTCCTGAATTTAGGAGGGCCAAAGATCCTATTTTAGCCATGACCCTATTTTAGTCCTAGATTAAGTAGTAGCACAGAAATGGGGCACCTTCTGGAATTCTGAGTTTTATGCGCACATTTAAGGAAGGAGCTTATTCAAGCCAGTGTGAAAAGCTCAGATTCAAATCCCATTTCTTTTCAGTAATTTCTTTTTGAAAGAACATAAAATGCTTCAACCTTAGTTTCTCCATTTTCAGAAGGAAGTTAGAAATCTCATTACAAACATAAGAATTACCATTATTTATAAAATAGTTGAAGGTCAAAGGAATCATTAAAAATGTTTTAGGGCTTTTTTAAAGTATCTTTGGAAAATGAAAATAGCTGTATTAAGTTTTGTAGTAAGTTTCCACGTAAGAGATATAAGCTCCTTATGAATATATAATTTACTTTTTGAACAGCAAGATTATATGTTTATTAACACACTTCTCTAACTATTCAATAATTTCCACAGAGATATGCTGGAAAATACCCCATGGGAATTTTTACTCTCTAAGATAGTATTATTTACCCTTGAGCAGTCAAGGGTCAGTGTAGCACATGTGAAAAGTTATTTTTCCTAAAGGAGTTTTCAAAGAAATAGATGGCTGTAATTGAGCAAAAAAAAAGCACAAGTATCACATCCTCTTCTGTCACCTCTGGAAGACCTGTACTGTCAATAAAACAAAGAATGAATTAATTAGATTTTTTGCTGGTGATTGGAGAATGTACCCATCTTTTGACTACACAAAAATTGTGCTGTCAAACAAGTGCTACGAACCTCCCGTTGTCTTCTTTACTCACTTATAGAGTGATTGAGATTGTACACTGGCATACTTGAGAATCACTTATCACAAATACAACATGTTACTGAGAACCAACTGTGCTTGTGACTCTGACAGAATAATTTGCTTCTTGAAGTGCTCAGATGTCAGGTTGAGGTAATGAAACACTCAATGCTTGAGATAACTTTAGTCCAACAGAGAAAGTAGCAATGTCTTTTTATTTTTTTAAAACCATGTAAAGTTTTTATTGGCAGATAAATTATTAATTTTCAAACCAAACTCTATGATGTAAAGGATGAGGGATATCCAGAATTCAGTTATTCTAAGGACATTTTTACAGAAAATGTCCACATAAACAGATGCCTATGCACTTTTAAATAATTCATCCTACACATCAACAGATTTGGTCTATCTGAAGCTTTTTATCATAACTATATGCAGAATTTCACGCTCTTCTATATTAAAAGTGTAGTATCCACAATAAGGTCACCAGACATTCAGTTTTCTAGAATGTACAGATGAGTAATAGTCTGTGCTCTCACTTACCTGAAGGGTTGGGTTTTTGCAAAGACTACATCAAAATCAATGGCAGCAAGAATATCTCCTCAAGAGAGATTGCTTCTCCCCTCTTCTCTCTTTATTCACATGAATATCACAAAATTACATAAAATCAATATAGTGAGATGCAGGATACCTATATTTACTTTGACATGCAGTCGCTGGTTTGTGCCCTAACTCTACAAATCATGAATATTGTGCCACTGCCCAAAAGATGGATGACAAAATGTCCTAATTTTATGACAATTTGGCAATGGGTGGCACAGTTAATTTAATTATAAAAACTCAATTGTAGAATACATCTATGAAAAAACTATATTTTGCATAATAATTACATTGCATCAAAAAAAAAGAGAAAAAAAGAGAAAAAAGAAAAAATAAATCCTTGCTTTTATTATTTAAAACTACATCTCTCAGTGGCCAAATCATTCAAGTTTGTATACCATGTGTCCCACCATGTCACTATTTACCTCTAAGAGAAACTGATGAAGAACCAGTTGACTGCTCCTCTCATCTCTCAGTTAGGCAATTTAGATTTTCATTTCAAATTATCAATTGCCAGAAAGCCTGGATGATCTGTTTAATGAAAACGTGAAATGGTGAGGGCCAGAATATTACCCCAGGATTGTTCACAGTCTTTCATAATCTCTTTTTCAAGTGCACATACAGTATGCAACAGCGTGGGAGAAATTTTAAGATTTAGAGCCTGACAACTTTGATTCAGCATAACAGCCAAGTCTGAAATCATCACTTACTTGCACTTTTTGTGTTATTCCTACAAGTTATTAAGGACAGAGCAAAAGGTAAGCTGAGAGGAGAAACAGAAGAGATTTATCAGTGGGAGGGATGAGCAAGAAAGTCCCGGTCTGATGCGTCAGTGGGTGATGGCAGCAGAGTCGGAACAAAGGAACCTGAAGCATGGGTCTGCAGCTGTGGCATGCTTCACAAGTCAGGAAGTTTGCCTGGCCTCTAACATGAGAAGAAAACTAACCTATTCTTGCCAATTGATTTGTCTGTAGAATGAAAATGTTCTTGGCAGGTATGTTGTTAGAAAGAATCTTCAGAATGGGGCAATTTAGATCCCCGCAGTTTGTTGCAGTCTGAATCCCAGTCCACTACTATCATCCTGCAGTGATTCCTACCCCATGTCCCATGCTCACCATGTAAAAAATCCTGTATTTCCAGACAACATGCTTCTTTTTATGAAAGCTGTTGTGGTACCCAGGTTCTCTGTTTTTCCTTGCCTTTTCTTTTATTCAAAGCAATTCTATTTGCTTTTCAGTACCTAGAGTTAAAAGCTTAAACCCCAGGGAAATACATGGTACACATTTCCAGTAAATGCAGTATATAGTTATTTGTGAAATAGTCAGGAGTTATTTTATAAATGTCTTTCAGAAACATAAGGCTTTTCAGCTGATCAGGATGTTTTCCTATTTAACATTGATTTAAAAGCCTTGCCAAGTATATCAGGAAGTTAAGAAACAAATTTCACAGTGCACAGCTAAAAAGCAGCTGTTTTTTTCCCCCCCTCCCCCTGTCAAGTCCTGACAATTTAACCAAATGTTTCTTTCAACAACAGCAGCAACAACAAGTAACAACAATATCTTTGTTTCATTACAGTATAGTGCCAAATTAGCATTTGCGAAAGGTTTCCAGAAGACCATGCATGCGCACTAAGTTGGTATTTTTCCCTCTGAAGGGCATGAGGGGACATGTAAATTTAATCACACATTTCACTCAAAGACCATTTTAGCAGCTGCTCTAAGATTTGTAATGGATTCCCAAGCAAAACTTTTTGATCACTAACTAAAAGTCATTAAAAATACCACTAAAAAGCTTTGAACTTTGCCCTCTCAGATGAAAACTGGTTTAATGTGTGATTTCATTCTGTGAAATCTAAATCTAATATAAGTGCATTTAAAACAAAACAGATTTTTTTCTTTTATAGAAAAGGAAAACAATTCATAACAGCATCTTCTGCTGTAGTCTTTACAGTAACTTCAGCTGAATATCATTCAGTAGTTTTTGCAACTATCTACTTTGGAATGAAGAACAACTCAATTTAGGCACATTTATTTTTTTGTCAGATGCCTTTGCCCCTCTTTTATTTCCACAAACATCTGCAGTCAGTGTAACCATTTTCTCAATATGAGCAATGACACTTGTGCACCAAGAAAGCACTACATTCTACAAAGTTTTTTACTATTCTTCCATTTAAAAGTTTCACTGGCAAGGAAGCAGAAAAAGCAATGTAAGTCACAGTTCAGCAAATAGAAGCCACTGGGAGAAAAGACCATAATAATCCAGGGCTTCAGCACTAGCACTGATTATATGAGTTCAGTGACATTTTCATAATTCAGGTCTGATTAGCAACTCAGTAATGTACACTTATGCAAGTCTGACACCCTTTTACAGCCAGAGAACCTCATCTAAAGGTACAGAGATAGGGGACCCATCTTTCATACCTCAGAAACTCACTTGTCTCAAGGTTTTCCTTTATCTATCCTCTATATGGGCAAACCTAGGCTAAAAACCTACTGAAACGGTAACACTATTTGAAAGTCCTTTTAATAAAAAATGTACCCTTCCATAGGGTAGTTACCGGAAGGTTACCCTTCCGTAACCCTTTTAATACAGGTGATGTGCATGGGATATCAATAGCAAGCACTTCTGTCCAAGTGCCTTGAAATGTACAAGACCTGTAGAAGCCTAAAAAATATCTCACAGTCTTCTCTGCTGATGGAGGCAGAGAAAATCAAGCATATGGATTTACAGGCCTAGCAATTTCTGAAAATCTTTTAGTTTAACTTGGGCCAACCAGACATTTTCCAGTAGAAAAGGAAGGAATGTTTCCCAAAGGTAGCCACCAGCGTGCTTGGTTTTTTGCATGTATGTGTACACATACATGCAAAAAACTAATTGCTCTCTAGAAAAAAGAAAAAAAAATAAAAATACTCCACTATTTTTTTTTTATTGGCCAATTTATATTTGTTGAAAGATGTACCTGTAGGTGTACTTAGGAAGGATTTGGAGCTGACGGCTTGACAGTTCATTCAGCAGCTAGACTCTGGGAAAGAGCAGCAGTGCTTGAATCTCTGCCCATAAAGCAAATTCAGCATGCACAAATTTCACACACCATAACCAGCCTGTACCCTCACAAAAAGGAAGCAGTTCTTATGTTGACCCCGTCTGTCCTGTGTGCTTAGAAGATGAGTGGAGGGGTGGTTAGCTCTGAGTCTTGGTGGGGTCGTGGTGTGCAGGCTCTGCCTGCACCCAGCCCTGTGAAACTGCCTAGTGAGCCACATGTCTTATTTACTCTTCCATTTGTACTTTTGCATCCAACAGTGAAAATACCTTTCCCTAAGTCCAAACAGAATTATGTATTGATGAAATCATTGCCTCTTCATTTCAAGACTGATGAGTGCCCTGACTGTGAGCATGTGAGCAGGCTGTGCTCCCTACCACACCAGGACCAGTGCTGGCCCGAGGAGCACTGTGAAGCCAGAGCAGCCATCCTCTGAGCCTGGGAGTGTACTGCACAGCAAGGCTTCTAGCAAGACCACTAGATAGAGAGCTGGCGGGCCTCAAAGCCCTGGCTTTCATTCCCTGCTCCCAACTGCTACCACAGATGTCCAGACTTTATTGCAGAGATGGGTTTGGATGGCTGCAGGAACAGCTGGAAGTGGGAAGGAAAAGCCAGACATTGGCTCCAGTGGAGGACACGGCTATTATGAAAAAGGAAGCAAGAGAAGGAAGGAAGGAAGTGGCGGAAGGAAGTGGCGGAAGGAAGTGGCGGAAGGAAGGAAGTGGCGGAAGGAAGGAAGTGGCGGAAGGAAGGAAGGAAGGAAGGAAGGAAGGAAGTGGCGGAAGTGGCGGAAGGAAGTGGCGGAAGGAAGTGGCGGAAGGAAGTGGCGGAAGGAAGGAAGGAAGTGGCGGAAGGAAGTGGCGGAAGGAAGTGGCGGAAGGAAGGAAGGAAGAAAGGAAGAAAGGAAGAAAGGAAGGAAGAAAGGAAGAAAGGAAGAAAGGAAGAAAGGAAGAAAGGAAGAAAGGAAGAAAGGAAGAAAGGAAGAAAGGAAGAAAGGAAGAAAGGAAGAAAGGAAGAAAGGAAGAAAGAAAGAAAGAAAGAAAGAAAGAAAGAAAGAAAGAAAGAAAGAAAGAAAGAAAGAAAGAAAGAAAGCTGCCCTCAGAGGCTGCAGCCTCTAGTAAAACAGTTAAAATTGTTAAACACTTTTCCCCCCTTAGAAAACTGCAATAGATGCCACAAGACTGTGTCTGGAGGTTCTCTGTGACCAGAGCTAGGGAGGCCCAGCACACACTACACAAATCTGGTCTTTTCTTGGGGAAAAATGAGATGCCCTGGGTTAAAAGTTGCATCAGACATCAGTGCTCCCAGTTGGACAAATGCCCTGGTGAAGTTTCAATTCCAGCCAAGAGACAATCCACAAGATTATTTAGGAACATGCACTGTGTCTTATAGCATGCTGTGAACATGCAACTATAGGACAGTTTAGCAGATCTTTGAGGAAAACAAAACCCACAGCAGTATAGTAATATATATGCTCTCATATGTGTGCTTGTAGTACGGGCAAACCCAGCTACTTTAAAGTTATATCCAAATACAGTACTTGGAGTTAAAACATTTGATGAAAAGGCAGAAGTAGCTGACTGCTTAACATGAACAGTCTAAAGACTCAGCTACTTAAAGACTGACCTCTGATCTGCCACACAGTACACAGACCCTTTTGCTGTTACCTAATAAAATCTTGTATGCAAAGCACTGTTACCTAAACAATCTAAAAATAAAGTAGCATAAGCTGTTGCCAAAATCTCAGTTGAATTAAGACTGCATGCAGCACTTGTGTGCACTTTCTAGTACCTAAGGCAGTGTGGTCCTAGGAAGAGTGCTAAGTGCACAGCACACATATTACCAAACCGCCTGTGAGAAAAACAAAAACAAAACAAAAAAACCAAACCAAAACAAACAAACAAACAAAACCAAAAACACAACAAGCAAAAAAAAAAAAAAAAAACAAACTAAAAAACCAGGAGAAAGGACTGAGAAACAGCTATGGTACAACTTGAGGAGGTGTCTGGCTTGGTTGAACAGCAAAGAATACATCAGCTTGGCTGGAGATAGCCAACCAATGTATGATTTCTGCAAGCACAACCAACAGCTTATGAGGGAAAAAAGGACAAATAATGCTAAGCATCAAGATTTGGAGCATATAAGTCACAACATAAGTATATCTAGGGTAAGAAAAAATAGTTTTGACCTATGCACGATACATTGCAAACTTACTGAACACCCATTTGAGACCAGAACTATCATAATTTCCTTGCAATTTTCCTTGATAATTTACTTCCAATACAACAAATCCATTTTTCCTGCCTACTGCATTAAGTACTACAGCTCTACCATTCTCACATGTTTACCATATATCTCTTTTGAATGGGCTATTAAATACTGTTTTCTTCTCCAAAGTAAACAACCCCAATCTGTGATTATTTTACAAACTCATTAAATTTTGATAATTTTGTCAATATTTGTCTTCTGTGAGTTCTCACATTGATTGTAACTCCCTTCCCCTACACTTGCTTCCAAAAATTCCCGAGTCTCTTATATGTCACTTTCATTTTAATTAGACATTTAATGTCCAGGCAACATGCTAATATATCTTGTTTGCCATGACTAAAATTATAGTGTAGAAGCATATTGAATCAGCTAATCCTTATAATGCATTTTCATAATAGAAAAAACAACTTTAATTTATAAACAACCACTGTGTATCATAGCTCACAATTTTTCTAGCTTTCTAAGCAGAAATTTTCAAAATAATTTCTGATGATTGAAACTAAAGGAATTATGGTCCCATATTTTAGTTAAGATAATTTTTATAGATATGAAAGTTTAAATTACATATCTAGTGTTTGTGAAACATTTTGCAGACTCTGACAGTCAGGTCTTGAAATTGCCTCCAGATTAAAACTACAATTTTCAACATAAAAAGTGAAGTCCAATATTTCTATGCCTTTACTGTTAAAGTAGTCACAAATCATTGCTCAGAATGCAAATTACAGATGCATCAGACCAGTATTGTCAGAAAACTGCATTCCTTTGACAACCTGTCAAAGCAGCACTTTGTTCTAGACTAACATGCCTTGAGTAGGGGTTTCTCAACATAATTCTCTACCAAGTTCCTAACTAACTTTGTATAAGAAATTTCACTAATTTAAAAATGAAAATGTTATAGACTAGTAGTTAAAAGCAAGAAAAAAGAATGATGACAAATAAACAGCATTTTCAAAGACTGGAAGTAAATCAAGTACATCTCATCAAACATTTCTACACCTTGCTACAATTTATGCTGATTTTTTCTTTGAAGAACCTGGATAACATGGAAGAGGAGTCCATTTTGAAAGAGTTAGTCTGTGAGTGTTAGTCTTACTACTATGAGAAGCAGAAGAATGAAGTAAGCAGGATAAGGTCAACACATTAACATTTACATGAGTTCAGATCCCATATAGCTTTAATCCTCTTCAGTGACAGGCAAACCATCAGAGAGGAGGAAATGAGACTTCAAAATTAATTCAAAATGCCTGGTTTAACCTTTAGAAAATAATTCAATTTTTTCTTTCTTTCTTTCCCTTTCCTGTTCCCCTTTCCATACACCACTTTTCTGTTTCTTCAAAATTAACTACATCTTTTTCAAGCTTTCATTTAAATTTGGAGAAACTGTCCATGCACACTTTATGAGACCAAAAGTACACATGTGGGACTTAAACTCCTTTCAAACTCTCTGTGCCTCATTCCTGTAGACTTAACTGAACTAACAAAGAAGATTGAGTCAGGATTAGCTTCTATTCACCCAAAATACCAGTGGACAAATGTTAGGAGTCACTGCCTGGGAGTTCCAGGTAAACTTTTCAGTAACAAATTACCCAAAAAAGAGACAAGCAGGCCTTAAGTTACAATGAAGGACACTCACCAATTATTTTAGACAGAGGAGTAAAGAATTGTTGTTACAATGTAAGAAAGCAAGGTGGGGGAGTAGAGAAGGGAGCAGTGTGAGAGAATCCCAAACCTTAAATAAATAGGACTTAATTATTTTTTTCAACATTGTGAAGACTAAAGCTTCAGAAAGTAGGGTTTTTTGTTATGGTTCCTTGGGGCTACATAGTGTAAAATTGTTTTTTCTACTGAGATATCTCACATTTCCCCAGGCAGGTGAACTGCAGCTCACAGTGTCTAGAACACTGCAACTGGGAGAAGGACCAGTTGAAGCAAATGTGGCTGTCCTGGATTAGCAAAATCAAAATGAGATAATGTAATGTCTTTGTCTCAGGCAGGACATTAAAGAGAGTAAAATATACTGCCCCAAAGAACTGAACACACTCAGACCCAGACCCAAATGGATAGAAGCCAGCTCACCTTGCAGAGGGGTCTGTAAAGATCAAAATTTTCCTTATACAGTGATATCTTACTTCTAACCACATCAGCATAAGTTCTTTCTGAAAGGTTTTCTGCTTACCTTCATGTAGGTTAGTGTGAAAGTGTGTATTCATCTGCATCACTCTCATAAACAAATCTTAATGGCTTCCAAACAGCTCGCCTTTGGTTAAAGACAAGCATCTTGTTATTTCTCTGTAAATCAGGAACTGTGCATGTACACTGTACATGTACGCAAAAAAGAGGATAGTCAGTCCCTACATAGAATGAGACATAGGAATTTTACTGAAATTAAGCACTTGCAAGAGAAGTGCTCTTGTACCCCGGGTAATATCGAATGTCATGAAGCAGGAATAAAGAAATGTCTGTTGAACTCAAAGATGTATGCTGAAAAACAAAAACCAACTACAGATTCCATTTCTTGATGAATAGATAAAATATGGTTATTCCACTTTATTTCTACTAAGAAAATAAAAGAAAAAAAAGGAAGGAAAAAAGCCTAAAGCAAAGCAATCATTCTTATTTTAATTTCTTCTCTCTTCACTATGGTTGAAGAAGTTCCATCCTTTTTATTTCTTCACTTGGCACTTACTTCATTTTAAATACAACCCAGTAGAGTACTCAGTCGCCAAATTGCTGCATTTTTAAACATTCTAAATAGGACATTAGTTCTTAGCATGAATGTTTTGAAATCTGATCAACAAGCTGTTTCTCAATACATTAGGCAAAGCAAGCAAAATTAGGCTGTTTTATGTCAGGTACTTAGCACAAATCCCTTAATAATGTGTTTGAGTGCAGAAACCATTAATAAATGCATAATTCCCTAAGACAGGCTTGATTAATTAAGTCATATGTGTATCCTTCTAATTAAAAAAAGAACATTAGGCAGATGAGTGGAATTTCTGAGTACAAAATTCAAAGGCTGTTTTGCTTTTATTTGAACAACGAAAGAAAAGCTGCTCGTTAATATAGCTGCCAAAAAATCAGCAAGAGTGCTGACACAAACCCCCCAAACTCTGACTTGTTCAAAACAGCTAAGTATTTACTCACTCATTTGTAGTCCAATTTTTAATCAGGTAGCTGCTTGATTAATCCAGGCAGTTCAAATTACAAAGGCAGCTGGTGCTAATATATACTTAAGTAGATGATATGTTGGTTGCATTTATTCCAGCAAATTGTTTAAAACCAAAAACTCACAGGTTTTTATGCTCTCAGGAGAAACAATTTTATGAAAAAATAATAATGGTGTGATAATAATAATAAAAGTCTAATGGTTGACCCTGACTCTTCTGAAGCATGCACTTTGCTGCTGTGGGGACTGCAAATTTTGGCATGATAACATAATTTACAGCAATATTGAAGCAATAGCTATTTTTAAATGCATAGCTTTTCTTGTAAAACAATTAGCTTTTTGAGGTTTCTTGCTAAAACAAGTAAACAAAACCAGGAAAAGCAGAAAACATCATGTTATGAGACATAACAGGAACATAAAAAATTCTGCTAAGCTAACAAATACTGTTAAGCATAACAATTTGGCCAAGGTGATTTTTGAGGATAAGTAGGATTGACAGCAGTCAGCAGAATTTGGTATAATAATGCTACTAAGCTAAATACAAGCCCAGTACTGTAAGGTTTAATCTGAGAAACTTGAACCTGTTGAAAATAAGTAGTAAAGTTAGTGGCTCATAAGTGGGCAAACCTGGTACCTGTCAGGCACAGACAACAGGTTGATCTGCAGGATTAATCCCAGTTGAAAAAAGAACACAATGAAAAAGAGCAAAATGTCCTGTGGCTCTCTAATTTACAGGGAAGTGTCTTGATTTTGGTAAGAAAATGACCAGGTGTGTAAAAGCAAGAGGTAAAACAGTAGGCAACAATGACTAAGGAGCAGAGACCGATAGAGATAGAGATAGGAAATAGAGACTTAGGAAATACATTGCATCCATGGGACAGGATGGTGAGAGGAAAGCAGAAACAAGGGTGTAGACGTGATTTGAGTAAGATTCATGAGCACCTCAAGAAACATATTTGAGCCTAATAGAGCTGGCAAAGGGGTTTGAATCTCATGGCCTGAAAGAAGCTAAAAGTTATATCCAGTTGAAAAGCCACTGAATTGGTTTCTCCAAATGCAACCAGTGATCCAAAGGGATTAAGTATTCTAATTCTTCCACTGCTATATCCTAAACCATCAACATAAGCAACATTCTCAAATAAAAAGCAAAGCAACTCAGCATAAAACCAGAGAGAAGACTGCTGTATGTAGTCCCAATTGGTTGGTGCAGCTCGATTTCTAGTTCAGGCCTTATGTCTAGGCAATTACATAATTCCCAACAAGAGTGACAAGACTGAAATAAGGCCCACCATGACTGCTATTTTTTCCCCTGTGTCTTCCTCTAAAAGAGAGTTGGCTACAACGACTGAGAGAGTGGCTGCAGCTTAGACAGGCTGAGTCTGCAGCTATGAAGACAATACATTTCTGCCACACAATGAGTGCAAGATGATTTGCTGTGTTGGACATTTCTAAGAGGTTACATATGGGCACAACTGTTGTGCAATCTGGAATGCGACTTTGAATTAAGCAGGAATGTACTTTATTAAACAAGTAAGAACTGCATACAGCTCATCATCTGAGTTCCAGCTCCCGGAATTGCAAGTCTGAGATCTCCACTCTGAGACAGATACTTGTGTACCTCTATCCAAAAAGACACACAACACTGCACTTGCTCTTGCCTACTTTTGCCATAACATATATTCAGGCATCTATCAGAGTTCTTCTTAGTAGACCGATACAAGGCTACCATCTTTAAAAAATCCAGTAAAGAAGACTTAAAACAACAAGACATTCATCATAAGACAACAAATCCTCTTATTAAGAGGTTGGAGAATTACAGAGAAATCTACAGAGACAAGATCCTGGAAATGAGCAAAAAGAATCTGTACAGTAAAAATTAGATTGGAAAATGCTTATATGAGGAGGGAATGTTGTTACAAGAATCTGACTTGAAAGCAGCTTGCCTGTTGATGTAGTCAATAAGTATGATAGGAATGACAGAGAAAACAAACACAATCAGTCTAGATTTAAGTGTTTAATAGTAACTTCTATACAAAAAACAGGCTCCAGCTTGGCCTCAGTTGGAGACAAGGAAAAGAAAATAAATTTTCCATATCTAGAGGGGTTTGAGCTTAATGGAATTAATTTTTGGCATGGGAAGAAGTAATATCTATCCTAAAAATCAGCCACCTTTTCCACTAAATTTTCTATCTAACACAACTCAAACTCTCAGTGCCTTCCTGAACTATAATTAAATCCATGCACTAATTTCTTCCTGTGAGAAAACCATCTTCTTTCTAATGTTTACATGCAAGCTTAGTGTCTCCTGTTGTTCTAACCCTCCAGATCATTCCTGTGCTATATTCCATCTCCCATGCCCTATGTCTGCTGCCTTGCTGAAAGATTTGCCAAGCTTAGTGCACTGTCAGGAAGTTATAGCCTCTCTCACATCTCCCACACACCAAATTCTTACTTTCTGCTCCTTCTTTCTACTGTTCCATCCACAGCCTTGTCAAAAGCCTATGCATTTTGGTTGGGGTTGTGGTGTTTTAGTTTTGACTGTTTGTTTTGGTCTTTTGAGAAAAAACTCTGATGTAATTATCAGTTATGCTGCATTTTGTATGCATGAAAATGAGATCTAGAGTGGTCTGGAACCCGACAGTTTGACTGATGAGGCTGTTCCTGTTTTAGGTGATCTCAGAGTGTGAAGTCATGCTGATTTACAAACAGAAATCAAAATCAGACCTTACTCTGCAGACAGGCATTGAAAAAACTAAAGTAGGTGGATTTTTGTCAGTATTGACAGTTTTCCTTAAGTATTTGTTTTTTGATATTCCATGTCCTTGCCTCCTGCCTAGCAACACATTAGAGTACAAGTCCATTCCCTGAATACCAGCATTGTACTATAGCTTATCTTTCCTTTGGACTCAGGTCAGATTAAGAGCCAGGTCCACATGATCCAGCCTTCTAAGGTCAAATATCACATCACACAAACAAAAAAATAATTAGAAAAAAATTATCGAGATACAGAAGTTATCCTCTCTGTCAAAAACCTTTTTCTCTTCACTGTTTCTCTTACTGTTGTCTGGACCAAAAAGCTAAGAAACTTAGGCAATTTGAGAACAAATTTTACAAGTAAGCATTCATATTTCCTTTCTGTGTTTTGGTGGTTTTAAAATTATTTTGGGGTTTTTTTTTGGTTGTTTGTTCCTTTTTACAATATCTCTGTTTTGTAGAAAAAGCTTACAGTCCAAGTTTATACTCCAGGACACCAAAAGTACTCATTTTCACCATCCTTATATACATAAAGCTTTCCTATATATGGAAACTAGCATTTAGACTGGGTGTGTTGACAAGCTTCAAAAATCAAGGGAAAAATATTTGCCCATTTTCAACTTAACTAAGAAGAGCATCTCTTTCCTTGCAAGACCTCATTCTGGTGAACATCAGCGACAGACAATGCAGCGTGAACATCCAGAGACAAGTTTCCTCAACAATTACATTTTCTTCCCTTGTACACAATCCCAGTGTTATTAAATGTTTGCAGACCATTCACTGCAGGAGTCAAGGGCACAGCCAATTCAGACTGAAGCCTGGAACAGGGATAAACACTGAAATTCTGGAACTCACCTAACAGCCCAAGGTCTGGAGCCAGGGCCAGAATACAAGCCAAGGCTGAAGCCAAAGACAGGAACCAAACAAGCTGCCAAGAGGCAGGACCTAGAGCCAGGATATGATCCAAGGGTTGTGAGCCAGAGCCAAGATACAGGTCAAAGGTCAGGAACAGATGCCAGGGACTTGGATCAACAACAGGCTTCAACCATTCAACAGCTGAAGAGAAAATACAGACACCACTTTAATGCCCAGCAACTAACTACATGGGATGGCCACACACGTGACTGTGCTGCTGAAAAGCATCAGTCTCACCCAACAATTTCTACCAGACTCCAGCTAGCACTGAGCTCAGGCCAAAGCCATTAGTCCAGACTTAAATAAATTGCAAATGATTACATCACAGTTAAGTGATGGGTGCAAACTATTTTCTGAAAGTGGCATCACAGTTTACTTGCCCCCACAGTCCTGAATCAGCTTGATAACATAGTCCATTGCACATATCACATGCATGTAGTGCTGTATCCTTGTGTCTTTGGCAGGGTAAGTGAGAGCATCCACTACTGACAGGAAATGGGATCCCTAGATGACTGGAGACTGGAGCACAGAAAAGTTACAGGTACACAACTACTTTTGAGGATAGTTTTATCAAAAAACTTGCTGCTATAAAAACAGATATTCCGAAAAAGCCAGATGGCAATCTGGTCCCTTTTTCAATAATCAGACTGTCATTCTCGCTCAGACAAAATTTAGGAAAAAAGACAATGTGCAAATACATCCTTGCGTGCAGACATAGACAAATAGCCACAGCATAGTAATTAATTCACTTTCTCCTATAAAGTCTGAAAAGTCTTAAATGAGAATTAGAAGTTTTAGAAATCAAAGTAGGGGAACAGCGTGAACTACCTTATCACAATCTTTGGCTAACTGGAGGAAAAGAAAAACAGTAATTGCATGCAAGCTGTAGATGTAACAAGAGTGGCTTATCTTACCAGTCAGAAAATAAGCCCAAGTGGTGAAGGAATGAACTAAGACAGATAATCAGAGCCCATTGAACTGATATTTCCAAAGCTTATTCTATTACAATGAGAAGCATTGATAAAATAGTGTTGTCTAATTTGCCCTGATTAAATACCTGACATTTCCCCAGACTTCATCCTCTCTGTATCAGGTTTGAAATTAGTTTTAATGAGATACATATATTCCTTTAAATTAGCCTTCAATTTTTATTTTTCTAGATGCAAAATTTTAGGCTTTGTAGCAAGAAACAAGTTATATACTATCAGCATACAAAATCATCAGGAGCTATGGTCTTCACACACTTCCATGTTTGCATTAAACATCCTGCTGCCCCAGGTGAGGTAAGTGACTGCTTATGAAAGCAGATGGTGATGTTTTTCACTCCATTTTCTTTACAAATAGTTTTTAAATACATGAAAAGGTGAAATAAGTTTGTTTTATAGATTATAGTAGTTTCTACAGTAGCTCCTTAGGCAGGAGGGTAAGAGATAGGGTTGTGCAAAATATTATTCTTAAATAGGTAGGATAAGGGAAAAAAAAGTAGAATTATTCATGTTTTGAAATATATTAGAAAATAAAATTGATCAGGCATATAAATGAAATAATGGCTGTTTCTCTTGTCTGCTAAAAAAACCCAAAACATACTTCTCAGACTTCAGAACATTTAAATCTTTAGGCTTTCATGTGGCTGCGCTCACTAGAAAATCAGTGCATACTCTAAGACAAGTTTCCTCAGTGAAAGAAGCTGTAAAATTATTGCAGAGAGGTTTCCAGCTAAAATGTGGGGGCTGAGGGGCAGAAGGGAAAGACATATCCCTTCTTTAATTTTTTTTTCTTTTTTTGTGAGACTATGCTGATGAGATGATTGTAATTCTTCTCACCAAAGAAGCAATACTGCTCAGATACCATTACTGAAGCCCCTTTCTTTCTTGTCCTTGGAGGTCTATATCTTTCTACTTAAATACTGAATAATATCTACTCTCAGTAGTGGGAATACTAAAAATGATCAAGCATTTGTTGCACGGGTGTCAAGCATCTCCTGAACAGCTCTGTTAAAACTTTTTTGCAGACTAAAGAAATATCTACGTGTTGATAGGAACGAGTCCTGTGGAGTGCTAATACACTTTAGAACAGCTAGAAAGGATTTACTTAGGCCACCCATAAAGCAAAAAAGGGTAAAAGTAGCTTTTATCTTGTCATTTAGCCTGAGGTCTAAAAATACTTCGTGACAAGGTTATGACACATGTCCTACAAGCAGAAGCTCACTTCTCTACAGGGGAAGTACCTGGCTGTTATTAAAGCTGGATGGATTGTTAACAACACAGGTGCCCCTGTAATTTCACAGCTGCCTGGAGGATTCATCGGGTATCTCTTCATTTAAACATCAGCAAGTGCCTGGAGGCAAAACAATATGGGATGAAAAGAGCTCTCCCAGTAAAGTAATTTCTTACTTGTAAATCCTACTAATTTATGACCCTGTGTTAATTCCTTGAGCTCTTTGAAGAACTATTACATAAATCTTTTTAACTGCATTATCATCTCTTGCACACAAATCATAATTTATTCTAAGGACTTCAAAGGTCATCAGTTATCCTGACTGCAGCTCCAGACTGACACAGCAATCCATTAAAAACAGAGACTTTTACCAACAAAGTTTTTCACTTTAAATTGCCAGATGACTGAAACTGTTAAGAGGTCACTTTCAGACAAATAGTCATCATATTTTTATCATCTTTAAAAACCCCTGGTAAATTCTGCAGTCTATTAAGACACCAACCATCTTCCCCATGGCCTCTATTATTCAAGAATTATTCAACACCCTCATTATGATATGTAAATGTAGATTTGACCCTGATGAGTTCCATCATCAGTATTATCCCAAACAAACTCTTAGACTGGAGCACACATCAAAGAATAAGCTCCTGCTTTGTAAATATATTCAGAAGAAAGGCACCCTTTTTAATGTATTTCAAGCAACATTTCTTTGGTGTTCAAAAAAAATCTTCCTGCTTCATATCTGTTTATACCCCTGGTTTGAATATGCTGTCTATATCAAAAGGGCAAAACGTCTGTAAAAATATTTTGAGTGTTTATCATAAAAAGTCCAAAACAGACCTCCAGAGGAACTGGAAAAATGTAACAATAAAAAAACCCGCAACAACAACAACCACCAACCAGAAAAACCCCAAAATGAAAAAAATAAACCACCCAAAAAACCAACAACAAAAAACCACCAAACAAACAAAACCAATAAAACCTAAACAACAAAAAACCGCCCAACAAATTAAAAAGGCTTGAAAGCAAATCAAACAAAGAGGGATTTACCAAATGGAAAAGGCAGCTGTAATGGCTGAACTATTTTTATCAGTATTCTAACAAATAACACCTCCTGTGCTTTAAATATTTAATGTGAAATCCATGGATTTATATAGCTTACAAAATGCCAGAGGCTTATTATCTTTACAGATTGCATGACAGGAATATTCATATAATTTGATTCCACTTTTTAAGACAACAGGAATTCCTCCAGGTGCTAATAGTAGATAACTTGTGTGCTGCTTCAATAATCTACTAATTATAGAATCCCTCAGGTAGAACAATGTCATTAATCTGATTAAATTATTTATATTTCTGGAAAGCAAAATCTTATTAGGTCCTTGGCATTTGACTGTGTATATTATGCAGCTGTGTTTGCAGTTTATGGTGTGGAGGAAAAAGATCTATATTTTACCTAACCATCAATGTAGCTGGAAAAGGACCAGAGTCTTTTATATCCTAACTTACATTGCTGTTCTTAAATTCCAGAGCATACCCTTCACTGCATAGGTTGTCCATTTAGAGCACTATAACACTTCTGATAATGAAGGTTTGTTGTAGGCATTTATTAGGCACCTTGTCTTCTCAAGAGCAAAATAACAACAGACATGGATGGATTCTCATCCACCCACTACATGGTAAGCATGCTAACACTAGTGAAATTATCAGACACTCTAATGTAAGATCAGCATCAACCAACTGTCAGAATTAAAGTGAGGATTTTAGTTTTCTACTAAATATAGCAGGACCAACAAAAGCAACATATGTTTGCAGAAAGCACAGTCTGAACTCACTTCAGTAGCTTTGATTTTAAAACAGGAAGGAGCATAGGGGATTGAGAGCTGGTATTAACTTGTTACTTAGCACATAATAATGACACTGAAACTAGATTAATTTTGAGTTAGGGAAAACAGAAATTTTGATTAGATCTTGCAGCAGATAAGATACTTTCTGCAGCAAGCATCATCACATCACATGGGATAGATAATGTGTTTTTTTATAGAGAAGAAAAAATTTCCACTGTCATCTCTGTACACCATTGTGCAATATATCTGACTTCTATTCTGCCACATGCCTCCATTTGAAACTTATCTTCCTAGATTTGCATGACAATTAGGCAAGTGTAACCAACATAAATATATTCCCATAGTAAAGCAATAAAAACAACAGTAGATTTTTGTAATTTAAATATTAATATATTTAGAGTTCTTTTAAGGATGTGGTTTGTTGTTGCACCTGTTTTAGCTGCTATATGAGACAACTTACATGTACAATAATTTACTGAATAATATAAAGCTGTCTCAGTAGGTCATTATTCTGCTAACATTTATTTACAGTCAACATAAATTCACATCCATTTACAGCTACAGACAGGCTTAAATGTTAGCCGTATCCCTTCAAGCAAAAGATTGCTGTGCTGCTTTTATGAAAAACATCAACTCATGATCATTTGTCTTCTTGCCCTTCTAAACTTCTAGAATATTTAAGTAAAAAATAAACTGTATAGAAGAAGTTGAGAACACCAGTGTCCCATTTGGTGCCTATTAAAATAGATGATCTAACAGTTCCTTCTTGCTTTAAAAATATATGAACTTTTACATTTCAGATTTTGCCAAGAATTCTAGTTTTGATATTGGAAATAACTTATACAGTACATACTGTATGTAGGCAGCCACTCTTAATATTATAAAGCATTATTATAAAACATTGCAAATCCTAACATTACCAAATAAAGTAGAGGGTTTTATTCCTTCATATCAATTACCAAGGATTCCTGCCAGTGCATTACTGTCCATCTATCAAATTTCTGAAAAGGGATTAGAAGAAGCATCTTCACATATTCAGCTGACTCTTCTAGCAAAAAATAGTTCCAGTTTGTGAGTCATCTCACTCTCTTGGCAATGATTACCCAAAAAAAAGTGCGATAACATATTTCACCTCTGTACCACGCAAATCTGGTCCTATAAAATGTAGGATGTTCATCACAGCAAAAGTGAGAAAGAGTCCTCTTCACCCTTCTATAGCAGCTCCTGCAATGTGTCATAGCAAAAAGTACCCTTGCATAAAACACAGTCTTTCTCTCAGTCCAAATTCACTCCTAGTTGATCTGGCACAGTGTAACTGAGATTAAATAACCATCAACCATTTGTACCATAAGAAAGTTCAGTGCTCTTTTTATCAACAAGTTTCTGACGTGCCTCTTTAGAACAGATTTTCCCAGGGGAAGGCAGTTTGTGTGGCCCAGATCTGAATGACAGCATGCTCCTGTTGATTATCACCATGTTGGTAGACTTCCTTAAAATCTCTTAAGTGACATAAATGCCCGTTTTTCAGACACGTCCACTTGAGTGATTGCCAGAGGAAATATACAACCCATCCTGAAAATTGCAAAAGTGATGAGTCTTCCATCTGCCTTAAATCACAGGGGTATTGAGCATGTTCCCACAATCAGTTCACTGCTCAGTTGGACAACATTCTCAAGGTCTGATGCTTTCTTATGCTTAAGAAAGTCCTCTGCAAAGAATGAGATACGTAGATACAAGCACATTCTTTTTGTGACCATCCTCACCATTCCTCAGGCCAAGCATGTCTGATTCATGTTTGCTAGATAGACCATGCATCTGTTAAATAGCCAGGTTTATAGAGAAGAGAAAAAGCATGCAATATCTCAACTTCAAGTTTAAAGGCCTCACTTTCTCCTCCTCTAACAGCTATTGTGGGATCACAAGGCATTGTCCAGCATACATAATGTTTCTGCAAAATCTACTACTACATGGAGTGATAAAAATCCAAATGGGTGGAAAAACAAGATTATTCAATGTTGAATGAGCAGTAAAGACCTGTTAAAAGCTCCCTGCTGAAGAATTTGAGAGTCTGCTCTAGCAGATACTCAGATATTTTCCTAGGTCCACTAGCCATCAAATCCCAAAGCAATGACTTTTTTTCCACCTCTAAGACATTATATCACACATCAGAAGACAAATCTAGATTCAGAAGGCACTAAAACCAGCATTGGTTCCTATATCTGTTAGTGGGAAGGAGAAGATTATAAGAAATTACAGAATCACCTGTAGATAAAGCTGCTGCATTATTCATAGTTCTCAGTGCAAAAAAGGTTTTTGGCTTAAGCTATCATGCCTCCTTATCTAATGTGAATGGCTCTCTTTCAGTCTTTTGTAGGAAAGATAATGAACTTCACCAGGAAGATAAGTACAAGAACCCTGTTATTTCAAAAAAATTTTAAGACTCCACTTACAAAATTAAATTTGCTTTTGCCCTACACGAAGGACTGTTTCTGCTTATCCTCAAAAAAAAAAAGAAAATTAATAATAGAAATTTTTAAATATTTAATTCATACATAATATTCTTTTTCTTTCACTACAATTTAAATAGGTCTTAAGTTCTCATGCATGTGTACTCCATTACTGAATTTTAAACTGCAAAAAGCAGAACAACAGTTCTTCTCACCTGAATGCAAACTGAAGGACTAACAGACCTCCTAGGGCACAAAAAAACTGAAGGAATGCAAGACAGAATAGCACAAGACAGGACTAACACATAATCTATTTTAACCTGAAGAAACTTCTCTGGCTCCAGTACACTACAATGGCTTAAACAGCTGAGAGGTCTCCTGGGATGAGAGATGGGAAAGAGGGACTGGATAGAGCAAGGCATCACAATGCCATGTCAAAACTGGATTTCAGATTGTTAACCTTTAGTGAGAGATCTTTCATCTTCTGACTGTCCATGATGTTGCTTCAGTGGTGGTGACTACAAAGGTGAACACTCAAAAACATCTGCCAGGCCAGAAATACCTACAGTATTAAATGTCTACTCACAATGGGTATTACAGTTGCATTGTTTGTAGGAGGATAAAGGTTACTATTTTGCTTTTTTTCTATATTGCTATATACTTGACTATGGTTTCATGGTTGCCATTATTTTTTAGCAGATTAAATAATTGTGTGTGTAAATAGAGGATATATAGAGTTGTGAATTTTTTAAAAAAACTATTCTTGCAACATCAGCAACATGTACAAAATTCTTTTTCCTCCTATTCATTCAAAATTACAACCTCAGGTACAAAATCATTCACATTTTAGTCACTAAAAAAAAAATCTAAAATCTGATTCTCAGAGTTTAAATATGCTCATGCAGGTCTGGTGCCTCCAGCACACCTGATGTCCTTTATAGGATTCAACAACAAATATCAGCAAGTGTGAATGAATGCATTAGATGTCTGACTGTCCTTTTTGCCTCCATCATTCTTAAGGTTTCTTTTCCATCCAGGTAAACAATGATATCAGCATCACTCAGATTCACTCTTGGTTTTATGCAGGTTTTTTAATCCATAATTAATATTGTCCTTCTGTCTACTTCATTCTCCTGATTAAACTGGTATGAAACTCAGTAAAACAACAAGTACTGGTAGCCCTAACTAAAGAAACCTGTCATCTCAGATACCTATAGCCCATTGCTTAAGAATCCACCGGATTATAAATTCAATTACCGTTTTCAATAAAAATCATTCTATCACAGAACTACAGAATTCATGTAATTCAGAGACAATGCATTACAATATAAATTGTAATTGTACTTGTTTATGGTGGGTAAGATAGGGACACTTAATTTAGTTCTAAAAACTCATCTCAAATGCATATTTTTATTACCTGATTTAGTCTTCACATGCTAGCTGAATGCAATGTTTATTAGGTTTTGGGAAAAGAGGGGCTAGACAGCTATATCTGCCAAAGGAAAAAGAAAATTCTATAGCACTAGGAATGTGGACTATGTATATTCTTATTACTTTTTCTGTCTCTAGCTTTCATGGTTGTATGATCAGCTATTTATAAATATTGTCTTTTCTCACAATGCCTTCAGCAACATGTATACACCATTTCAATGTTACAATTAATTCTTGGTGCTTCAGATGATTGAGCAATACTCTAAGCCCCAACCCTTCTTGTGTTGCTCAGAAATATCCACCAGTACATGTATACAACATAGAATTATTCAGGTTAGAAAAACCTTTAAGATTGTCATGTTCAACTATTATGCCAGCACTACCAAGCTCACCACTAAACCAGGTTCCTAAGCACCATGTCTATTAGTCTTTTAAATACCTCCAGGGGTGGTGACTCAGCCACCTACCTGGGCAGCCTGTTCCATTGCTTGACAATCCTTTCTGTGAAGGAATTTTTCCTGGTATCCAATTTAAAACTTCCCCGGGGCAACTTGGGTCCATTATCTCTCATCTAGTTGCTTCCTACTTGAGAGCAGAGACTGCCCCCACCTCACTACACTCTCCTTTCAGGTAGTTTTAGAGAGTGATAAGATCTCATGTCAGTCTCCTTTTCTCCAGACTCAACAATCCCAGCTCCCTCAGCCACTCCTCACAGGATTTGTGCTCCAGACCCTTCACCAGCTCAGTTGTTCTGCTCAGAACACACTTAATCACCTCAATGTCTTCCTTGTCATGAGAGGCTCCAAACTGGATTCAAGTGCTGGGTACAGAGTGACAATCACTTCCCTAGTCCTGCTAGCTACATAATTTTTAATGCAGACCAGGATGCTGCTGACCTTTTTGGCCACCTGGGCAGACACTGAATCATGTACAAATCTGTCAACAAGCATCCCCAGGTCCTTTCCCCCTAGGCAGTTTTTCGGTCACTCTGCCCAAAATCAGTAGGGCTGCCTGGGGCTATTGTGATTCAAGTGCAGGACCCAGACACTTGCCTTGCTGAATCTCATACTGTTGCTCTCAGTGTCAGTCCATATCCCTCTGAAGGGCCTTCCTATACTGCAGCAGATCAACACTCCCACCCAACTTCAATGTCATCTGCAAGCTGACTGAAGGAGCACTCATCCAGGTTGTTGATAAAGATGTTAAACAGAACTGGCCCCAACACTGAGCTCTCAGAAACTCCATTGGTAACTGGCCACCCAGAGGATGCAGCACCATTCACCAACCCTCTCTGGGCCAGGGAGTTTTTCACTCAGTGAAGAGTGCACTGGTCTAAGCCATGAGCAGCCTGTTTCTCCAGGACAGTGCTGTGGGAAACTGTATCAATGACTTAAATGCAGTCCATGTAGACACAACCATATGAACATGGCTCAGTGAGTCCTTTCACTAGCTCCCTTAGTAACCTCAGGTAGATCTATTCTGGCCCCATAAATTTAGGAGTGTGGGTAAGCAGGTTGCTGAGCATTTCCTCCTGGATGTGGGGCCTTCATTTTACTCCCCATCCCTGTTCTCCAGCTTGGGGGTACTCTAACTGGGCAAAGAAAGCATTGCAAGCCTTAGCCTTTTTTCCATCTTTAGCTGCTGGCATGGTATTGGCATGGTCTTCCTACATGGCATCCTGTAAAAGCTGATCACCCTGTGCTACAACCAAACATGAAGGCTACACCTCACCACATGACTTAATTTCTAGTACTTCAATTGAAGTGAAGAAACATAAATAAGGATAGTAAACAAAGTTTAGATAAGAAGTGATGTTTAATTCTCTGACATTACTGTCTCCAATGGTGCATTATTACCACTTAAAATAATTAAGTGTAATTAATTCTAATTCTAATTGTGCTCAGAATTTGCATATTAGGGACAGGCCTAAATCTTCTCTAAAACAATGTAACATGCCATATATCTTTACATTGGTATTCATCACATTAATGTGCATTATTCTTCAGGAATATCTGCACTGTTTGGGATAACTTCTGAATGAAGACTGTATGGTAAGTCTAGTTCAGAAGTTTCCTGATAAATTTTGCTCGATAAACCACCACAAGACCTAAAAGTTTTCTTGCCACTTATTAAAACTGATGGCCATTTCTGAACGCTTCTCAATATCCAGCCAAAGGATTAGTGAATGGAGCTCCCAACCTTAAGACTCCCCTTAATTCTCATTGAATGTCCTGACAAAAAACTTCCTTCCTGGAATGGAAAAATATGACTCTCTTCCCTCCAAATTACTAAAACTTTTAAATTACAGGGTTTTCAGGCAAAGAGATAGGAAAAGGAATATCAGTTCTTTGTTAGTGTGTGTGTACTAGTGTGTGTCTGTATAACCAGGCAAGCAAACAGCGGCACTGCTGGCACAACCAGCGAGAGCAGAAATCCCAGGGAAGTCTCTTCCCGCTCTCTGAGCGCTTTGGTGCGGTTCCGGTGGCGGCCGGCAGGGGGCGCTGCTGGCTCCCGGCGGGCCGGGCGGGTGCGGTGATTCCCCCGCGCCTGCAGGGGGCGCTGTGCGCGGCCCGGCCAAGGCTCCCTCACGCCGTCATGGCGGCTCAGGCAAGGGGCTTCTCTTGTGAAACTCATGGGGAGCCGCCAGTCTCAGTGCCATTCTGGGTCACGACCCGGACTGTAGCAGTAGCAGAAACCTAGGAGCAATGGGCTGGAACAGCAGAGGTGAACAGATCCAAGGGCAGCAAATCAAAGCGTAGCAACAACCCCGGCTCAGTGTCAGGAACAGCAGCGGCGTAGACCCTGGGAGGCAGGGGTGGAACGAAAGCGTAGCAAAAACCTCAGTGCAGCAGGAGGAAACCGTGGGGGCCAGATGTGGGGGGAAGTCTAGCCAAGTGTAGCAAGGGAAGGACAGGCACCTACCTGCTCCCCACACCACAAATGGCCGCTCTCCCATCTGAATGCGGAGAAGAGAAAGGACTGAGCCCAGCCCCTGACCCCCAGACAAGTCTTGGTTAGATCCTGGCATCTCATGATATCACTTCCCAAGAGAAACCCCCCAGGCAGAGAGCTACTCCCCAGCTAAGAGACTGCTGCAACCATACCCCTTCCCCCCTCCTCCCCCAGGACCATCTCAGTGGAATTTGAAGATGCCCAGCCATGTTTTTGTCTCTTAATACTCTCTGTTCATCATCTCCAGGGCAACAAATAGGAAAAATTCCCTGAGAGAAAGAAAAAAAAAGAAAAAGCTTAACCCTCAGCACAAAGATATTTACTTTTCCTTTCTGTAGGAAAGTTTAGAATTTCTACTTCTTGTTTCAGAAATTTAGAATTTTGACTTTTGGACCAGCTTTACCACCTTATGTCTGAAAGTAGACAAATCATTATCATAAGAAAATGAACACCACAGAAGAGTATTTTCTGTGCACTTCACCTTCCTGTAGTCTCCCGTGGGCCCATTTGGTGTCCTTACCATTAGAATTTTAAGATAGTGTTAGACCACACCCGTCTAAAGGTGCCTGAATGGTGAAGGCAGCTAAGATGTGAGTAGGCACCTGATGCAAAGGACAACTAGGACCTGTTGACCTGTCACCCTGAGTGCAAATGCAGAGGCAGGTTTTGCCCAGGCAAGTTGGCTCAAGCAAGGCCAGCAGCAGCACCAGCTGCAGCTCAGGCAGCCAGCACTGAGTCTGCCAGCAGCACCATCATGACCAGGGGAGACTTGAAGAAGATTTGCACAGCTCAGATCTCAGAAGAAGGAAATATCTAGCTCATCTGGCTGTACTATTGATTCCCCCTTGGCAAAAAGAGAGCACCCTTCCTCAAGGCTTTCCACAGCTGCTTACAAAAATCCAATTAAATCAGTACACTAGCCTTGAGAAGGGGTGTTTTTGGCAGCATGGGGTCCTCATGCATGGGGTCACCATGGCAGAGACACCCAGTTACACACTCTGGTCCCAGTTTATTTTCTGCAAAAGAAAAGCATTATGCTGCTCCACTGTTGCTTGTCCATTGTGCATCCAAGAGGGGACAAGACTGGCAGCTGGCACTAAGCTGATTTACATCCAGTGGTGGACATGAGTGGGGAGATGAGAAGATTCAGGGCTAACTAGATTCAGTCATAAGATAATTTTGGTGTTTATGATCATATGTCTGTGATGGGCATTACTCAGAGGTCCAAGATATGCCAAAAGGAGAGATCAAGATTATTGCAAAGCCCCAAACAATAAAAATAAATCCATGTTTGAGGAGGGAGATGCACACATTTCATCCTTGCCTAAGCATGACTCATCAGTACTCCTCACTCCATGCAGCCTGAGGAGCTACCCCAGAACTTCCCTCCCTCTCCCTCATTTATAAACCATGTTGGCAATGGATTTACAGCTATATCACTTTCCCTGCACACAGACAGGCATATTGTGCATAGAAATTCAAGGACTACTGTTTAATAACTTTTTGTCAGCAAATAGGGATGCAACTGGATTAGCTTTCACTGCCTGACCTTACAGCCACACTACCCACCACTTAGAAACATTGCTTCATTTTCATCATAACATTGATGCAATAAGGAATTATTATAACCATTTTATAGAGACACAGAGTGATTAAGCTGTTTGCTCACAGTCAGCAGCAGATTCCACAGCCAAAGTCATAAAACTTAAAATCCCACAACTTGAAAAGTACAGAGTCACTCGTCATCTGTCTCCTTGATTACTCTAATGGTACATGAGAGAGTTTCCATGGACAGTCATGTCCCACTGCTTTCTGAACTCGGTGACCATTTCCCAGATTTGCAAATAATGGAATAAGAGAAGGAAGACATTATAGAACAGGTTTATCTTTAAGCTTAAAAACAACATGCAGATTAATTGCACAATAAAACCTCAGGAGATTATGCAAACAAGTAACACATCATATACATTAAAGCAGAATGGGAAACAGCCTAGTACAAAGAAAAAATACTTCAAAACTACAACTATGGTGAAAGAACTACAAATACATTTATTTAGAAGTTTCTACTGGAAATCTTAATGAGAGATTTTGGTCACACTGGACAGAGCCTCCTAGGGGGAGTCTTCATGCTCCTTTAGCCTTTAAAAGCAGCTGTATTACCATTGCTTCAAATTCCCCCACCCTTCACTCCTGCCCTTGACAGTACATGTAGTTCTATAAGACATTTCCCAGATCAGAAGAACAAGATGCCAACTCACTGTCTAATTTCCCTCTTAAAAGAGCTAATTTAAGTACTAAGATGTCTAGCTTCCAAACAGAATCTTAGCCCTGAAGAAGGTATTTCCTAAAGACAAAGGGGTAAAAATTAAGCCAGAAAATTTCTTTTCCAGATATACAGCACCTAACTTGAAGACTTCTGCTGTTATACCACATCAAAGGAAAAACAGTTCCTCCTGTTCAGTTTACAATTAGAAACTATGTGAAATGAGAAGGAGCTACACATGAGTTACACAATTTCAAAGTAAGTGTAAGGTAAGAAAAAGAGTTTCAATGCTCTTTTCCTGCCTTGTACTGCATACAGATTTTTTAAATCCAAATAATTTTCCTTTTATTTTTAAGGGGCTAAACTTCTGCCTTGCTTCAATGTAACAAGTGCTTTGGAATATTATTAAAAGTTTGCACCATTTTTAATTGTTACATAGCTACCTGATAGAAAAATAGTCTTTTGACCATTTATAAATTCTTCCCGCCCCTCTACTCTACTCTGGTGAGATCCCACCTGAAGTGCTACATCAGCTCTGGGGTCCCCAGTAAAGGAATGACATTGGAATGAGTCCAGAGGAGGCCACCAAGATGATTGGAGGGATGGAGCATCTCTCCTATGAGGAAAGGTTGAGACAATTGAGATTGTTCATCCTGGAGAAAAGAAGACTTTACTGTGAATTAATTGTGGCCTTCCAGTGCCAAGGAAGCTGGACAGGGGCTTTTTGCAAGAGTATGTAGTGAGCAGATAAGGATAAGGAGGAATGGCTCCACACTGAAAGTAAATAGGTTTAGATCAGATATTAGGAAAAAAAATTTTACTGTAAGGGTGGTAAGGCAGTGGAACAGATTGCCCAAAGAAGCTATGGATGTCTCACCCCTGGAAATATTTGAAGCCAGGCTGGATGGAGCTTTGAACAACGTGGTCTGGTGGAAGGTGTCTGTACCCATAACAGGAGGGGTTGGAACTAGACAATCTTTAAGGTCTCTTCCAAACTAAGGTATTCTATGATAAAAATAAGTGAATTATACTGGTAGATCTGTCATTTTTACATACTTACTATTGCACTTGGTTTGTATAATAAGGAGATATTTTATTTAAACATTGGGTTACAGTGAATAGTGTTGGGTGAACTTTAATGCAGAGAGTTTAGCCTGGCTGATCTCTAGTGATTCATGAAGATAAGCTCATTATAACTTCAATAAAGAAACCATATCTCACACAAAGGAAGAAAAACCAAAGGAAGATGTAGTGGAGTGTCAGGGAAAATGCTGTAAGTATGCAGAATAACTGCATTCTATGCTTCAGAGGAGAAAAATCAAAGAAAAAATACTTTTCTCTATTAAAAAACCCACCATTTTTAGGATATTTTCAGGGATTAAGAGCTGGAGGGGAAAAAAAGAGAAAAAGATAGATAGAAAGAAAAGGGATAGAGATATATCATCTATTTCAAGGCTAAGTGAAATTTTTAGCTAATAGGATAAAGATTAATTATATCTCTCCCTGCTTCTTTGTAGTTATTCTCTACACAGACAGCTTTTAATTGTTTGTGATCTAGAACCCAGAAACCTTTTTTCTGTGTCTAAATATCTATAGAGAACAGCAGTTTCTGGAAATATATTTCACAACAGAATAACCTAATAAGAACAGCGGAAAAGATACCATAATTATTGTCCTTTTAGTGAAGCTTCTTATATTGCTCTTGCTGGGAGATGAAAAGTATCAGTGTATGAGATATATGATGGGAATGGAATCCCTCTTCCACTGTTCCAAATGAGCCCCACATAGTAAAATATACACATCCCCATTATAAGCTTCATTCTTTTGCCGTATGAAGGAGCTTTCTCTGTACTCTTTCTAGCAGTTATGCACAAACCATGTTTTAACCTCCAAACCCAACATAATTTAGCTGAGATCCTGCCTTGTGGTTTGCAGACTGCTCACACACCTCTTGTCTTTTTTTTGTCCACCATCCTGTCCTTATTCTGCAGCTGCACGATATTACCACAAGCCCAAGAACCTTTTACTGTCGTACAAGGGCCTTTCACCTTCTTGGAGTCACTAGCACTAGCAAGGTGCTTGTTTGTTCAGTGGTTCCTCAGGACGTGGTTGATATCTTGCACTTTCTTCCAATTAGACATCAGGCTTTTCATTATTTTAACACCTTCCACATGGAAATCCCATAGATAAAAGTCATTTGAAGATAATGTAGTTTCACTTTTTCTGTCTCTCTCATTTTTAAATTTCCAAATCCCTGCAATTGTTATTGCTTTGCCTGTATACTGATGGGGCCACCTTTCAGCACTATTGTGTACAGAACTTCCCACTCAAACCAAAAAAGGACATAATTCTAATAACATGTCATCTGAAGAACAGTTATATCTTCCTCCCCCAGACTGGCTTCCTCTTCACATCAGGATCTTTTGTGGCCATGACACAGACTTGTCAGAAAAATCTCATTAAGAGGGACACTCACAAATGAAGTAGTGCTAATGCATAGGTCTTGGTGCTTGGGTATTACCTTTTTTCTTTTCCCATGGGGCAATCCATCTATTCTTACCTCACAGTTTCCTTCTCTTTGTCTGGAGAATAAGAAGTGTTTGCAGATTTCAAACATATGCATAACATTTTTGCCCTAACCTCTTTTAAAACAAACATTCATCATTTAATCTTGAATCATTAATGTAACATTTTAATTTTTCAGGTAAAAGCAGCCTGAGATGCTCAGGTAAAAGCAGACTGAGATGTTGTAACCATAGACCTCAGATGTCCTTAGGAAATTCAAAGTGCTTTACTAAGCTGTTCTCAGTTTCAGGATTGTGGGTGTCTGGAATTAGCACTTGTCACATTTATCTTATGTTAGAGTTGTTACAAATGCATCACCATGACATTTTAACAAGCTGCCACTATAGATTAGCACTGCCTAGCTTTTACATGGCATTTTAGATGTGAATCTCAAGCACAATACAGAAGATGGTAAGCAATGTTTCTGTCATTAAGCAGACAAATAAGAGTGGGAGACAGTGTGGTTAAAAAGCCTCCAAGAGGCTGCTCAGGAAAGCCATTCCTGACAATTTACACGGGGTCAGTAACATCCTGAGCCAGAATGATCTCTCCCTGCCTGCCAGAAATACTTCAGAAACAACTTGGAGATAGGGGTTCAAAGCGTAAGGTTTCCATGCCATGCTATGGATCTTGAACCCTTGTTGCTGCAAAAGAGTAAGGACAAGGCACAAGGCAAGACTTGCAAGACTTTACTTCCACAGGCTGGCCTTCTCCTAAAATGTATTCTCTGTTGCTTTTTCACCAGGAGTGCTTTTTCTGTTCTAGCACGCTCCAGTGCCATATTTTCAGACTCTATTCAAACCAGATTCTACTGCTGAAACCATTTGAAACCTTCCCAATTTATACGTGAAAAGCAAAGAAAGACACTAATCAAAACATGCTTCCATATGAAAATGTCAGTAACCATCTAAAACTGCAATGTATTTCTTTAGCAGATGATTAAAAACAAGCTGGCTCTTAGCCAGCTACTCTACTCTACTGTGCTGTACTGTATCTTCCTTCACTAAAGAACATTAAAGCTTTTTTTACTAATCTCTAACATTAATAAAAAGCAAGTTAAGCAGCAGACAGAAAAAAGAAAAAACACATTGAAGCACCCTTTTGATAGAATAAAACAAAGGTAGTTTATGCCAGTTTAGAAACCAGGTGGCAAAAATAGCAAACTCCTAGTTTTTAAAAGCCAAAAGTTTTTAAAATATTTATTTTAAAACATCCATGAGAGAAGTCTTTGGCTTGAATAAACAAAATTCCAACTACATGGTTCAAGAAAGAGAAATCTGTGAAGCAGAGTTCGATATCCAATGCTGAATTTCTTGGTTACTTGCAGAAGGGAGCAGATGTGTAAGATGCATAGAGGACCATACTTAAGCGTCTCTGAACCTCTTTATGTCTGACATGTTTTAAGACTACTCAGAAGACATCTCAGAGAGGACTGCAGCACTAAAACTGTTTACACCTGTGTGTGCCTCAGCACCACATATTCTGTCTCAGTGACAACTAAACATTTGCCAGTGTTGGCAAAGGGATCGGTGTGACACACCATAAGTTTTCTGCTGTTTATCCTCTCTTTGTGGATCTTTTTCAACACTTTGAAGAGCGGATTCATGCTACTTCAGCTGTATTATATGGTTTAAAAGCAACCAGAATGAGAATAAATTGTAATTTGTGTACCTTGAGTGCAGCACTCAAAACGGAATGAAAAGCACTTTGAGACCTACTTTTGAATTGTTGGATTTGCATGGCAACTTCAAGCTTCAAAAGAGGACTTATTTTTCCCATTTGATATTATCCAAAGTATTATGAAGAAAGGGGCAAGATGGAGATAAACTTTCAAGGGACAAAAGCAAAGTTTTAAAAATATATTTTATAATCATATTACATGGGGCTTCTAATTTGAAGATATCATGTCCATATTTTTCTTGTACATAAATCTGCCCAGTTAACCCATGTTTTCTTGGGATGCATTAGTTGTATTCAGAGTGGTTGTATTTCCTCCAGAATTCCCACAATGAAACCTGGTCAGGAATTTTAAGCACTAGGAGAAAGAGGAACCTGAGGACAAAGAAGACTGCAGTATCTGACAACAGAAGGAATTATATTTTCAACAACAAAAATAGATTTTCTATGGAAAAGATAACATGATTCTTGAAAAGAAATCAGATTTTCAATTAGCCTTCATTACAAACAGCAACCCCCTTTTGATTGGTAGAAGGGCTGCAGATATTTTAACTGAATTTCTGTAGTTAGTCATTACAACAACAAATAAATAATCTCATTAGATAGTGATATAGAAATAATACACACTTCTAAAGGAATTACTTCTCAAATGAGCTGATTAATATTTTTCTTGTACTACAATTTTGAATTTGCTGGCCTCACAAATACTTCACACTGAGAGAAAATGATGAATTTTAATGTCCAAGCAATTCTGTCACAACCTTGATATTTAGTGTATATACACACAAGGGCATGGATGAAACGGAGTCATTCACTAAATCACACTTATATTTGTAGACAGTGTATTATATTAACCAGTAGTTGTAAAAATAGTAAAGATACCTATTCATATTTCTATCTGTGCATTGGTAAGTTTATTCATTTGTTCCTGGATGAAGGGCTTTTTGTTTTGATTTAATAATGTAATTTATTTTTTTCAAAATGAAGAAACTGGCAATAATACTATAGTTTTTGGTTAAGAAAGGAACTCTGTATTGTTTAGAGGAAGAGCTGAAAATAAACTACAGATAAAAGCAAGAATGTGGTATTTGAAACCTTTTATGGTAGTTAAGGGGGTACTCAAACCATCCCACTAAACTTTATTTTTTTTTTTTAAGGGAATGGAAAAAACGACAAAAGTATTCACAAGGACAGTGTAGGATTATTTATGTCAGCAAACATGGGCATTCACAGCCATCTTATTCCCTGAGCCATATTTGGAAAACACTGTATTCTAGAAGCAGTTTCTAAAGCCCCCTGCATCTCAGCAACACAGAAGAGGGTAAGGAAATTTCAGTCAGTATTATGACCTATATAAAAGAAACACAGTAAGTAAAATTACTAAAATGATATCCCAGGGATTACTATACTGAATAGATGTTAGATTTTTTTCTCTTAGAGGATGATGGTTAAGAAAAAGTGGATTCAAGCTCACAAGGTAGCATTCATGCTACTCTCTGTTACAAGCTCCATTTTTGTTTCTGTGCCCTAAATCTTGTTCTATAGATATGCTCAATTTCTCATTCCTACTTTCTTCTTTGTAATGTCTGAGCTGCTTCCTCCCTTCTCAATTTTTTTTACCTATCAGGTTCTTCAGATCTTATTAGAGATCATCAGAAAGAAATTATTTTTCTGCTGAACTGAAAGTTGGAAACATTGTTCCATAGAGAAATGACAAATTTACTCTTCAACACAAAATTTAAAAAATTAAATTAAAACATAATTATATGCATTTTGGTTGACACAATTAGCTTTTTTCCTCTGCTTTCTTTAAAAAAAAAATTAGTGCATGCTTTCCATTGAAGTCTAACCTTTCAAAAAATTCAAAAATTTTCTACCAGCCCTAAAAATTCTTAATGCAGAGGAGACTAAAAAGTTTCAATGCACAAAAGACTAAAAAAAGAGGATAACACAAATCCCACCAAAAAACCCACATGAATCAAAAACTTGCCTTCATGACAACATAACCATCTACAAGAGCAAAGTGGCCAACATCACTCTCCTTCAGTTTCTCCCCACTGCCTGCATAAAGAAACCTAGTCCTCTGCCTAGTGTCTTTCTTCTGCTCTGGCTCTCTTCCCATAGTCTTTCTTGTCCAATGCCATTCAGTTCTAGTTCAACCTGTTTAACCAAAGCTTGGGGCAGGCTGCAGGGAGTCACATCAGGGGTTCACTGCCTCCAGAAACGTAGATAGAATAAGGCAACCCTCTTTCATCTTCAAAATTATTTTCAATACTGTAACTTTTAGATGGAAGTGAGGATGGCTGGCAACAATAGGGTGACCCTTTATTCATATTTTCTCCCTTTTTAAGCCCTTACCCAACCTTGGGAAAGGATGCATATGGGTAAGGAAGCACTGTGGCATTTGCGACATGCCTATGCTCTCTGTGTAGGCAGTGGCTCAAAACCAACACAATCACCAAAGGTAGAAGACATTGTATTTTGGTTTCCTGGCCTCTGGGAAAGGGTGCTTGGCAGGACTCTGGTAATTTCCGCGTCACCTACTCCTTGGTCATTTTCAGGCAAGGAGTAGGGGACATGGAAATGTCCCATTTTCCTGTTTGCAGAAGAGCACTTTTTAGATCTGGGAACTCCCTCCTGTTCCTTCATCTCCCACTGTAGCAGTAGTTACATATTGAGTATATTAAAAACAATTTTCAGATTAGGAAGAGTTAATCAAAGTATTTACACAGTCCACACTCCTGTTGATGTGGCACCCTCGTAACTGGCTTTCACATATTACTAAACACAACCCACCAGGTAATTTCTTCATTTGTTGTACCAATGAAATTTTAACATGCATTCTCATTATCTAAAAAGCTTATGTATTTCTGGTGTTGCTTAGCCTTGGTTTTGTCAAATGCACCTAAAATAACATACACAATCCCTATCACATCCTTGTTCCCTAATTATCACACATTTAATTCACAATAACAGTTCTTGCCTTTTGCCTTATGTTATCTTCAAAGAGCAGTAGAGTTGCAATTAGCAAAATCTTGTGAAAGCAGAGCCATAGCCATTCAGCTTTGGAAAAACAGTGCTAAAGTTGTACTGATGTGATTCAGCTTCCATTCTGGAAGCTGACAGCTGTGTAAGATGTCTTTCAGCACAAGGATTTCCCCTCCTCACTTGTACTGGGTAACCTGGAGATGTAATTTATGATGAATTCACACACAAAATGGTCAGTGGTTCAGTACAAATCAAACATAAGCAGACACATTTCTAAACCCATCCATCATACTGCTTACACAATCTGTTGATCCATTGAACAAATATATGTTGAAAGATTAGGCGGGAGTTGACTGCCATTCAGTAAAATAAATGTGGACTGGACTAATTTTCTGCCTGACTTGACACTTAAGGATTTGTATTAAAGGGGAGGGGGAGGGAATTCCAGCCACCTAGATTTTTGGAATGAGATTACCCTTCCAAGAACCTCACACAGAGGTCCCTACCAGCCCTCTTTCACATACCAAATCGTCTGGTTTTTTTGATTAAAATTGCTAGGCAAGCAATGAAGTGGTACTAAAGGAGCACTAATTCTGGCTATTCAGGTTTTTTTCCTTGGAAGAAGAGAAAAAAAGCAGAAGGATGAAGTTGTATGGTGTACAGCTGTAAGTTAAAAGCGCTAGCTGTGCTGTCATGGTCTTTGTTATACTGTTGTTTCACAATAGAATTGCAGAAAACTGAAGATCAGTAACTGAGGAAAAGCACTCATGCTGCCTAGGGCCATCCCCTACCATGCACTAAACCTAGTACTTACTCAGCTTCTTTTTGGTGACAGTTCCTCTAAAAGAAGCAGCTTTCCTAGAGGAGGATTCATTGGGTTTTGTCAGAAAAATCCATCACCAAAAGACATACTGATTTTTGGAAATTGTGTCCAAAAACTGCATTTAAATCATGATTTGTTGAGATTAGAAGTAGTGCCTAGAGGGAAATAAGCTTGTTTTATGATTCAGGTATCCCAGGAAATACTGGCATCCCCAGCAAAAAGGGCTACTGAAAGTTTAGGTGGGTGAGCTGACAAGAGCTCCAACAGGCATAAACCACCTCAGGTAATTCATCATGACAAAGCATTATCTTTTTGAAAAACAAACAAACAAACAAAAAAAATCCAACAAAAGAAGGAAGTTTCTCATGTGTTTTTATACCACTCTGAAATGCAATTACGAATATTTCCACTAGGTCTTCAACAGACCCCTGAAGAAATATTGAAAATAAAATAGATATAGCTGTTTTGTCAGGCAGACCAGGCTTTTAGAAACATGGCACAGAAAAATGTGATAAAATTCCAGATTCACTGCAATGACAGCATTTCTACAAGCTTAAATGACTGTATATTTTCAAAAGCTTACCCAAAAACCCCTCCATCTTTCCATTGTGAGCCCAAAGTTTGAATCCCACATGCTTCTCAGAATATGTCTTACTGTAATGATTCCAGTAACTTGTACTAGGTGTCTGTCTTGTGGTCCTAAGTCTCCTTGTAGCATCTCAGAATCTTCTATCCCATGATACCTGAGATGCATTTGTAAAGATTTTGGAATGGGTGACAATTTTCTAAGCATCTTGATTCCACCTCTAACTCTTTCTGCATTCTCGCACAAGACAAAATTTGCCAGGCTGGATATGAATATCATTGCACAACGCCTTGTTGTGCACTACTGTCTTGGACCAACACTGGCATGTTCCCTTGAATGTTTTGCTACTTCACAAATAAAAACACCTTGCAAGCATCAGTGCTTGTTTCTCTTGTGTTATAAAAAAGCTACCCCTTCCATTTATTTATTTTGTTTTCCAGTAAAAAACGTCAAAACCTTACAGTGCTTAACCTGGTCTACCACTCCACTTTTCTGCCAGTTTGTTTAATTTACTCTAAAGCAGACCCTATAATCTTTAGCACAAGATGCCTTTTTGGTTTGCTTGTTTCAATGAGTGGAACCTAATGAAATGCTGATTTCAACGGGGCAATACTTCAATACTGAAAGCAGCATTTCAGCAAAATAAGTAAGCCCCTTGTTCCAGGTACAGCAAACACTGTCCAAACATTACTATGGTTGATTGCATCTCACTGGCTCATGTGCAAGCACTGGTCTCTGAATATTAAAGTTCAAGTTCACTGCAGGGATGGAAGCATCTTAGAAAACAGAAGAGGCTTCACTTGAAAATTACCTAATACATATGATGAAAACCCCAGGCATACTCATTCATTGGTGCTAGTAGTTTGGTATTTTCTTGGGGTCTTTTATTCAGATGGAATTTTTTCCCTCCACTAGTAACAGGTATGAGAGTGTCTTTAAAGATTTAATTCTACCAGAATCAATTCACATAAAAACATTTTATTTAGTTTCTCAGAATTACTTCAGCTTTAGCCTTCTTTAATTAACCAAGATTAAATAGGATTAAATTTAAATTGAATTATTAAATAAGAGCCTCTGTCCCAAATTTTGGGTATTTTTGGGAAATCTTTGAAATAAGTAAAGAAGGAAATCCAAAATAACAAAAAAATATAGGAAGAAGAGTCTGGAAGCATGGGTAAAGACATCTATCTTATTTAGGACCAATGATTCTTATTCCATAAACTGATCCAGACATAGGTAGGAACAAGGCAGAAGCATTGGCTGAATACATTACAATTACCGCTCCACAGTATTCAAACATCTACATTAATCCCAGACAAAACACAATGTATTAGCTATCTCTAGATACCCTAAGTCAATAATTCAGTGTTGTACCCTGGTGTACTTAAAAAAAAAAAAAAAAAAAAAAAAAAATAGAAAAGGGAAAGAAAAACTAGATGAGAAAAAGTGGGGGCGGGGGGGGGGGGGGGGGAAGAGGGGGAAAGAAAAAGATTAGTTGAATAGTTTAAATCCTTCAAAAATAAAATAATTGGGCACTTGAGATTAGTTTGGCAGACCAAGGCTTTTTAACCTAGCTGCTAAAATTATACTAGAAAAGAAAGCTACAATATGGTTCTAATGAATTCACTGGAGACAGTTTGCATTTTAAAGAAAACATAAACTTGACCATCTGGATTAAGTTATGGCAGATTGCTGAGTATTTTTCTTCCTCCAGTCCCACGTATATGACTAGCAACATCATATCTGGCACAGCAGTAATCTTTGATAGGCTCCATGGCTCTTTTGAAAGCCTGCTGGTACCTGCTCCAAAATTATGTAATTGAATAGGAATCATCATGACAAATGACAAATAAGGAAAACCTCATTTGATAGCTTCTTTTCCTTCAGACAGCCACTATTATTGCTCTTCCTTTTCAGCAAGTACTATCTACAGACACCCAAGTCAATGTATGAGGCCATTAGTGTCTAAAATGAGTATTTTGCACACACATGAACACACACACACAAGATTAGCACCAGCCCATAAGATATATGTTATTTATGAGCTCCTAGGAGAGTGCAAAATGTGTCTAGTTCAGAATAACTTCTTTGAATTTATCACTCTTTCTCCATTCTCCTCAAGATAGATGGATGTTCCACTTTTTCTTCCTACTCACCTGAAAGGAGGAACACACAAGCTTTACATGTTATATTAGGGTTAGCAAACAACAATGCAGAAACCAACAATTAAAGTACACAGACAGCACATATGAAATCCTGAACTAGGAGAAAGTGTTCAACAGCTACTGAAGCAGCCCAGTTCTCCATTTAGCACAATATACTTGCCCTTCACAAAGCACAACAAAATTATATACAACTGATACCCAGGTCATGCTCATCTCTAAAAACTTTTAAACTTTCTTCCCTGGAGATGAATTTGCTGGCTGCTAAAACCAAGAATTTTACAACCATTTTCTTAAAAAAGATTGAAGTTTCAAACACACTTAAATTAAAATTTGCAAGGATAACAAAATGAAATCCTGTTTAAGAGACAGGAAGTTGAGCCTTGGAGTTTTTCTCAAAGAGAAAACTCCCATAGCGTATTAAAATACCTGACCCAGCAAAAGGTAAGCAGTGGCAAGAAGGATGTATTTACTATGTCTTGAGAACACAGAACAGGTCGCCCCTGATTTCTCTTTGCACTGCAGTGTACCTTGAATCTCCTGGACCAATTTTTTCACCTGTGTCTGCAAGCTACATTATTCACTGTGTTTCATCTTGTAGGGCACATTTTGCATTAGCACCAATATCCTCACACAGTTTTTGTTCTGTGCTTATTACACTGGAAAAACAGTATTTCTGCATCACAGGAACTTTAACTTACATTTGGCAACTAGCAAACACAATCTGTACAGCTCAATGCCATTGTAGAGTACATAGTGTCTAAGTGGACAAGAACACAATGGATTTTAGAAAAGCTGAAGCTACAAATAGCTGAATAAGGAACAGAAAAGATCTCTTAGTATCTCCTCTGGTCCATCATACTGTGTCCTGGATACATGTGCATATCTGAGCACCAACAGGAATGCTGAGTACTCCCAGCCCATCTCCATTAAGCATGCCCAGAGGAAGATCACCATGAAAAGACTGCTGTCCTTTTGAATCCACAGTTTGCATTAGTATCACTAGCCAAGCTCATTCCAGTGTTCCAAGTTAATTTTAATGTTCCTGTGACTGCTCAAGTTATACAAAGATCTTTTGTGACAAATTGAGCACAATAAGAGCTTTCTAGTGCTTTTGCAGCTCACCTGCAAAAGAATAAGTCTTTCTCCATAAAGTCAATGCTGCATGAAAGTGCTGCATTTGAAGTTAAGGTAGAGTCATCTCAGCTGCTTCATGGGAGGGACTGATTTAGAAACAGAAGAGTTTTAACAGTTCTCAAGGATGGAAACCACAATGGCATCTTTAAGATAAAAATTCCTTCTTCATATAACGAAAGGGGAAAAAAACACGACATAATTTTACAGCCCACTCAAGATTGAATCATAACCATGGAGGAGTTAAAAATTACCATTTTTTTCCCCTACTCAAGAGAAAGAATGGTCCACAAATCATTTTTCCCATCAAGCTATTTCTGCCGGACAGGATAAGGCACATCTCTTTGATCTGCACAGCAAATGGAAAAGAGGCAGCGGTCCTTACTCCCAATAGCATTTTGAAAAAATCCCCAAAAAAACCCAAGCAAAAAATCCTCCCCAAAAAGCAGAGAAGCCATAATGTGAATATGTAGACACTGAAACACGTTGTCCAGAAAACATTTAGTATCTCTATTCTCAGAATTAAGCAAAATCCAACTGGACAAGTCTTAAGCATCTCAGCTTTGAAAAGCAGCTGGCAGAAGGTGAGAAGTCTTTAAGATAGATATCAGCATAAGAATTATCTTTCCTCCTTGGTTTTATTCAAGTAATGAATAGATACTAGGGAGCAAAAACAATATATGGAGATAGGGGCCTACACTAAGTAAATGAAGTTGTTTTATGGGACAAAAACTAGAGAATTGGCTGAAAATTAACTACATTTTAGTGAAGACTGGCATTGATGTATAATATAAGAGACCTAAAGTGGCTGTGAAATGTGTCATCCTTCCCTTGGTGGAGCAAGTAGGTCTAGGGAGAAAGGCTTTTTTTCGAGTCAGTTGTTTGGTTTGGCTGTGGTGGTTTTGTTGTGGTTTTTTCCCAACAAATTTCCTGCTGGATGCCTGAATTGTTAGTTATGAGACAACCTCCCTCCACCCACAGCAGGAAATAAACCACATAGTGATTGCGCAAAATGACATTCATTGCAAAGCGAGCAGAAATGACAAGAAAGCTCTTTCTGCCTGTACAAGCAGATACTACCCACTGTTGCCTCCCAAGTTGCCAACATCCAGCAGACTGAGATTTAAAACCATTTTTAACTAGTTTCATCTAAAGAGGTTAGTCCTAATTTACCCATTCATGCAGAATAGTCCAGCAGCCCAACCCAACACACTCACCACATGTATTCCTCAGAACTGGATATTTTGCTTATGTGCAACTCCAAGGCAAACAAACACCGAGGAGAAAAAAAGAGTAGAAGAGTTACAGATGTTAGAGAGATCCTTCAAATCTCCAATTAGAGACACTGGAAAAAGGAAACACTTCCTTTTAAAAGCTCAAAACTGAAGCAGAAAATAAATCAGTGAAAGTAAGATCAAATTAAAGCTGTTCTTCTAGAAGGGAAAAGTTGATTGCTGTGGAATACTCAGAGAATTGCTCAGAGCTGAAGCTGCTCTTATTGTTTAATTTCTGTTTTCTTTCATTTTGCTTTTGTAATATGAATTTCTTCACAATGGTGTAGCAGCAAACTACCTCCCAAGGAGCTGGACAGACAGTCAAATAGCTGGCAATGTTTTCCTTTTGATTTAATGTCTTGCTCTAGGCATATTTTCAGACTTTGGATGAAAGCATGGGAAATTGCTATTATAAGTCTTTGACCTCTAAAAGCAGTGTAGTGGGGAAGACACTGCTATAGTACATATTGTGAAACGTTTCAAAGCAACATGGCAGAACAGTATTCTGTCAGTACACATGAGCATAACAACTCACATAAATATAAAACCCACTTTCAAGGATTTCTATGGTAGCAGATCTAGAAAAGCTACAATAATTTTGAACAATACCTGTGGTTTTCTGTATTATTTGCCAGACTTCAAAAAATTAAAGAGTAAAGAATTTTCAGTAAGATTACCAAAGGATTTTTTTTTTATTCTTGGAGGTAAATGGCATACAATGTTCAGCACCTAGTGACATGGGCCTGTATTACATCAAAACAGGAGCTTGTAATGTCATACTATAGTTATGTCATGCTAAAAAAGGCAGAGCCTTCATCTCGGCAAATACCTGATCTGTTTCTCACTGTATATATCCAGGTTTTACAGTCTCCAGCTTGACTGATCAAGAGTTAATAATCAACATACTTGTGCTGGGTGTTTTCAGTCTTTTTTGGATACTGTGCTCCTGAACAGGAAGGTGAAATTCCTTACAAGTAAGATGCTTTCCTGGTAACAGAGAGGACCTCTGATGGTACTTACCTACAGCTTGTTTTAATTAGAACAATTGCAAGCAAGCTGTCTCAACCAAGAATGCTGAAATCTCTGCCAAAAGCACACTATACTTTAACCCGGTTGGTAGCCAGTACCTGGTCGGATAAGACCATTCCTCAGGAACTTATCAAACACACAGATAAACATTTGCTTGGTTATTTGCTCTTCCACTGCCTTCTTTCCTGAGGGTACTAAGAAAACCAATAGTGTGTTCCAGCTTTCCCGTACTTGGTTAAATGCAAACATAATAATCCACCTGAATATCTTTAATCAAGTAAAAAGTCTTGGCTTACCTTTTTGATGTTGCATCTTCATTGCTGCTCAAGTGTGCTATTTCTAATGTATCTCCATTTCTTCTGTTAATGGAAGTCTTCCCTCCTGGCAGAAGAACAATGTTCTTTTCCAATCCAGTCCACAGTTACCTTCTTTTCCAGTAAACAAGGCCCAGATAAAGGCCTTTGCCCTGGCTGGAGAAATGCCGCAGAGCCAGGGTGTGCAATTCCTTCCCCTGAGGTGCTTCAAATCTACTGCACAGCAGCTTGCAGCAGGGAGGTGAGGGAGATGAGAAGTTCACAATTAAATTAGTGGACATGCCCCAGGTGGAAGTTGCCATGACCAACCAAAGACGGTGTCACCGCACAAACCCCTTCACTCCTGGGTTTTTTCTTCACTTGTCCCTGGATCATCTTGGACAAGCCCAGACCCCGCAAAATACTTGATGATGGGACTGTAAATTATTTATTTAGACATTTTGGGGCTTATCCTCATCCAAGAGATTTATGCACAGTCTTTTTATCCCAATTTCCCACTGCTGACAGTCTCCTCCCTTTTTTCTCCCAGCAGCCCTTCTCCCAGCAGTCCTCAACCATTGGTTCCTCTCCTGCGCCTCCCGATTCCTCAGCTTCTTGCCCAGCATTTCAGCCCCAGCCCTATCTCTAACAGCACTGGGGCTGCCTGAGCAAAACTGAGGCCAAAATACAGATACCACTCTGCATGCACACTGTTGTTTACATTTCTCTGTGACCAATTTTATGAGGGGTCCACCAGAACATGGCACCTCTGCTCCTCCAAACCTTTGCTAGCTCTATCTTGGAGGCCACTGGTATCTCCCAGCTTATGGTCCAGTTGATTCAAAAGGGGGGTTTTGCTCTTCATCTTCATTGCCTCCACCCTATTTCAACTATCCCCACACCATCCCAGCATGAAAAGCCTTTAGAAGGGCTGTAGTTATGCTATATGCTTTCTTAGTGCCTTTTTATAGCAGAAAATTTAATCTTTGACAGAATATAAAATAAAAATGTTGGGAGAGTTCAAAGAAATAAAAGCTTTTTTGCTAAATGGACCAAGCAATTTTGGATTTTTTTTCACAGTGTCAGATTCTTCAGAGAAAATGGTAGGGACTTGGTTTACTCTCAGCTAGAGTATCAGAAAGGTATGGTGCAGGAGAAAGGATACTATCACAGAGTTCAGGAATATTCAATTTTTTCATAAAAATTAAATACCCAATAAATGCCATTGATAAAGAACTTGAAAAAAAATCTGAATTGTTTCAATGAATAACCATGAATGTGATGTCTTGGTACAATGAAAAGTTGAAAAACAAACAGGTAAAAATTTCTGCTGAGGCTAGAAAAAATGACATTAGCAAAAAAAAAAAAAATGTTCACCAGCATACAGCAGTAAATTAGGACCATTTCATGGTTCTGCACTTGGAATATTGGAAATTTGAACAGAGATGGTTAAGAAAAAGCTACATTTCCATACTGTGGCAAGTGAGAAGCATTACGTAGGAAGGCATAATTTAAAAAGTAAAATCAGACTAATTAAAGAACTTGGATTTTGTTTTTCTGATGTGTTATTGGTTGTAATAATGCATTCTGAAAATGCATTATTCTGAAAAACACGGTCTGACAAAAGTTGGACTGATCAGAACTTAGACTGGCAACAAACTCTCTTTGAACTAAGTTTAGTGTGCTGTCTTTTGCTGGAGCTCATCAACTGTTACAGGATAAAGGGTGCTATTTATGGTTTGCACATCTTTTCCAGTCATTAAGTGTTGGCCAAGAACTGGTTTGTCAGGAGCTGTTTTTTCCCCTCTGCCAGTCCTCTTTTATACCAACCAAGTGTCCAGAGCAGCTTTTGGTGCACTCCAAATTCCTCACAGCCCAGTCTAATTTTGGTTCTTTCCATAGGAAAGTAAGAGCTTGTAGCTTTGAATTTATGGAAAGAAAGCTTCTGCCTTTCATACAGAATGATTAGTTCTCTTTGCTCTGTGTAGAATAGCATGCTTGGCCTCAGAGTATGCATGCAGGTAACAGTGTGCATAGTGCCATCAGCCAGAAGAAATGAAATCCTGAATACTGTATCACCCAATTTATTTTGTCTGCTTGTTACAAGAAAAGGCAAATTCAGTGATTAGCCAGGGAAGATTTTCTGTGTCCTTGAAATGTTCTTTGCTCATCCAATATATGTATTGAACTATACAAAAAACCCAGTTTGTTACTAAATGGCAAGGTTTATTTTGAGAATGCAATTAATATGTAATACCTTGGAAGATGAACAGCTATTGTAAATACAGAATAAAGGCTCAAGCACCACAGCTCTTCTGTTTCTGTATTTGTGTTTTACAAGAAAAGACACACAGCACTAAACTGCATAACTTCCATAAAAGGTGCTATAACTAATTTAGAAAATCAATGCCTCAACGAATTAGCATTTCAGACTGACATATGTCTGCATTCATGATCATAAGAATTCAAAACAGCAGTCCAGAGAGCCCCATGATATGAAGTTCTCTTGATCCCCTTCAGCTGTGCTTTGAACTATGTGCAATACCTTTTTTACCCTGCTGCCTCTGCCTCAGCTCCATAAGGCAGGCCACTAATTTTCTCTAATCAGCAGTGTGAGTGTTTGTAAGCCCTGCTAGCTCATTTACAACAGTGGACACTAATACAACAGGAAATGAACCCACTGGTTTCACTTAGATCCCTGGGCAGCTGCCAGTTACCAAGAGATCTCGTCTGAGTTTGAAAACAGCAATGCTCTTGATTGCAAAATGATTTTTTCCCTGCTGCTGCCACCCTCCTCATATTCGCTTCTGATCAATACACCATTCTGATTCACAACCACATCTTCCTCAGGAGGCTTTGAATCAACTAAGTACAATTGCAAGCTCAAAGAAAATACTGACATTTATTTTTATGTTGCAAAAAAACCTAACTGTACATACCCCCTCTCAGAATTCACAGAAAAGTTGAGTCTTTTATTGAAAGGTCCTATAAAACTGAGGTAAAGTACAAAATTAGAAAGGTAGCTGTAGTAGAAATGACAGAGGATGAAACTCATTGTATATTACACCATAAAGAACACATGGGAATTGGTTTAAACATAACAGAAGTGAGCTTCCTAGCAGCAAGGAATTTAATGCTAAAATCTGTGATAAGTAATGTGTATTCCATGGCTTTTTACAGTTCACAGTTACAGAACAAATCAGTTCCTTTTCATTGTAACTGCTCCAAAATCAAATGTATATTATGTATATACAAATAGAATTAAATAGCCAAAAAATTGTTCCTAGTCTGACCAAGACCTGAGCAGAGATACCTATTAATATTTTTGCAATTAGCTTCATAAATTACCTTTCAGCTTTGTCACTAAACCTTTGAATTTGATATGTACTAACATAATTTAAATACATAATGGGTTTTTTTCCCATCTGTACAATGAAATTTGTGTATAAGGCTGCAAAATGTCCTCTTCCACCTTCCAATGGGAATGAGAGGCAGCAGAACCTGCTGCTCATACTTAAGCTTCCTGGAACAGGCTGACTACAAGCATAGCTCGGATAATAATTCCTTCCCTCCTTCAACCACACATAATACAGTCTTTATTCAGCAAAGTCGTTTCACGCCATGCCAAAGGTCAGCTTTTGCTGTATTAATAGCTGCTCTGGGAGGATCAGTGTTGTGCTATCCTACATTTTTTCCCAGGTCTGGAGATGCAATTTCCTACAATCTGCAGGCAATTTCCCACCAATTTTCTTGGGGAGCTAATAGGCTGTGACAGGAGATGGAGCTAGCTAGCAGCAGGCGGCTTCACAAAAGACAAATTGCATCTCTGCCACCTAACTGGGCAATCTAGAAAGACAGAGTTTATAGCTTTGTAGTGTTATTGGGCCCCATGCTAACAGTAAATTGTTCAAGCTGCTATCTGAATTTCATATTCTTTTCCTTCCGAGTTGTTACCACCACATATCACTTTGTAGCACTTTTTCCACAAATGACAGACACAGATCATGTGTGATTACTATTTTAACTGCCTTTTAACTAGACAGGCCCTGCTAAACAATATCCACATCAGAAACAGAGAAATAAACAGGATCTCTATCAAATAGTGATATTTTGATTATTTTTATATTTGTTAAGGTTCAAAGCAGACACCTATGGGAAGGGATTAATTTTTAAGCTAAATTCAAAGGAAACAGATGGAGCAAACTATGGCAACATTAAAACTGAGCACACCTACAGTGGTAAGAAAGTCCCACTGATATATATAGTACAAAATGAAAGCAATAAAAAACCCCCAAATATAACTGGCAATTTCTCCCTCTACTCTAGCAGGTTTTGAAACCTAAGAAGTTAACCTGAACAGTCAAATCAGTTCAAAACCATCCATACATTTACCATCCAGATTTAAATTTAAGTAAGACTAGTAAAGCTCTAAGAATGTATTGTCATATCCACTTTGATAGAAATGAAACAAATTTAAAAGATTGTAATCTTAGGTGCTCACCTCACCTAAGATTACAAGAAAATTTAATAATTAAAGAAACTGATTCAAAGGCACATTGCACTAGCAACTATTGCAAGTGGTATCTGTTACTGTACTTCCCCTTTTTGTTATAGCTAACCCAGGGGATAAATACTGTAAACACATTCTATTACAGAACCCTGTATATCTGTATGTTTTCTTCAAAATATAGAAGAATAAATTTCTGAAGGCATGGAGGTTATTAAAAACAATTAACAATAGCAATGGAATTATTATAATTAGCAAAATTTGCAAGGTTAATATTTTTCCCCTTCCCCCCTGCCCAAGAATAAATTAGGTAGAGTAAAAACAATCCGATCTAAATTATTGCTGTCCACTGGGAGACAAAATTAGTACTGAGATGTATAAAATTTTACTATAATTCAACCCTAAGGATTTTTTTTAATTACTTAAGTAATGAAAAAATGTAAAATTACAGTGAACAAAGTGTTGAAATATTCTAACATGCATTTTGAAACTCTCACATTTAAACCACTTGTCATTAATATCCCCATTTCATATTTGTGGTTTTTAATAAGTTACAGCTAGATAAGATACTGAAGAACCAGGAAGAATTATAAATAGAATACCAGGTCAATAACTTGTACTCAACAAAGAAGAGTATCTACATAAACAAATTAAAAAAGCAATGAAAACCATTCAAAATCCAGAAGTATTTCCTTTAACAGATTCACTGATAAAAATACAAGAGTATCAGGACTTGAAAATCTTGAATTTGACAAATGAAAATCAATGATTTATCTATACAAGTCTATAAATTTCTTGAAGTACACATTCAAAAATTCAATTATATCATATATTTGTGAATATTCACTCAACTGCTGTCAGAAATACACATCTCACATAGCTAACAATCAGAAAGACAAAAATTAGAAGCATTATGTATGTATAACTCATTAAAACATCTCTAGAGATCTAATGTATATCCAGGAGGAAACACAAAGGAGCATGGTAGTAAACTGATTTCTGTATGAAAAAGGAAACTTATTCCAGTAAGTAAATTTAATGTGGCCGCAAAAGTTGAATTGCTCCAAAGTTTTGTTGCATGCATGGCATGCTAAGCAAAAACCAGGCTGACATTAAGAACATTTACATACTTAACAGCAGTGTTTGGCTGATTCATCAACAAATAGAAAATACTTTGAATTTGCAAAACCATTAGATTGTATATTTATTTGAAATCCAATTTTAAAAAAATCATTTCCAACTGCAGAAAAACCCCAATAGCTGATTATGTTTTAAGAATAAAGGGCATCTTCACTGGTTTGCAAAACTTTTTGCTACAGCAAACCACAAAATAAGAGTTATTAGCTTATCATAATTGCAGACAGGTTTTAAAGTAAGGGGGTAATCTACTGTGGATCGCTGAAGGAAGTGTGACAAAGACTGTGAAATGAGCAGATGGATTTTATTTTAAACAAATTAGGCTCACTACCAGGAAAGTAACAAGGATTTCTCAGTTTCCAACTGCTGTGGGTTAACTTTCATTTATGACCCCTTCATTCTGCTTGTTAACTTTTTTAAACTGCCATTAAAATCAGGAAAGGAAAAAGGAAAAACAGCATTTATTGTTTGCAGTTACAGGCTATCATCTCCATTTTCTATGTTAATGACAGAGTATACAAAAGGGATAATGATAACAGTATGTTTGATTGCTTAGTCTCCAGACTATGTGTTATTTCACCTCAAACTCATTTTTGGCAGAAAACAGGGTTTTGAAACAGGGTTTGAGAGATACCTTTGCTGTGAATATAGCAAAGGCAATCCTTGCCAAGCTGTACACAATAGAAATGTTGAGTTCCTTGCAGCATCTCTTCTATAAATCAACATAACCTTAAAAATATGGGCAAAATCACATGTGAAATTATAGGACAGGAAAAATCTCATAATTCTATGTTTTACCTCAGAAGCCATCACAGAATTTTTTCTATGAAGAGTCAACTATACCAAACCAGGAATTCATAAACAATGAAAGTATGAGTATAGAATAATGCAGCTATCCTATATCTGAGTGCTTGCTTTAGTAAGGGAAATCATTACAGCAGACACTGCCCAATATAATTATGCAGCTATCCACTAAAATATTCAATCAGATTTTCCTGTATACTGTATATCATTAACAGGCAACTAAATTCTTACTAATGCATAGTAGAGCATAGAGCCAGAAAGAACATGGACTGTTGTTCAGCTTCTCAGAGGGAACTGTGAGACCCAGATCTAAGAAATATGGGGGGGGGGGGGGGGGGGCAAACCCCAAACCCCACAGAAAACCCTGCTCAGATTTGAAAATGATAACTAACATTTGTCCCCACAACAGACATTTTTTGGTATTCAGTTTTCTGAGCAGCATTTTTAGCCTCAAGGAAATAGAAATCCAGCTCTCCCAAGAATTAATGTACCATAGAAGCAGTAAGTTCTTGCATATTCAACAACATTCTGCCCTCTGAAGACTATTATTCATTCTTCTGATTTCCCTTCATGTTTTCTTGTTATATTCAATTCATACTTTTTAAAGTAATGTCAGAAGAAAAAAAAAAAATCAATCAACAGAAAATAGTGAAAACCACAAACCAAACAAAAAAAACCCCCAAGCCCACCCATGTGCTTATATATGTTCAAAACACACTTTTTACTGATTTAGAAAATGTTTCAGTGAGTGTTTGAGCTCTCCTATAGCTAAGCAGAAATCCTGGGTAAATTTTTCAGAAATGTCAGTAAGATAGACCCATAGGACAGATTTTTCAAGCACCCAGTTCTCACATGTCTGATTTCCCTAGCAAAATCTACCACACAGCACTAAGCACTTAAGTTGCAGTGGGACATTTGGGAGCATGTTGCTGAAAATGGGATTATCAAGTGCTTGGAAGCAGATCTTGAGCTACAGAAATAAAAGGTAATGGTAAATTTTGAGAACTGGCTGTGAGTTAATTCCCTTTCCCTCTTAGGATGAGATGAGTAGCTGTTTATGGACATCAAAGAAATGTCCACTTCCAGTTCAAACACACAACTGAAGGGTCCTTGAATAACTGCAGAAATATTTGAACTTTACAGAGAAACAGATGTCAGTGAACTCTCTGACTGAAATCTCATTCTAGGTGAATTGCGTAGATTGCATGTTAGATTACACCTAAAATTATGTGCTTCTATGTTCTCATTTCCCCTTGTCCTGCAGTGTGACTAGGTGTCCAAGGTGACTAATGGTGTCCTCGTTTGTGTCAGCAAGTGTGGCTAGCAGGACTAGGGCTGGGATTTTCCCTGTCCCTGGAAGGGCTTCACCTCAAATCCCGTGTTCTGTTTTAGGCCACTCACGACAATGACATGGAGGTGTGTTCAGAGAAGGGCAAAGAAACTGGTGAAGGCTCTGGAACACAAGTTTTTTAAGGAGTGGCTTAGGGAGCTGGGATTGTTTAGACTGGAGAAAAGGCTCAGGAGAGACTTCATCACTCTACAGCTCTCTGAAATGAAGTTGTAGCAAGTTGGGTGTCACTTGGTCTCTCCTCTCAGCCACAGGACAAGAGGACACAGCTTCAAGCTGAGCCAGGGGAGGTTCAGGTTGGACTTCAGGAAGAATTTTCTCATGGATGAAGTTGTCAAGCATTGGAGCAGGCTGCCTAGGGAGGTGGTAGAGTCATCCATCCCACAGGTATTCAAGAAATGACTGGATGCAGCACACAATGCTATGGTTTAGTTTACACATTATGTTCAGTCAGAGGTTGGACTAGATCATCTTGGAGGGCTTTTTTAACTGAAGTGGTTCTGTCCATGAATTTCTGTGCCATAACTCACCTGCATTCTGGTGTTTGTCAGGTTTAACTCTGAGTTACTTCACCTTCCCCATTATGTAATGAAGTATGTCTGTCTGGCCAGATAGAATGAATTGGCTGGAGTCTTACATGAACCTACATTCTCAAATTCTTTCTGAGTGCTTGTGGTAAGAGAAAACCAAAATCCTTCAAAGAGACAGCAGAGTTGGAGTCAGTCCAGATTATCCAGTGAAGTGATTTATCAGTAGTGTGAAATCAGAAGTCTGTACTCCTCCTTAGCCAAAAAACTTCAAAATCCACCTTTCTTAATTAATAGAATGGTGGAATTTCCCCATCAACTCAAAATTGCACCAATATAATAGAAAATATGAAAGACTATTTTAACTAGACTACATAATCCCATGGGATCCTAAGTGGGCCAGCCATTCCACAAAATTACAAACAAACAAAAAACTTTATCAGGAATTAAACACTAAACAAAAAAATCAATTTGTCAATCTGAGTTAAAGCTACTTGAGTAACTTAGAAGCTTCTGAAATTCTACTTGTATCACCAATGCAAAAATGTGACCCAAAAATTATGGTCAATCATTCATACATAGATTCTACATTGATGTTTACATTAAAAAATTACACTTGTTTTAACAGTCTGTGAAAATGATGTTCATTTAGTGGTCTCTCTTTCCTTTAAAAGAACAAAGGCCTTTGAAATGCCAAATGAGTTAGAAGGAATTAATGTAGATGAAAGTTCTCTCTCAAGACACCAGTAGCATGTAGGCTAACATGGGGAACTACCATTGCTTGGATTTATAATCAAAAAGAAAATCTGACACACTGACAAATACATTGTGTGGAATGATATCATGACTTTCTGCGCAATTGATTTATGAAGGGTTATACCAAGTGCACATATACAAAATATACATATTAAAGCTGACAAAGGATTTTGTTCAGTTGAATTGGTATTACCACAAATCCCCTCTTCATCAGTTATTGTTTGCACTGACATCCAAAATGTCTTTTGTAAGGACTCCCTGCTTCTATCCAGAACTGGCATTTGCCAGAGTGCCATTGAGACATCTCTGAATACTGAAGGCCACCCAGCACACAAAGACTGTCCCAAAAGGCGCTAACCAAAGGAATCTTTTAGGACTGTATTTAGGTTGACCCCCACAAAAAAAAGGAATTACCTATACAATAGTTACTGGTGCACTTCTCTTCCCCACATGGTTTCCCCAGTGCCTTTTCTGTTACTGCTGATCTTGGTTAGACTGTTTCTTCATTCAATGAGCAATTATTTCCACCCACTACTTTACACAGGGCTACAAGAACTTACAGAAGTTTTAAGCTTCACAAGTTTTACATCTTTTAGGTGATTGCGTAGACAGACATGCTAGAAGTTCAGCAAATCTATCTTTTCATTAAAAATTACATCTGCAAGTAGAATATGCTTTACTCTCTGACAAATGAAAAGGCTCACAATTTTATAAACATTAAGTGAAATCTGAAACAACAAATGGAGAGAGCTATTCATCCACAAGTATGGATGATGCATCCAGAAGCTTTCAGATGTATCCACTAATTTTCAGACCCAAGGCTTATGATGGGGGAAAAAAAGGAATTAATTTCTTAATTACAATCAAGAAATACATGTTACAAATATGATTAAATTCATGTACATAAATTTCTCATTCCATAACTGCTCTGACACACTGTACATTCTAGAAGCCAAGAAAACAAGGTATTTTATGATTATCCTGACACTATGATTTTGAACCTCCTGATTGACAAGTGTGATGTTGCCAGCAAGCCCTATGCCACAACATATAGCAGACCAATTACACTTGTGGGGTCTTTTTTAATTGATAGAGATGCATAAGAATACTTGCATTCTTGGCTCCTCTGATGTTGACCTCAGAGAACAGCAAAAGGATACCTATAAAGTAAAAGCTAAGGTGACAGCAGTTTGGCACAAATCCAAAAGATCCTAATTAAAGCAATTTGCCAGAGCTGCTAAAGTCAACGATCACTGCCAGAACCAGATGTTCAGAGAAATTTCAATATGAAAAGTGTAAAAATCAAGTAATCTTGTAAATACTCTTGTTTTAAAACTTTTCCTTTTAAAATGGCATAGCACTTCCCAGTATTTCAGCGTAGCAAATACAGTTAATTCTCTGAAAAGCCTGATGATTCTGCTTTTTGCCCCACCAGATCTGAAAGCAACATGACCAGCATCTAAACTTGTCTGTCATTTTCATACAGATACAAATTAACAACTAAGCAATCAACAAAGAAATATATGGATACATATCAATACAATGCTAATTTTAAATTTCTAGGAGACAGGATTATCCTGAATGGGTAGTATTTTACATTCTGGATGGAATGTTAATACATTAAGGCTATTACAGTTTTAGATGCTATAATTTGGTTTCAATAGAATGGTCATGTAGATCAAAAGGAAAACCTGTGTCTCTTCAGACTAGAAACTTAGATAAAATTTGCCCCCAGATGAAAAATTCTTTATCCAATCAACGCATCTGTCAGTCAAGCTTGTTTCTTCCTAGCTACATGTCTTTGAAAGAGCAGGGACATAGGCCATTGTCAAATGCTAGCAAAATGAGAAAGCAGCTCTTCTTCTGTCTGCCGGTTTGTGTAATCTAAATTAACTGTTTAAAGATATCCTTCTGTTCATCTGTACTCTCCATTAGCAACAGAAATTATAAACAAATTACAGAATGTAGGAAATATATGGCTCCCACCAGTGCAACAGCAAAGTTTGTTGTCTAGCACACAGTGGTAGAACACATTAGACTGAAAAAATAATAGTTAAATAAAGTGAACACATTCTGTCCTCATCCACTGCTCTTGAGTACACCAAGAAAACTTGAAGATGCATAGCTTTGGTAACTGGCTGCTTATCATGGCTCTTCACAGATGTCACACAGTGATGCAACAATGGAAAGGACTCACTGATTGCTCAGCATGAATACATAGAGCCTACAGGCCTGCATAACATGGGACACTCAGGAAAATTAATTCTAATTAATTTGTAGAGTGGATTAGTTAAAAATCAAAATATTCCTTTGTCAATATTCGCACAAGAAATTAAGAAGCGATTTTAACTTAGTTTAGGTTAATTCACTTCACTTGCAACCCTGCAAGTATTTAACATCTTTAAGCAATCCCCTGTAAACTCACACTTTTGGTAATTTAGTTAAATTTACCTGAGTATCTAAGTATAGACAAGACTTTAAAAAGGAAATGGTCATTAACTACCACTTCTCTGTAACACATGAAGGATGCAACTTCTCTAATCACAGACATCCTCATATAACAAATAGAGGCTCTGATGTACTTAGTTGAAATGTAGTCTCACATGAATTCTGTTCAGCTGGGGGGAAAAAAGGACAGGGAAGTCACTCCTCTTCTAGAGAAATGACCAAATGTATTATGATCAGGCACATATTACTGTATCTGCCAAAGAACATATATATGGGACATCAGAATAAACTTAAACTGCACAGCTTTATGAAATGTTCAATTTTTATATTTACACTATAATTAGTACAAAACTGCCTTTAAGTTTTCTGTAGAACAAGACAATATCTACTGGACTTGATATCCTAGTATGTCAAATCAACTACTTTGAAGTATGATAAAGGAATCTAAGAACAGTTATAAAGAATAAGACACCATTTTCAAACTATACATAGTGTTTGCTCTTGCTTCTAAAAAGGTACTTATATCCCCAAAAGGTTTTTAATTTTAAATAAGCAGGGCAAGCAGGGAGGGGGCAAGGGGGAAGACTGGTTGTTGGTACTAAAGCCTTTACTGTAGTAAACTAAATATATTTACAATTTATACAAATGTTTGACCTTCAACAAAAATACAAAAACATATCACAAGATGCAAAACCAGGAAACAAGTTCATCTGAGACACTGCTGCTCTACCCAGGACAGAATGCAACTTGAACTGCAAGGAACAGAAAGATATTTATCCCCCATATTCAGGCAATGAGAAAAAATTGCATGAGGTCACACAAAGAAAAAAATAAAAGGCTCCAACGTTCTTCAGTAGACTTGGCTTTTAAAAATTATGTCAAAAACCTAGGCTACATTTGTCCATCTTGCCTCTGTGTTCCATCTGGTCCACGTAGTCAATACTTAGTTGCTGGACGTTGCCTTCTATTTTGAAAAATCGGAGTAGTTTCATGGCAAGGTCTGGAACCTCAACACTTTTGTTCCTTTCAAAAATTCAAAACCTTTCTACTTCTACAAACAATTTTGGCCCAGTTCAACCTCTAAAAGAATATCCCCATCATATTTTTCAGTAGATAACTTCATAGACTGTAGCTTTTTTGTCTCCAGAGCCAGTGACTATGTACTTATCATCCACAGAGATGTCACAGCTAAGCACTGATGAAGATTCTTTGGACTAGAAGAAAAATAGAAATATATTACATCATTAAAAAAAAGTCTGTGTACCCTTATTCCATCATCTCATTTTAGGTAGATCACATATGTGAAGATAACTGAATCCATTCCTGGAACTCTGCATGGTTGTTTTTTTTTGTGGTTTTTTTTTTTTTTTTTTTTTTTTTTTTTTTTTTTATTAAAAGCAACATCATCCTCACCTGGAAGATACTGGCTCCATATGGAGTTCTCCATGCATTAAGAAGGTTATCTTTCCCAGTACTCACAAACCATTTACCTAGAATATAAACCAGAAGGATTACAGAAACATGAAAGAGACATGTGACAAATTTTGGGTTTTCAATTCACATCAATGAAATCTGTTAACTAACTGCCCTTATAAAAGCTCTTACTACAAATCGACACAGTACTTTCGGTTACAATCAGTGTGGATGCTCAGCACGTTTGCAGTGTGTTACATACTAGGAAATCCCTAAACTTTACAACAGAAATAGCTTTTTACACATGAATCAATCCTCACAGCAGCCTCTAGACAAACAGATGGCTGTTTGTAGATAAGTGCATTTGAATTCATAGAGCAGAGCTATTTATGCATTACTTAAGAAACTGAGATGTAATAACTAATGATTATGAAATAACTAATCAGCAAAACATGAATTAAGTGCCCTGACCTCCAGTTCTATGTTCAGGGCAACTTACCACAGTAAGCAAACTTGAGTGACAATACACAGCTCTCATGAAGGTGCAGTTGATACTTGTCTGGTTTATTTACATGTAGCACTTCGACATTGCTGCTCTCCATTCCCACAGCTAGCCATTCACCAGTAGGACAATAACCAAGGGAAAATATCTGAAAATTATATCATATTTACACCTTTTAATTATTTTCCTAGGGATAATTTTTTCTGCAGTTAAAATTATGTGGGAAAGGGGGGTGGGGAAGAGAGAGTGAGAGAGATAAGGTTAAATTTACATAGTTCAATATTAAAACTGCAGTTCAAAATTCAAGTAACTAAATAACTGATTTTTACATATTAACTTAGAAAAATAGGGAAAGAGTAGCGTCAGTCTATCATTTTCTTCTGTAATCTAAGCACATAAAAAAGCTTCAAAATATTGTGTTGAGTGCAGCCAAAAGGAAGCGAGGGAGCAATCTGCTAGTTCTGCTGGGCTCAGTCTTACCTTTGATCCTATGGGTTTCCTTCCCACCCCACATATTGCCACAAGCTGTAGGAAAATCCAGTTACCTGTGATGTGAAGTCGTGCTGTTGTAGCTGTCTCCCTTCTCGCAAGTCCCAGGATCTGACAGTGTTATCCAAACCCCCTGTCCAGAGCTTGGTACCATCATTAGAAATGTCAATACAGCTGGCTCCATCTGTGTGGCCCTGGAATTGCCTGATAAAACAAACCAGATTGAATAATGATTTCCTGCCAGAGCTCAAGGTAAACACTGTTGTGGTGTTAGTTTTGGACTCTGTACATGTGTTATCTGTTCTGTGTCTGATGATGAGCAAGAAACAGCCTCGCACTGAGCATTAAATACCAGTATTTAAAAAAACATTTTCCATGTGCTAGAGAAATGATCTGCATCATAGCTAGCTGAATAAAGTAAAATATTTCCTATCAGGTTTTGAAAAAAGAAAACACAACAACAAAACCCCCAAAAAGCCCATACCCACTTGTAAGAATATTAAAGCCCAGTAACTACAGTTAAAAACCATTTAGGATAACTCAGATAAAATTGAAGCAGTCAGACAATTAAACCTCCAATTTCAGAAAACAGCTTCTGTATTTTTCTTTGGCTGCAAGTCAAGAAGATAAATAACAAACAGATATACTAATAGAAAGGGATCCAGATAGAGATTCAGATAGTTAAACACAAGCATTGCTGAGTCACAAAGTTGCATTCTCTGTGGCAGGAGATTAAAAAAATCTAAATGGAGCAGTTTTATAACCTTCTCATTAGCAAATCTCAGCTTTCAGCAACCAGAAGGTCATCTCAACTTTTTCTTAATCCTTTGGCAAAAGCATTCTGAAGCTCCTGCATTTTTCATCAGCAATTAGCTTTAGCAAAGTCCTGTGCCTCAGTGTGAAAGGTGGAGGGCGGGTGGGGAAAAGACAGCTAGCTTCGTGAAGGAAGGGTATGAATCACCGAGAGCTGCCACAGAAAGGTCACACGGCATGTTTTGTTTAGTAGCTCTGGTCTCAAAATTCCATGTGCTATCAACCAGCAAGATCAGCGAGCAAGTGGTGGGAACACATACAGCAAACATTTAAAAAGCAAGACATTCACAGATGTGTATAGATGTTGCACAGTGCAACCTTACAGGCACTAAGCATGCACACGATAAAGTGAAAACTTTATGTAACTAAAATTGTATTCATTGACCTAAAGTTTAACAGAAAGTAAAATTTACATGCACATTAACATGACTCTCTGTATGTAATTTTCAGCTAATTATGGATATACAGGAAGTTTAACTGAAACACAGCGGTCTAAGCATATTCTTTAGTTTTTGTGTTCAGAGCTTTCAAGGTATCATGGCCTTTCCAAATTAGACTCACTCTTCTCAAAATATTGTAAGCCATCACTACTTTGATAAGCCTAAACTAAATTTATTTTATAATAAGCCCCTCTGCTTTCCTAAAGAACTGAGAGGATCCACCCTTTCAACCACTTTCGTAAGATTAATTTTACTACTTATCCTTGCTAAATAGGAATTGAAAATACTCTTTTTCTACTTAACATGGCTTAAGACAAAGGAAAAGAGCAAACCTCAAACCTTCCCTAGAAGGCATGTTCAGTCCATACCAGTAACAAACCAGCAAGAACGCTGCTTGTAGAAACCTGCAGACCAATCCCAAATAATAGAGACCTGCAGGAGCTTTTACATTGACTACAGCAGGTTATGGACAAACCCTAAAAGATATCTTCCGAGACTAGGCTGAAACTACCAAAACTAGTTTCTGCCTGACTTGGGTGTAAACCACTCCCCTGAATAAGAGACACTATTTACTTTGCTGTTATAAACTCTATTCAGGGAGATAAATATTTATGTAGCTGTCCAAAGAGTAACTTCTATTAAAATTTTCTGTAAACAACAACTTACCTGACCAATGTCTGGTTATGCAGATCCCACACTGCAATGTTCCCATCACTGCAGCAGGAAAAGCACACCTTGGAGTCAGGGCTGATAGCCAGAGCATAGCAGGCAGGTGCTGAGGATGTCAGCTCTGCTTTTATACGAGGAGTTGGAGCTGCCAGGTCCCATATGGATAATGTGCTGGCTTCCCCGCCAACGATGAGGGTGCATCCATCGGGCAGCAATTTACAGGAGCGGATGTAGTTATCTCTGTTCTGTACAACACAAATCACCTCAGTTATGTGCCTGCCAGTAATGACCACTAATATAATTCTGACTGCATCAAAGTTTCAAGCAGTGTGGTACTTTTTCCATTACCAAAGCACTGAAGAGGAGCCAGCAGATCTTAAAAGGTTGGAAACACCTACTTCTCATCACTAATTAGAAACTGCAGCTGCAGAAATTAAAACTGCAGACTCCTGTTGCCACAGTCTACTCTCTTTCAAACGTGACAAATGGCAAGTTTTCTATCTCATTACGCAAAAATAGAGCCAAAGTAAGCTTGCTTTTCTGCAAATGTACTCCATCAGTGAAGGTACCAACAATAGAAATATTAAAGCAAATGACCTTTCATTTGGCATTTAACAGCCCTATATGAAAATGTCGTTCTAGTCTCATGCGTTTCAGGTTTTTGAATTTTTCTTTCAAATACTATTTTTCATTCACAGTATTAAAGTTGAAAGATTAAGGATTCCTGTATTGGTCCTGTATTTATGTTGGTCCTTTGTTGTTCAACATTATTCTTATTGTACATATTGATCTCTCCTTCATGATGTTATTGTTGATTTGAGAGGTACTGTGGGGGAGTTAGTGACAGAAGATCTTTCTACCTTTCCTTATTACAGCCTTGCTTGACTGGCAACAGTTTTTTAACAAAATTTATGATAAAGATCTGTAACTCGACAGAAAAAAACACTGCAAGAATTAGTTAACAGAATTCCTACTACGATATATTGTTTTAATTTGCAGCAAAGGAGCAGGAAGTAGGGAAGTAAAAATGTTGACTTAATCAGTCATTACTGCTTCCCGACTTAAATGAAGGCTCTTCATCCAGACAGATATACATGCCACAGAACAGAATACCTATTCAACTTCACTATTACTACTCAGCAATTACAAAATGATAGCAGTAAAGAAAGGATAAAAGGTAAAAAGCCCCACCACATTTAATTAGATCTACACTGAAGCTAGAATTTTCATTCACAATACATATTGCTGTGCTTGACAACATTGTCTTCTCAGTTAACACTGCACAGACCTCTATGCTGCTTCTAGTGAGAAGCATCTCTTATTGAGCCATTACTTTTTTTAAGTTACCTTTTCAGCTGCCTATACTATTGCACCCAGTCCCTTTTGTACCCTGCACATGTGAAAATAACCACTCTATATATATAACTAGTGGATCATGAACAAAAATCATAGCAAAACTTTAAGTGACCTTTGGTACTGTGTCACATTATTCCAGTATGTGGCTGCTGTCATCTTACAGAAATGAGGTTTTCGCTCCTTGCGTGCGTGAAAGACCTAGGAAGGTTCTCTGCAGCCCTGCATAAGACAAGCTATATTCCTTTTAAACTCATGCACAAAAGTCATCAGTATAACTAGAAAGGGAAAAAATACTGTGTTTTATTCAAAACATGACATACACATTCTATTCAGAAATCTGATCTAATCTGTTATTTGACCCTTAGTGATAATTATCACTAAATAAACCAGCACTATTCTCCATAACACTGTTATGTATTGAAAAAAAAAAGGACACCAGGAAACAGATCTGCTATTTCCTTCTAATATGAACAAAATCCAAACAAGGACTTTTTTTTGAGTCTCTGAGGAGAAGCTACCCTTGTGCATAAATTCCTGTTCACCTACCAGGCAGTCCAGCTGAGAGACAGGGCTCTTGTTGCCAGGCTGACTGATGTCCCAAACCTTGACACACCCCTTCCCACCCGTGTACACGTGTCTCGTGGGGTTGCTGATGGTAACTGCACACACAACTTCCCCGTGGTTCAGGGTGTTGATCTGACGGGCATGGCGAGGGATTCCTGGACCGATGAGGGCATCAGGAGGGAAAGGAACTGGCTGCATCTGACCATCTGCAGTAACGTGAAAGGAGTAGGCTCTTTTGGGGAAGGGAAAGAGAGAAGACAAAACAATTTTAAAAATCAGCCATTACAGAACTACAATGCAAGAAAAACACAGTATTTTTAATTTTAGTTCTTTGCCAATCATCTCGCAAAAATCAGAGCTACAGTGCCAAGTAATGCAGGCAGGTGAAACCTCAGATGGAGACAAAGATTCACAATAGAAATTTTCAGCTTGACTCAGCTGAAATATTTGTGTAACGGGAAAGCAGGGTAAATTCCACCCTTAACTCTACAGACCAAGGTCATGGTTGCTATTCCTCAGCCCCTGGTTTCTAGCTAGCAGTTGCAAGTCTCATCACCACAAATACTACAGCAGCAGGCAGTAGTACCAGGCAGTACTCATCCTTCCATGAGGCTTGCACCTGTTGCCTTGTGGTACCACAAGACAAAGTTTTGCTTGATTCCTGCACCTCATTTGTAACATCACCACTGCCTGTGCTCATATACCCCTCTTTCCAGCTGGTAAGTAGTGCTTTAGAAAATAGAAACACCGAAAATAGAAACACAGAGTGGTTGCACACAGATTTCATCAGAAAGCTGGTATCATCTTCTCATAATTATGTTTTCTTGAATACGTACATTGAAAAACCTGAAAGGCTCAGTTTTCCAGATACTTTTGGCACTTCAGAAATACCTTTTATTTGTAGTCATTGCATGATTTCCAGTTTGTGGAAACTGAGGGTTGAGGACGTGACATTCTAGCACTGAATAAAAACACTCCTCAGGGAAAGTACATGAAATTATTTTTTCATGGTCACTGAAACGTAAGTCATCTCTGCTCAAGGGCAAGGACACAAATCCCAAGTAATAAAGGTTTCAGGTGCGGGGAGGTTTTCTTTGTTTGCTTATTTTAACTACTAATGAAAATGCTACTGTAAAAGTCTGGCTTTTGCTATACTAGTGAGTTCCTTTTCTGTTACTTTTGTTGTAAGTGCATCCATAGTGCATGCTTTTGATGCTGTTGTTACATCAACAACATCCTTCAAGAGGCCAAAGTGGATAAAAAACACTGAGAGATGAGTACTCTTTTTTTGGTTTTTCCACTAATAAGATGCCATCTCCCTACTGAAACATTTATTTTTCTAATATATTCTTTTGTTTAGAACTTCCTTTTATTTTCCAAATCTTCTTTCTTCCTCGGAAATCTTCAATCACTATAATTCAACTATTAATACTCCATCCATCTTCCAAGAACCCAACAATAGATATTTCTATTAAATATTCTCTCTTGAATAATAAGCTAGTATTTTCAAGGTATTTTATTACATGTTCCCAAGTATCACATAGTTTGAAATGAAGGATCAAGGAAGAGGCCTGGTTCTGGAACTGACATCACAAAGCAACTGAATCTGCTCTGCTCCTGGGCATAAGATATTCCTTTGAAAAACCATGAGGAGAGATGAAAGAACTCCATAGCTCTTTCATACAGAAACTAAGACTGGAAACAGTCGATCTATGCAATATCCCTATGCAATATCCCAGTCTTTTCTTAAGTGAAGGGCAAAAAATGGTTAACAGTAACTGCTCTTTAACAGAGGAGAAATGAATAGTACATATGTATGCAATTCCTGTACTCATTCATGTTTCATGGTTGGGCATATAAGCAGAAAGCTTACTCAGAGAGTACACAGAAATAGAGAACGGGCAAGTGCAAAAGATGACATCTTTTTTGGCACAGAAATGACAGGAATGGGAAATGTAAGGTAAGACAGGAAGTGCAATGTTCACTCCCTTACATGTACACAAAGCGTACAGTATATCGAATGCATTTTGTCCCATAGGAACCTTTTTGTCTTTTTCTATGAAGAATTACAGTAATTATAAAGGCTTAACTGGAGACCCATTCCTTTCTGCAAAGAAGAAGAGAGACAAGATTGCAGGTAGGTCCTACAATAGGTCCTACAAATCCCTCCTTTGAATCCCAAAGTAGGTATTCACTAAACAGATCAGACACGGGACAGGAGAGAAAGCAGAACAGGAGTGGCAACAAGGTTGCTTGAGGCTGAACTGTGCAGGTTCATCTACAGAATCCAACAAAAGAGTCATAGCATTAAAACACTGAAAAGTTTTACCCCATCCTGGGCTCCAGATCAAAGTCAGTTGCAGAGTATTTGTTAGCAGTAAGAGTACAGAGAACCATATAACTTTGAAGTTTCAGCCCACCCTTGCTTTTATCATGGACTGAAGCAAAACAATAAAGCACGTATTAGGCAATTTTTTCCAGCATGTCCTAGATTAATAATCTACTTGTCCATGACTTTTTTTTTAATTTGAAGGTCACAGCTTAAATGTTCTGTTCAATTCAAAATACCTAAATAATTAGTGTTTTGAAATGCTTAGGTGCACACAGAGCTCCTCAGTTCTTGCTGAGATGGTGTGTGAGGAAGACAATAGAAACATTTTTCAAGTACTTCCTGTTTACTGTAGAACTGTAGTGATTCTTATGCTTTGAAACATCAGAGGCCTACCTACTGTATTTTTTAATCATGTAGAATTTTACCACTATGTCTATATTTAAAGAGGGGCTATACTAATCATAGAAGCAGTCCCTCTTTTTTAGCATTTGCTTAGTTTGATGGCCTAACAACCAGAACATTTCTTACAAGCTAAGACAGCTTTTTCTACTGTGCAACTTATCTGCAAGCCACTGTAGAAAGAAATGGCTACACTTTGCCAAATCCCTCTGCCAAGACAAGCACAAAAAACAGTAAATGTTCCTGTTTGCTTTGAAATATGTCGCATGTAATGCTGACATCACCACTGCCAGCATACTTATGGTATGGTAGTCCAGTGACTTGTCTCTGCTAGGTATTATAGTATAACTTTTGTTACACAATACCTTTTAACCTTGAAAAGGCTTGCATGGTTTGCCAGACTGACACTCCAGACACTCCTGGACAAGGAAAAGTGTCTGTCTCCAGAAGAACACAGGACTGGAGACAGCAGGAGTGCAAATGATTATTTGCAGCTCAAACACTGCAGTCTTTGGCTTCCTCTTCATCATGAAAGAGATCCTGCTTCTTCTGGGGAGGACTGTACTTACAGGTCCACACCTACCGAAGATTCAATTTTTAGTGCGCGAGACATATTCACAGGCCTCAATTCCCAAAAATTACAAGAATTTTCATTATCTAACCTCATAGGAGTCAGCAACTAGCAAAATCTGGCAAATTCTTGAGTTCCCTAAATCTCAGGACTTAACAGGCATGACTCAACCACCCATTTTTCTTTTAGAACTGACCATGTAAGCCAGAAACTGCTGTTTAGTCTCAAGACTAGCACAGTTTTCTGTCTCAGAGCATTCTGTCTGTATGAAAGATGGCTATCCTATCATTTATTCCATGATTATCCCTCTTTGGTCAAAGGAGAGTCCTTCCTTGTGTTGGGCTAACAACAAAGAAAATTATCTTCTAAAAATGCAATTAAAATATGCAATATAAAAATAAACTAAGTACATATCAACTAATACATATTAACAGAATATTACGACAAGAACAATTATAGGACAAACATCCGTGCCTTTTACTTTGAAGAGTTCTGAGAAATAGTATACTTATATTATTTCTGAATAATGGAAATAGTCTTCTGAATTACTGCATCCAGGGACTTCTCTCACGTGTGGCAAAGCAGTACTGAGAACCCTCAGAATTCCTATGCACAGCAACATGGTTAAGTGATACTAATACAAACCAGTTTCTCAGCTTAACTTTCAAATTTCCAAATAAGTATACAGCAAGTAAGTATCATCTGACATACTGAGGAGAGTTCAGGATAATTAATTCACTACCCAAGAATATAGGAAATTAACTAAACCACCTGCCGGCTACTCTAAGTATTCAGATTGATGTACAAATGCACACAATTCCTGCCTACTAAAGTAAGGTCTTAAAAAAAAAAACCCCTCAAAAACTTCCACCTCATCCGTTCAATTCAAGCAGACTTCTTTTACTAGCAGAACAGTACCCCCCACAGCAAAACACAAAAGCAAAAAGTTCCTTCCATTCACAACTGCATTTTGCTTTCAGCTTTTCTTTGTACTCCAGCTCATTTTTAATTGTAGTTATTACAAAAAAACATGAATATCTGAGTGTGTTGTTTCATCATATAGAACAAAATGCCAAGAAACAAGTATAGACATGTTTGTACAGAAATGACTGAATTTTCATCTTCAAACATGTCACCAAATGATTCTATTTAGAGATAAATGGCAGGGATGCACACAGCCCTTAATCTCCTATAATACAGTAAAATTAGCCGTCCTTTACAATATCTGTCATGGTACATTCACTGTAAAAGTATGAAGATCTGAAGAACAGAAGAGAACTGAAATCATGCAATTCCAAAAGAGTATAGTATGCCTCTCCACAAACACAGTGAAAAGTCAACTTATAAGTAGAAGGAGGAAGATTTAACATTTACCATGTAAAGTTTTCCTTTCCTACTAAAATTAGAAACATATATTTTCAGCTGCTTTCACTGCCCGGGAAAACATGCTGAGAAATACATTTGTTCTCAATACTAACATTAATTCAGAATTTTATACACCAAGGAAGCAGTACTGTGGACATAAATCTGACCACGAATCTTGAAACTCTGTATTTAGTCCAAAATCCAGCTATTAGAAGGCATGCTTCACATAGACCAGAAATCCATAAGAATGTTATTTCAGCAGCTATAGAATACTAGAAGCCTAGTATTTGTTAGAAAGACTATGCAAAGGAAAAAAAAAAAAAAAATTAGAACAACACACCAAAAACTTACAGTCCAGGGCAAATTTAAAAGCATCAAAACAAAAGCATTCAGGACTCAGACACCACACGTTCATGTCCAAGTGGGTTTTTAACAGGCTACACATTTTTCTAACAAGGTCATTAACAGACCTCAGAATATACAAGGCTTAAAAAACCTGGGTGCTATCAGAAGTGTCTGTCCTTTAGAAAGAAGGGAGCACAATTTTCTCTTGGGTGAAAAAACAGTATAATCATAACCATTGATAAAAAATGTGCAGCCTAAAGCATACACATGAGTGGGGATTCAATAGTTCAATTCAAAAATTCTCTGTAGCACTTGCAACAAGACTCACTATAACTTCATATCTAATAAAACAAATCCAATGTGTCAGCATATTGGCAATCAAGAAAAAGGCTGACTTTGAAAATAAAGCATACTCCACCAGTTTGCATGATTATATCTGCTCTCTACAGAAACTAAAGGAGAAAAACCTGAAGCAGGTGAGATACTTGCAAATGCTGCAGGTAGCAGACAGCATCTAGACAATCAAGACTAGAACATGAGATTGTTTTATAGCTGTCAATGGAAAGACAATTCCACAAGTTTATAGACATTTTAGACTTGCTTCACTAAGATAAGCAAAGAAGTAATTTTAGAAGAAATGTACAAGTAACATGACCACAAAAACCCCCAAACATTGCAGAACACATTAAATGAAGTGGTGACTAGGGAGTATGTATCGAAGTAGGCAATATATGAAGCAGTGTGAATAAAGTGGTAAAAACATTAAAAAAACCCAAGCAACCCCCACAGTTTCCCCCCACTCCTGATTAATTCAGCCAAATTACCAGGATACAAAGTAGAGCAGTATACATAGTGTTTTGAAATGGAAGTGCAATGTTCACTCCCTTACATGTACACAAAGCACACAGTATATCAAATGCATTTTGTCCCATGGGAACCTTTTTGTCTTTTTCTATGAAGAATTACAGTAATGATAAAGGCTTAACTAGAAACATTGCAGAACATATTAAATGAAGTGGTGACTAGGGAGTATGTATCAAAGTAGGCAATATATGAAGCAGTGTGAATAAAGTGGTAAAAACATTAATGTTTTTAACATGCTGTCCTTGAACAGTGTAACAAGTAGAACTCAGCCACAGAAAACTTCTGTGAACAAAATTTCTGAACAAAAATAGGTTTCACTAGATTACAATATAAAATATTGCAAAGCAATGAAATATGTTATTGAAAGCTTATGAACACATTTGTTTAGAAGTAAAAACATAGAGCCACTCAATTATGTGATTTTCAAAAGCATTTAAGTATGCCAAATTGTATGACAGTCAGCAAGACTATGTCTGAGTTTTAAATACAAAGCCTGATCCTTACTGCATTAAATTTAAATATACCACATTTGATACACAACACCAACTCATTGAGCCCTCACTTCACTAATCTTGTCAACACACCACCAACTCTAAGTACAACCAAGATTTAACAGGTTTCTCACACTGTCAAAAGATAGCTAAGCCTGTTCCCAGAAGCATGGTGGATAACCACAAAAACACATTCAGGATGGCTTTCCAAACTAAGTCTGCTGCTTCCCTATTGTTACAGGAAAAAATCAGAAGAAAACATACTTTTGTTTTGGCCTGTTATCTGGTATTCTGTCAAGGATGTTTGCAAGACTGACATTAGAAGGTATCACTAGTCCAAAATCAAAGCAAACAGAAATGCGTGAGTATATAATTTTCACCACAGCCTGTCTGACAACTTAGCATCCTAAAAGTAATAGTTTCTAAATGTTTCCTGAAACTGCAAAAGGAAAAATTAAATATAGATTGGTAAATAGACATTATGAAACATGAACATCCTGCACAGAAAGTCCAATGTGTTAAATAAGTTTCAAAATTATGTAAGTAGCTAGGTAGAGAAAAACTACTCTAATTGCAAGCTCCTGTTGAATGAGAAGTCAGGACTGACTGCCAAGTGTGAACAAAGAACAGGTTCTAAAAGAGTGCTGAAAAAACTGTTAGGAGTTCTCTCTGCCTCATTCTCTCCAGAAAAACAGCTGAGTCAAATTTGCTCTTTTAGTACCTACATAGACTACTTGTTCAGAAATATGTAAACATTAATTGTGTATTTTCAGAGGTCATACATGCTCATGAGTCTACTGCACTGGTTAAGTTCAGGGCCAATGGTCTACCAAAGCCAAATTACTGAAACATTTCATGTATGCTGCTGAACTTATTTTATTGAGACACTAATAAGTCACAGCATCACAGAACCATTTAATTTAATAACTGCTTCACCAATAACCAAAACTTTTAAATAAAAATACTTATTGTGGAACCTCTTCTACATCTATGCACCACCTGCTCCACAACTGCTTCATCATCCTTTTGCTCTCCAGCTGCACTCACACAAAAGTTCTAAATAGCTTGCTCCATTATGCAAAGTGTGTGTTATCTGTTGCTAAAGTAACTGCTCCAGATACCTCCTGTCATCAGTTGCAGACTCCCATGCCTGATAAAACAAGTGCCAGACAAGGAGTCTGCAAGTTTGCAATACACATTTATCTTGATGTAGTGCAAATTTTAGTTTCAACATATTTTTATCTAACACATTTTACCACTATTTACCGTTTAGTTTGTCATCCCCTTAACTTCCCCCGGAAAGAATGAAATAAAAAAAACCTTAACATATACCTTCAACAACTTGGAAATAAGTATATACATACCTGTTTTGGGGTATGACAACTACCATTTGAGAACTTTTATGCTGCAGGTTTTACCTAGAGAAGTCTAAAACATCCTCTTAAAAACAACCAGACACCATCCCCTTTGAAAACCCTGTTCACTGACAAATATAACATTCCCTCTAAATATTGCAGAAGTTACCAAAATGTTAAAAGTTACTTACGGTTTTCCCCCAGGAATCCCTGCTAGATTTGGAGGGATTCCAGGTACTCTCATGTGAGGAGGAGGATCAAACCCAACCTGACAACAAAAAGTGAATTAATCTTACACTTGGAATTTCTCATCCATTTCTCAGCAAGTCTCTTTTCTCCACTCCCAAGATACTATGCATTTAACCAAAAGGTGGCTTTTACCCACAGTATCAGATAACTGCATGACCCTCAACTGGGGGGCAAAACCCTGACCTTTTCCCTGAGCATTCTTTTGATAGAAGCACTCATACGAAAGCAGAAAATAATTTATCATGCATTCACACACTGAGCGTTACCCAGCAGTCCGGGTTAGCAGGGAGAGTCCTGTGTTAGCCCTGGAATCAGAGTCCATGTCAGCAACAAGCTATGCCAGTGCTTTTCACTCCTGAGAGAGCCAGCACATACTCAGGCTGGCACAGTGTGGTGCTGGAAAGTAGCTCTGGGCCCCAGCTACAATCTCAATGCCTCCACAGCATTCTGTGTGGGCACAGCAGCTGAGAGATCTCTCAGACACATTGTGGGGTGCAAACAAGCTCATCCACAGCTTAAAAAAAACAACATTCTCTTTATATACTGCAATATCACTGAATTTTTATATCTTGACTATGTTTATCAAATAATCCAAGCAGAAAAAGTTGACCAAAAAGACTTAGTTTTTCTTCTGAACATTATACTCGAATAAACATTGTTATTGTTTTAAAAGGAGGGTGTAAGCTATTTAGAATTTGTACATTTTCACACAAAAGCCCTGTTTACCAGTTTGAAAAAAGTGGTCATAGAAACAGTAATGAGAAGTTGACAAGCATAAATCCAACTTTTCAAATTTACAAGTAGGTAAGTTTATGGCAACTTTCTGCATAGACAAAGCTCATGTTTACAGAGTCAGGACCCTAGGTTATTCTGTGTGACAGCCACTATAACTAGCTACCAGGTTCCATTTACTTACTACACCCACAACTGCAACTATTCTAAACACACCTGATCTCAGAGCTCCAAAATAGGCACTGACCAATTTCTCAGGTTGATTTCCACAAAAAACCCCAAAAAACAGGTACAGAGACCCAGATAAAAAAAAACTTTTACATGCTTCAAGATTAATTTGTTATGTCTATATGGAATACAAATGTGGTTCAGCAACCAAAAAGCAGATGTTCCCAGCTACAGTGAAATACTTTGTGTGTACCAAAACTCCTTTTCCATTTACAGCAGCACAAAATAATTTTTTGGCCTTTATTCATCAGTTAAAGCCCTGATGAAGGTGAAGGACAAAGAAAACATACATTAATACACTGAAATTCTTTGTTTTCAAGGTGCAAATTTGTTTCTTCAGCCACACAGCAAAGTGAAGCATGCAGTGAAGCTGTCAAGCCTCTGGCACTGTTATGAGTTGGGAATTCTGCAGTGCTAAATGAAGCATGCAGCTTTTCTTAGTGAACCACAACTCACAGGACTGAGATTGCATGCAACGTATGGCCTACCATAGGAGATCTTCCATAGGCAACCACGGCAGCTGCAGCAGCAGCAGCACTCATCTGGGGTGACATATTGTGCAGACTGGCATAGGCTGCCCCTGGACTGGTTAACTCTCCATTCATGCCAGCGTGAGGTACCATTCCAAATGGAGCAGGGTATGGTCCTGGTACTGCCAATGGTGTCCGCAAACCTGCAGCTACAGAATCATGAAATTAAGTGGGTTTATTTATGTATTCCTGCATACAGGAAAGAAGCCCCTTTTTTTTCTCCCCTAAAATACTTTACCTTCCTCCCTCACACGCTGTCAAGAAACATTGCCATAATTTGTCAGTACCACCAGCTCTTTTCAGTGTAAATAAGATCTACTGAAGTCTGAACTTGCTGATTACTTCTAGCAATCTCTTCTAGCATTACCTATTTCCATTTCTGTAATATTCCCCTGTTTACATTAATCTCTTCTTTGCCAAATTAAGCAGTAAAGCTGACAGACATGGTTTACACAGCTCATGTCTGAAGCAACTGTGTGTACCAGCCTGAATAACAAAAGTAAACTTCCCCCGGCATTTGTCAAGCTGTGCACTGCAGCAAATATTAGTAGATTCAGACAAAGACTATAGAAGAGATTGCATGCAGAATAAGTACCAGAAACTTCTGAGAAGTCTTTTTATATTACACTCAGTCTCTGGATTATTTGCAAAAAAAGATAAAGACAAAAGTAAACAAAGAAGACTAAGAGACAGAAAGATATTCAAACTCCTGATAATCCAAACATCTGCTTCTCATCAAGCCCTCTCTTGATATCAAGAACAAAGCAATATATTTAGTTAGCAGTCACATGTGTAAAAAAAAGATTAATTCTGGAACCATAAAAAACCATGAGGTAATGCATTTACCAGCTTGGTTAACCAGAGGGTCCATTGTTGGAGGTTTGCCAAGGCCTGGACGGAGTCCTGGAGTTGCACTAGTGCCTGGGGTTGGCACATCACCTCGAGGAGTTGGTGTGCTGGATTTCAGAACAGGCGTGCTGGCTTTTTCATGCTGGTATCATTAAACAAATTAAATGAGTATTATTTTTAATCCAGGCCATATTATACAATTTATCACAACAGCAGCTGGGATGCTGGGCACCTACTACCTAGTCCCTCAGCCAATTTTCATAAATCCACACAATGCTGACAACATTAACTCGTGAGAGAGAAATGTTGACCTTTTTCATTGCTGCCAAAATTAAAATAAGAAACGTAGAAAGTTATTTTCCCTCTTCTACTGACATATAAAAAGGAATGCCTGAGCTAATCTTTTTCTTCAGGAAAATACAGTATGCATTACCAAACCACTTTAGTTTGAAATCATTAATATCTCAATTATTATTTGACACAGAAAATCTAACTGCAAAAACCAAAATACCACCATAGTTGAGTATAAAAAAAAAAAACATGACACAGAGAATCAGATCAAATTATTAGGGATACTACAAGAAAAAGTCTCCAAGGAATCACAGCCTATTTAGAAGAGTTTAACAAAAAAGTCTGAAGAATTCTTAGTGATTTTTACATGCCATGGTGGTTTTACGTGCCATGTAAAACCATAAGTTATTGCTTTCAAAAAAACCACCACTTAAGCAACTCTTGCTTCTTGTAATAAATTTGCAACTCATTTGACAGAAATGTAGGAAATAGAAGAAATCAAAACAAGGCAGAAAACACTGCTGAGGAAGAAAGCTCAATAATACTTTAAAGATCTGGAAAAACAGAAGGCAATTGCAGCCTCAAATGTTTAATGAGGGGTAATTTGTGCCACAAGTAGTTGCAGAAAAGTGGAGAGTCAGATTTTACAAGAAAGACTAGCTGGACCACTGACTGCTACCTACCAGACCCATTTCCTTGGATTTGAGGGAAGTGGAACTTCCTGAAGAAGCTGTAGATGCTGGGCTGCTGGAGGCATCCTTCTTCAGTAGGCGGGCTTTATCGATGCCGTTTTCACGTGGTGAATGAGTGGGACTTGCCCTTGGGGAAGAAGGATCCTAGAAACAATGGGAAGGGAAGAACAGCATAGAACTGTGTCATAAACTGGTACACCAACACCACTAAGGAGTCTATGGGAGAAAAAAACCAAAAAAACCCCACCAAACTAGAAGAATTTAAACAGTAAGTGCAAATGACAAGACGTTTTGTTATCTTTGTAGAAAAAAAAACTGAAATCCTTTCATCAACCTAGAGAAGTACATGAAGTCATATAATAAGCAATCTGTTTTTATTGTGTACGCTACATATAATCATAAATTGTTTTCAAGCACAGAGCTTGCAAAGCGTACCTATGAACAAACTAAAGCAAGTGCAGCAAATGTGGTAAGAGTAAGGAAGACCAACATAAACTGCAGGAACTTGGCACAGGTTTTATCATGTACGTTCTCCATGCTCTGCTAGTTGCAATAAACATTTCAAAAATCTCTTAGAGGTCATAAAGACCTTGCTTATCTCTACCTTCAGAAGAAGAGGTAGACTCATGCCTTCACAGATTTCACAGAGTATTTTGAGTTGGAAGAGACCCACAAGGATCATTGAGTCCAGCTCTTAAGTGGAAGAATGGCTCATACAAGGATCTTTATATGCCATAATAGCTGCCACATTTTTGCTAAACACCATCTGTAATTGCCTTGCCACTTACATCAACAGAAAAAACTGAAATCACCTCTCAGGTGATTATTTTTCTCTGTTCCAGAGGCACTCTCTGCATTTACTTAAACTTGAAATAGCCAGCCCCATGAGTTACAATGCTATCAGAGCTCTGCAGGTTCTCCACGCTCCTCTGGCTCATAAGAATAGCACCAGAGAGAAATCACACCTCACAAAAGGGCAATAAGTCTACTGACTGATTATTAAGCAGTTTCATTGTAAGCCAACCTTCTGAAAGGATTACTAAAATCACTAGTTGGACACCCATTTTTCTACTTGGCTGACATTGTTTGGGCACCTTGGGCTACTGAGGGCACTTCTCTCCCTACCAGCTTCTCTCCATTTCATAGACCTGAAGAACCTCACTACCATATTCAGGCTTCCTAAATCTGTGTGTTATATGAAATAAAAGATGAAGAAAAGGGAGCACCCAGACTTTTACCTTGATGCCATTACCAAATCTCAGCCCTGGATTAAAAAAAAAAGTGTCTATAATCTTGTAAAAACGTCTACAATCTTGTAAAATAACTTCATTCTAGAAAAACTGCATTTCTGGAAAATGTCTTTAACATAGGAGATTAAAATACAAGCAATTTTTAAGGTAATCTTTTAAATAACAACCCTATTATGAAATACAACATTAGATAATGTCTTCCTTTTTCATTCAAAGACAGGAGTTTGAAAACCTCAGCCTTCCACATGCAGCTCACCACAACCCTCTACACTACAGGGCAGCTGTGAAGTGTCAGATTGTTAACTGCAGAGAGAATAGACCTGGACAAAGCAGCAGAAGAAAAAACTGAGAAGGCAACCAGATAAATCTCAGAGGAAGACATAGTACTAATAAAAAGGAGAAGTTGTGAATATTTCAACATATCCACAGAGGATTATTTTTCTTTTAACAATTAAATGTACTTTTCCTTTCAGCTTTGGGCAAACATCAAAACTACAAAAATGAAAAAAGTTACCTCATTGGATACATCTACAACCAAGTTATCGTCACTCTTGTCTCCATCACTGTCCTATTAAAAATAAATAAATATAGTGCTCATTTCAATTAGTACAATAAGAGTCCAGACAGAAACATTATGTATCCACTCAGACATTTTTTGTTTTTCCTAAACAAAAAACAAACAGCCTTTCATTAAGTTATTAGCAGTAGGGACAATAATTAAAAAAGAAACACAACACCTTATTTCTGCTATAATAGTAAAACCCAAGTAAGGTAGAACTAGTTGAAGAATGGGGATCTCATCATCAGTCAGCAAGATGGTCCAAAACCCCTCCTTTAATACCACCATAAAGAGTGTTATTACTTCTAAAAGAGAAAGGTACTCTGTTCATACACTAAACTTGTGTTAATTTAGAGAAAGTACTGTTTGTGCATGCCTGGAAAAACACCAAAAAAAAACAGATCTCAGGAAAATAGAGCTTTTTGCCATGTTTGATGAATCATCTTCCTTAAAGTGATAGTACCATTTTCCCCCTTTTTTCAGAAAGGCAAGTTTTGAAATCAAAAGTTCTGGGAAGAAAAAACTTCAGAAATTCTAAGGAATTTCAACATTTCTGCCCAAGAAAAGCAAAATACTTGGATGTTCCTAAACAGATATGTTCTACTGCAGCTTGTTAAACTGCATTTTGACTGTTTCACTTAGACTGATGTTCACCTGAGCTGGTCTACTAATGATTGCTGTTACTGTAGTGCTTCCTGGTCCCTCTCTCCAACAGAGGCCAGGATGCCCCAGCAGACACATTCAGATACCGAGGTCTAGTGATTTCCACAGCACCCCAGAGTGTTTCAATCAGAAGGCAAGTCTTGACTCAAAATCAAACAAAGAAATGAAGTGAATGTCAAAACTTCAAATTTTTGTGGGAAGAAGTTTGGCATTTCCAATAAAAGTACTTTTAGTTAAAAAGCTTCTACACAAACAAATCAGACATACAAGATTGCTCAACTGTCCTCCATCTCTTGCTTTCAAAGTGTCTGAGCTTTCACACATAAAACTAAATACTTTCTCTCACTTCAGGCCACAATGCTTTAAAAAAACAAAACCAAGCCACCCAAAACCAACCAACCAACCAAAAGAAACACCCACAAAAACTGAACTGAAAAATGCTCCCTAATCAACAAGTAGTTTCAACCCTTCCCTTCTGTTAACAGCTGAATCTTGCTCCAAGAAATTACATATGAGGGATATTAGGGATCCAAAAGCTACAGGTCCTACAACTCATTTATGTCCCTTTTGACAAAAGCAGTATTTCCTTGTCGCTACAAGGGATTAATCTAAAATGAGCTCAAAATCAGCAGATCTGTATTTGCTTAATTGGTGGACCTTCAAAAAACACGTATCTTCAATATTAGAATAAATCTGGAACTTTCCAATATCCTTGGATATTTTTTAACTTGATGCTGCCTTTAGCTGTAAAAATCCATTTCAAACGAACAGAGGGCAGAAACATTTAAAATGTGGATTAAAAACTGCTTCTACTGTGCAATAGCACCCTTCACATATCTTTATGGTAGAAACACAAGAAAAACAAGTAAGTTAAGCTTTTCCTTCCTTTTTATATCAAGCATAGCTTAAGAATGCTTAGTCTCCAAATATTAAAAATGAAAAATGCCAATAGAGTATCAAACCCCTAAAGTTGAGGGAGTAAGATGGGGAAGTTTGCCAAACCCTTCTGTAATCAAAACATTGTTATTAGAAAGGAAATACAACTTGTAAAGCCATTAGCAGCACTAAAATATCTAATAGCTGCTCAAAGACATTATCCAAGTGGAGAGAAATTAAAATTGCCCTACCAAATACTGAGAAAATAAAATGGCACCTAATTTTCTCTTGGGTTTCAGTAACCAAGAACTAATTAGTGATCTGAATCACATAAACCAGACAATTTGCCACATTATTGCTGTATCAAAGTGCAGTATGTTCTAATAGATTTGAATTTTGCATTTCAGTACTCTCTCACACCAGTCCTAGTTTCTTAGGCCTGTTTAAGTACCATTCTGTGTTTTGGCTGAGAATTTAGACTTCAAGTCAAAAGCCTATGTGAACCTTCTGATGTTCACTCACATTGTTGCACTGAAGTGTCTCTTTAAAACCAAGCAACAAGCAAGCTAGTTAAAAATGCAGAACACAAAACTCTGAACTTTCAACATTTCCATTTGCTTTCTGCTGAAATTGCCTTATCAGCCAGAAGTAAAATTCAGTAAGTTGGTACAACTTGACAGCACATGCAATTTGTAATGGTAATTATAACTCAGCATGATAATAACTACTTATCATTAAAATTTACCAACTCCTCTCAAAAACAAAATTCTCCATTTCTTATAAACCTGAAGTTTCTAGTGGAGTCCAGAAAGAATGTCACTCAAGCTCTGAAAAATGCCCCAGAGCACAGTGAATCCCAAACAGCTACTCCTATTGAGGACTATTACTTCACAATATCCTAAACTACTGAGTCACTACTCTTCCCAAGATTTGAATCTGTGCCTCTCTGGCACATATATTCATGTACTATTTCATCTATAGGAAAGTTGCCTTGGTCTTCACAGCTCTTTTTCTCCTCATACAAGGACAGTATGTGCAAATAAATTAATCATTTCCTTGACACAGATTTGCTTACATAGTGGCTGGAATCCTTATCATCCACCTTTCTCTTTTTGATGTCATTGGCATATTCAGGGCCATTCCTGCGTTTATCTGTGCTTCGTAGACTGTCAGGGACCAACAGAGAATTACTCTGTAAAGACAAAAAACAAGGTCAATCAAAGATTCCTTTTAGGATTCCTCCATATATTCCTAAAAATTCAAATTGATGTGATAGAAGTTTTAGAAACATGATACCTACTTAAGTCTTTTAATTCAATTTAATTCAAAACAGAGTTTTAAATTAACAGGCAAACATATACAGCTCCACACATTCTAAGAAACTTGGCTTGTCATTGTTCAACTTATCAAAAGTTTAGTTCACTTGTCAGTCACCATCTATTTAACTAATTAATTCAACTGAATTTATTGTTTAGGAGAAGAAGAAGGCTTGCAGTTTATTCATGAGCAAGTAACAATAATTTTATTATATTTTTAATGTTCAGATTACATATAATAAAAGAGATTTACTACACAATCTGATTGATCAGTCACTTTTAGAACATCATAAATAGATGAGAGTTTGATACCTACACCTGCAGGTATGGACAGATAAACAGCAGCTTGCCTTTAATGCTTGAAATAACAAGTATGTGCTGAATACGGTTATGCAGTAATCAATTGTTAGCTGGAGTTAACTCCAATTTGATTCCTTCAACAAATGGATTGCAAACAAAGATCAAATATTTTTACTTCCAGCATAACATTCACTACTAGTGTGAAATTAAGGCTAAAGTGTTGCTTAATCAGACTTGATCTGAAAAACTGAGGCCAACACAGGCACACAAAAGACAAAAGCAAAGACTAATCTTTTCCTCAAACTACATAGACTGCTTTCATTCATGCTAAGTTATGCTAAGTACAAACTGTTGACCCAAAGAGCATTTTAGACATTTTTCAGTCACATGACAATTTGATATGCCTGTGATTCCCGATTCCCATCTCCATCTCAGTTCCAGCTAAAGCATTAAAATGTGTTACAATGAGTTCTTTTAAGTGCAGGATTAGCATATGCAAGAGGGCAATTTGTTCACTGATGTGTTAATGCTGTGAACAATACTGAATGGGTTGAGAAAAAAATCTCCTTTCACAAAGACCTGGTAAGCCTAGATCCTAAAAGCCAAGTACATGCTTAGATAAATAAATATAGGCTCACATAAATATATAAGTAAACAGGAGTTTACATCCATACACGTATCTCTCCCAAGAGAGAAGTCTAATACCAACATGAACTTCGGTGTAAGCCCTCAAAGGACATATTTAGATCTACCCAAGAGACAGAGATATTTACTTTAATATATCATCAACTTATACAAATAGCCAGTGAACTGTGCACTGAATAGCTTCCCCTTTAAAACTTGAAGACATCAAGATAGTTTTGCTCAGACACAAATGTTTAGCCCCAAGAAGAAGGACAAGGAAACAGGGTACATAAGGCAATCTGAATCCTCTTTTTCCTAATTCAGAAGCTGCACTTTAAAGCCAACTCTAAGCTCTTTTATTCATGACTATTCAAGCTAAACAAATGCCAAAGGGCTTACATAAAGCATATAGGAGGGTCTATTGAAATTTAGTATAAAGAAGCTCAAAATAATGTCTTTACCGAAATGTTTTGTGGCTAAAAGGTGGGCTTGTTGGATCATTGAACTAATTGCCTTGACAAATACATTCGGAATTTAACCCCTTATCTCCTCCCAGATGCACACAAATTCAGGGATTCACTAGTCTGAAAACCATTAAAACTAATTTTCAACATTTAATGTTAAATCCATCATGCTTGTGGCAGTAGAAACATCTCAAGAAGCAGCAGAAACACCTTAAGAAGTAAAAACACCTTAAGAAGTTAAAATTTGACCAGAGGTATTTTCCTCTCAAGCAAGAAAGTCTTTTGGTTAAGAGATACTTTCCTTAATAAAAATAACAAAAATACCTATTTTTCTACTGAAGAATTTAGATTAAAACAATTAAAGCAAATGCAGTAAAGAGAAAAAAGTCAGCTCCTCACTTTAGTTTAAAAAAAAGTGTGAATAGCAGAAAGGTGGCAAAGAGGCAACACTTGGAAAAAATTTAGCAAACCTGCCATTTGGAGTTACAGCTTGCAAAATGTGACAACCCATAGGGATAACTACTATAGCTGATTTTTTTTTCTTTTTTAACTTAGACTACCTAGACAATGCTGACAATATTTTATACTGTTTGTCTTGTAGAAATTCAAAATTGTGAAATATAACATAGGAAATCCCAGTTCCCACTGGGTCCTAAACACCAAACAAAGATTATTAGATTTGTTTTTTCTCCAAAAGACTGGTTTCTCACACTAACATACAATTATATCACAAGCTTATTCTGCAAAACATATCCCCTTGGATCATAGTTACACCACTTTTCTATAACTTACCACATTAATTTAAACCACAGTTCTCTGTGATCAGAGCATCCATGATAGGAAGCTGTTGTAGAGCAGCTCATTTCCCAACAGCTACATCAGAAATTGCAAATAAGATTGTGCTCTTTTTATGGCAAAATCTATGAGTAAACTCAAAAATTAAAAAGTTCCTGCTTTTTTTCCCATAGAAGTTCAAGAAAGTTCTAACAACTGTGACTAAAACCAGGTAAAGAAAAAACAGCTTGCTACTGTAAACTACCACTATAATTCAAACTACCAAATAGATAAGATTTCATTCAACAATGTGAAAATATGAATATTTTACAATAGTGTAAATAGTAAATCCAGAACACTGAAGAACAAATTAAATAAATGAGAATACAGGAACTGGTAAAGAGATGATCATATATGCCTTGGGCTATTAATATCTCTTACCTTTGTAATGATAAGGTTCAGAGAACAGTGAGAACATACTAAAAGCCACCTTTCCTCATTTTAGCTCTAGGTAGAGTTTATACTTGCTGTACATCCACTGTCAAACAGGGCCAGCAGAAGGCAGCAGCAACAGCCTCACAACATTAGAGTTTCCTTATTTTCTCTTTTGAAGAGTGATCTGTTTAGTTCTCCTAACTAGTTGTCTACTAACTTAGTTGTCTACTAACAACTGAATTATTTTCAAAAGTGGGACAAGAATTTTTAATTTGGTTGTAATTTTTTTAAAATAACTCTACAGAAATTTTCAGCTGGGATAGCTCTTCAATAATGATTCAGCTTATGCAAAAAGGGCAATAATGTGTGTATATATATATATATATATATATATATATATATATATATATATATATATATATATATATACACATGCAGTTTATATCCTAAAGAGAAACTGCATAGCATCAAATTTTATTTTGTCTTAATTTCAACAGATTAGATACATGACTAATGAGGATACTCCTTTCATACTTAAGAGTTCAGTTCATTAAGGATTACCAATGCAACATTTACAAATCATGAAGCTCAGATCAGAGGAAGTGGTCAAAATCAATTTAAAATCAATTTAATGTGTTTTCCTATCAGAATTACCAGACTGTATAAATGCTGTACAACAGGCAACTTGTGATCTGGAAGCAACTCTGCTGCCAGCAAAAGTTAAATACTGAAACCACCAGAAGGCAAATGCGAAACAAAAACCTAGTCCTGATGCACAGTAAGAATGTAGGTTCCCTACAAGGAATATAATGCACATTATTCAAATGCACCTCTTTGACTGCCACACTGCTCCCCACAGGAACCACTTCCCAACCTCAACCATGTGTGCCAGAGGTACAGGCAGAGAGTACCTCATTTATCCCATTATCCCACTTATAATACAGCACAGACAATTCATACAGAATAGCACATACAGAACTGACAACTGACTTTATGCTGATCATTACATCAATTAAATAACAGTATTTACATTACATCTGTGCACATGGTTCAACTGCACCTGATCCCAATTAAGATGTTCTCTAGTGCTGGGCTCCTAAGTCCTCTCGCTTCCCTTTTCCCCAAAGATGTTGATGGCTTGCTCTGTGCTTGGCGATTCCCTGACTCGCTGTACATCCATCAGCCATCACAGCCAGTTACCACAGCTAACAACTTGGCTTGCCTGCTGTGCTCACTAGAGCCTCTGTGTTTATTTTATTTAACCATGCATGGGACCTCTGCCCTGCCACTGCACCACACACGAGTGCTATCTACAGATATGCACAAATGGACAGGAACAGGTACAATTCCTTGCTGAGCAGGCAAAACAGGATCAAGTCTAACAACTACACCCAAAACACCAATTGCTCCTTGTTAGGACTTACTGACAGGAATAGAGTAGATGCTGGAAGATGGACTTTAATATCCCCCAGGCAGGCAAAAGAAGATTGCACTCAAAGCTATTCTGTTCCAGAATTATTAACTTCAATTTGTTCAATATGCTTACTGCAAACACGCATGTCAAAAACCCAAAAGCTGACTTATGAAGTCAGTAAGTTTTGTGTCAAATTACTCCTGATGGAAAGCTATTTGACCTCTCCTTTTTTTCAAATACCATTTTAATTTATATTGAGTTCACAATCAGAAGACATTAACAAGGAATAAGTTGATTTCAGTATTTTCAAGCTATTGTTTGTCAAAATCAAGGTATCCATAAAAACTTTTACCAGACCATCTCAACCCCATTGCCCTTTGTCATCTACCTTATGCTCCCTTCTATCAGCTACAAACTAAACTGCAACATAGCAACCCAGAGCTCTTATATATGAGCAATCTCTGGAGCCATTCTTTCTTCAAAAAGTCCAAGAAACATACTTGTGGTATGCTGATCAGTATGATAGACTTCCATATAACAACTTTCATGGATTTCTTTCCCCCATTAAAAGAATTAAAACACTAAACAAAACCAGCTTGCACATAATATCTTCAATAAAGGAGCACTCAGTTCTTCATGCCCAACTTCTCCAAGACTGGGAGATGAAGAATAGGATACAGAGCTCAGGGCACAGAATATTTTCCAACTGTAGGAAAAGAGCATTTGCTTTACAAAACAATAGCAATATTTAGGCTTAACAATGAAGGCAAAAAAATGTCTGGGAAAATTTATGAATATGTCCTAGGCCTTAGAAAATAAGCTCAGTATTTTTCATGAGGACAAAAGATAAATACCAACTAATGTAAATCCTAAGCACACAATGAAGTAAGATTTCACTGTCTGAAAATTACTACTGTTACAACAGAGTGCATCAAAACATTTGCATTTCTGTGCTGTCCAAACAGGATACTAGAATAGCAGGAAGACAAGTGATAAATGAAAACGTGCAACGAGTTTGAAAACTGCTGCAAGCACGTTTCCTAAAGAAAAAATGTGGATATCAAAGTTCTTTTATATTGATATCTCCCAAAGCCTCCAGATTCAGCTGCAAAACTTGCTTCCTTTGTCTGGCTTCACTACCTGTAGCCAGAATTTGCCACATTAGAAGGGATGCCTGCATTTGCACAATAACACGACCCAGTTTGGGACAGTTAAGAGATAAATCAGCCAAAACCCACCAGCCATTACCCACCAAGGCACACAACTTAAACCTGACAACACAGTTTTAGCATTCATGTAGGAAGTATACTATTATTACTAACTTACATGTTACTCATTACACAAATGAGTGTAATTTACCAAAAAACTTTTCTTCATTTTACTTTCTGGAACTTGAGCTAATATATAAAAGAAAAATGTCTTGCTAATTTAGATATAACAAAAGTAGTTAAAATGGTCAAAATAAAAAATAATGAAACCATGTCTGTATATTAATTTATAAATACAAGAATTTCACTCATTTTGGTGTATTTTTACACATACAATACATAAAAGCTGGTTACTGCTTATCTAAGGAGACTTTAAAATAATAAATCCACATCTAATTTAAAAATTAATATGCTCCAATCTGTCACAGTACACTTTAACCCAAAGTTATGTCACAAAACCTCAATTTAAAACCCCATAGACAGGACCTAAATTTTAACTTTTTGAACTGACATTTCAAGCTTTTAGCTTTTACTGATAGTGCTTGAAGGTCATGCTAGACGTATTTGATGGAAATCATACTGTAGAACTGCACAGTAATACCAAACATCATGGTGGATTTAGGTAACTTACAAACTGCCTGGGGTTTGGTGTCTTGGATGATGAAAGCATGCCTGTCAGGATTTTTAGCAGCACCATTACTTTTAAAATGCTGTTCTGAAAATCAAATTGATTTTATCTTGATGATCCAGATGTTATAAAGTGATTTCAACCACACATAACGACCAAACAAACCTGTTGCTATGCCTTGTGTGCGTGGGACCCATATTCTATTATCCTTAAAACTGTATTGTACATTAAAAGAAAATTCCATTAAAAATATAAGAGAATTAGAGAAGTTTGAAGAGCCCATAATTCCCAGCTGATCATTTTAGTCATAGAGTTGAACTTAACTATCTCTTGAGTTATTCTTTCTTTGAAGGTGTCCTTTACTGTTAAGATTTTGATGTAACAATGTATTTAAGCAATTTTAAGCTCAAGTTCACCTGTATCCAGCTACTAAAGTTTAAGTTAGCTATGCAGTATTATCCTTACTGAGGACAAAAAGAAACCAGAATGACCATAGTGTATTATCCAAAACTCAGTGTATCCACATGGCAAAATTCCTTTATGATATAAAGACTCAGATTATTTAAAAGTTAATTACTGATAAAACCAGCATAAAAACACTCTGCTTCAGGTAATAAGCAAGCAATCAATCATCAGTTAGACATATGGATACAGAAGCAACTGCAGCAACAATTTTACATAGTTTAAGTAAAATTTACATCTATAGTAAACTAAGCAAGTGATCCTGCAACTCTCCCACAACCCAAAAGTGAGGTTTAATTTTTGACAGTTTTCCTTCCCTAGGCAAAAACTATTCTCAGCTACAAGTAAGTCAGAGTCCAAATTTCACAATGCTAAGAACTTGATTTTAAATTCAAACCCTCGATCAAGATTACTTAAAATTAAAATTAATTAAACCAAACTACATGACGGACAGGGCAGGAAGCTGGGACCAGGGCAAGGACATGAAACATAACAATAAAATCAAAAACATAGAGCCACCACTAGCTGGGGATTCCTGCAGTCAACTAACAGCACTCAAAGAAGTATGTCCCACATTGAGCAAAAAGCCCTGAATAAGTCAGAGACTTAATAAAAACCCAGCTTAAAATTATTTCTGCAGATACACTGTCATTAATAACACTAAGAAAGCTGAAATGAATGTTTCTTGCTTAGTAATCTAAAACTAAAAGACTGCTGCAAAAAGATATGCAGATAGTTTTCAGTAAATAATTGTCAAGCAAGCCTTTTATATATATTAAATAAGCAGCAATAAAAGTCAGAAGTTTAGTACTGTACAACTATCTGTCAAATAATTTTTCCTTGTTCTTGTCTGTCTTTTGTAATTGAGAAAAGGAACAAAATAGAGCCCAAATTCACCTCTGTTTGTTCTGACGTGAACAAACAGAATGAGCTCTGTCACTTGAATTAAGTTGCACTTGAATTAAGTTGCACCATCTCTAACAGATTAATACAGCAATATCACTTAAAACAAAACAGCATGAAAAGCAGCAAGTAGTTCTTTAGAGGGATTTTCAGAGAAGGCCAAATCTATTACAGCTTCTGTCTGTAGGGAAAAAAGTATCACTGTAGGAGTTATACCTGAAGCATAAATTAAACAGCAGTGACATTAGTATGGCTTAAACAGATGCAGTTAAAAAAACCTCCTAGGGCCAAACACCATCATGACACATTTAAAATTCTCACAATTAATTTCTCACCTGTTCTCCAACTCTAATTCCTGAAAATCCTAGAGACTAAAAATCTTAATTCTGGACTAAAAATGCTGTATTTGCAACGTCCTTTTTGATTTGCAGCTTTGTGCCCCCTTTCTGCCTTCAACAAGCAAACTAAAGTTCAAGTTTACCTAAAAGCATTCTGCTCAGAAACAAGACTCCTTCATACAGTCCATCAAACAGATGATCTGGTGTTCCGCAAAACCAAGATATATCTTAACAGAAAACACATACACCTTGTATCATGAAAATAACTAAAAGGAAGACAAAACAGACAAACAGCACATGATCCAATTATCACATTATTGGAAATGGAAACATTAGCAGGAATGTTGGTACTTACTGTGCCTGGCTCTCTGTCTGCTCCCGCAGTAACCAAGAAATGGACAGACATGCCCGTTCAGACACAGAGGCAAGAACAGAAATAAAAAAGGGGGGAAAAAAATTAGAACACAAGCCACAAACAGTTTTAAAATGGCTTTTATTTATATAAGTCATTGCACATTCCTAATACAGTGATTTCCTGAAAATTACAGTATTTTGTAAACATGATTTACAGTTTAACCATACACAAAGCCTAGTTTTATTCCATGACAGAATAAATTATTTTCTTTTCAAAAATTAGTCAAGTGCAATTTTGCCCAATATTTAACTGAGTACTAGAATTTAAGCTTATGAAACTAAAGTAACAGATGCAATTATCTAAATCTTTTGTTTGAACACATTCACTTCAAAATTTAACTTCTTGTTCCCCCTACCTTCCCACCCACCCATTTAACAACATTACTTTGTTTGAAAAAAATCACCATTATGCAGTTTAACAATTTTCCACAATATGGTGCAGGCCACTGCTATTACAACTAAGCATTTACCAGGATGTCAAAAGGCCCTGCAAAGTATAGAGCAGGTGACACCTAGCGATCCCCTTTAAAATACTGAAAAATTCCAAGTTGAATTTTTCTTCAGTGGTTTATATGCAGACATTTTAAAGTTTGCCAACAGTTTTTTTTTTTCGTTCTATATAACTTGAATTCTTTAGAGATGCATATAATTTGCAGCAATGTGCAAATTTGACAATGTCCTAATCAGGCCTGCCATGCCTCTCACCTCTGTGGTGGTCTGCATCATGATGCTTCTTGTCATCTTTTATTGCCAAGTGAGACTGCCCACCCAAAGCACTGGAGAGGGCAAGAAGGCCAGCACTGCTTCCAAGTGGAGGGATTCCTGGAGGCTGAAGTCCTGATGGATGCGGTGTTAGAGGCACTGGAGGTCCATGGCCATGGGAGAGATGCTGAGCCTGCAACTGCTGCTGCTGTTCCCAGTGGTATCATCATCCCCAGAAGAACAATGTACAGCAGACAGTTTGGGAAGGATAAGGCAGAAGTTTGGTTAATTATTGAGAATCTATAGTGAATTTTGACATTTATCTGTTTCGTCTTAATCTAGCCCCTCCCCTTTAACCCACTGCACTATATACACTGCATTGTATCATGCTGTCTGAGGACAACTCTGCTCACATCCCAGAAAAACTTATTTTGCAGCCTGACACATAAGTTCAGCAATTATAGGTTGTTTTGGGCAGCTGCTGCCCACCACAGCCTCTCTGACAACAAAGAACAGCAGCAGAAGAATCAAACACCTTTCCCTTCCTAGAGAAAGCCCTATCAGTGCTCTGAAAAAAAAAAATGTTCCAGCAGCAAGATTGGTTTAAACTCACATCCCTCTCTTTCCCCAGTTTGGAAACAGCAAGTATCTTTCTATCCTAAATATTAAAGAATGTAAAAGATACGATGAATTCCATATTTAGTAAAGTTTAATTTGTATTTTATTCTAGCCAAGGTTTTTAAGGGAAAGAAGGGAAATTATTCATGACTTAATGCTCTGTTTAGGAGCCAGCTCTGAGCTGAAAATCCAGGTACTTTAGATAGCATGGAATTCTCAACAAGAAACATGGTATTAATGAATACATCCACCTCTTTTAAAAGGAGCTTGCAAGATCAAAATCATAATGAGTGGACACACAACCCTGTAACCAATCTGCTAAAATAATCCGTACGTAATTTTAGAAACAGAGTTTTTACATTAGAACGTCTTCCCCATAGTTTAAATATTAAGATATTTTCTAGTTAAAGCTTCCATGGTTTTATTAATGTTTACCAAGTTCAGCTATCCATTTAATTTGCCTAAAATGCTTAGCACAGAGTTTTTTTTAGAAAATGAAGCTTCAAAAACACCTTTATCTTAGTCATAGCTCCCATAATCTGCTCCAGATTAACAGGTATTCTGCCTCTCTCTCCTGCTTCCTTGTGTCTGGACATATGAATAGAAGATAGAACAATCCTCTCCACCTTGGCCACTCTCCACTGTCCGTCTGCTCAAGGCAGATACCAGGAAAAAGCTAGAGTGCCATCCAATTCATGGGATCAAAAAGGAGACAAATAAAAATATGTCTGAACAGGATTAACTCAAGTTTGACCAGGTGAATGCTGTGGTCCTGTAACAGCATGTAAAATTTTTACAGTACTGCTGGTAGCTACTGAAATCATTCCAGGACTGCAGTTTACAATATTTCATGCCAAAAAAACCTCAACTCAAAATAATGCAGAAATATTTAATCTGTTTCTTTATGTGTGAAGTCCTTTCAAGACAACCAGTCAACAATACCTGTGTAACATCTACTGGCACAAGGATGAATTTATTTATCACTATTTATATATATTACTACTGAACTCCTACACTTTTACTTCTCATAACCCCATCCTAAGACATGCCTTGAGCTGTTTATAAAATTATGCAGACACAGGGTCTGACATTCAAGAACTCTGCACTGCACTTGCTAATTTTTCACTTTTCTGCTGTCCCAACTGTCATGCATTTACTTATTTTAAATTACAAGACAATCTTTAATTGTCTTGTAATCTCTAAATTACAATCTTTAAATTTACCACAATCCATTTAGTCAATTCTGTAAAGCCACATATTTATCAAATCTTTCTCACACACATATCAGGAATTTATTTTTGAATGCTGCATAAAAAGCCATGCTAGTATACACTTCAAAACATACATCTGATCATCACCCTTCTCAGTTTGCTTAGAAACAAGGTAAAAGAGAACTTATTCTTCTTCTTCTTCTAATTTAATGTGTTTACAAAAGACAACATTTTGAAGGAAGCATTAGGAATCATTTTGATTTTAAAGTAGTTAACACAGTAGACCACTTTCTACAATATCAAACAGTTTTTGCTAGAGAAGCTTCACTTAACTGAAGAACTATCAGTAAGGAGCACTGTAAGGTCTGACAGGTCTGTAGAGGTTTGGTTTGGAGGTTTTGCCTGTTTTTTGAATACAGCCTCTAAAGAGCAATATGACATCCCTCTCCACACTGACTTTAACAAGACTTCAGTAGTTTCTAGCATATTTCCTCAAAACAGGTGATAACCTGATATTTTGGCTGTCTCTCTCAGAGATGGTAACTTAGTCACCTCCTCCCTCACTGACCACTTCAGCCAGGTCAGTCATCTGCACTCTAGCTCTGAGGCAACTTCAATGAGCAGTACTGTGCAGCATTGTTGGCATCAGTCTAACTTGTCCCCAGCTGCACTATCACCCCACATTACCTAGTTTTATGTGCAACTGCCTAAGAATAAAAATTGATTTATTCCTTCCAAACTCATTTCATGGCAAAAAGGCTCCTCCCTTCTCCAGCAATAAACCCAAACTAGCTTCTTTTGCAGAGTGACTACGGGAAGGTTGAAACTGGGAACAGGAGTTAAATTGTTTCCATTCTTGCCCCTACGATTTGGGAAGTGTAGGAGGATAACCCTTATTCATCTCTATCCTGCTTGGGTTTAATTAGCAAACAAGTTAACACACTTGATTTCAACAAGCACAAGTTAACATTTTAAGAAATGTCAGGGGCATGTTACCTACCATTTCTCTGGCTCTGGCTTGTAGCCTACATACCACACATTATGAAAGTCTGAGAAATGAGGAACAGATAAATGCTCTATAAAAGGTTCTTAAGCTGAGAGTGGAAGGGTTGGGTCCTGTGCTCTCTGGTGGTGTTGCACACAGATAGGGGGGAGCAATGGGCAAGGTGTGGTGTGAGAGCTGCAAGTGCATTGCAGAGCTGCCCTGCACATTTTTGTAGCTTTGCAAATGTTTAGTTACAGGCACGGTACACAAAGATCTGTAAATATGGCACTATATGAAACTGACTTAAAACTGAAATCCTGATCATGGTCTTTTAAGCCACCAAAGTTATGATCTGATTTCATGTTTATTATCTGATGTTCATTGCTGTTCAGGCCTTTAATATACTGATTTATTGCTTATGTGTTATTTATTCATAACAGGTTTGAAGTTCTCCCTAAGAGATGAAGGATCATTCATAAAGATGATCCTTTCCAGAAATTCATATTATTTTTATTTAAAAACCGTAATTTTTAAAAGCATATTGTATTATCTTTGTAGAAGGGATAATAGGAATATGTGCTGCACACAAAGGAAGAAAATAAAGAATAGGGAGAGGGATAACAGCAATGTTCACCAGATGCATTTAGTAACTAAACATTTGCCATAGTAGATCCTACAAATAATTATGTTATGCATATAATCACTTTCCCATCACTTCAAAGACACTAATGCCTGCTCTGTAACCTTTTAAAGCTTAGCAGCAGTAAGATATAAAATGGAGTAGGCTGGCAGCAGTATCATGGTCTACTAGGCATGTTCATTAGCAGTTAATTAAAAACTAGACATCTGCCATAAGAAATGTGCTCAAAAAAGGATGAGTAACAGGTCTGTCTTAGTACCAATTATTATCATTACTTGCAGAGCAAAGGCTGTGTCCACTTTCAGAGGAAAGTGGGAAGGTAGAGAAGAGTGCAATGATGCATACTTAAGTGACTGCACTTAAGATAATTAGCCACAGCAGTGATTTTAAAAATATCTGTAGTTCACCCACCATTTTGTTACAAACCCAGAAGTTCTTCATATTTGCGAAGGGAGAAAAGGAATTACAAACTCATATTACTGTACTGTTTAGATGTAGGTTCTATCACCTCAGTTTTTTATTTCCCACTGTCTCCATAACTAAATGGTAAAGACCCAAAACTCGGCATATAAAAACAGCATTTTTGTCTCTGAGCAAGCACCTCCTAACAATTTTAAAGGTAGTACAGCTTTTTATCTCCCACAGTTTAGGCAAAGTCCAGCTATGAAGAGATCTTTAATCAAGACTTAAAATGTAGAATTAGATTTTCAATCTCCGACAAAGACTTCCAAAGACAGAGTTAGTATGTCTCTGTGAAACAGAGCTCCTATAATTAAACAGTGATAGGTCTCCCTTAGGCTCCTTGCTCATAAAGACAGAGAACAAGCTCTTACAATCCCACTCATCACTTTAAAGCAGCTCTGGTGAGGTCTCAAACTTTGATTTTGATTTTACTTTGACACCTTTTCCACTTAAATATATGGTTTTTAATCCTTATCATTAAGCACTTAGAGCATTCTTCTGTTCATAAACAGATGTATAATGTACTCTTCTGTATCTCTTGAAAAGCATTGAATTAAAAATTCAGATATTACTGTAAATGAATGGTGGAAAAAAGGCTATGCTTTGTCCCAGACTACAAGAGCTGTCTTCTCTTGTGCTTTTTCTAAATAAACACTTGAAAAATAAACACAGAAAAATTTTTCCAAAATCTTATCAGCACTAGCATCAGTAATACTATCAACAGTTGCCTCCAATTTCCATAGAGGTGTTCTGAAAAAATATCTGGAAAACGCAAGACATTTAGAGAGCTAAAATGTAAAGGATGCTATTTCATGTCAGCTTTTGTAAAATGGAAGAAATGTGATTTTGTTCAACTCAAGCAGACAAAAAGACATGAGAGAAAAACACATATTACTGGGTTCAGTTTCATTATCATATTCACTTCTTTTCCAAAGGAACATCTTCCAGTCTTTCATTTACTTCCTTGAATTTCTTAGGGAAATGAGTGCCTGCATCAAATATCTGCAGCCACTAAACACAAGAGGGACACTGTCTGAGCACGTACAGGTAGTTGATCAAGGAATAACCTTTTCCCTCACTGTTTAGAAATATTCTTAAAACCAATATTTCAAATAAGGAAGTAACTCAAGACTATGCTCCTTTCACATCCCATCCCTCATCCTAAAAAAGCCAACAGCTCTGTATGTACAATCCACTGTATGAGCAGTCAAATTTGGCAGGAGGAAACTCAACAGAGTTTCCAACTCTAAGCTGTTAAATAATACTTACATTTAAATTTCTGTAAGGACTTTCTAAAGAGTATTTCAGCTATAGGGAAGAACATGTTTCAGGACAACAAACAAGCACTTGGAAGAATATATTCACATTCTTCTACAGAAGTGGACATGGGAAGAGTAAAATATACCATTTACTTAAGGCTTCTGGCATTTCTTTGATATGGCCCCTCACAAAATTCTTGCCACTCAAAGAAATTGTGCATTGAGGGATGGATTATTACATGGATGAGGAACTGGATGGATGACTGCATCTGAAGAGTCAACGAAACTTAACCCAAAGAGTCAATGGCTTCACACCTCTGTGGAAAATAGTAATGAGCTGAGTCCCTCAGGAGCCCAAAATGTGACCAACACTACTCAATACCTTCATCAATAATACAGGAAATGGGACTGAAAAAACTGTGCCTTCTGCAAGTTTGCAGATGACACCAAGCCAAGCAGTGCAATTGATTCACTTAAGGGAAGGGGTGACATCAGGAAGGACTTTGACAGGCCCAAGAAGTGGGACCATCTTATGAGGTTCTCAAAAGGTTCCACAAGGCCAAATACAATGTCTGGCACTGACCTGTGACAATTCCTAGACTGGGGGGATGAAGGGCTTGGGAATGGCCCTGCTGAAAAGGACTGGCGGGGGCTGGAAGATAAATCATTGGATTACTGCATCCACAGCCCAGAAAGCAAACTGTATCCTGGGCTGCATAAAAAGAATTTGGCCAGCAGGTCAAAGGAAGTGGTTCTGTTCCTCTTCTTCCCTCTACATCGTGAGATGCTTACTGAAGTACCATGCCCTGCTCTGGGGTCTATAGTGCAAGAAAGACATTAACGGGAGGTTCAAAGAAGGCCCACAAAAATGATCTGAGAGGGCTGGAACACCTTTCCTAAGAAAAAAATACAAAGTTGGGCTTGTTCAGCCCGAAGGCTCCAGGAACACCTTACTGAGATCTTTAGATACAAAGTGTGTCTGTAAGAAAACAGAAAGAGACTTTTTTCCAGAGCCTGTAGCTACAGAACAAGAGGCTGTGGTTTTACACTGAAAGGTGGTAAGTTTACATTGGACACAATCACAAAACTTTTATGTTGTGGGTGGTGAGCCACTGGATGCCCCATCCCTGGAAGTGCTCATAGTCAAGTTTAGATGGGATTTTGAGCAACCTGTCTTGTGAAAGGTGTTCCTGTCCCAATGGCAGAGGGGTTTGGTTTGATCCTTGAACGTTTCTTCCAATCCAAACCTTTCTATCATAGGTAAACAGATTTATTTATGAAACACCAAATATGAATCACTTACTGCTCCATTTCCCAATTTTGCTTTGGCAGCAGCTGTCATGTTTCCTTCTTGATGCTTCTACATGTTTATTTTTCCTTGATAATATCACAAAGAAAGTGTGTTAATAGTCCCCACAAGACACTTCCTTCTGACCTATTTCAGCCCTAATCTTCAGTACCACTGCAGCAATTTACAAAACTAAGGTCTGAGTTTGCTTTCTTTTGCTGACTGTACACAACTGTGAACAGTGGCTGATACACCAGACAGCTGAGATCACATTCACAGACAACTCAACAGGCTGGAAAAATGGACTCACAGGAATCTCACAGTATTCAACAAGGGCAAGTGCAATATCCTACACCAGGAGGAACAATACCATAAATTCACTTATGTTGGGATCCACACAGCTAGAAAGCAGCTTTGCAGAAAAGGTCCTTCCATACCAAATTGTGCATGAGTCAGCAGCAATGTTCCCTTGCGGAAAAGCAGGTGAATCTTGGGCTGCATCAGACAAAGTATTGCAGCAGGTCTAGAGAGGGGATCCTTCTTTACTTTTCACTGTGGAAACTACAGCTGGATTACCATGTCCTGTTCTGGGTTTCTCCTTACATGAGATATGAACAAAACAGAGAGCATCCAACAATCTAAGTAGTCTCAGGTCTCTCAGCCCCTCCTCATATGACATACCCCAGTCCCTTACCTTTATAGACCATCACCAATGACGACCTGATGAAAGGCAAGAGGCAAGACTAACACATGGGAGTTCTTCTTGAACATTAGAACATACTCATTTTTGACTGAGCCCTTGCACAGGCTACCCAGGGAGCTTTGGAGTTTCCATCTTTGAACATATTCAAAAGCTGTATGGACATGGTCCTGCATAACTGGTCCTCGGTGGTCCTGTTTGAGCAGGGGCAAGTAGGTCAGATGACTTCCAGTGGTCTCTTCCAACCTTACCAATTTTATGATTTGCAGCCTGCAGAATCACAGAACACCTGAGGCTTTAAGGGACCACAGGGGGACATCTGGTCCAGCCTCCCTACTCAAGTCAGGTCATCCCAGAACATGTGGCAAAGGATCGTGTCCATGTAGTCCATGTAGCTCTCCAGTGAGAGAGACTCCAAAACCTCTCTGGACAATCTGTTCCAGCACTAGGTCACCCACAAAGTAAAAAAGTTCATCCTCATATTCAAATTGAACTTCCATGGCATCAGTTTGTGACAGTGGCCTCTTGTCCTATTGCTCAGCACCACCGAGCAGAGCCTGGATCCATCCACAGACACTCTCCCTTCAGATACGAATAGACTATGATAAGGACATCACAGTCATCTCAATCATCTCTTCCCAAGGCTGAACAGGCCCAAGTTTGTAAGCCTTTCTTCATAAGTGAGATGGTTTAGTTCCTTAATCAACTTTGCAGCCCCCTGCTAGTGACAGGCCTGCCACTAGACCATGTGCCAATTCTCACTGCTTACTGTTGTCTCCCTGTTTAAACAAGTTTTATAAAAGTGAGTCAGATACTACTATAATTTCTTAATTTTCCAACTACTTCCTTTGAAATATTTGTTTATTTTGGTCCATCTGGTTTCCTTGCTTCCTTGTCTTCTAAATCCTTTATTCTGACAGGAAGAAAACCACACTCTACAACAGTAAACAAACTCTAAAGTGCCCACCATTGCATGTCTAGCTCATGAACCAAGAATGTGAGTTAGTAGAAGTTGTTTGAAAACTATCCTTATGTGTACAAGCCACAGTGCCTAATGTGGGAAGAGAATGTCCCTTCAGAAACAAAGAATAGTGTCTTCAGCAAGTCTCTTCCATCTATAAACCACATGAAATGTCATTGTGCTACAGAAATTTAAGTCCATAAAAGGACAACATTGGCAAAAGCTAGTCAAAGCCATATATTTCACACATATAGAATTTGTGTGTCAGTGGCATGATTATTTAAAGGCCCAACTATCTCATGGGTAAAATCCTGTCCATTTTTCATGCTTTATTAAAGGAAATGTACAGGTTAGTGTCTTAGGGTCTTCACACTGATTTTCCACTCCCACAGAAAAGCCAAATGACACCCACAATTTAGTGGGAAGAGAATTTATGTCAGAAAGCAAATATCCAAGTCAGAAAGAAGATGTAAGTTAACTCAAGTCTTAAATTTCTGAACAGAAAGCTCTTCAAAATTTTTCCTATTTCCTGTTTTCACTTGTTCAGACAATGCAAACCACACTAATAAGTATCAATTCCACAACAACATTTTTAAGCAGTAAAGGGTTGCATAAATTGCCTCTCATAAAACCGGAAACTGATGTTATACAGGGATAAAGGCAGCTTGCACATACATTCCCCAAACAGCCATTTTCTCGCAAATAATTTCAGTTCTAAGGGAAGAAATAAGACAGATAAGCTGTATTTCAGTGCTCCACTTCAAGTACAGTAAGCTCTTGTGTCACTTTAACTATTAAAATAAAAAAATAAGATGCAGAAGGTCCAGCAAAACGTTAAAAGTAGTCCATGAACCGACTTCAAAACAACATGAAGCCTGACTGGAAGCATGTACCCCAAGGTTCAAAATGACTCCACTATTGTTTAACTTGCTTATCAGTGACTCAGACAAAGGGACAGATGCCTCCTCAGCAAATGTGTCACTGATGACACAGAGCTGGAGCAGTGGCCATACCCCAGAGTAGAGTCTTTCAGAAGGGCCTCAAAAGGGTGGAGACACGGGCAGAGAGGAATCTTCTGAAACTCAACAAGGGCAAATACAGGGTTCTGCACTGGGGAGGAATCACCCCAAGCACCAGCACAGTGCTGGAAAGCAGCTCTGTGGAGAAGGACCTGGGGGTCTGCTGTCCATGAGCCAGCAGTGTGTCCTGGTAGCCAAGAAGGCCAATGGTGTCCTGGGGTGCTTTGGGAAGAGCAGTGCCAGCAGGACAAGGGAAGTAATCCAGCCCCTCTATTCAGCCCTAGTGAAGCCTTCACCTGGCGAAGTTATTAAGGTGATTAGGGAAATGGAACACCTCTCATATGAGGAAAGGCTGAGAGAGGCCTCAAGAAGAGGTGACAGATGGGTACTTGTCAGTGTCTGGCAGTATCTCACGAGAAGGTGTCAGTGGATGGGTCCAGGCTCTGCTCAGAGGTGCTGAGCAATAGGACGAAAGGCAATGGGCACAAACTGATGCACATGAAGCTCCACTTGAACACAAGGAAGAACTTCTTTACTGTGCAGGTGACCGAGCACTGGCACAGATTGCCAAGAAAGGTTTTGGAGTCCCCCTCAAGGGAGAGATTCAAGAACCATCTGGACACAGTACAGTGCCATGTGCTCTAGGATGACCTGGCTTGAGTAGGGAGGTTGGACCAGATGTCCCCCTGTGGTCCCTTCCAACCTTACCCATTCTTGGATTCTGATTCTGTATATATGTATTCTTTGGCTTGCATTCTGAAATATTTTCTACTTTTATGAGAAATTTTGAATTTTTTCAACATAAAGAGAATAAAATTCTTTCAACACCAGAAAGGCTTGGGCTGCTCTTAATTACATGGCCAGTACCAGTCTATACACAGTACTTTTGCTGAATCACAGGATCCCACTCTTAAATTTTAATTATGTAGTTAGTTTTACACCTACAGAACTAGGAAACAAGTCCTCAGCGCTTCCCAATGTAATTCAAAACGCATTTTGAAATTAATATTCAAGGGTAATTTATTTATCATTGATTCTTTTCCACATTACCACTATATATCGCAAGGGAGAAATGACTCTTATCTTTCCCTTTGTTGTTCAAATCTGAGCTGCAGCTCTTATCATCTCTGGGCCTTCCTGTCTTACTGTAAACAGCTAGGTTTCACTGCCTTTCCTCCTGGCATCTTCAAGGGCAAGCCCAGGCACCAGAATTAGAAAGATAAGAGATAATACACTTCAGATCACTTTTGTAAACAGTAAATGACAGGTGTGGGTGGCCTCACCCAAATGATTCTCCACCACACCCACTGAATAAGCCCATCGGCTATTCTTCCACTAAAGTGACCAGCAATGAACTATTTAACAGATTTTTAGTGATAATTCTTAAATGGCAGGATTTCCCATTATCATAGAGGGAATAATCATATAGCGCTGCCAGCAGGACTGGCGTTTTCACCTGAGTAGGTCTGCACTAGCAGCCTCTCTAGGCTGGGGAGCCTCTGTGGATCATCCCACTGCATACAGGGAGAGCCCTGCAGCAAGGACGCAGGGCATTGCCAGCAGATGGAATTCTTCCAGTCCAGTGACATCTTCTCCCCAAGGTGCATTAACACTCCCCTACCATAGCTGCACCCACACAAAGGCTTTTGCCGATAGAAAAGGGTTTTCTTCCTTCCCCTGGGCTTTTAGGCAATGCAAGTCCACCTAAAACTGTAGGTTGTACCACGGGCAGTGCAGACCCACTGAAGCATGAGTAGAGCAATACAACAAGCAGCCCACAAACTAAAGAAGCCCTTTTTTTATGTATGTACAAACACACCATACTTTATATGACATATACACAATATTTTACATCTTAATGTATCACTAACATATTGCTACATACATCTTTTATTATATATTACATGTACTGTTCTGTGTATGTTACATACATATATTGAGTGTTTATGCTTCTATGTAAAAATGTAGCTCTTCAGTGCATTTGAACATATAAAAAAATGTGTATTGCAGGGCTCATTTAAGATTAATACCTGTCTCAAATACTTCATAGCAAAAGAAACCTCAAAAAACCAAACAGAACTGAATCAGAAGACCATGTTTTTAAGGCTCCTTGTATTAATTATGTTATTTACCTTGTTTTTAACTTAGTTAAAATCTTGTTGTTGGTTTTTTTTCATTTCTTTGGCTGAATTCTGAAGAAATAAGGGATAAACAGCTAAGCCAAAGGCAACCAGGACAGAAGGACTGCCACAATGGAAGAGCCAGACAAGCCTTTGTAAAAAACAGATGCCACAGGACAGGAAGGGTAGAGTCAGAGTCACCACAGAAAAAAATGATCCTTGCTTGGGAAAACATGTCTCCACCAAAGGACTTCCCAGACTCTAAGAGAAAGTAATAAATTCAGAACCGCAGTCTAAAAGTGGCAGAAATGACCTTAAAATCTCCTGGTCCAGACAAGACAAAGGCTGGTTTTCTGAAAACATTCATGTTCCTGTATCACTGTCAGTGTAAGTCAGTTCAAGAACAAAGCTCTTCTTTAATTTTAGACAAGTACACGTTGCCTTCTCTGAAGGCTCAGATGCAAGCCTGAAGTCTCTAGAATGAAGCTGTCAGCACCACTGCTTCTGCTCTGCAGAAACTGCCAGCACATTTCATTTCTGCGGCAATCATAAATTCCTGCTATTACTCACCTTCTAACCTCAAATCTAGTATTTGCCTTTTTAGCTACTGTTAGCATACCACCACCATCCAACAACACTTCAAAAGCATGCTCCTACTGCACAGTTGCCAAAAACAACTAGTTCAAGCATGCACCAATTTGGAAATTACTTACAGATATTGCTCTAGAGGGTTTTATTACTGACGTATGATTATCTTAAAAAGTATTTATTTTCCTTTCAGGCACTTTTAGTCTCCAGAAATTTAACTCTTCCTGAACATGACAGAAATTATTAAGTAGCAAGGCTTTTTGTAAATTAAAATCCACAAGGTAAATAGAGGATTTGAAATTATACTTACTATCCTTTTGTCCCAGCTACTACTAACTACAAAAACAGAGACAATAACAAATTAAAAATATGACAGTCATGAGAAAAGCAGCACACCAATCTTTATTTAGTGTTCCAAGCCAAGACCAGAAACTTGTATGTTTTCTCTTCATTCCACAACAACTTTGACACACAAAACAATTACTTCTGAACAGGCATTTAAGCACTTTTGTTAATTCTTGCTTTTACTTACTAACTATTGCTGCTTGTAAGTACTCAGTCTGAAAAGCCAGTTAGCCAGCACCTTTATAAATAGTATGAGGTACTGTTTCAGGCAGTTGAGTATTAATTTCAGGCAATTAACTGTTATACAAGATAATGACCTTGGTAGTTCAGCAAGTACTCTGAAAATTCCAAAATAATGCAGTTACTAGATAGCAGAAATTCTGGAATTGAAACAAACTCTTATGCATATTGAAGAGTTATTGTGTAAAAATCATATCTTTGTCATGCCTTTACTATCTCCTAAAGTTATCCTAACTGCCTATGCTAGCCTCTCTGTAATCAAGAATAAGGAAAGCAAGCTTCTTGTCTAGTCCTCCCACAGCCCCTATCTCAAGTCTGTCTTGCTCTTCTTCCATGAAAAACACAGCAAGCAGGTTGCTATTTTCTTGTACAATTCCAATATCTAACATTTACAGTACTTGTGTCCCCCTATTCTTCCTCCACCTGCATCTTTGTCTGCACCTTCCTGCTCTCAAGTGACCCACTGTTGACACTGTCACCTAGTCACAAGTGCATTTTGCCTGTGCAGTCCACATTACTCCCATCCACGCAGTGGCAATTAGTTCACCTCAGTTTATCAGTGTTTTCTTCTCAAAAATCTGTATGTTTCATTCTTTGCACCACTTTTACTGCAAAGCAGGTCAACCTGCAGCTCTACATTGTTCAACATACTAAGTCCCTACAACTTTCTCTACTCCTACTCACGCTGGGATGGGCCAGCTCCGTGAACAGAACCATCCTTTGTCCTTACTCAACTAACTTCTTTACATTTCATTTCTCCTCACGCACAGTCCAAGCTGAATTCTTCTTTTGTCTGCACCAACCAGAGTTCAGCTCTCCCACCCAACTCCTTCCTCCTCCCAACAGATCACATTTCCAACTACTTTCCAGACAAGTACTAAAGGTTACATCATATTTTATCTCAGCCTACTGACTCTCTATCTACTCCAATTCCCCAACATATCTCACTAAGTATGAAAGCAAAGCAGACATTTTTAAGAGAGAAAAATTACGTACATCTCTTAATTTTGTCTCCTTTTACTTAAAAACTTCATTTTTATGAATATTATCCACTTTAACACTATTTTCAAAGCACGTAAGCTATTCTGCTTATACACTTGAATCAAGAGAGGTGAGTTAAATCACTTTCTAGAGGAAGTAATACTTTCCTCTAGGATTATATAACTTACCCCCTATGCCAATTACATTTATGAATACATACGCATAGTGCTCCAACCACATTCTGCAAATTCTTTCAACTGCACTATTCCAGCACTTGTATACAACTTCAGTCCCTTATATTTCACCAAAACCATTCTTTCTAAACCAGCCTAAACAGAATCATTTGGAGTCAAGTACACAAAATGAATCAATCAACTCTCCAATATCAAATCCTTCTATCTAACCCTTCCTGAAACCACATGTTCCAATTAGACTTTCTTTTTTTCACTGTTATCACACACACATTTTACCACCAAAATTACTTCACCTCTGCTGAGAAACAGACCAATTTTGAGATCTACAGCATTCAAAGTGTACACAACACCCACTCAATAAGAAGGAATCTAGCAAGTGGTACCAACACACATTTGGTGCCCCCTATGTTATCCCATAAGAATCTGCCCTCTCTCAGCATTCACATTTGCAGCTGCATATCTTCAGGTCTTAGCACTAGTTAACAATACTTTTGTTCAACTGTTACACTTTCACTCTTTTTCTGAAAGCCCTTAGGCTTCACAAATTTGCACTGTATATTTGGTCCCACCTTTGACTTGCAGTTTAGATACTAGATCTTATGAGAGCCACCTGAAGTTCTTTTGTTTTTGGACAAGAACCAAGGTAAACTTTTTCCATCCAACCCACATGAAGGTCTGGCCATGAACCCACTTTTTCCATCCTCCCACAAGGGAGGTCTGGCCTGCAACTCAATTCCATTTGACTTTTGGATGAAATTTTGCTCTCTCCAGAATGACTGAGAATACCTTCTTCTGCAGAAAATTGTCCTGTTTAGATACTACCTTCCTCTATATTGCTGCTCCAAGATTCTTCATTTCCCATCTGTCCACCAAGAGTGGGTGTGTGGGGGTGAGGTGCCAAGAGGAAACCAAGTTTGATTAATACTATTCTTTCATATTTTACACACCTTCTACCAGATTTTTTCTTTTGAGTAGGTAAAGCTACCAATACATATCAATACCACTTCCATATTTTTCCTCCAAGCTTAGTGGCACCATCAGTAAAAATCTGACCATTGTTTGGGGACTGATATTCTGAGAACACTCATTATCATGCTGACAGGTACCTTCCTCCTGTGTTTTCTACTTTAAACTGGTAAACTAAGTTGGGTAGTTACTAAAAGTACCATGAATCCTAGGATTAAATTAAGGTTTCTATGTGTTCTCAAGTATGAAGAATAACCCAGGATGTTGCTACACAATAGAGCTCCTATTGCCAGAGTTCAGTAATTTAGACCTGCAGTTATGGAGTTTAAGTTAAAAGTGAGGAGAGTGTCTTGTGCTCACTAGATCTCATTTTATTTAATTTAAAAGAACTAGGCAATTTCCCCTCCCTCAGCACATAATGCAGATCATGCCTGAGAAGGATCTAAAGTAATGCTACAGCTGCTTAGCTCTTCCCTTGCACTAAATTCTGCATTCATTTCTGCTCTAGTCTGTATTTCTATTTTATAATGAAACATACAGCCTAGTTATTTATAGGCTTTCTAAGGATTAACTACACACTCATAAGAATAAACCCTCAAGAGGTTAACCTCATCCTCTTAAGCTTCACACACTACAATCCCAGAGATAGCTGGCAACCACAGCCAAGAGAGAAAAAATAATCCCACATCTTGCTAATCCTTTAGCCAATCACCTCATGCAACAGTGGAGAGGCCTCTCGGAGGCCAACAACTCAATCTGTCTCAGGAGAACTGTCAGTCCAAATGATACATATTTCACTAAATCATCAGCAACACACCTCAACAGGAAAAATAAGACATACCTGGCTTCTCAGTGGTATGCTGAAATCATGCATCAAAAACACTGCGCTGAAGAAAGTTTCCTGTTTGCTGCTTGTATTTCTCATTCAGATATTTGCATATTTGACTCATAAAACTAGTTTATTGATTGGAAAGTAAATCTAATCTTCCATTGTTCACACCGAGACATACCAATTTAACTGTCACTTATACTCCCTAACATGAACCTGTTATTTTCTAGACATATCTCACAAAAACAACCCCACAAAAAACCAAGCAGACAGTGAAACAAAACACAAAAAACCCCAAAGTACCCACAAAAAAGCCAAAACAAGCCTTCAAGTTACACCATAATAGTCTACCTAATTCTTTCATACCATGATCTACACTCTTCCTTAACTGCAGAAGTGGACACTGCTGGCAGCTGCAGCAAGGCCAAGGAGTTAATGGGGGCACTTATCCTTTTAGTTAGGGTTTCTGCTTTGTTCATTATTTATCTAGCAAAATTGCTACTTCATTCTACTCTAATGTAATAAATATTAAATGGTTCTATCTTTAAAAAAAATTGAAAGGACATTGTTTAGCCACACTGCTAACCCATGGCTGACAGTAAAAGCCTTCAAGAACATGTAGGATAAGTGTAAGGCCAGAAGTATGACTGTTAATAACCAAACATCATCCAGGATTTTTTCCTGAAGTAAGAATTTTTAATCAACACAGAGGATTAGCACTGCTTGCAAGCTCACTGAGTCCGACTATATTACTTTCTTTAAAAAATGTGTCAATTTATTCATTCTGTTTTGTACGTGCTTAATATACACCTATTCCAAAGCCTTGCTTTTGATTTTGTAGTCAAATTCTCTGAAAAATCCTGGTCCTGTGAGACTATAAGTCTCTATCCTCATAGTCTGTCCTCTAATAGGCTTCCATCTTTTCAACTGGAAATAAAAAGTATAAAATAAATATAGTTCAAAATAATTTTGTATTTCAAAACATTTTTCCCAGTAATTTAAAAGCCTTTGTTCCCTTCCAGAATTCATACATTGCACAGGAGTAACATGAACTTCTCTATCTGAAGGAAGTCAACTGGGAAACCCTTGAATCATCTGGTGTCAGGAAACAATGGCCCTTAAGGACATAAAGGAAGAGAGGAAAAAAGGCAAATCCTAGCAGAAATGCAGAATTGTATTTAGTAAAGAGAAACCAGGCAAGTTAGTACCAGCTAGCAAAATAAACTTCCCTCCTATCCTCAAGAATTATCATATGCATGTATTTTAGGTAGTGTGACAGCAGAAGCCCCTCGATTGCATCTTCTACTGTTACAGATTGGTCCAGCCTATTTGGACCCTGAAAAGAAGTTTGATGATCTTTCATGCCCATAATAGGTGTCTAAACCGTTAAATTACTATATCTTTTCTTATCTTGAAAGACACTGCACTTCAGCAGCATGGCCCTTCCATTGTTCTTTACACCAAGTCGGGCCCCTGAACAATACTGACAGCTGCTATCAAACTGTGCCGCGCTCACCCTCGGTGCAGCTGCCGCTCGTAGGAACAGACAGGCTTCTGATGTGTCCTCCCCTCTGGGGAAAGGCCTTGACACCCTGAGTGCTCAGTGAGGGGGAGCAAAGGTCCACTGAATTGTCAGCCTGATTTTATGCTACTCAGATTTTCCAGGACATACACCGTCCCTTTCAAACAAAACCAAGCATATGTCAGAGCATGAAACTTATTGTGCAGCACAAGATAACTATTGATTAATAGGACTGTAAAAGATCACTGGGACATACATCTAATTTTGGCATTATGTAAATGCATGCACCTACGTGGTCAAACGAGTTTTGTGCCCAGCATGTTAATTTCCTCACTCACAGTTTTGGATTTGTATGGCATCATTCAGGAGTCTTTCAAAAGACACAGGAACAGTATTTCTTCAGGTGAATCTTAGATGATTATAAAACCAAAATGTTTTGAGAGCCTACTATTCATGCTCCTAAAGAGCTTCCCTTCCTGCTCCCCAAAAACCCTAAAGTTCTTAATTGCATGTGGTGCTTGTAGATCCTATGGCTTTTAAGACTTTTGTGCAGACTGCACAAAAAAGCAAAAAACTGCTTTTTAAAAAAAGCAGTTGACATGCTTGAGATAGCAAAATTTGGTTTGTCTAAGTAGCACTATTTTAAGGCAAAAAAGAATCTTTAAAAGTATGTTTTAATATGTTTCCTTTTACTGCATAAACTCTTCTTTAAAACTAGTTCATAACAAAGGGTTTTCCATTCTGTTTTCATCCTTAAGAAGCGATTTGTTTTAAAAATTTAAGAAAGTACAGTTCTCTAATCTTTGCTAATCGAATACCACAAATGGACATGTGGCGTATTTCAAAGACAAAATCAGGTATTCATAAACTAATTCATTACACAAGCAAAGCATAGAGGAGATTCTGACAAATACAGATGTAATTGTGTGGGTTTCTAAGATGTGATTAGCAAATCAACTAAGTAACAGTCAAAATTTGATACGAAGGAAAAACAGCACAGATTTGAAGGGGGGGTATGTTTATGCAAAGCTAATCTGTCAAGTGTAATAAAGCAGCTTGAATAAAATTTAAGCTGAAAATCCACTGAAGCTCCCCATTTCAGGGAGGAAAAGCTATTAAAAGGAAATGAAGGTCACCCTCCCAGTTTATTTCACCTAATTGACTGCCAATAGCTTACCACAGGCAAACTGACTGCAGATCTGCAATTGAGAAACTGATGAAAGGAGCATTTTCAAGCTGAGGCTCATTCTTTTAATCCTCCCTCTCTCCTATTTTTTTTTTTCCATCTCCAGTTGGGATGTAATTTTAAGCACAGATGGATTAACTGGTTCCATTGTCTGTAGACGTCATTGGACTATGGCACTGTTAATCCGTACAGCAGCATGTCTAATTATCATTACAAAGTGTCTGAGGGAACTATAAAGACCAGCAGGGCATCTTCTCACAAGCAATTAACATAAATTGATAAATGAGTAATTTGAATCCGCTCAAGGCGCTCACATATGAATAAAATCAGAAAGGACAGGTTCTTGTTTCGGCTACTTCTTTCACTTAGTCGGAAGGGCAGAAAACATGAGAAATATTCCAGACTTAGTGGCAGGGGAAATGAACTCATACAGTGGAAGGAATGTATGGTTCAAAAAGTTCATTAATACAAAGCAAATGACTTGTGATTGACAACCAGTCACAAGCAAGTAGTATTAACTTTTTTAGCATATTTAAAAGCACATTCTTGGTGAAAGGCTATTAGAACACTGTGTCAGACAATTAATACTACTTCAAAAGGAAGTGAAGTTTCTATTCAGTAGCTTGCTAATTTAAAATTCATGAAAGATTCACAAGAAAGGGAAAGAAAGAAGAATGAATAGTTGTATGAGCTCCAAGAACTGAAGTGTCACAAAAAGCATGAGGAAAAAATATCTAGCTCAACTGACATACAATACCCATAAATAAACAAGCAACTCTCCTAAAACTCTTATTTCTTGCAGGAAAAGTTTTGGCCGGCACCGCTGGCCAAAATTATGTTCTGACAAAGTAAATTACTACCTTTATCTCTGCTAAAATCTGTGTAAAGCAAAAACACTTCAGCAACACTGGGCATCAAAACAATGTCAGAAATCAAAACATTATGTTTGTTTTAAAAAAATAGCAAAGCAGTAAGATATGAAAGCAAGTTATACACACTGTAGGAGGTAGACCTGGAAGGCCACGTACCCCGATGATGGCATTCAATTCAGCCATGGTCACTTGTTTGGCACGTTCTACAGCTTGGGCCACTTGTTGCTGATGCTGTTGAAAGAAGAAGAGGTATAAGGAGGAATTTGTGTTAAAGTATTACCATACCATATCAAACCAGGATCACAAATACTTGAATAACCAGTTTGTCTGCAGAAGCCCACAATACCCATTGCAAGACATCTCATGCAGGTAAAAGGTAACAATGCCCTATTTTTGACCTGCTCAAAAGGAAAGAAGAGACCTGAAGGCAGCCAGCTTATCTCTTCCCCTAAGTGCCTTCATTATTTGCTGTCTGGCAGATGAATAATCATTTTTAATTGAGCCAACAGGACAATGTCAACTTTACATTAGTTTCAATTTTAACATTTATAGACTCTGTGCCTACATAGAAAACCAACTGAAATTTCAAACAAGGAAAAGCTGCCTTAGCTAAAATCATAGTCATTCAGACTAAATGTAGATATAAAAATTTAAATAGTGTTTTGCATAGTAGCTAAACACTCACCTTTGATATAAATTATGTAGACAACATAAGCATGCTTATTTCACTAGATCTACACTTGACAGCTGAATATCTAATAAACAATCACCATGATTAGAAACAAAAGCATTTTCTTGTATTGCTACTATTTTACAGACTCCCACTCTCCTCAGGCAATGAATGAGGCTGAGCCATTGTCACTAGTTTGAACTCAGATTTGTTAGATCAAATTAGCAGGGGGTTTGCACACTTCAGCTATAACAGATGTTCCTTACACTTGTGTATTGTGATAAAATTAACATCTTAAAACTAGCTAATTTGCAAACAGAAAAACAACATAATCGCACTTTAACAGCTGAACAGTTTTACTTACTTCCTGAGACAAAAATGGGATGACTTGTGCACAAATTGTATTCAATCTCTTCGCAATTTCTGTCTACAGAGTAAAAGTATTTTGATTAAAAATTGCATTTTAGGGGTTTGACATATTAACTTGTATAAAGGATTATATTAAGTTCAGACAGTGAAGAAAGTAACAAAATATTACCCATTTTTCATACTACTGCAAATATTAATACTTAACATACAAGCCCAGACATAGAAAGAGATTTTGTTAGCTACTCTAGGACATCTGCCACGTCTAAAGCACCTAATCTGTACACACATTTAGGCACGAATCAAGTCCTTGCATATAGTTCATTAATAAGCAGAGCATTTTTGAAATCCATTAACTCCAAGATAAAGCCTTTTAAAAGGTAGATTTATTATTACTCAAATTATCAAGCAGCATAATATGCAGGCAGCAGGAGTAGAAGAAAAATGCTTCTTTCCTGATCAATTTTATCTGCCTATTAGAAGGTAAAACGACAGAAATGCACCATTGGGAATACAAAAGAAATACTAAAACAGAAGTGAATAAGAATGGAGACAAAAAGTACAGACTTCTAAAATATATATTGAAAGAGAATTAAAATAATGCAAACAAAGAAAAAAGAAATAGATCAGAAAATGTGATCTTGTGAGCAGCGAATTTGTGAAACCATGAACAGCAGGAGAACAAGGTTAGGAACCAGTGTAGAACAGAACAATCCTTCAGGGAAATCAACAGAGATTACAGCAGGACAAAGAGTTTGAGTCCCACTTTCAACAACCTCATATATCTTGTACTTCTGTATGTTCCATTTTGTCATGTCAACCTAAACCCTGGATTCCTGGTGGGGTAAAGGGATCTTTTTCTCTCATTACTCAGTGTTATCTGTGTTTACAGCCTTTCAGACCCATACATCTGCCCATAATTCAGAACCACTATTATAATTAACTCTCAAGCTACTTATACAATTTCCTCAGTCTTCCTTAGAAACAGCAATTTCAGTCACTGTAGCACAGTTGCACAAAACCAAAATCAGCACCTAGACAAGAACACAGCTTATGTGTAAGAGACAATGAAAAGCTCCTGTCCATCCCTGTCATATAATCAACCCATAAAGACATTTCTTGGTTAGTTGGGTTTTTTTCAACGTTTCAAGACAGAAGAAACAAGCAGTCACTACTATGAATCATTAAGCCTTCTATGAAATCACATATATTAAAGCTGAGCAAAGATAAACTCAGTTAAGTCAGACTAAAACTGTTAACTCTCTGCCAACCTTTTCCTGAACCTTTCTATAAACCTGAGGTTTTTAAGAAGATGCTGTGATATGTTGTTCTTTATAAATCAGTCCCATCCTAATTGGGATATAAAATCAACCCTCTAGCTTTATGTCTCAGGAGACAGGTGATTTGGGATCTAAGCATAATTAGCAACTTTATCACCTCCTTCCAAACCTCTGACAGACACAGGGAAAATACATGATGGCATCCAGACCTGTAAAACACCTCATCTCTCTTGACATGAAGCACTCCACCTGACCAAAACCTGATATTTGACACACCCAAACTAAATAGTTTTGCAGAAGCTTCCAAAGAAGTTCTGGGATGGCTTCTTCCTAGGATCAAAAGGTTTCCCTTAACTGAGGGCAATGAAGTGACAGTTGCTTTACAGGAAATCTTTGCCCCCTGCAAGAAGGTGAACATATCTCTATTCTCAACTGAAACAGCTATCATTTCACAGAGTACCACAGTGGTCTTCTCCATTCTGTCTGGGCCATAACCATAAAACATCTATAATTTCATATTCAGCCTTTAGTACTGAGACTACATACATAATAGCAAAGTCAACACTTGGAAGTTACCAGCTTATCTATTACTGGTTATCAGACTTAACTGTTAACAAATCTGTTGGCATTTCTATGTTAAAGAAAAAAAAAAACCAAACACATGTACTAATGGGCATTTTTCCACATACCTAGTATATCTCTCCAGAAAGCAGGGTACATCAGCTGTGGAAGGGTAGTCTGTTGCATAGCAATCTGTTTGGCTGATGTTTAGCTAAGATGTTTAGGATCCAAGGACTTAATTGCCCTAGACCAATGGGATTAATTTTGTTTTTCAGGCAGGAACAAGTATGAATCATAGCAGGTGACAAGAGGGGATAGAGAAGGAATAAAGTAAGAAACTCACTTGGTGTCTACTGCAAAGTTATTTGGCCTGTAAGGGCCACACAAATGGCCTATATATTTACCCTATTCTAAGGTAAATGTCCTTATTGTTGCTATAAGGAAAAAAATGCAATCCTATTTTTAGTAGAGTCTGTAAAACATGCAAGTTGTCCATATTATTGGATTTTTCTGCTCCGAATCCCAAACATCTGAGCTACACTGTAATAACATATTATACATAACATCAAACAGTAAGACTAAAATGCAGTATCATGTGCATCAGGTTATAATTGCCTCCCAATGAAGGTCAGTTAGATATTTAATTTATTTTCTAAAAATGAAGGCATAATCAACTTTCCCACTTTCCACACCAATCTTCTGTTAAAGTATTATCACACCTTATTTAGTGTCAGAACAGGAAAAAAAAAAGTGTATTCTTCTTAGTTTGTCTTTACCAAACCTGGGCATCATTGATGACCATATGTGAACAGCAACCTTACTTCAACAACAGTGCTAGATAAACTTAAATGTACATGCCTAAAATAAACTATTTTGAGATTTCTTGCTGTTGTTACAAGTGCCAGTTAAGAGACACCTACACTGAAAATTGAAATGACTGTTCTATTAATCATAAAAAGTCTGCTTGCCTTTAAAAGGCAGTTTGTCTAAGAGAGTTTTCACACGTTTTAAGTACTTAAAACTATTTATCTACTATGCAATTTCATGCAGCTCCTGTTTGCTGCCCTCTAATATTAAGTAAAAAAAAGTCATCCACAAACACGTTAAAAAAAATTTTTGTTGTCTAGCAATTTGTCAAAGTTAAGTTTTAATCCACAATTTATGTAATTTTGCTGATCAAGAGTTGCAAGACGTTGTCTTCAGAATTGAGAAATAATGAACATTTGTAACTTTAAATGTAAATGCAACAGTTCAATAGACAATGCACGTTTGCTGTTTAAGATGAAATACCCTTGAGTATGCATGCACGCGTGCCTGTACATGTGTACACATTCATTCTGGAAAGCAAAACCCCTTTCTGAAAGAGTCAAGGACAGTTTCCTTAACCAAGACTAGACATCAGTAACTGGTGTCATTAGAATAAGCCCCCAGACTGGTGCTCAGAATTTGAAAGTCTTAAAATAAAGGTACTTATCTCCTGTTTCTAGAGGCCTTCGAATATAACATAACTATTACCTAACTGCTCATCTTGAGACATATAAAGAGGTCCTAAGGATGAATAAACAAAGGAAACTTTGCAGAAAGCTGCTCAAACATAGACAAACATGACTAATTGCTCATGTTCAGTGGCTCCTTGGTAAAGCAGGACACAGAAGTCTGCATCTCTCATGAAAGTCCTCTGAGCTCTACAGCAGCTCTTAGCAAAGCATCTGAAGTGCCCTTAATTGTTTGTGTTCTTAATGCAGAGCCTCTTGAATACATTCATTTTTAATAGAGAACTTGAGTGTGAGGCCCATCAAAGAATAAGAAAACTACACTGGTTCTTGCTGCTGTAATGATTGTCTTTTGATTTATTTGCAAATGACTAGCTTGTCAGACCCCTGACTGAAGTGCTACCCTCCTTTCTGAAGTATCATTAAAAATTAACATGAAGGAATTCAGCTGCATTTTGTAAAATTAACTTTAGCTGATGGATTTTTTTCTCTTCACTTGTATAATTTTTTTTGCCTCTGTTCCATTTAGTTAAGGACTTGCGTGTTTTGACCTAACCATTGCCAAATTCAAGTGTTTGTACTTAAGTTTGTCTTGCACACTTGTTAAGTGAATTCTTAACATAATGACAAAGAACAAAGCAGCCAGACTAGTTACTAAATACAACAATCATTTAAATAAGGCTTTTTACTATGGACTTAAGCTTGTTTGTAGAATTGAATTTTGTTTTCCTTCTGTATGGTTAGAAAAAAGTATTGACCTGTTTTCCTTTACAGTGGTCTGCTCCGGATAATTTTGCACTTTGATAGCCTGTACTTTCCAAAGCTCCAAATAAGGTATCATACCCAAATCACCACAATTTCTTGAAAAGGACAAATTTTTGCAATGAAATTAAAAGGAAGTATAATACAAGCATTCAAGTTCTATTTCATGGCATAACAAACACCCATGTGTATTTTAGCTCTATGTAAGAAGCCCTAGCTTATGGGAACCAGCAGTTTAACTTCTGAGTGAAGAACACAGACTTTCTCTGAGGAGAATTAGTTAATCCCCTTTCAGCTTCAGAGGTTTCAAGGGGAGTAATTGTGGGTTTGCTCCAACCAGTGTCTACCAATGCATATCCCAGTACTAACTTCAGCTATAGGATCCGTGGTGATTTAAGACAAAAATTAAATCTTACAACACTTCAGTTTTATCAATCACTTGCCCTGCAACAGCTGCTCCATTATTATGGCTTAGGCTCATCAAAGCTGCCCAGATTCTATTTTATAAAGCAAAGCTTAGCTAAAAATGTCCATTTTATGTCAGAAGATTGTTATTAATTCCTGCACTGAACTTCCAGTATCACAAAGTTAGAGCAGTGCTTTTAGATCTGATCTATCACCAGTTCTGAAGTATTCTTATTTTTTACATTTTTATTTATGACATTATTTTGATCCAATTTTGCAAGTAAAATTTGTAATAAATTCAGAAAAATACAGTTTAGGAACAACAATTACAAATAAAGCAAAAACCATCAATGTTCTGATAATACCAAAGAAGCATGTCATAATTCATTCCCTTCAAGCAAAAGAATCAGAGAATCGGCTTTTAAGGCACACAAAGGAATAAACTGTTAAAACACATTCACAAAAGCTTTAGAAGGTAATTCTTAAGCATTCTGCCTCTGCTTACACTTTAAGGAATTAGAAAGCCAAGTACAACACTGAACTCCTCCTGGAAGGACAAAATGGACTTCCTGCCATTTACAGCATGTAACACAGTAATCCACTGGGGAGGAAAGGTCAACGTTGCACTTTTGGTCATTACTGAATCATTTGAGATTATCTGTGGTGGGGATGAGAAGAAAATCGAAGCCTATGAGAATGCTGGAAATGGCTTGACCTCAGCCCAGTTTTCTTCTCCATCTGTCTATAAGGCATGTGAATAAAGTTCCTCTTTCTGGGACATGCTTGACCATTTTTTTTTAATTCCTGCTGCAAGGCAGAACTCATTCAAATACCCAAAGACCCGTGAAATGCAGTAAGAAACTGTATATTTTAGTCTTGTGTTGAAGTTTAATATCTATTTAGTGTTTTAATTTTTCCAACAGAATCATTGAAACAAGCAGTGCACTTAAATAACAAAGCCTTTATTCTTTTTGTGATCAAAATCTTCAAAGACAAGAGGAAGCAGACACATTCAGAGAGCAATTACAGAAAAAAAATGTATTTCACTGTGCTTAGCTTTCTGTATTTCACTGTACTTAGCTTTCTGCATGCTTTGTTAGTACTTGCTATAGCAAGACTCCAGCACCTCCAAAAATTAGTTGCTAAGAATTCAGGGGATGAGGGGATGTTGGAATTATAATTAAATCTCAAAACCTAAACACTCAAAAGTTTCAAATGATTAAGGCTAGCATTCTGTGAACTTTGCTGTTCATGTTATTGAATCCAGGTTGAGCACAGAGATATGCATATATTATGAATGCCCTTTTATTTAAAATTAATACACTACATTCCATTTTGGCGATGGCTGCAAAAGAAAAAAAATAAAAATAAAGGCAACATGCCATTTAAAAGTTTAGGCCCCACAGTATATCAATGTCAAACAACAGCGTGTCAAGCTAAGATTCAATTCAGGTAAGTGCCACTGCCAAATTTTCTTGTTCCCAGACGTGCTTTAAGATTATTTTATTGCTTAAAATTTAATTTGTTCCAACTTGCGTTTCCATGACAACGTTGGCTAACCCTGCAAATCATTTGGGTAATTGGATATCTTATCTTTCTATTGCTCTCAAATCCAATGATTCTGGAAGAACTGCAGCAGCCAATCAAATTTACAGGCCTCCTGAGTAATAGACTTGCACAAGTAGCCACATCCATCTCCCCTTTTACTGCTGTATTAACCAACCTGTGACAAATTGCGGAAGTCGGCCTTCCAACTGTATTTAAAATTATAAACACTGTCATCACTAATACTCTCACCAATAGGAGGGAGTGAGGTTTACTCTCAACAGATACTTGATATTCAATCTGACAAGAAGCAATGGGTAGCATTCATTTCAGCAACAAAAATAATCTCTGTATTTTGGGCATAAACTTCAGTTTAGCATGACATGTAATTAATAAATACATTTTCCTTCTGCCCCATATTAGTACTACTCATTTTAATTGTGAGATCAGTCACCCACAAAATGATATTAAAATCCCAGAAGACTGGGATGAAAAATCTTTAGCAATAAAAAAACCAAAAGACCACTTTTGTAGTAGTCTTTGCAAGTAGGAACAGGGAAAAGAAGTAGCAGAAATATTAACAGAATAAAAATTCAAAATTATAAAGATACTGAATGCTACATAGTTTCCAAAATGAAATTAGAGAGCTTTAATTCAGTACCTAAACTACTTTTATCTGAATCCTCTTAGATGTTCATTTAAATTACAGAAAGGTCACAATAATTTAAACATAAGCTACATATGATGCATAAGACAACAGCTACACTTGCCAAATATCTACTACAGATTTGGATCCCATTCAAGTGTAAAGTGACTGGATATATTTCAGATGTCTAATTTCAATGCTTTATAAAAATAGAGAGAGGCTGAGTGTAACTCAATGAACCACTGTACACAACTGCCCATCCCATTTACAGCTGTAAGTCCTGTTGAAACAGAGCCAACGGGCAACAAAGAGTCTGTTGTCAGGATGTCGAAGTGCTCCTTTCACATATCTTCACTATGTCAAGACTCTTCTTAAACTTGGCTGAAGAGGGCAGTTACCACATTTCTCCTTTAATCTAACTTCAACCCATCTTGCTTAAGCACTCGCAACTACAAAGGGTGTGTTTATCTAAATTTTAGTTCCATTGTTTAGCTTCCAAGCCTAAGCTAACCTTAAATACACACAGAAGTATTTAAATCTCTTAAGTGAGCACACAGCTTTGTTTTACTTTCAAGCTGTTTTCCAGGACACAGAGTTCCCACTTTTATTTAGATTACAAGAGATGCTGAGAGAATCAATGGCTGACTCCAATCCAGAAGAGGTCTTGGCCACCTTTGCCTCCTGGGACACAATTTCTTTGAACCATACTGCAGACATCTAGAGACCTGCCAAACATCTCAACAACTAATCAGGCAGAAAACATTGCTATAATACAAACTGCGAAAGGACCAGCTTGGTAGACCACTTTATCAGGTAGCTAAATAAACTCACAGGAGACATCCATCCAGTAGGAGAATAGCCCAAAGTATCAGGAGAACCAAGAGGTTTTTGGGAGAAACATAAGCTATCAATGAGTTCCCCTCTTCTCATCTAAGAGTTGTTATGGTGCTCTATAAGCAGCATGGTCTCCAAAATTATCCAGCACACTTTGCAGTATTACTTTTAAGGTCACTAAGAACTTGATTTACTCTGGACAACTGAGCAACACTGCACTACACAGTAACAAGGAGGAGACAAAGAGCACAGAAAGATAAAAGAACATAAAAAGTATAACCCTAACTGCTACCCTCTTACCAGGTAAGAGCACCAGCATCTCTTAATTTAGTTTAGGATGCTATTTTAAAACTACTTCCTATTTCTGCAAATATCTTTTCAGTACTTGTTACACTGAGCCACTTGATTGGGATGGCAGTAGAAAGTCAAAGCTCTTACACAGCTGGAGAAGTACCTGGAATCAGTTTCTAAAAAATCAGAGTATAAAGTTCCTCAAACCAAGCACATACATTTACAGTATGCAAGTCAATAACAAAGCTGTAGTCAGGATTCTGTCCTTATCAATATTCAAGTAAGACTGTAACAGCAGTAAGACAAGAATTTATTTACTAGAACAATAAGTATGCCATCCAACAAAAGAGAAATAGTAAGACAAGGGTCTGAATTATTGGTGGGGGGGAATCTAATAATTATGCAACAATCAGACTTTAGAAATAACTACCAAAGTAAGCATATCAACTAAGTCACATGTACTACTCTAAATGTAGTTTCACCATTTTAAAATACTTAGTACAGTCACAGTTCAGTTTCAAAAATCTATCAAGTCAGAAAAACAATTTAAACACTTATTCATATCAATGCTTGAGGTGCCATCAGGTGACTCACTAATGAATAACAAGTTAAAAGGATTGACAACTCCTTTGATAGTAACTAGTGGAACTACCCACCACATAGGATTTTCAAGAAAGGTGAACATAATGGATATTTTCACTGCATAGGGAAAAAGGTTCACAAATCTTTCAGCAAAACTTTGGGCACATGACACTAAATTCCTTACCCATTTTATTATTTTTATATATATTCTGTTACTTACAGAATAGAAACAATAGTAAAAAGACTATCTAAATTACATTCTAATAGACAAGAGTGCCATAAAAAATCACAGGTCCGAAATATTTTTCAGCAAAAAACATCAGAATTATGCAAAGTCCAAAAAGGTAAAGTAATTACAGATAAGAGAGAAGATGATGGTAACATCTTTGCTAAGAATATGACAGCCATAGCACTATTAGGAACACTAGCAGCATACCAAAAATTTCATGGGAACAAGGACAAAACTGCTTGATTACTAAACCAGGTACGGATAAAATAATTTGGGGTTTTTTGAAACTAAGAAGTCCTGCAATTCATGATAAGTCCAGTATTTTTTAGTGTTTCCCACTAACAAGCATAAAGATCTCTTCATTTACCCTAATCCTCAATTTGCAAAGAGTTTCAAGCTGAGAAAGACAGAATATGCTAGAGAATAGCTTCAGAACTCACTTTACAGTGAATGGAAAAATGGACTGAAAAGTAAAAAGGACAGGGATAAAGGCCCATAGCATGCCTAGACAGGAACATAAAAGAAAAGGAAATAATGGGCCTTAGGAATGAAACTCTTGGTCACAGAGGATCAGAAGTTGAACATAAGTCAATAGCAGGCTGTTGCAGAAAAGGCTGCCACCTCAGTAAGGCGTATTCTGAGTAAGCCTTCTGTGCCACTCAGCAAGGCATTTCCTCCCCTGGAGTACTGTACTTCAGCTGGGCAACACCATTCAGAGAATGAACACTCGACTTTAGAGGTATGCAGCACGGTTCTGGAAGGCAGGCGAATGATTTGCTCTCCTTATCCAGGGTGAGGAAAATGCATGGTAAAGAGCTGAAGTTACAACAGAAAAGACGAAACTGTAACTCAAGAAGCACTTCAACAGCAAGGACATAAAAGCAAGCTGTTACTTGAAGAGCTTGAGGGTTGCCACTACTGTTGAAGTCTTTGCTAACAGATGGAACAAGCATCCTATCAGTAATGACATTGGTATAGCTGATCCTGCTAGGAGGACACAGGGAGGCACTAGGTCCCTGCTAATGACGTGATTCTAGAGTTCATATTTCAGTTTGAATAAACAACCCAAAAGCTTTCTATGGGTATTGTTGAAAATTTTGCTTTTGTTTAACTGACAATTTATAGTCACCATTTGAGGCCACAGACAGCTAGACTAGTTTACTGTCTGAAAAGTAATGGTTGGAAATCTTATAACCAGTCATTTTACAACAATAGAAATTTTACAATATTTTAGAACAATAGAAATTCAGAATGACCTTACATCCTTGCACCTTAAAGAAAGATGAATGTTTTACCTTTTTTTTAGCAAAATGAAAAACTTTTTTGTAAATAGGAACTGTTGGAGCAAAATAATGATCTTTTTGTAAGTAATTTTTCCCAAGAAAGTGTAGGGTTTTCATCCTTTCTCCCCAGCTTAATTCAAATTTCTGTACTTGAAGTTGAGATAATCATGTCTTGAAGCAGAGAGCATGGCATCTCAAGGGGTTTAGAACACTTAAAAAAAAATTCATAAATAGGCAGATTTCCACAGATCATAAAAACCACCCAGTTTCAGACATCCTTTCTTTTTCTTGAGCTAACAAAAGCAGGTTCTCATAGATTTAATGTCTTATCAAGATGCAGGTCAGCAAGCATACCCATTCCTGTTCCCATTCTCCAAAATGAAAGCTATCCTTTGTTTTTGCTTGCTAATCCACAGAAGACTTTAAAATGGCACAAGTAGAGATGGCAGCATTTTGTTCTCTAAATCAATTTTATCCTCAGCCATCAACTAGATGTTTCAGCACACAGAAAGATCAGTCCTTCCCTTCTAATTCAAAAATCTATACTACCATTGCCCTTGCAAACTGCTAAACAAGCAGTATCGGCAATGCACTTGTGTTCTGTAATATATTTACTGCAAATCCCAACGGCTTGCCTCCTAATGCAGTTTTCTATTGTGTCTGTTCTTGTGTCAATACAGTGACTGGTCACCTTACAAGTAAGTTGCTTGGACCAACTGTTTACACAAACATCAAAAAGCTTCAAGACAAAGGAAAAAAAAAAGACCAAACAGAAAAAAGAGAACATCCATGTTGCTGAGGGAGGGGGACAAAAAAATCCAAAAACCTAAACAAACTAAGAAGTCTTTAATCAAAACACGATTTAACCTCAGTCTTCTGTTTTATTATCATATAGCCAAAAAGGCTAGTTAGCTGTTCAGATCATGTATGAAGTACCAAATACTTTCAGACAGACAGCCCCGACACAAAGTTTACCTAACACCCCTCACAGACTTAAATCTGTAATTTAATCATCAGTGCTACTTTGTTCACAAAGAACAAATGTTCTGAAGAACATAAAGAAAAGGCGGGAGCAACTTCACCAATCTCCACTTAGTGACTAGACACTTCTAATACACTCTACAATTTCTCATTAGACAGAGTATTATCACTATAAAAAAATTCAGGGACACTCACCAAACACAATTTCCTGAACTGATTTCCCCATACTAGAAAGTGTATTTTATAAGTAGGCTTGCTAACAACTGATATAAGACTCAACACTCAAAACAAAAGAAACCCAAACAGCCCACCTGGATGCTGTCAAGATTCATATAAACCTATGGAAACAATATTAAAATCTCTAACTTGAAAATACAATCAAAATACTTTCAAGGGAAATTGGAATCAAAAAAGGCTTACAGCATTATTTCACAAGGTTGTAGCATTTAAAATTTTTGTTTTGTTGGAGGTTTTCGTTTGTTTGTGCAGCACTAGGGCTTCTTTCTTAAAAGAGACAACCTCAGGAAATAACCGATTTTTAAGTCTAACCTGATTTAACTAGAGTTCGGTTAAGATTAAACTCAATTTCAGCAAGCTCTAATCCACTTTTCAATCACCTCCAGCACTATGCCAGAAACAGTTCTCTAGTGGAGTTTCACAGGGGCCTTTGCTGCAATCTGTTTTACTAATATGATCTGCAGCACAGCGTGGAAAAGACAGCAAGTGGCGAGTAAGAAAACTTGCTCCATAAAAAGAATTGCTCCATAAAAGAATTAGAAAAAAAGTAAACACAAAGGCTTCAAGGAAATAGAAATGCATTATTTTTTCCATAAGAAAGTAAAAGCAATGGGTAAAGAATTGCAAAGAGACCTTATAAGAGTAAATGGGCAATGAAACAATTGTACATAAACAAGTTTTACATACACTAGGAGTAGGCATCCCTAGCCATGTAAAATGATGGTCCCTGAGCTTACAATTATCATTCACGAGCAAGAACTCAAATGTGAAACAAGTCTCCAGCAAGTAAGCATTTCATGGCAGTGAAAAGGAAAAACTTGGAAATTTAACTGAAAAAGAAATAAAAATTAAAATAAAACCCAAACAAAAACCATCCAGAAAACAGAAAAAGGTGATAATACAAATCTCTCATTCACCAGCATCCTGAGAGCTGCATATAGCTCTAGTTCCCCTTTTCAAAAGTCTAAGTTAAAAATTCAAAAAGGTTGAGTGAAAAGAAAGTGATCAAAAAAGCTTCACAACTGTTTAAGCTGAGACTGCCCAACCTTAAAAGGAGTCAACACAGATGGGCTGCAAGAGATACAACACTTTGGCTCCATTGAAAACACAGCTAGGCATCAACAGCTTCTGTCCTGAAAAGCAGTGACCATCTAATAAAGTGGAAACCAGGTTCAAAGCAAACAAAGGTGGGGGGTTGTCCTAAATCTGGAACAACTTTCTCCCCACAACAGCTCAGCAATAGTGTAAACACACTAGAAAGCAGTTTTGCAGAGAAGGGCACTGGAGAACAAGTTGAATATGCATCAGCCCCACACTCATGTGCTGATGGAGGCTACACCTCATGTGAAGACACAGGAGAATGACTGTAACCAACTGGCTGATTGAAACAATTCTCCTTTCTGTTCCCCTTGTTTGGCAAGAAGGAAGATGCTGGTAAACTGGAGCAAGTCTCTAAGTGCCACCAGTAAGATGATCAGGCAATCAGAACACACATAATACTAGGAAGAAAGCATATTTGATCAGCTTCAGGAAGAAGGGGATTAATGGGTAGACAAGACCTCATTGCTGAAAAAGAAGTGATTATGGAGAGGACTATGTCAGCTCCTTCTCATGGGTGCACAATAGAAGAACAAAAGGCACACAATGGTTAGCAGTGCGGAAAGGTAAACTCCCCGTTGGTGGAGGACAAAATTCTTCACAATAAGGGCAGGTCAAACACTAGAAAGTGTTGCCCTGACATGTCATGCAATATTACCTCCAAAAAACTGTTTAGGTAGAAATTTGATACTTACAAGAACACAGGTTGCAAATTCAGCTTGACTATGGGATCAACTTGCAAGAACTTCAAAAGTCATAGCTTCCAAGTAATCATAAGGACTAATCTGTCAAACTAGTTGTTTTGACAATTAAATGCGGACAAAACTATGAATTCTCCCTGCCTTTGTTTTCCCCCTTTCTGGGAGGAACTATGTAAGCAACTATTGTTCAAATACCGACACTTAAGAATCCAACTAAGTGTGATGCTGAAAGTAACAATAGTAGTGTTTGACATAATTGCCATTAGATGTCCCTAAATCTTACCCCAAGTTGAAAATTTCATTAGTTCCATTCAAAGCTGTTATCATGTTTAAAGTAGGTACTGTGTTCTGGTAAATGCCAGTTGATCCAAAATTGGTTTTAAAGGCTTTTACTGTATGCCAGTGGTGATCTATCAAGTGTAAAGGATCCTAATTTTCCATTTTGCATAGGAGATACTGCAATTTTAGCATTTTGCTGCAAACACTCAGGTAGAGAGGGACAAAAGGCAATTCAGATGCTCAGCTTGATTTTGTATAACAACCAGCAGAAGGAGGAAAACCATTAAGCTTTCCCCACATAATCTGTTGTGACAAAAGGATATTGCACGTTCAGAAAGCATTTCCCCTCCTACTCTTCCCCCAACCCCGAAAGTTACCAGCACTTTTTTTCCTTCCCTCCAACTGAACAGACACACAAACTACAGCAACAGACGTTGCAATGCAAGCTCCAGCAATGCAAGGGAAATGTAACAATATAGCTGGTAGGAATAGTGCTCCTCACTCTGGCTCCGTGAAGAACCTGAAGTCTGGTAGACTAAGTCTAAAATGAGAGATGATCAGGCCCTATTTAACATATGTACAGTGTTTACACTCTGACATGCTTTCAAATTAAGTTCTATATGGAGCTGACATAATAGATGGTATCTGACAATATGGTTATGCGAAAGCCACATGCAGATGTACTTCACAGTGCCCTGAATCTGTCAGATAACTCCTTCACAATAATGTTGGCCTCAAGCTTGAAACATGGTTCAAAAGTCACGAAAGTTGAGGTAATTACTTGAGTCTTTTCTCCTCTTTAAAACTGGCAACTCTATTTGTGGTTGAAATAGCTAGGCTGCTGACACAACTGTACTCATTTAGAAACCAAATATTTGTAGAATAAGTACAATTTTTTCAGAGAAAAATACTGTCACAATCAAGCCTACCATTTTTTCTTTTAAATAAAAACAGTTTTTGCAAGTCTTTTGTGGCTGTGCCAACTGTAAAATGTTCTTGAAACATTCATTGCACACCACCAAAACCTTAAGGAGTTTTTCGTTCCAATAATTAAAATGTAGGAAAAAAAGAGGAAAATTAATTTATCTTTAAATCCCTTTCAACAGCAAAGCCATCCTACTCAAGAGCTGCAGAGAGCTAACTAAGCTCCTTAATTCCCTCCTGTTTAACCCTCTCCTGAAGACTGATGTTCTAATGAGATATCATTAGAAGACTTTGTCCTTTGCCATGAAGCATTAGAAATGATTCCACAGAACAGTACAGGATAAAACAGACATGTAACTCCTCTACAACTGGTTAACACAATGCAGCTTTGGAGTTTGTGTACTTTTCTACAACAGGCAAGCTACTGAATGACAGGTCTGCCTCCAGGCAGGTCACAGAAATCAAAAAGACCCACCCAAAGAGAAGGAAACCTCGCTGTAACTGTTGGGATATCAGAAACCCAGACGCTGCAGTAGTTTATAAGTCTAGCACTTGGTTCAGCACTGCTGAATTTTTTTTTTTCCTGTGGCTGCCTGCCAATGAACAAAAGATAATCTTGCACCTAACCAATCCAGACATTAAATGCACAGGAAACCTTATCTTCTGACTTATGACAGAAGATGACAAGCAGAGCTGGCGAAAATAAAGACACAGTGCCCTAGAAGCCAAGGGCAGCAACTTTAAGTACAGCAGGATTTTTAACACCCAACCAACTATTCATCTTGGCACTAGCAGTTGATTCATCTGCTTTGCCAGCCACAGATGTCACATTGGGGAAAATCTCACTTGGACAGCATAACACAGAAAAGAAACTGAAGACCACACAATGTTCTTATTCATTCTATCGTGACACATATGAACACAACATCTAAATCAAACCACATCCTACCTAAACAAATCCTCAGGTGGTTGTTTCTGTTTCAGATATGCAAAACTTATCAGTAGTAGGTCAGTAACTATTCACCTTAAAATAATTTCTACAAACACAGTGTAGGTGTGTACATAAAACATGCTCTTAATTTAAAAAAAAAATCTCTGGAATTCTTAAATTAAAGTTTAAAAACCTATGCAGAAAAAGAAGGAAACAAACAAAACCAAATCTAAACCAGATACAAATGTAGCAAAAAGATTATTTCCTGACCACTTTTCAGCCACCAGGTTGAAACACAGCAGCACCTTGATTTAAGCACACATCACACAGTTAAGCACACCAAAGGGCCAAAGCTAGATTTGAGAGGGAAGCCCTTCTGTGGCCATTTCTGGATTTAAATACAACATATTCAAGTGAAAAGCTCTGCTGTTTGTGTATGCAAAGTTCACATCAGTTAAGTCCGTTTATAACAACATTCAAGTCTTGATTAACTTTATTTTAGTTAAATTATAACAGATTATTAAATTAAACAAAAACAGAACTGCTGACACATATCCATCAGTACAAGAACTCAAACTCATTTACATGCAGGCTAACTGCAAGTCCTTCATTTTATCTTAGTGACTGTACCTTAACAGTGATGTACACACCACACTCCATAAATAAGCTCGGCTGCAGTGTAATTTTGTTTTTCAAACAGCAGCCCAAGCAGTCTGAAGAGCTTCACACAGAGCAAGTACAGCATCCAAACAGGAGGAAGACCTTAAAAATGTTAAAGCTTGTTCACTGGAAAGTTTCCCCATCACTGCATTTTCCAGTAACAAAGATGTTGTCAGAAATGACAATTTTTCGTGTCCCCTGATGACGCCTTGCTAGCATTTGGTTATAAGCCATAAAGCAGGAATAATTTCAGCCTGTCAGGAGTCTAGCTAATGCCCAGTTTCCCCCTAGAGAGAATTCCTGTCAAACGTAATGAGAGCTCCAAAGGCCCTTTCTACAACATAATGAGCACTTAGGCCATGCTGGTGATCAGCCAGCAAAAAGCATCAATTTGAGCCTGGCTACACCCTTGGGGGTAGACGTCACCATTTAATAAGAATTATGATTACTATCTGTCAAAAGCCTCCTCAGAACTTATCGTTAACAGTGGAAATTCAGAGAAGAATGTCATTGTTAGTTTTTTGGGTTTTTTTGTTTTTGGTTTTTTGTTTGGTTTTTTTTGGTTGTTTTTTTGGGGGGCTTTTTTTTTGTTTTGTTTTGGGTTTTTTTTGGTTTTTTTTCTTCCTGTAATCTAAGGCCACCTACATACTGAACTGCAACACCATTTGGCATCCTCACTGCAGGAATCTAAATCAATAGCCTTTAACATGAGGGTGCTACTTTTACCAGAAATTAGAATTACTTAACATGTAAAAGAATAGTATCTGAGACTCACATCCAGAGAAATGTATTTATACCTTCAAAAGCCCATTATTTTCTTAACAGCATGCACAGAGTAAGTGTGCATTACTCTCCCCAGCTACAACTAACATAGATATAATGCTCTGTCGTAAATCTTAAAAGCTTCCGAAGTATCACCGCCTACTGGGTACATAATTCTAATTGCCGTACATATAGGACATTAAACCTTTATACATATGTTAAGGTCAAAGTGGGAACCTTAGTTCTCACCCACTTTAATCCTGTGGGTTTAATTGATTTTACCTAAAGTTAATTCCTAGTACACTAACTGAAATCACACATTCTCTTCAAAGAGCTCCTGAAAATGACATCCATTTTGCAGCAAATGATCTTCCTATACAGATACTGGCTTCCTCATAGGTTACAGTATGCCAAGAAATTGTTGAAGAGAAAAAATGCAATAAAAAAAATCTCAAAATCACAAAGCTATGAAAAGTCACCTCACAGAAAAACCGACATTCTTCTAAAACACAAGATACAAGAAAATTTGTTAGGCTACAGTACAGAACCAAGTCAAATACTAAGCTTGCTGTTCCATCTCGTTATTTGATTCATTATTAAAAAAAAAAAAAAGGCTGTCATAATACAACTTCTTTAATGGCATTTTGAATTGAAACAAGCAAACACCCTCCAAAACCCTAAAGAATACCTACCCAGATTTGCAGATAGAAAGCTATCATGGAATTACAATGCCACCCTACCAAATATGGCATTTTCAGGGGAAAACAAAACAAACAACAAAAAAAAATTCAAAGAGTTCAGAGTTACAAAAGCTAAACTCAACTCCGTAATTCACTTGCTTAATGAATGTCTTTGAATATACTGAAGATCTGAAGCCTGAACTAATCAATTTCTTCGCTGCGCCCTAGCCGGTCAGCCATGCTCTTTAATTTAATGAAACAAGAGTTTTAGATGAAATAGCACATACACATCAAGAAAGAATTGTATTGTTGCACTTTGAAATGTGTCCAACTGTGCAACTTCATCTAATGATAATTTTTTTAAGAGGCCATCGATTTCTGAAAGACTTATTGTACTAGCATCTTGATGAAAAAGTGAATGTCAGCATATCTACAGAATACTTACACCCTGCCATTAATGCTTTATTTGGCAGACAATGACTACTCAATTGAGGGTCCTCTGGGCTGTGCAATCATTTAGCTTTTCTTCTCTTATGAGGTCCTTAGTGTCTTGTTCCAGTTCAATACTCTTTTTATTCACCATTATAGTGGCCATAAGTGTGAATTTTATGGGAACTTGCAAACTCAGTCATAACTAGAGCTTTCCAAGTCACTAATCTCTTCATACCTTTACAAGGCAGGGATTTGAGTAACTATGACTACATATGCTACACAGACACAGGATCATTTCTACATGTCAGCACCTCTACCAGTAACAAAACAAACAAACAAAAAAAACCCAACCCAAAAACCCCTCAAATTTATAAAGTACTGAACTGCTTTTTTACAACCAAAGATACAAGACCTTTCCTATTTATGCCAAAGTTTTTCAGAACCAATACCAAAAAAGGTATTGCTGCTCAACCTAATCTACACCTCATCTGACAGGAGGTAGGCAAAGGTCTACTAATCAGGCTATTGATTCAGATGATACCGTCATCTGAGCACAAACAGCACAGCTACACTTAAATGCACCAGACAGACTCCAGATTTTGCAGCTTAGAAAACAAAATGTCTTACCTGTTTGTGCATTTCAATGTTTAATCCATACGACATTTCATAGTACTGCAAATAAATGAACATACATTATTTTCTTATACTGACTTACATTGTATTAGGAGATATTTTCTGAAACAGAGATAAAAACAAATATACTTACCATCACATAATGCCTCTGCATTTCCGTCTTTTCGCTTGCCAGTTTCTCACATTCCAATTTAAGGCTACAAAATAGATCACGCTTTAATGTAACACGTCGTTTTTTTGGCATCTACCCTCCCTATTTGTATTTTGACAGAAGCTGCTAATTAAAAAAAACTCATAAACTGACTTTCAACATAGAAAGACTTAATCATACTTGAAATAAAAAGGCCAAAGAAGAAATTTAAAGAACATTTCATGGGTGCTGTATGAGGCCTGAACTGTCTACAGAACCTAAACATATCCATTCTTCATACTTTGACAAAGAGCTGCTATTAAGTGCTGCAACTTACAAGTTAGAATAGGGTCTGAATTTCCTGTAAGTACTTCTCAGGAGTAAAAAGATAAAAATAGAGGCATTTTTTTCTATACAGCATTTAGTAAATGACTGTCAAGTAACACCACTCACATTTACAATTATAACTTCAGTATAATTCTTACCTTAAATACATTCTAGCAAATGTTACCTTGCCCAGTTCTTGAAAACTGGTAAGTCTGACTATCCTTTACTAGCAAGTTTCTTTTCCATTTTTGTTTTCATAAACAAAAGTTAAGCTGCATTTGCATGTCTCATCACAAACTGTGATATGATTCTGACTACTTTCACTGAGCCTCAACGTTTCCTTTTCTATCAAACTGATTTTTTTTTTAATGATACTTGCGAGCATCCTGTGGAACAATTAGTGTGCAAGCAGTACGTTTCACTCACAAGTACAAAGCCAGATGCTTAGAGTTTACATTGTATTTCTTAAGCAATAAATGGCTTAAGCAAGTTAAGACTACAGTATCATAGGTAAAGGAAGAGGAAGCATAACTAAAACCAAGCAATTTCTGACTGGAAAACCTGTAAAGCTTTTACTTCTCTCCAAATGTTCCAGGTGCACATAAGTACAAAATCAGCGAAGATAAATGATCCTTGACACCAGATGACCAGGATCAAAAAGAACCTGTACCCTAAATCTCTGAAAGGACCTCAGCGGCAAGCACACACCCACTAAGAATTTCGGAAGGGAAGAGCAGCAACGAGGAGTGCATGCCGCAACTTCCATGGGTTATGGTAAACTCTATGTTACTACTCTGAGTACTTGTGTGTTTTAACCGTCCTCCCTGGCTCTTAACCACAGGACGCTGGCATTTTATTAATATTTGCATTAACACCACACACAAATGAACAAACATGAGAAGTAACCGCCTTAACGCGCTGTGCCACAGAACTGCCGCAGGTCTTCCCGGGATACACTGAAGTGACCCCTCCACATACGGGTTCCCATGACATACTGCATTTTTTCAACGCGCAGAGGTGCCGCACGCTCCAGTTTCGACAGTTCAGCTTCCGCAGCTGCCCGGGGAGCACGGGCCCGTCCAGGGCAGGGCTGTCTCCCCGTTGGCGCCCCGTGCACCCGGAAGCCCGCGGGCCGGGGCTGCCCGCGCTCCCTCCCGGCCCGCCGGGGTCCCTCGGCGGGGCTCTGCCGCGACGCCGCACGCCACCGCCTGGACGCGCCCGTTCGCTGCAGCCCCCCGCGCCCGGCCGGGGCTACTCCGGGTCCCGCAGTCCCTGGTCCCGGGGCGGCCCGCCGGCACTCACCTGTGGTACTGCGCCTGGAGGAACTGGAACTCTTCTTTGATGCGGTCCAGCGACTCCGGGATGGTGAATTTGAAAGGCTGGCCCGCAGCCTGGTGCGGGGTCTGGCGCCGTGGCGGCACGGGAGAAAGATGCACTTCAGACACTGCGCGGCCGCCCCGCGGGCAAGAGGAGGCGGCGCTGTCCATCGCGGCCGGGCCAGAGGGATGGAGAGAGCGCCCGGCCCGGCCCGCCCCCGCCCCCGCCCCGGGCGCTGCGCACTTGTTACCCACCTTCCCGTCCCTCATCTGCGGTGGGGCCGAGGTTAACCGCGCTCCGGCTCCGACCCACCCGCTCCTGCCGCCGCCGTCTACACGAAAGCGGGAAGTGCCGGCTCCTCCCCGCCGACCCCCGCCGCGGAGGCATAGCCAGCCCCATTCCGGGCGCTGTGTTCGGCAGATGCTGCCTGGCCCGGCGGCGACTCCCCGCCGTCCTGCCCAAGGCGAGTAAGTTGCCCACGCAACAAAAGTATTGGGGGCCGCTCCGGCAGGCAGGATGAGCCTGCCGACCCCGGAGAGAATTAACTTGTGAGGGCGCCTTCCTCTCCCTCCCCCCGTCACGCCCCAGCTCCAGCCGAGCAAGCGAGCTGGAGGTGCGCTCCGGACCGCCCGGCCCTCGCCCCGCGCCCCGGACCCGCGGAGCGGCCGTCCAAGCCGTACTTACGGGGTGCCGGCTCTGGGGGAACATGGCTCCGGCCGCGGCGGGTCTCCCTCGCAGCGCGGCTCTCTCGGCGAGACTCCCCGCCCTGTCCCGGCTTCACACCCGGTGCGCCAAGGGGACAGGAGCGGCGACACCCGCCGACCGCCTTCCCTCCGCCGCCGCGGGCAGCAGCGGGGCGAGGCGCGACTTAGTGCCCCCGCTGCGGGGACATTCCCCAGCCGCGGCGTCCTTTGCTGCTGTTGTTCCAAGGAGGGCTGAAGGTGGCCGGGAAAGGCGTACGGGCCGCGCTTGGGACGGTCACCAGCGCCGGGCGCTCTTTCGGGCGCGCTTCGACCGGCGGGCGGCGCCCGCAACGCCCGGGTGCGGAGGGACGCGACTCGACGGGGCGCAGGGGCAGGCTACAGCCGCCCCTCAGAGGCGGCGAATAATCCCCTTCACGGGCTCGCAAGTGGTCGATGCGATTGTAAGGCCGGAAATCCCAGGCAGAGGCGACTCCCCTCTCCTCTTCTGCCCCTTGTCAAAAGGGGAAAATCCAGCTGGAGAGAGCGGATCGCAGTGTCCGCGGCGGGACCGTCGCAAGCCGAGGGGGGCGAAAGAAAGTCTCCAGGCAGGGACGCGTTGCTCGCAGGCGTCGGCGCAGGGGACAAACCACCGGCAAGACACAGAGCGATGAACAAGAGAGGAAGGCAGGAGAAGGAGGAAGGAGGCGGGCGGGGGGGTTCTTGCACAGCCGTCGCCGATCGGAGCAGCTCCAATAGCACATGCACGAAACGCTGGAGGGCAGAGGAAGGGGTACCACACACGCAGCACAGACTCTTCCGTTAGTTGCAGAGAAGTCCCTAGGACAAAAGGAAAGCAAACCCCTCAAGATGCTCGCTGGCCTTAGCGTCCAGGCAACCAGCCCCGTTGGGGAAGATTGAAAAAAAAAATAAAATAGAGATGAAAGCGTCCGTTTGAGGTTTAAAGCAGACGGGAAGCTCCTTCGTGCAACAGCACCACTACAGCCTCTTACAGGCGGGCGCGGATCTGGGAGTTGCGCGTCTCACCAGAGCCCTCCAAGAGCGATACATCGCGGCGACATCAGCAGCATCATCCTCATCCTCGCTCTCTTCCGCGGTGGCCCGCCGCTCCTCGTCGACCCGGGATATAAAGTTCCCCCTAGCTGAAAAATCCGAACCCGACCGTACGGGAACACCACCGGCTTCCTTTGCCCCGTCCCCTCCGTGCCGGCCAAGGGCAAGGGGAAGCCGAGGCGGCGGCCTGGCGGGCTGCGCTCGGCGGGACCTGAGCGCGGCTGCGGCCGAGCTGGACACGCCGCGCTCGCCCGCGCCGCTTACATTAGCACGCGGTTTCACACTCCGCCGGCTAACCAGCCGCGCGGCCCCGCCCACGCCGCCGCGAGGGGGGGCGGCCGCCCAATCACCGGCCCCGCCGCCAACGTGGGCCCGTGACGCGCCGCGGCCCCGCGGCCCAATGGCACGCGGCGGAGTCGCGCCGCCTCTCGGCTTTGGCTGGGAAGCGTTTGTGTGGCGGAGCGGCGCGAGCGCTCGGAGCTGGCCAATGGGAGCGCGCGGGGCGCGCGGCGCCGCGGGGGGGCGGGGAAGGTCGGCGGGAAGGAGAGCGGGCGGCCGAGCTGTCCATCAAAGTAACGTGGGGTCCGCGCGGGCGGGCGGGCGGGGCTGCGGCGGCGGGCGCGCGGCGCCTGCGCGCGGCGCCTCCGCCGGAGCCGCCGGGCGGCCCCGGCCGGCACAGGCAGCGCCCGCACACCGGACAGGGCACACCGCACAGGGCACACCGCACAGGGCACACCGCACACTGCACCGGGCACACCCACACCGCACAGGGCACACCGCACAGGGCACACCGCACAGGGCACACCGCACAGGGCACACCGCACACTGCACCGGGCACACCCACACCGCACAGGGCACACCGCACACTGCACCGGGCACACCCACACCGGACAGGGCACACCGCACAGGGCACACCCACACCGCACAGGGCACATCGCACAGGGCACACCGTACAGGGCACACCCACACCGCACAGGGCACACCGCACACCGGACAGGGCACACCCACACCGCACAGGGCACACCGCACAGGGCACACCGCACACCGCACCGGGCACACCGCACAGGGCACACCGCACACCGCACCGGGCACACCGCACAGGGCACACCGCACACCGCACCGGGCACACCGCACACCGGACAGGGCACACCGCACACCGGACAGGGCACACCCACACCGCACAGGGCACACCGCACAGGGCACACCGCACACCGCACCGGGCACACCGCACACCGGACAGGGCACACCCACACCGCACAGGGCACACCCACACCGGACAGGGCACACCGTACAGGGCACACCGCACACCGCACCGGGCACACCGCACACCGGACAGGGCACACCGCACAGGGCACACCGCACACCGGACAGGGCACACCCACACCGCACAGGGCACACCCACACCGCACAGGGCACACTGCACACCGCACACCGGACAGGGCACACCGCACAGGGCACACCGCACACCGGACAGGGCACACCCACACCGCACAGGGCACACCCACACCGCACAGGGCACACTGCACACCGCACACCGGACAGGGCACACCGCACAGGGCACACCGCACACCGCACAGGGCACACCGCACACTGCACCGCACAGTACACACCGCACACCGCACAGTACACACCGCACAGGGCACACCGCACACTGCACCGCACAGTACACACCGCACACCGCACAGTACACACCGCACACCGCACAGAGCACACCGCACACCGCACAGAGCACACCGCACACCGCCCGCCCCGCGCACAGTCCGCAGCGCTCCCCGGCCCCGCACGGCACGGCGACGCGCGCTCAAAGTGCGGCGGGCGGGTCGGGCGCACGGTCCCGCCTCGTTCGCCAGACGGCGGCGGCGGAGCCATGGCACCTGCTAACAGTGCGCCACGGAAACGCCGAGGTTCGGAAAGATAAGCCCTCCCACGTGCTTGTGCGGCTCAGGGCACGCCAATCGCTGAGCTGGTTGGAATGACCCTCTGATAAGACGGAAGTTGTCCTTTGGAGAAAACTGGCTTCTTTTTAAGAGGGGCTTGATAGAGGAAAACTGTCAATAACTTTAGTTTATAGGCCCACTTGAGATAGATGAGGGTCAAACAAATTCCACAGACTGTGTGTGCTTGCTGAGGAGATGACAAATGGTGACATAGCTTGCAGTGGGAAGTACACTTCAAAACATATCCTCTATTAACAAGCACCTTATTCATAGCAGAATTCCACAATGAAGTGTGAAATACCTTTTGACTTAAAACAGTCCCTTAATACACACTTTTGCTGTTGGTAAATACTTGTGTGCTACCTAAAAAGAGGTCTTAGAATGTTGAACCGCATCATTTAAACATGGTAAGGGTAATGTTACAGTTTGCATTTTCTTATAATTCCTCACTAGTCTTTACTAGATACAGATTACTTCCTTAGAATTGTATTGCACTTCATCTTGTATCCTAAAGAAAGAGCAGTCTTTGTTTTATATTTGATAGGAAATTTAATGTTTTGCAATATCAAAGCTTTACTCATTCAGAGTGATAATTTTCCATTATTATTCCCAAAATATTCTGTATTTTTTACTTTAAAACATCCAACACAAAAGGGAGTGAAACTCTCTCTGTCTTCTGCAGTGAAAAGTTTGGACTTCATTCCAGGACTGCAGAGTTTTGTCAATGAGCAATGACACATCTGCGTCTCTGTGCACATCTGCATATGTGTATATGTCTGTGTGTAATGGGGTCTGTACCTATAGGAGTACATATACACCTATAGATACACATAGGTGTATAGAAACACATGTGTATTTCTGTTTATGTGCATATGTGCGTGCATCCTGGTGAACATATAAATAAATGTGGGCTTTTACTGGTTTCTAAGAGATGAGACAAAATACCCTTGGTAGTGAGCTTTGATAGATTGTGGTTCCCAGGACAGGAATGTAAACTTGTCTGGTGTTCCACCTGCATAAGCAAACCTTAAAATCTTGCATTCTGTTCCCATCTCTTCCCTTGTTGTCTTGGACTAGCCAACTTGTGCTCTGTTCATGGCAATGGAAAGCTTAATTACTTAATGCTTATTAAAGTACTTAGATCTTCAGATGAAAGGTGCCATAAAAATGAAAACCATGATTATATACTTTGTGTGTGTACCTAGTAGCTATGGAGTCTATATAATGTAACACTTACCTAACTTTTGTTGTACTTTGCCTAACCTGCTGGCACAAGTTGTTCATGAGATATTGACAGATATGACATTAAAACAACACTGTGTTTTGGAACATAAACAAAAGGGGTTTGGTTTTTTCTTAATTGCTCACCTACATGAAACTTGAAATGTCTCGTTACCTGTATTTGTCAACACTAAAACGTCAAAGGCATGTTTTAACAGAGAGAGAAAAGCTCTGTTTTCCTGGTTCTTATTAGTAAGTGCTTTTAACCTACTTTGATTCTGGAATCAGACACTTAAGGGCATTTTGGATCTTACTCATTGTATTTGAGATAGAAGAGCTGTACAAGCAGAAGTAGAATCAAATGCGCTGGGTTTTTTTTCAAATGAGAGCTACTGACATTACATAGCAGGAATAACAACCAACATGATCTGATGTTTAACTAATTATAATGCATCATCACTAGCTCATTAATGCATAAAAATATTATTTTTGTTGGATGGGTATAAATCTGGATGAATACCAGGAAACGGAACATTCTCATTCCATAGCAATATTCACTATTTACACCATAGAAAGACAGCAAAATATGGCTAGGCATGTTGTATTCAAGTAGGTAGCATTTTATACCAGATCATTCTGCCACAATGCTTTATATACTCTACACAATTCTCCAACTGGATTAAAAATACTTGTTTTAAGTGTCTGTCTCATGTTTCAAAAATAAAAATATCTCCTTCAGTATTAACCCCCCCAACCAATCTGTCCAGTCACCCATTTTACTCTGTTGCTTGAAATCAGTTGTTTTTTACTGTAAAAATGTTAGTGTTATCTTCCTACCTCATAAAGCAAAGGGCCTAATCCTAAACTGACTACTGAAAATTCACACTGGAAGCAGTTGGAGCTTTGGGTGAAAAAAAAGCACACTTGGATCCAAAATGTAGGTTAAATGTACTGAAAAGGTTTCAGAGGTAGCATCCATTCTTTAGTGAAACCATAATGTTCTGTTTAATGCACTGTTTATTATTTTTTTCTTCACTGTTCACAGTACTTTTTATGAGCAATATTTTTTAACTTTGTGCAAACTGTCACATAAAACAAAGATGTTGATGATGTTAATCACTAGGTGCTAGCTGCAGGTGGGCAGTAAACAATTTAGTGTGATTTGTCCCACTCTTCTACTCTCTATGTCATGAGAGCAAGCCAATAGAGGAAGCAATTCTAGAATTCAGTGGAGTTTATACTTTCGAAGTTTTAGATAGATCACTGGATTTTCAACTGAAAGAGAAACATGCATGTGTTAATGAGCATGGGGATTGTTCTATTTGGTTTGCATGTTTCAGGGTTTGGTTTGGTTTTTTGGGGGTTTGGTTTGTTTGTTTTTTAATGTGGTGCAGGTGAAATAGAAAAAAACCCTGAATCATACAGTACATGTGGTATAGTAGTGACTTTCTATACAGTTGAAAGAATAGTAATTATTATAAGGACATGAAAAACAGTATCACTTTTTAAATATTCATTTATTTGTGAAGTGCAAATGATGTGAACAGGGTAAAGCAATTACATTTCTAATTATTTGCTGTCTTTTGGCTAATAGCCATTGCATACCCTCTTGGTAATTTGATTTCTTTTTAATTAGTAGCTTTCCTTGTAGGCAAGAATGTTCAAAAAGTTGCACTAGGTCATTTTACCATTATGACTGTATTCACTTCCCCCATTCCTTCACCCTTAAAAAAATCCCTGAGCTGAATTAAAAAAAAAAACAAGTCAGTAGCAGATCATGCAGCAGTAAAACCTCAAATAGAATCAGATCCAAAGAATCCCTTTCGGCTTCACACAATATGGTAAAATTAGAGATTGCAGGAAACCAAAAAAATTAAACTGGGAACATTTGAAAAGAAATGACCGGGCTTTATGAAAATGACACATTGACTGGCCAGTGTGTTTTTTTTATCGACAGTTTCTTTGTTGAGGCATAGATCAAAGAAACCTGCATATGTTTTCATTTTGTTCTAAGTCTAACTAGAAAATTGCATCCAGATGTTTAATAGGCATTCTGTTGGTTTTCTGCATTGATTAGATATGTTGGTACTGTTTGCTTACAAGTGTAGCCGGATCATTAGCTAATGCAAAGAAATGTTTGTAGCGAGTTGCTAATTAGGTCTTTTGGAAACTCTCCATACTAAGGAACAATTTGTACAGTGGCCAGAAAAACTTGCGGTACTTGAGAAGTCGCTTTCCCTTCTGTGTCTGGGAAAAAACAGTCAGTCGCTTTCCCTAATCTTCTTTTGCCTACAGGGATTGCAGCTTGATCCCAGTGGGTTGAAGTGCAAATAAATTAGGAAGAGACCACACACACACACACGCACACACGCGCGCGCACATGCACACACACACACACATGCACACACACGCACTCGCCCCCCCACACGCTCCCCCCTCCACCCCCAATCTGCTCCTTTAGTCAAAAGTCAGTTGTACAATCTTACAAAAAGCTAGCCAAAATGGAGTGTTTAAAACTAAAATGTGTTAAATTCTCAACATTCATGTTATCAAATACACAGCATTTTTGAGCATACTTTAGAGACAGATGGGGAAGCCCTTTATGATAAATGAGTGCACTTGAATTCATTACTGTGGTACTTATAATTAAAGTAGCTCTTTCTCAACTTCACTACTTCTGCAGGGTACTTCAAGACAAAGCTTGGGGAAAGTGTATACATGGATGACAGAATGGTGAAAGAGGAGCAGAAGAACTTTAATCATCTGTGTTTTGTTAAGTATGAAAAGAGGTCAGATGTATTACCTGTTTACAATATTGACAGAGAAATTGTTGTAGACTTCATGACTCTGGCTTGATAACCTTCTAGGTGCAATGTCACCTTTCAAAGGCTGCTTGACAGTGTCAATGACCTTTCTAATAAAGACCACTTGCCAGTGTACCACACTTCAGTCCATAGCAGAATGGGGCCTTCATTGCAGGAGGTGACAACTAAAGGAGCAAGTTGTGTCTATTTTGTACAGTAAATGAGAATGCATGATCATACCAGCTCTCTGATCCTGTCATCACACACACGGACAACGTTTTACTCCTGGAAGTAGTCCCTTTGAACTCCATGACAATACTTGCTTGAATAAAGATGTCTTTGTGTCAGACTTTACCAGATCAGGGCCATGCATACAGAATAGTAGGTTGGGTGTGACATACATATGCAAAACACATGTGTTTTTACCAATGCCGCCATGCAAGTGTGGAAGTTTTATCACCCTTTTCAGGAGCTACCTAAAAGGGAAGGTTGCCACAGAAGTACAGTTAATCATTGCACTACAGTGGACTAGTTGTGGTATACTATTTTTCCTTGCCTGGCAAAATATGAAAACTTTTTCATCCTGTTTTGGTTCCAAATACATAGTCTTTTGACAGGATTAATAGGAGGTTTTTCCCCCTAAGCTGTCAATAACATTAGTAAAAGTCTACAGATCACCAAAGACTCTTAGACTTAAAACCACAGGGGAAATAGCGTTGAGGCAAATGGTCTTGTGGAAATGATGCTTTCAAAACATTTGTGGAAATGGCTGATGGAACTTTCATTGTACAAAGAAAGGGATTGTCTGAGAGGGGGAGATTGCTCCAAGTGCACTGGCATTTCAGGATTAGGAACAGCAACTAGCTTGCCACTGCTAAGGTATATGAAGGTACTATCCTCCTACCTAATACTACCCTAGTATCTGTTCTCTACCTATAAAAACAACAGCCTTTAGGAATCTTTAAAGAACAGATGTAGTACAGAAATATTGTGTGGAATCATGGGTCTCTGTCAGCCAATAGGAAGCAGATTCAGCTGAAAGTTGGCTAGAGTTTGGCAGCTGTTTCCTATTATACCTCTGCCTCTCAGTCCTTCAGAAGAGGTTCTTGCCTACTGAGGTTATAAATGCTGTATGAGCTGCCCTTATACCAAGCTTCTAGTCCAGACCTCAGATTTCAGTCTGGTAGAGTCTAGATGAGAGCAGACTGTCCTGTCCTGCTGTCTCTTCATAATGCAGATGCTGTAATTGGCTGGCGTGCTACAGTTGCAACATCTGTGGAAATGCTCTTCCAGTACTGGTGGCAAAAAGACATTAAGTCTGTTTCCAACATCTCCCACCCCTCAAAAGCTCTGGGCTCCCATATTCTTGTTGGAATGGAATTAACAAAAGTATTTTTTAGGACTCAATGAAAAGTGGAGAAATTATGTGAAAGAAGTATCCTTGCTGCACAAGTGTTGTGATGGTAGTGATAGGGAGGAGAACTGTGGAGAGGAATTAAATCAGGAGGGAACATATCAGTACCAGTGTGATGCAGTTCTTAACAAATATGGAAATTTCCTTAGTAAAACGCCATTGAACTTCAGGCAAAATTGTAAACAGTAACAGTTGCTCACAGTAGAAAAGGGAATAATTAACTGTCTGAGTCATCCAGCACTATCCACCTCTCTGTTTTTCTACTTACACTGTCCTTCCACTACCTTCAGTGCAGGAGTCTCAGTTTATATCCTGAGGGGCTAACATGTAATGACAACTGTGATTATTAATAGAGTATATCCATTTTCCAAAATGCAAAATGATAAATTCCACCATTTGACATACACATAGAATTGTCACTAATATGTATCATCTAGTCAGTTATCAAGTGAATGTCTACATGAAGTATCCAATCAAAAAGGCATGTGTTGCAACTATCCATCTGTTCTGATACTCTGGTATGCTCATAATCATTGGCATCACCCAATAAGAAGTTCGTATGAAGGTAAGGAAAAATAGACATATCCCATTCAATTCCACTTACATATTACTGCCTCTAAAATATTGATACACCTTCTGTTGCAGAAAACCACATCATGATTACACAGACAATAGAATAATCATGATTAGCAGTGCAAATATATGAATATTTATCAGTAAGAAAGCATGATGAAGAGTTAATACTGCTTGTTGAGGAGAGAGCAGCCAAAGTCACTGACAGGATAGCTTTTGAAAACAAGAGAGCAATGAGTACAGTATAGGTGAGGTGTTGAACATTGCTTGGGTGTGGAGGGAATGGTGGAGGCAAGGAGGGGTTGTGTTTCATTGTTTTGGGTCTCTGTTGGTCTTTTTGTTTGTTTGTTTGTTTGTTTGGATGGGTTTGTGTGTGTGTCTTTTGAAAAAGAAGGATTTTCCATCTATCTGCCTGAGTTCAAAAGCAATGAAAAGTATGCATATATTCATAATTTACTATTATAAATTCAATAGTTGGTAGTAAGACATTTTCTACCCAGCCTCTCACATTTTCTGCTGTAGTTTTACTGTCTGTTAATGTGCTTATGCATGCTCAGGTGCTCAGCTGTCCAAGTTAAGAAGCATCCATGACGAAGAAAATCTCAATGCAACATGACCATAGAGCATAACTCAGGAGAATGTCTATGCCCTAAAACTGGCAGGAGATTCTACTTTGGGAACAGACTGTCTCATAAGTGAAACCATTATATCTTCATTAGTTTTGCAATAAAATAGTTTGCAAATCTCACCCATGTAAACCCCGAAAAGCAGAGAGTAAGCAGCACAAGGGATACAGGAATAGAGGCGCCCATGAAGCATTTAGCATTATTATACACTGAAGTAAGTATTTTTATATTGCCCATATTTTGGTTTTGAATAAGGTGTTTCACTTGATATATTAATAGTCCTCTGAAGGTGGGACAATACAGGAGAACTTTTATCAATTCTTTTTACATCTGCAAGTGAAATCTCTCCTCTCCTCTCCTCTCCTCTCCTCTCCTCTCCTCTCCTCTCCTCTCCTCTCCTCTCCTCTCCTCTCCTCTCCTCTCCTCTCCTCTCCTCTCCTCTCCTCTCCTCTCCTCTCCTCTTTCAAAAGAAAGCAAATAAATGTAGGGAGGAAAAAACATCACAGATTGCTGAACTTTGGTCAGTCTTAGTCTGAGATGTAATGGGAAATGAAGAGACTGTGTTCTAAAGGATTTTTCTTTAAGTGGTTCACATAGGACTCCTGCTGAACTGGTCAGATGGTGCAGACAAGGTCCCACATGTCTTTAAATAAGTTTTGAGTATTGGTTGTTTCTCTTTGAACTAGTCAGCCAAACCGCAAGACAACTTCTGAATTCTCAGTTGAGTGAAATTCCCCACAAGCAAATTGCTCAACAAAGTCTGGTGTATTTTGCCCCTGTGTTTGAAAACAATAGGGGCTAGAGAGAAGTATGTTTACTTCTGTCCCAATTTACTTCTATCCCAGGGTGTCGGACATTTCACAGAAGGTCCTAGGAGTGCAACAGGTCATTTATGGAATATTGCACCGGGATGGTTGTCTTCTAATGATTTCCCTTGAATGTGGGCAGCCAGCAATAAACCTCATCACCTTAAACCTAACCCTAACCCTAGCCCTAACCTCTGCCTCACACATTATCCTACCTTGTTTAATAGCATAAGTCAAGCTGATGTGTGTCCCCATCCCCTGAGTCATAAAGCATGAAAGACTTTCAATGAATGAGGTACAGGCCTAACTGTAGGGCTCTATGCATTTAACAGGTCCCATTCATTTCAGACGAGGTAGGATTTCATCCTAGGTGCCTGACATGTTTAGTAAAATACATTGAATGCTCTAAGATATATTGAGAATTTTCCTTTCTCTCAGAGAAAAAAGCAACTGTCCAGAATTACCTATGTTGATGTAATTGTCCAGCACAGCTTTCTTTTCAAGGAACCTGGGCAATTGCAGAAATATTGCTGGGTGCAGAATTTTACCATGGGGAGTACTTGTCTCTCTTTGTCCACTCTTTCTTATCTCAAGGTCTTTCATAATTTTGCTGCTCTGCATTAAGATCTTCTTCTTTTGTCTATGAAGAACATCTGGGATTAGTTTACTTACTTGCACAAAGAAGTACTAGAATATGGTTTATCTGGAATACAGTACTAAAAATATTTATAAGCAGCTCTTGAGTTCACAAAGAACAAATTCTTTCTCAAGGTATCCTTCTGTCACTTGCTTTTGCTTGGATGGGGGTTTTTGGGTTTTTTGGGGGGGTTTTGGTTTGTTGTGTTTGGAGGAATTTTGGGGGGGTGGTATGGGGTTTTTTGTTTGGTTTGGTTTGGTTTGGTTTGGTTTCTCAATCATTTATTTGGATTTTTTATTTAACAGAGCTTTCTAATAGGAATGTAACAGAACTTTAAAATAGAAATCTTCAAATCAATGAGTTGATTATATTGATAATGCCCTGAACTTTTTTATATCATTGCAAGATATCTACAGTAAATCTCCAGTAAAAATGAAGAAAACATTTATTGGCCTAGTAAGTATTTGAAAAGCATGAGAGAGTAGAAAATAGAGTTTAATTGAGATGCTGCTTTAGATATTTTCTTTGGTTTTTTTCCATTGAAAACATTTGAGAAACCATTTCATGATGTCTTGGGCCTAGTTAGATATTTTCTCACTGAGTGAGAGATTATTACAGGAAACTGGGCTACTAGCATCTGGCCCAATCCAGGAAGATTTTTCCTTTATAGAATGCAGAATGTACTACCTTGAGCCTCTGATTGAACTCCATCTTCCATCTAGTATGTGACAATTAGTTTCCCACATAAGAATAAGATATATCACTTGAATGAAAAAGTGAATATTGATGCTTTCCCAAATTTTCTGGAAAAGTATATTTTATAAATATCCTGAATATATGAAATAATAGAAAAATGTTTAAATACTATTCCCAGCTTTATCTTGCATTAGCTGAGCAAGAAGCTCAACTCACAGGTACTGTTTAGGGCACTAAGTGTCATATATATAAAATTATGGCTAAGACATAAAATATTATATGATACAGGGTATAATTTTGTTTCTTGATTGTTTTGAGAAAGCAATTTACTGTTCTTCAGTAAATAAGAAAGTTGTTTATGTTTATATATATATATATACACATGTAATTACATCCATGTAGACATAGACATGTACATGAGATAAGAAATACTGATCTGTTTAATGCCCAGGGAGGGCATTCAGTGAACCTGAAGGGTTGGGAAGAAAACCTGATCCAGATCCGGAGGTGTTAAACTTTCAGTTTATGCCATGAAGTCAAACCAAAGTAACCTCTTTTTTTTTTTTTTTCCCTTTCTTTTCCCATTCCAAATGATTATTCAAAATGCATGTTAACATTCTGGTTAAAACATTCCTTTTAAGAACATCAGATGCTAGGAAATGTTGTTGTCTTCTGTTTTCAGCATTTTAGATCTTCTGTTCCTTAGTATAAATGGCAAACTGAATTGGCACCTGAAAAATAGTGTTAAAATGCATTGAAAGTATTGGCATGACATCGATAAATGCAAACAGCCTGCTGGAAGGCATATCACCTTCATTTAGATCATCTGTTTGAAAATGTGTGTATCTGGGAAAACAGACATATTAATGTAGCTTTTACTACAAAATAAATACATGGACAATAATTAAAATTAAATCAAATGTATATCTGTGGATACCTTGAGAGGAAAAAAGCTCCTGGAGATAGTTCTGTAATTAAGAGTCCAAAAGACCTTAACATAAGGAAATGGTGGAATATTCTTGCAGATTGAGTTCCTGTTTCTTTTTTTTTCCAAAGTTTTATACAAAAATAAGGCAACATATATTGCTTCTTTTTATTAAACAATTTGATTTTATTAAATGCAAAATCAGTGGTAAAAGTGACACCATATTAACCAATTCAAAGTTGTGTTTTAGACATTTTGTGGATTTTTTTCTTACAAGTCACTCTGTCCATTTCTGGGGCTATATGATTCAGTCAGATGGGTTTTGACACCCATGTTTTTAAATATGAGACTCTGTTGTTCCACCTTTTCTCTTCCTTTGTTTACACAAGTTTGTATACTCACTTGTATTCTCACAAACAAATACATCAAAAATCAAAAGATGCTTAATGAGTATGGAGATGCAAAGACACTTGGATTTGTGATTAATTTATGCAGAATAAAAGAAATGGCAAAAATATTTTGGTAATATTTTGGTGAAAAGGATGTTCTAGTCAATATATATACTTTGTCCTTTAGCTTATTAGATGAGAGGCTGACATGATGTTTTACTTTTATAGGTAGGAAGCAAACAAGCTGTGAACTTACCTTCATCCTTGAGTCTGGTTAAAGGAGACTAAAGAATAAATTGTCCCTTTGTCTAGGTACAAAGGACAAACTGTGAGACCATGTAGAAATCTTACATGGGGCTCACACTGGGTCTGGTCACCAAGAAAAAAGCTGTATTCAGTACCAGACAAATATTTTTGTACCGTGAAGATTTTGTATATACCAGACTAAGATTTTTGAAGAGTGTTGGTGCTCATATAGAATTGTGATATGTCTGTATTTTATGTTTTAATTAAATAAAAATAAAGCTCTCCATTACTGTTTTTAGAATATATTATATTCTTTTCCACACACCATTCTCTCTTTTCCCATTTGAATTATCCCTGCTGCCTACTTACTGGTGAGGGGGGAAAAGATGTGTCATTCAAGGATGCAGAAAATCCTGTAAGGACACATTCAGAAATTACATCTTGCTCTTCAGCTGATATACAGCAAAATGAAAGAGTCAGTGGTTTACTAGGGGAATCCAAAAACTTCCGCTGTGATGTAGTCCTCAGGTTTTATGAAAGAACATTGTAGCCAATAAATTCAGACATTCCTACACCACTTTGCGTGTATAGTGATGTTGGTTTGGTCCCACAAAATAATCACTGGTTGGCTTCTTTTTTTAACATACCAAGTAACACCCTCAGGTTTCAGGGTAAAAACAACCACAAATATGAAACCCTGTTTCATCCAGTCTTGTAATTCCAGACTGGAAAAAATAAAAGTCTGGCTTGATGTCTATCCCATTTACTTTAAAGGGAAGTCAGAATGTTTCCGTAAAGCAAAGAATAAATTAGTCAAATAACATTTTTTGTTATATTAAAAATATTCAAATTCAAAATTTTGTTTTAATCAGTCTAGATCAAAGTGTCTGTTGTTTTGTTGCCACTTTAAACTAATCTTTTACATAAATCAGCTGAATATTCATGTGTTAGAAGTATTTCAAGAAAAAGGGTTTAGTCAAGTGGAGTTGTTATTTTGTTGCAAGTAGATTGGGCTCAGACGTTTCTCTGCTATTTGTAAACCCAACCTTTTAACCATGGGTATCTGAAGGACATGGTGGGGGGTTCTGTCGCTGAGGATATGGCTGGTTATGTGTCCAGTGATTCTTTCCAGTTTAGTAACAACTTAAAGATCCAGCTACAGCTTCCTGCTAAAAGACCTCTCCTTTTAGTTCAAAAATAAGCTTGTAGGTTGTAAATTAAGTATCAGGATTCCACAGGTGTTGAAGGTTATCAGAGGGAAGCAGTTACAATAAGAAGGTTGGGGTTTATCCCTTTTGCTTTTTTTTTTTTTTTTTCCCTAAAAGGAACCTCATAGAATTTTATTCTAGGGCTGTATCTCTTTTAACTAGAATGCAATAAAAATTTTGGCTAAAAAAACCCTGAGTACTTTTAAATAATTGCTTTGGAGCAGTTTGCTAATTGCCTAGGTTTTAGCTTCAATTACCTGATTGTTGTGTGATCTTTGTAGGGACATATTTATATTTTTTTTCATGTCACCAAAGATGTGCTTTTAAGGGGCAGAAACAAATATTCATTTGACCAAACTATTCTCCACAATTTAAGATTCTTCTCCAAAATATGTGGGTCTATGCCCACATATTGGTTGTGGAAAAGATTTAAGATGGGACTGGAAGCATGCCAAAATACAGTAAAGATACATAAACCTGCTCTTCAATTAGTGGTCACAGCTAGGTCACTTCCAGTGTCCATGCTATCTCATTTAGAGCTTGTTATCAACCATGTGCTGGTAATTTTGATGGAAACTGGTCCCTGAAGCACTTCTGCAAGGAAAAAATATTCTGTAATTTCTTGTAGTTTTGCAGTACACTGACTTCATTTCTGGAGTAAGGGTGAAGTAGTCCAACCCATTGCAATGGGGAACTTGCTGTAATAACCACAAAACAACCTTGAAGAACTGAAGAAATATAATTGGGTGCTAATGATATATTAATATAACTTTCAAAGAGCGCACTCAGACCTCCACTGGAAAAAAGCAACTGTCAAAACATTGAATTTTTCATGTAGTCAAATTTTTTATTTGGCATTTACAAGTGCTGAAATACAGGAATAGTAACCATACTTTATTGATCAATGCAAACTGCTGAAATGGCACTAACACAACGAGATAAAGTGCCAACGTGAGAGAGGACCAACACCAGCCATTGGGAACACTGTCTTCGCTTTCCACAAAATATAGGGATAGGAAACAGGTACACCAAGAGGAGAAGCGTACTCATTCAGAAGAGAGTGGTGTTGACATTCCTTGTAAAGGAGCACTGCAAGTAGTTCCCTTCTCTTTGTGTCAGGGGGGATGCTATTATCAGATACTTTCACCTGGTAACTGCATAACAGTGCTTTTGACATGGAACAGTTCTGTGCAGGTTCCTCTGTACTGCCCCAATTTCATCTTCATGAAAAAATTGGGGTGTGTAGTCAGATGTAACCACAAAGATACTTTTCGTTTTGGTTTTGTTTTTTTTTTTTTGTCAAATCTTAAGGTTTTAGTTAAAAATTCATGACAGAAAAGAGGTGCAACTGAAAAAATTGTAAGAGGCATCTAGAGTACCCAAAGACTTAGCAACTAAGCCAATATGGGAAGAAAGAACTCCAAGCAACATAAATCACAGCTTAGTGTTCTTAAACATCTAAATCTAATAGAGCTGCAGTAACTCTAAAGGGAAGGAGCTACATCCACAGACAGATGGATTTTGTGCTAGCCACCACATGCTACATTGATAATATGTGGTCATAAGGCATGTCTTCTTTCTGGTAGAATTTCTCCTAACCTTTGGCCAAAAACAACTTTAAAACAACCTTTTGCTGGAAGTCAGACATTTCTATACAGATTGTGTGGTTTGGTTTATGTAATAATAAAAAGCTCTGTTTCATCTATACTTAAGTGATAAAAACTGTGGAAAGTATGAAAAAATCAATCAACTTACATTTTAAATCAAATGTATGTTCAGCCTTCTCATAGGCAGAAAGTCAGACATTTCTACATTTTTATATGTATGTTTGAAATAATAAAACTCATTTAATGTACTTCTCTTCATGCTGTAGTTCAGGTCCTACATTATTTACAAAAGTAATTTCTGTGATTTTTTTTCATATTAGCCATTTTATAAATCTTAACTCAGTTTTCTTAGACCTGTGATGTATCTTAGTGAGAATTTATAAGCCTTTCTTAAATAAGAAAAAAACCAAGTGAGTTGCTGTTATGTGGTAGAAGTCAGACTAAATTTTCTTTCATTTTGACAGTATCTACCACAGACACTCTTTTGAACCTCTACCAGGTGTCCTTCTTCATCTAACTTCTAATGTCTGAAATGTAGTATACTGAGGAAAAGCAAAGACCTAGTCTGCTCCCAAGAAAGTCTGATTCTTTTTGGTGGGCAAAAAAAATACCCTCTGTCAATCACATATGATATTTCCTTAGGACTCAGACTTTTTACAGTAGTCTTGACTGGAACTAGTAGATTGGTCAACAAATGGTCACAGCTTTCAGTATTCAACAATCTTGATTGTGTTTCCTGCTATATTATTGCTGCTACCTTAATTTACTTCCTGGTCTTTCAGAAGCCAACTACTTTCATTGTCTTTATTAAAAAAAGAAAAAAAACACAAACAAAAAACCGAACAAAACCTCAACCAACCAATCAAACCAAAAACAAACATAAAACCCCACCAGAACACAACACAGAAGCTTGTCAAAGAAGGGCAAGTTCATCCAAATTGGAAAGAGACATTGAAGGTCTGTGTCTTTGTAATGTCATTACTTTTTTATAACCTGCCCCCATGATACCTACCAGCAGATATGCACATTATGAAGTTGAAAGCACTTACAAATGAAAAATTGTTTTAAAAATTTCTCTTTTCCTAAAGGACAATGTTTTTTAATATTAAAGTGGTCTGGTTAACTTCTCTGAAATTGTTATATTCCCTTGAGTTATCATTGCATGTGAGAACCATTGATGCACATTGATATCAGGAAATACCTGGGAATGACTTAGTAGCACAGAAAAGTTGCAATGTCTGCTATGCAGTAGCCCAAGAAGGACATTAACTTTTGAAAGATCTACAGCATTTCATGGGCTAAATCTTCTGGAAATAAATACTGTGATTGGAAACACAGTCTACTTCTATGTCTTCCATACATTCTTGAAGATTTTTATGCCATTGTTCAAAGTTTCCAGTTGAAAAGATTCACATGCTGTAAACTTGAAAAAAAAAAGGTCTCTCTCTCTTTTTTATTTTCTTCTATTATGAGAGGAAGGAAGTATTAAAAAGCAACAAAAGAACAAGTAAGGTATTTCTGAGAAAGCACACCATGCTTCTTTTGTAGCACACCATATTCCTGCCTAGTAAATGAGGGAAAGGCTGTGGCTGTGGTCTACCTGGACTTCAGTAAAGCCTTCTGTTCTGTGACCCACAGTATTCTCCTGGAGAACAGGCAGCCCATGTCTTGGATGAGTGCACCCTTTGCTGGATAAAAACCAACTGGATGGCCCACACTGGGCCCAGAGTGTTGTGAATGGAGTTACATCTAGCTGACAGCCAGTCACTAGTGGGGCTCCCCAGGGCTCAGTGTTGAAGCCAATTCTGTTTAATATCTTTATTGATGATCTGAACAAGGGGATCAAGGGCACCCTCAGTCAGTGTGCAGATGACACCAAATGGGAGGAGAGTGTGGTCTGCCAGAGGGTCAGAAGGCTGTGCAGAGGATCTGCACAGGCTAGATCAATGGGCCAGGGCCATCCAACAAAGCCAAGTGCCCAGTTCTTCACTTTGTTCACAAGCATGCCTCCCAATTCCAGACCCCTGGGGGACAGATCTCTGAAAATTTCAAAGCAGCAGCTGTCAAGAAAGAAGGTCATAAAAATATGGCCTTATAAAAATTAAAAGCATTCCCAAAATCCACAGATAGCTGGCAGCAGAATAGGCAAGGTGAGCCATGTGCCTGTAGGCCTTGCCTATTAGGTGGAAACATCTCTTAGGGAGACTTAGAAGGGTTTATACAGAGAGGGCAGATAAGTTCTAAAAAGAAACTCGAGACTGTGTAGGCAGGTCTCAAAAAGTAGAAATACAACAGGAAAATGTCAGGTCCTTCATCTAAATAAAAAATAATCCATGCATTTCTCAGAGTGCTGGAGAATATTCAGGAGCAGTATATACTCAGGCACAGAGCTGGCAGAAAAACAGCCTTGGTTTCTCATGCTAGATCTGTCAGAGTGCAACTACTGACCAAGGTGATGAAGTGGCCTCTCATTCAGTTTGCAGATGACTCCAAGTCAGGCAGAGTGTGTTGATCTGCTGGAGAAAGAAAAGCTCTAGGCCAGAATAGATGTATGGACTGAGGCCAAAGATACGAGGCTCCTAGCTAGCATCCAGCATAGTGTGACCATCAGGACTAGGTAAGGGTTCATCCCCCTGTATGTGGCACTGGTGAGGCACACCTTGAGTCCTGTGCTCAGTCCTGGTTCCGTCATGATAAGAGACATTGATTGAGGGCATGGAGCACGTCTATGAAAGGGCAATGGAGCTGGTGAAGGGTCGGGAGAACAAGTCTTGTGACTAGGAAAAATTGCTTATTTGGAGGTTATATACCTGAAAATTCTGGCCCAAACTGTTTGTTAGTGCAAGGAAAATAATTATATCTCAATTAAAGAGAAATGTCCACAAATAGGCAAACAGGCAAATGATTGCTACTGGAAAACCTGGAACATGGACTGCATTCCTTTTTAACCAGTAGCATACCTATAAGAATATGGTTTATTATCTAGATTGTTAGCTTTTATCCTTTGTTTGTGGAACGTGTGATTTGATGTTTAAATAGAGTATTTTCTTTCAGATTTTCAGATGGTGATAACTAGGGTATAATTTATCTTATTAATCCTTTCAGGTTGCCTTGTTTACATGACTAATATTCCTGCATCATGCATGTCTGATGTCAACCCATGGCTCTGTTGTCTCTTTTTCTTCTCAACTAAGCTTAAAATCAACAAAGACCTTTTCTATCTTTTCAATCTTGCATTTCACCTTACATGCCATTCAGATTTTAGAGACTGTGTGAAACTCCTTTGGAAACAAAGTAGTAATTCATGTTTACCACTGAGAGAAACGATTACCTGTCTCTCATTTCCAGTAATCCACTTCTATGAGTAAACACTGTTTTTAAAAAACTCTGCCTTCGTACAAAAAGAACTAACTTCCTTACTCCTCGAAGCTTTTTAATAGCAATAATATCTCAGTTTCTGTTTGTTATTGAGCCATCCCAGAGGACAAAGGGAGGAGAGGAGAGGAGAGGAGAGGAGAGGAGAGGAGAGGAGAGGAGAGGAGAGGAGAGGAGAGGAGAGGAGAGGAGAGGAGAGGAGAGGAGAGGAGAGGAGAGGAGCAGGAATAAGAAACTTTGATAGTGCTCAGGGAAATGAGAAAAGATTATACATGAGTATAGAAAAGGACTGCCTGGATCACTGAGTCAGTACCCTGCTTCCATATGTGCCACACAGTGAAAAAACATTTCATGAATAATAAAATTAAATGGTCTGTCTTGAGAATTCCATATTTATTAGTTAAATAAACTGCCCATGTGCACCTTTAAGTTCTGAGTATCACTTTTACAGCTTGGGATTTCATTATCTTATATTACAATAGAGTTTTGATTGATACTCAAACTAAGTTCAATTTACTTAAAGAAAAAGAAAGTCTTTGAGACTGGGAGATCATTCAATTTGTAACAAAAAAAAATTAATAGATAAAAGTTTCATAATGAACCTTGTATTTACCTAAGATATTTTTCCTAATCAAATTTTTTAAAATACTTCTCTTTTAAATATTACCCCTCAGTTTTTGGTTCCATTTGGAAATAATTACTAAAGCATCTTGTTTGCCTATTTCGATTGCATAGAACCCATTTTTCATGAGTTTGAGATTGCTTATATTAATTTATATTTTCATATTTAATTAATGATGTTGTGAAAATTTTGCAACAAATTTTGCAACATTCTTCACCATTGGCTTCTCTTGTTTTCTAAAAATAGAAATTTTTTAATGCTGTCAAAATAATACAGTCTTACATGGATGATTGCCATTTTATACTGCAAAATCTATGCTCCCATGATTGTCCTTCTATGTGCTTTTCACAGAAAGTCATTAATGTCTCCTTTTTGTACTGAACTGAGGTGAGGTTTGGGATCCCTTTGTAGTAAACGCAACACCACAAAATAAAACTAAGACTCACAGAGACTCACAATCTGAAATTAGATTTTACATTCATCCTTCCTGGAATATTTTTTCTCTTTTGACAAATAAATAAAATCTGACCAGTGTTAAAGATGCAATGTAGAGGAAGAAAAGGGAGCACTAGGCTTGCCCTAAGTTCTTTCCATGAACTGCACAAACCAAATGCATGCCAAAATTCCACATCCTGCTGTCATGGACAATTCAGCAATGCACATAATGAAGAAATGCTGGGTAAGCTCTACTTGAATTGACAACATTGTTGACATCCAGATCAACCATTATTATGAAATCCACTGGCAAAACATAAAGTGCATAGTTACAATGTAATTACAAGGTTATTTTTATTAGACTTTATGGAGGAGTACAATTAATTTAAAATGGGAAAGAAGTAGGAGAGGAAGAGACATTCTGAGTTATTCTTATGTCTATTATGACTTTGTCTTTTGATGGTTTCATATTAGTTGGTCAGCTACTGCATGAAGCCTAAAGCTCTGCCGTTCTAAATGTCATTGCTTTTTAATACCAATTTTTACTGCAGCAGATACTGCATGGGAAATTAAAGGTCTATGCAGTCAAACATCTGATGAATAGTATACTCTCTGATGAATAATCTAATACATTGCTCTTTCTATAATTACTTTTTATCTGCACACATATGCTTTTGCATTGTTTGGCCTACAAGAACTAGTTCAAGAATGCTAAGGAGATTTTCCTCCTGTGTAATTTTGATTTGTCATACTGCATAGAAGGAAAGTAGTTTCCTAATTTTTTTCCTGTTTAAAACAACTTTTGAAAGTCACTTTATGTCAGGGAAAATGTGAGGGTACTCTCACATACAGAGCAAACCTCTTTGTTTCCTTCCGATAGTAAACACCCAGTCTGAATAGTGTCGTTATAAGGGCATTCTGGCAATGAGCAGGACACTGAACATCATAATTTTAATTTCATGTCAGCAACAGTGCTTTTCTAACTGTATGACTTGTTCAGAAGAGGAGTGGCAAATGGAAATACTGCTCTGAATCAGGAAGCTGACACCTGGGAATGAATTTCTGGTGGATACTAGAAAATATATAGATTTTTAAATTATTTTCTGCAGGCAAAGAGTCTTTTGAATAGAGGGACAAAATTTAAATGCCATTGCACACACCTCTTCAATTTTGTCACCACCAACTTTCTCATGGAAAAATGTCATTGATCCTCCTAGAGAAAATGACAACAATGGAAGTTATTTTTAAACACAGTAATGGTATTAGATATGAGACTGTTTCTTTTCTGAGTAGAATACTGTTACACTGTACCAGGACTGCCAGATGGTTATTTTTCACTATGACAAGGCCAATCTTGGCTCTGTGCAATGTAATGCTTGGTGCTAAAATGAAGGCCACAGTTACAGGGATTTTGAAGAATGTAGGAAGGAAGATGATTTAAAGGGCCTTTTGATTTTAAAAATTGTTCCAATATTTTTCGGCTACATTTTCCACCATTTCAAGTGAAATTGAATCCTTACTCGTACTGCAGTGTGATGCCTTGTTGAATTGTTTAGGGATGTGGCCAGGCCCTGAGCTGAGGCCACAGTTCATATGGGGGTTTGGGACTTCTGACAACCCTTGGGTTTATACCATAAGCTTGGTGAATTTGCAGTTTAGTGTTATGCATTCCAGCTACTGGTACAACACAAGTGAAGGGTGACGCCTATGGACGGCCCTAGAGAGAAAACAGAGCTGCCTGAGCTTGCTTATAGGGAAATTTCAGGATAGTTTGATGTCTTAATTTGTATCTGAGTCCACTGCTTTGCTTTTGGATTGAGAGGCTATATCACTTGCAAGGAGCCCGTACATCCACAGCTAAGGATGTTAGCCTTTTCTTTAGACAGCTGGGAAAGCCAGAGTCTCTTAAGTGCATTAGAGGAATAGAGGAGAGAGGGAAAGAGTAGAATTTCATTCCCTGTTTTTCCAGCATAGCACAGTTTCAGTTGAGCACCAGCCATCAGAATTTCAAATCTATTCTCATGTGAGGATACTTTATTTTTCCCTTCTTTGCTTCAGCATATGCAAAAGGTCTGTATGATACTATGTTTGCAGGTTATAGGGCAGGAAGGAGCACCTTTTTTTCCTTGTCGGTCATTAAGTTAGGAGTCTTCACTCAGTGTGTATATTAGGCAATTATAAATAATTAAGACAGTCATGTACTTCAGAAGTAATGAGGGACACCATCAGGCTTTCAGTGAGAAGCTTGACTTGGAGCTTCTTTACTTTTTTGGACAAACAGAATTTCCACTCTAATGTTGCTTTAATGCAGCTTTCAAGTATAATTCTTACACATATTTCATTCTACCTTGTCATTCTTGGGGTAGATTTAAAGAGATGCTACCTACATTTCAAACTCTACAAGTATTTCTGCATCTTCTGATGAAATACTATTTCATAACCACAGCAGCATTTCTCTGAAGATGCATCTTACCCTTACGCAAATAAGAATATATTTCACAAGACTTTTCTTACTCACATAGGCTCTGGACAACAAAAAAACTGTTGTATCAGAGCTGGTGAGCTCTACCTGTCCACCATATTATCAGCAAACTTTTGAGAATGCATTTTGTTATAAGCCTACTCATAAAACTTTGATGAGGAATCCCGTGTAACGTCTCCATTTTCTGGGTAGAAACTGGTGCCTCAGATCTTCCAGGATTTCACTAACACTAAATGTGGAGGTCCAATAACAAAGGTAATGATGGAAATACTCTCCTCCAAAAAAAACATTGTTCAGCTTTCTTACTGTGCTTGTTTATATTTTTCATGACTGCAGTATGAACCAAGCAGTTGTTAAAACAAGGAAGTATATCCTGTAATCAAATTTCTGTGGGGTTGTACTAGGGCTGCATTTACCCTTAGTATGCAAACTTCATGTAAATCATTCAGGTACTGAAGGACTGTGGATGGTTTTAAATCAGCTTTGTCCTATGAGCTGCATTTAAGCAATAGCTTTTCAATCAGTCAAAAATAGTTCCTCCTTTTTCCCCTTGAAAGCATATTTCCAGCACTATAAAACTTAATTTTGTGAGCTTTTACACACTCTAGGTATTTTATAATGTTTTCTTAGAACAAGAAGCTGAAATGCCACCTGGTTTCACCAGTCTTTCTTAAATATCAATGATTAAGAGGTTTTGTGACATTTCTATATAAATTATATACTGATAAAACACTTCCAACAAAAGTGATCATGAAGGACTTCTGATCCCATGACTGTCTTTTTCCACACTTCAACTTTAGATTGGCTGAGTATTTGTTGTATTACAACAGCCCTGAACTACGCAGTCCCTTGCAACTGATACATCTTATTTGTCTCTGTAGTGGTTTACAAATGTTGTTCCTACATCTCTCTCCCCCTTAATCTTTCTCCCCTTTGCTCTCTCTCCCACCCCTTTTCCCCTTCTCTCTGTGGCATGCTGAAGAGGAGAACTGGTGACACAAAAGGTAAAGATCATGGCTTGAGATAATACTAATTTACTGGAAACAGCAATGAGATAAGAAAGGGAGCAGTAACAGGAATACAATCAATAATGAAATCTACAGGACAGGGGAATGATTTGCAAATGATTGCTTGGAAGTGGGGTCCTCCTGTGCTCCCTTTGCCCCATTTACTTTACCTTCTCCCTGGAAGAGATTCCCTTTTCCCCATCCCTGGCAATAACATAAGGTGGTATAGAATAACCTCCTGGTCCTGACTCCTCCAGGGGAAAAGGAGCTATGAAAGCTGCCTACCAACAAGAGATTCTTTATCTGAGGGGTGAGGAAGGGAATGGGGAGGAGTCCCCTCAGTAATATCAGAGATGGAATTGATGCTGAGAACACTAACCCAGAATGAAAATTTTGTCCTGGAAATTTCCATTTGCAAGGCAATCTCGGGTTTCTCTCAGAAACCTGTAAACCTTTACAGGTTTCTCTCAGAAACGTGTAAATTCAGTTTGCATGCCACTTTATGCCAAAGTGGTGCCAAGACTGGTGTGGCTCTTTTTTCTATTGTTGGTTTGCAAGTACAGTCCTGAAAACAAGAATTCAAAGAAGTAATAAAAGGAAAGAGCTTTGTTTCCAGCAAAATTCTAGATAATTCCATGAAAGAATAAAGATTTTTAATCAGAGGTTGTTAAACTGCCAATGAGCTCCTAGCTAAAATCCAGACAGAAATACTGTCAGCATTGACCCTGGATCAGAAGATTAACTTTAATGGCAAACTATTGTTCTGAATTTGTGCTTTTACTGGCCAATCCTATTAAAAAGCATGATATTGCAAAGTCCATGTTTGCTTAGACCAGCCTCTTTTATTATGTTGGATTTGTCTATTTTTCTCTTAGATAAATTTTTGCGGCAAATCTTTTTAACTATTTTTAATGTGTGTGCTTGTATAGAGTCCATTAGTACACATTTCTAATTGTATCCTGCCTTACAAGTTACTTAAAGTTAATGCTAAATTTCTGTGTCTTTTGAAATGGAGATCCTGTTTCTTTAGTTATCACTGTAAAGTCTAGGGCATACATAAATGTGCTAGGATACAAAGGAGGAATTTTAGTAAGTTTTAAAAATGATGTTATTTTTCAATAATACTATTATGCTTCCAGTACCTCTATTGTTTCACATGCAAGATTTTGCTGAAGTAATCTAATATTATGACAGTTTCATCCCACCTCCCATCTCTTTAGGTCACAACACACTGAAAGAAGTACCAGGCCCATTTTCAAAGAAATAAGAGCTGTGTGGACATCTGAAAAACATTTTTAGTGTTCCAAGTCTGAACTGAACAAGTTCCTTTAAATGCTTCATTATAGTTATTCTGACAATCATTCACCAAAATACCATATGTTGCCAATAAATAAGCCTTTACTAGATAGTCATAGTCCCCTACAACAGACATAAGCACTTGTTAATTAAACCTAATTAAGCCAATAACATACATAGTAGAAACACATGCTGACTAATTTGCTAGCCAAAGTCAGCTTGGGCAAGTCTTCAGCTTTTGGCAGATAACTGACATCTCAAAGCCATGTGCATTAAGGAGAAAAAAAGTCAAGCTATTTGGGAAGAAAGATGTGAAAAAGGTTTGTGTACACAGACACAACCCTTATGTCTGTACAGATGTAAGCCTAATTTTTTCTATGGCCTGAGAGCCAGCAACACGTCCAATTGAGAGAATTCAGTCATAGAAAGTGTCTCAGAGAAAAGAGAAATCATTCTTCACCACTTTTTTGATTGCTATGGGGAAGAAACACCAATGGGTAAATGACCAGAAGTATTGTGCCATTGCAAAACTCACAGACAGCCATGTTGCACCTCCCAGTGAGATATCAAAGGCTGGTTCACTAAAGTACCTACTCACCAAATACTGTGACCCATTCAGAGGATACAGAGAGCTTTTATAAAACCATATGCTCTTAGTTCACAGGTGAGCTTTCAAGATCACTAGCAGGTCTCTCTAGAAATTTTTCATAATTACATAAATATTGTAGGATCTGTATCACCAGTCAACACATTAGCAGGCTACTTTGACATGAGAAACAACATGCATGGGAAACATGCATAAAACTGTGCCACAGTTGTCATTTTGCTTTAGAGTTAACATTACTGACAAAAATATGACTCCACTTTATACTTATTTTAGTTCCTCCACCCCATTCAACATTTCAGCTGTTTGGTTAATGTCTTATTCACCCAGCTATTTCAGCTAGTAAGTTTGCAGAAACTCTGGCTGAGCTCTGTCACCTGGGTCTGTCAGACACCTTCAGTTACAACTGCCTGTGCACAGTGGTGGAAAGGCTGTCTTAAGCAACAGAACACATTTGTGCTAGGAGTGTTAGTGGCTTTTTCTGCTTATTGGTAAAGCTGCCTTATGGTTCCCACAAAACAGTGTTTCTTCCTAAGCACCCAGTATATAAAAGAGTGCAGTGGATTTACAGTTTCATGGGGTTATGTTCCTAATTTTAAATAATTCTGACTTTGACAAGTGAATTTACTGGTCCCATGCCATACCTGCTACCTTTTGGAAGCTGTGAGCAGCAATATACCATGGGCAAGCTGAGAATATAACTTTGAGTGCAAGAGATAGCCATGAAACAGAGACAAAATTAGAAATATTGACATGAAAAACATGATTCTGTTTTGCCACCACCAATCATTGCAGTTTCTTATCCAGAGGCAAATTTTATGGTATAAATTATTAATAAGACTGAAGAATAGCTAAATGATTATGCATCTTCTGATATTATAGTTGTCTTAATCTTTCTGTGTGAATTCACTCACTTTTCCAATGTCTAGTATGATATTTTAAGACTAATTCAATAAAATGAAGGCTTTTTTTTAATTCAAAGCAAAATTTAATTCAGATGTCTCATATGTGGCCAAATATTTGTATGAAATATCCTGGGTTTATGAATATTATATTAGGAACATTTATTAGTTGGAAATGTCAATTAGCCTATATTTACATATGCAATATTAAGCCACAAAATTGCATAAGTTTCCAATTACTGTAAAAGAACAAAAATTATTTACAATGTTTAAAGTAACAGCAGGGAAGTTATTACACTGGAATAATGGGACAAAAGAACTTCTGCAATAGCTATGGATTCCTTAGAGAGCTGATTTACACACGATTCCCTTCACTCAGAAATCAAAAAAACATTGCAGTCATTTAAAGTTTAGAATATGGTGCCAAGAGATGCTGAAGTTATGATGAATTTGATCACAATACCATCTCATACAGAGTGATGGCAGTTTGCAGAAAAATGTGCAAGCAATCCTTCTGCTGAAAGTAATTTGAATTATTTCCCTTCACATACAAAAGGGACATTACAACAGATCCAGGAGTTTCTGCTGCAGTTCTACCGTCTAGAAGTTTCTGAGCCACTAATTGCATGAATATACTGGAGAAAAAATTAATTACTAATATTTCTTATACCTCTCCTGATTTTTGCAAAGCAGCAAATGAAATAACTTTTCCAAAGCACATTTTTCCCCTCTGGTGCAATTTCAATAGACATAAGGACAAGCTTAAGATGACAGAATATGTATTTAGGGTTATAGGAAAAACATTAGTACTCATTGTTTTCTGATTTTTTTTTTCTCAGAAGGGTAACTGCACAATAAATCCTTAGCTTGGTGTTCTGCAGATTATAGCTAATCAGCATTTGACATGGATGATCTAAAATAGACTCTTGTTTATAGAATTAGTAGCTAGTTACAGAAGATTGTAATTTGTAGTGTTTTGGAACCAGGTGTTCAAGAACGTTGTGCTCCTCAATTTTTCTAATGAATCTTCCCTGAAAGGTTCTCTCATTTACTTCATCACTTAACTGTACATCATATGCTTACAAAACTATTTTAAAACAAATCTTTTTTGAAATTATTTTTAAAATAGGCTGCATTAGCTTGTGTAAAGGCTCTGTGTATCTTGTGCAAGCTATGTGTAGGACTAAGTTCATGGATACAGAAATTCTGCTTGGAAAAGAGCAGGTTTTGTTTTGGGGGGTTTCAGGTACAAGATATGCTTAAAACTATAAGAATTTTACTAACCTCTGAAGAATTTAAATAATATGTGCTCACACAAAATAATTTCTTGCAAGCAGGTGCAGGTCGAATCTAGTGGCCTTTATTGCGCCATTAATGTAATGTTCATTGCAAATCTCTGATGGATAAAATTGCACTGGCATTAAAATAGAGGCTTCTTCCTCCTCACTGAGTCATTTTTATTTTGAATCTGAAGATTTTCATAGAAACCTGACCGCAGATTTCATCAAAAATGTCCTTGTTTCAGGTCAACATGACCATTCAATAGAAACCATTGTAAAGACAACACACATAGCATATGGTTGGATAACCAGAGGAATAGAGCCTAATTTGAATATTTTGGCAGAGCAGATCCTCATCTTTTTTTTTTCCTTCAGATTTTCAGTTCATAAATGTTTATATAATTTCTGGGTTTTATTCCAAGATGAAGGCAAAAAGAAGTTAAAACCTTAAAACTCTTGTGGGAATTATCTTCCCAGCACCACACAGAAATTTTACTGTTCTTCATAAGCATTTTCATTTTTCTTGAAAAATAAGATAGATATTCTAAGATTGGTTATTACAATTTTTCGGGTTTTCATACTCAAGAATGCTATACCAGCCTTTTTCATAATAATCTACCTGAAGATGGTAAACAGAATACTGCTGTCTGATTAAATTTAGCTTGAGTAAAAGAGCTTGATCTCCCCGCTTGTCAGCAGTTTCATCCTTAAAATAGGGTAGTTGTCTTTATTTAATAGATGCTTGTAAAAATCTGGTTTGGTCACTAACTCTTTGAAGATTTTTTAGAATTGCTAATAGATCTTTGTACCATGCATGTGAAAACTATTCACCTAGTAAAGTCCAGTCTTTCAAATTCCTGCCTATGAGAGCTTATTTAGTTCTGTAAGAATGCTCCTTTGAGAAGAAATTTAAAAGGCCTGGTTATAGAATCACGCACAATAATTTTTAAAGTACAGTTAGTCTTTAATTATTTCTTTCCCAAGATGAAAATATAATCACCCACAAAGTCTGTGCTTTCTAAATGATTAAGTCAGTATAGAAAAAGGCAGATTTTGTGTGTTAGGGTTGTGAAGGAAGGAGGGGCTAGAGGCATGAATTATCCAATAAAACTAATTTTGCTTAAGAAAACCATTTTATCATCAATTTGTTTTTGTACCTGTGATGATGCATAAAATTATACAAGGATAATCAAGAACTTGATTTGACATGACAACCTTGATTACTGGGGCTAGAATAGCAAACAGCTTTCTGAAGATCATCTTAAATGTAGACTTTCTGTTACCAGTCACTTTCAACAAATCTGTTAACCATTTTGAAGTCTTCCTTAGGTAGGAAGGTCAACATTCTGACTGCCAGGAACAGGAATTTTACTAGGAGGTGAATAGTGAGATCAGTTTCCTGTCAATGAGGAATATGTTACTGTCTGATTGTCCTCCTGAAGCTGACCAAGGAAAGACAGATACAGTGTTTAACGTAATACCGTCCTTTAATCATTACAGTTTGGGTACTGGCAGCAATCTTTGCACCAAACTGCTAAAAGGCTTATCTATTGCAAAGCAGTATTTTTAAGAAGTTTTTTCCTAGTATCACTGCACTAAAGAAAACCAGAGTCCTTTTGAGTGTGACATATTGTATGACACGTAGTAACAATTGCTGATAAAAGTAATGCAACTGGATTATAGAGAGGAATTATCTGAATGCATTCACAGTATGCCACGTAACTGCTTCAGTTTGTATGGGTCTGGCTGGGATGGAGTCAATTTTTGTGTTGGCAAGCATTATGGTGCTGTATTTTGGATCTAGGACAAAAACACTGTTGAAAATACACCATTCTTTTGTTTATTACAAAGTAGTCCTTGCACAGTGTAAAGGCTTTCTCTTTTTTTTTCTTTCTCTAACTCCACAACGAGTAGGCTGAGGTCAAGCAAGATATTAGAAATGGTCACAGTCAGACCAGCTGACCCAAACTGGCCAAAGGGGCATTCCATACCATATATTGTCTTGCTCAGCAATAAAGCTGGTGTAGCAGAAGAAAGTGTTGTTTGGGGGTCTTATGTTTTTATGAATACTTGGTACTCAGACAGTGGCTGTGCATCAGTATGCTTGTGGGAGCTGGTGATTGATTACCTTTGCATCACTTGTTTTTTGTCTTTCCTTGATTTATTAAACTGTTTTTTCTTCTTCAACCCATGAGTTTTCTTGATTTTGGTCTTTGTACTGTGTCTCTTGGCCTGCTGGGCAGGGAGCAGTGAGCAAGTGTGAGTGCTTGGCTACTTGCCCGGGTCAGCCCAACACAGTTATACCTGAAAAATAGTTCTCTTGCACTCTCAGTGACATGTGTTTTTATTGGAGAAATAGCAAATGCTTGTCTTTTGAAAATGTGTACTTTTGTTATAAGTCATGGCACATGAAGATTACCTGATTCCTTTCTCAAGTGTGAGCCTGGTGCCTTCTCCCTAAACATCACGCACACAAATATATGTATTTGGTTAAAAAATTATTTAGTCAAGCTTCTTATAATTCCTATATCCTTGCCTCCAAGTTTCATCAGAAAAGGAGATTCTGGGCCTACAAGAATAAACCTTAATTCCATGAGTACCTTGAGTGATGCAAAAACCCCTGATTTTTACCCGCTAAAATCTACAAAGCTGGATAAAGAATTACCTGGCCTTTCTGGTTTTCGATCTTGAATTTTGACTTTTTTTTTTTTAACTAAGAAATTGACACCATAACACTTGCCCATATCTCTGAAAACTCAGATATATATTTTCCCTGGAATCAGGAAGTGTTCTAAGCATGAAGAACATTTATTTGATTTAGAGATTTTATTGACCATAACTAGTTTGCTGTGTTTTGTTTGGCACAACAGCCTTGGTGTGGTGGCTTTGTGGTTGAATTTTGCAGGCTTTGTGCAACCAGATCCGCAGTTAATGATTTAGTCTGGCAATATTTCAAAAACAGACAAAATGTATCCACTTTTATTTTAAAGTCTTCTTTTCCAATTTGTGGCTTTCATTTGGGAAGCATTTTTTTAATAACACAGTACGAATAACATATTCATTTTTTACATATGAATAGCAGCAGCCTGCTAGGAATGAAGGCTTTTTGCAGTATTTGACGTCAAGAATATGTTTACATGTTGTTGTAATAATTTTTGAACTTTGAGAGTACTCTATGCAGAGTAGCAACAGTTTTTACTCGGTGTAAGAAGACAGAATTTGAGAATGTGTAAGCACAGTGGCATACATAAACAGCTATTTGTACATTTTCTTTTACATCAAGCGATGCAAGCAAGCACCAAGGGCAGTTCACCCTAGATGGTTTTTGGTGCAAATGTTGGAGTCTTATATGGGAACCTCCATGGGACAATGGAGTGACGTTGCAACTTTTAACAGATAAGTCATCTGAATTATTGCCAAAATAAAAAGCCTTATAGTGAAAGGGATGACAACCTTGAGTTGCCTTTCTGTACTGTCTATATGGAAAGTATAGGAAGCTAACATCTGTAGACATGTTGGACAAAGTAATTCCATCACTACATATCCTTGTAGGATATGATTCTTTCTATCACATTTTTAGGTATCTAGACACCTTTAAAAATATCTGGCCTACGACTCCCAAAGAATTTGCTTAGATAACAGGCATTAGACTAACACCCAAGTACCATGATTTCTGTCCTTGTAAAGACTAAAGAAGTTTGGATTTACTAACCAGGTAAATGCCTCAGTTGAGAACATTGGAGCTCATTGCTGTCAGCAGTAGAATAAAGTTAATAAAAAGGAAACTATAACAAACATAACATAGTACTCTGTGTGTCCAAGCCTGGCCTAGAGAAAAAGATTTCAAAAGTAGTAGTGGCACAATTCACAGTATTCTCAAATACTCAGTGCTAAGTCCTAAGTCCAATTCACTACCATTTCTTATATGAACAGACCTGCTTCTTTGAATTTAAGTTTTAGGTACTCATTGCATAATTATAATGAGTGCTCTTTGCAAGTGCCTATTTAGAGACCTTGAAAGGAATAAATATCTTACAATGCCGGTGCTGTATTTTTAAAACTGAAGCAATTGACAAAGAAGACTGGAGTTCTGTTTTGAAGAAAGTCTGATTTCATGATACTTTGCATTATAAAAAATGTATTTTTATTGATACAGAACATGAAATATTGTGTTTTATACCCTATTACTTTCATATGGAGAGATAGTAAGCTATGCAAGGAGAAGGTGTGCCATCAAAGATGCATTGTGCCAACACGACACAATGTGGTATCTTGCAAGATAACCTGCTTACTGACAAGCTGTGCTGCAAGAAGTGACATCACTGCAACAATTCAGTTCCAGCTATGATATTGCTGTATGTCACTGCTTCATGCTTTGCAGTTCATGATTTTCCCTATCCATCGCAATACACTGATGTGCAGCCGTAGGTGAAGGTCAGAAAATTTCTGGATAAAGACAGTACAACTGGATAAATACCTAGAACTTTTGCACTTATTTCTCCTAAATTTTTCATTCTTAGATATCTTAATTGCCTTAAACAGGCATGACTGATATCTGCTATCTGTGGTTTTCTCTTAGCCTTACATATCAAAAATACAGTATTTGGTTTTGTTAGGGTTCTGTTTGTTTTTAATATACCCATATAAAGTTTGTTTTGTTAGTGCAATCAAAGCACTTGGTCTTGGAAGTAGGAACAGATAACGGTAAAAATTGTGAAGACCTTTAGTTTTCTTTTTTACTCTTAAACTACTTTGTACAAAGAGGATTTTTATAATGACTAATAGGCTTTAAAGTTACTTTGTTTCAGAGTACTGGCTGTCAGTCATGGTCTTTATCCTGGCATATTTCTTTTAGGTACAGAGAGACTGTGCAATGAACATGATGATAAAGGTCTAAACATTTATCTTTTCTCCACATTCTCTGATAAATCAGCTTTATGAGTAGAGTGTGTTTTTTGATCTTTATGTCAGCCTGTGCAGCTAAGTACGCAGATTTACCCATAGACTGATGTCTTTAAACTTGGTATAATTTTGGAGTGTAATGCTCCAAGTAACATTTGGCTTTCACACTAAGGCAAAATTCTGGATCTTCCTTCATCTCATTTGTAGTAAGCCAAGAGGGAAACCAGCTACAGGCAAGCATCCATTCCCATTACTGTCTTTCATGGGAATACCAAACATGATTTGATTACTATGATTCTGAAAGACATTAAAGTGACATATCCATGGAGTCACACTGCATCAAACAGCTACAAACATAGTGTTGAAAATCAGCATTTCTCTCTCCGTGGAATTTTTGAAAAATAAAAGCTAACCCCCAAAATGGCTACACACAGTTCAATTTCTGGAATGTAAAATAGATGGGTGAATTTTTAAAAAATAAAAAAACCCCGAAAACCAAAACATGGATGGGAAAATAACCCATGAAGTTATACTATTTCTGAATTAGTCAAAATATTTTGTGTAGAAAATGTGAATGCAGAAGAGGTTTGTGGTTCATTTCATCAAAGAAGCATGAAAGTCATGTGAACAACAGTTCAAGTTTTCATTCTTGAGGTCTCCAGTTTCTGCTGAGCTGCTGGCCTTTCTTAGGCTTCCAGGCTCTGGTTTCACAATGCTACAAGGTTCACAAACCAAGCTCTCTACAGAGCCACAGTCCAGCACCTTAGGGAAAAATGGTACAACAGGTATGCTACCCAATCTTGTTGAGCTTTAGGTTTTAAAGAACCACACCAGCTGTGATGGCAGGTGAAGAAATAGCTTTGCAAAGGCATGCTGACTATTACATCAGAAGTTCATTAAAATTAACTTTTGTGCTTCCCGTGACAAAATAATGCATCAATCAAACAAGTTTTTTTCTGAAAAAACTTTTGTTGGAAAATGTTAAGCCAGTGTCACAAAAGCCTAAAACTGGTAGTCATGCAACAATATTTTCCAGAATTATTTTCCAAGTTTAGTGGCCTTTTTGTGGTTATTTGGATGAAGAAAGACAATGAAAATAATTTTTCATATGGTCACATACACAAGTCAGCCCTGTTAATTGCTGAATTTTGAGCAGTCCAGTTGTCAAATGAAACAACATTTCTGGAAAATTTTTAGGAGTAAATGGTATAAGTGAACATTAAATCCCAGTGAACTTCAAGCGCAATAGCAACAGAATTAACCTCCCTATTGGAGCACCTGCATAGTACATAAGTTCTAGAAATATTGCTTAATTGCTAGGAAAATATTTCTATCTAAATTAATCTAAGAAGGTACATTGGATTTCGTTTCTTCCTTGGACTGGTTTCCAGAAATTGTCCATGAAAAGCCCACAATGTTTTTGAATTACTGTGGTTGGTTTTGAAATGATCAACACAAAATAACTCTCACCAAAATTGTCCATGACTTTTCCATCATCATTGCTTAATATGAAAGTTGAATAAATACAGAGTAAAGAAGTCTCTGGTGGCTGGTGGTTACTACTGACCAAGAAAGAAAAGTTAAAGGCCGCTTACATGCTAGTCCCATGGCATTAACCAGACAAGAAGCATTGTTCATAGGGGGAAAGTGATTCCATATGTATCAAAGAAAGATACATCAAAGATTTTTATTATCAAAGATTTTTCTATTTATTGCCATAATTTTAAAGTTTCAGATGAATTCAGCTAGACATATGTAGCCTTCAAGCCTTCCTCAAAGTTTCTTGATTGAACTATAGATAAAAGAATTTGCAATTGACCTTAAATCCTTTATGGAGATACTTTGAGTGTTCTTTATAAGTAAGGTACTTTATAAAGTAAGAGAATAATTGAATTGTATTTGAAGATCATAACTATATTTGAATTTAAAAATTGAATTTCAAATATGTTAAATGAAAATGAACTGCATCTTCAATAACATTGGAATTTCTAATTGGTCTAAGATCTGAGCAATATGAGATACTCTGGTTAGACATCCATCCTCATTTATAGCCATACTGTAGAATACCCTGAAGTGTTAAGAAATGCAGCAAGGAACTTTCTGACAGTAAATTACTGTTTTCCAGAGAGACTATGAAATTAATGGCTACATTTACTGTTGGTACTATTTAGAACCTGTATTACTGAGCCAGGTTTTGATATAATCCAATAAATATGTTGGCAGAAATAATTGGGTTCAATTAGCAAACACCTTCTGTGTCTTCTTAAAACTGTAATAAAACTATTGAAATCAGGTTTATATATGTTTCAGGTGAATCTAATTTGATGTGTACGTTTGTGTTGTTAATACTTTTTATTTACTAGGGAGGACTCTTCACAACTGTGTAAAAAGACTTAATGAACTCAATTTTGAAATATTGGGTAAGTGCTAAACTTGCTCAATGGAATTCCAAAGGCATTGGCCACATAAGTAGTCTGTACAGCAATACTGCCAGATTTTTGAAGGCCTTCTTCATGGGTCTAAAAGGCCTGGTGCTGATCTCCAACTAGTGAACTTTTCACTGCTTCAGCTGAATCCCTACGCATCTATGGGGCATGATGGAATTCATGCAAGCATCCTCAAAGAGGTAGATGGTGCCATCACAAAACCTCTCAATAATTTTTAATCAGTCCTGGGAATCTGAGAGGTCCCAGCTGAATGGAAGCTGGGGAATGTTGTCCCAATTTTCAAGAAGGGCAAAAAGGAAGGCTCCAGAAATGACAGGCCAGTCAGTCTCACTTCAATGCCTGGTAGAGTTTTTCATTAGATTTTTTCTTTAGATTTTTTTAGCTTTTCTTTGGATTCTTCTTTAGAGAAGATTTTTCTTTGAAATAGTGAAAATGCTAAAAGACAACACAGTCATCAGTCACAGCCAGCAGAACAGGACTGGAAGAAATACTGAGCAAGTCCACAGAACATACAAAACTGGGAGGAGCTGCTGACTCCCTCCAGGGCAGGGAGAGGCCCTGCAGAGAGACCTCCACAAATTGGGGGTCTGGGCAATCACCAGCCATATGAAGCTCAGCAGGGGAAAGTGCTGGAATCTGCATCTGGGATGGGGCAACCCTGGATGTATGGACAGACTGGGAATGAGGTGCTGTAAGCAGTGCCATGGAAAGGGACCTGGGGGTCCTGGCAAGTTGAACATGGGTCAGCAGTGCCCTGGCAGCCAGGAGGGCCAACCCTGTCCTGGGGGGCATCAGGCACAGCATCACAGCTGGGCAAGGGAGGGGATTGTCCTGCTCTGCTCTGAGCTGGGGCAGCCTCACCTCGAGTGCTGGGGGCTGGATGGGAGAAAGACATTAAACTGTTAGAGAGCATCCAAATGAGGGCAACAAAGATCATAAAGCATCTTCAGGAGAAGCCTCACTTGGTCTGTTCAGCCTGGAGAAAAAGAGATTGAGAGGAAGTCTCATCATGGTTCCATCTTCAAGAGGGAAAGAGGAGCAGCAGGCACTGATCTCTTCTCTGTGGTGACCAGTGACAGGACCTAAGGAGAGTCCTGAAGGAGGAACTGAAGCAGGTTTAGGCTGGGTGTTAGAAAAAGGTTCTTCACTCAGAGGTTGTTTAGGCACGCAACAACTTCCCAGGGAAGTGGTCACAGCATCAGGCTGACAGAGTCATAGTTTGGTCAGTGCTCCCAGGTGCATGGTGTGACTCTTGAGGATGGTGCTATGCAGGGCAAGGAGCTGTTGCTTGTTGTCAATGATTCTTCTGAGTCCCTTCTGACTCAGCTTATTCTCTGATTCTTTTTAGAGTTAGACAGCCCAAATGTTAATGGCTGTGATTCTCCTTCTGGTACATGGGAAATATAAATAAAACTCTATTTGTCTGGAGGACTGTGATAGGAAAAGGTATAAGGGCTAAACAAATCTCACGTTGGATCCATTTTGGATATGCTACTGCTCTTGAATTTCAAAATAGTAACCTGCCAGCATCTAGGCATCCCATCTGCTCATCTATTCACTGTTAGTAGCCACCTGCAACGGGGAGTTAAAATACTGTGCCAGTCTGTGCTATGTTGCTACCTGCCTAATTTCATGCCAATGGCAAACTCAGGGATTTTTACAGGGACAAAATAATGCAACTGCTGCAGCAAACACATGTTTTCCATCATACAGTGGAAAAAAATAAGGTCAGTGTGGGCTTGAAGGGTTGTAAAGCTTTAGTCTGCCTGAATTATTTTATGCTTGTGAAAGTTAAGCAGATGAGAAACACATTAAATAAGATGACAGAATTTAGATTATACCTCCTCCCCTCGTCGTGCCCCTTCCAAGTCCCTAGCTCAGTGGATGAATTCCTCCCCCCATTCCTTTTTTCCTCTTTTTTTTTTTTTCAATTTGTTAAGATGCTGAAATCTGCTTTGTGTGATTTATGAAGGAACTTGAAGCGATTAGTTTCACAGTGCATGAAAATTCCTCAGGTTCAGAGGGATGTCCAATCTGTTACACCGCAAGCCGTTGACTGGATGAGAACATGAGCAGCTCGGAGCCATAAGGAGATTGTGTTGAGTTATTAAACACTTGTGGTAAAGCTGCTTATTGTTAATTCCCCAATGTCCTGCTGAAGTGATCGGATAAGATCAGATCGGATTAGATCAAAGAGCCTGGGAACCAGCCTTTCAAGCAGATTCATTTAATCAATAAAGAGGGTCTCCAAAGAGAGAGAGAGGCAGTACCAGGATGACGAGAGATTAGAGCAGGGAAAATAAGAAACAACAGATTATTTTCCTCTGATTTTTAAAATGTGATTCTGTAAGCCAAAGCATGCTTTTATGCACGTATGTGTGTGTGTGTGTGTGTGTGTGTGCAAAAAACAGCCAAAAAGGATATAAGTGCTTCCTTAAAACTTCATTACCAAACAGACAGTTTTAAATGAAGTATTTTTCAATACAGTGATACTTAATAAGTCAAGAGACTGTAAAAGTATTATTAAAGCAATCAGTACCATGAAATACCTACTGTGAAAAAAAGAACCATTAACAGCATTTCAGCAGAAGCAATTTTTGTTTTAATGATTCCTTAAGAATATGGGATTCTGGGTGGGTTAATGAGCACAATTTCTGATCTTGCTTTCATCTAAAAGAAAAAAATGGGAGCAAACCCAATAACACCTCCAACAACAACCCCCACCCACCAGTATCACATCAAGATCAGAATGTATTAAATTAATAACACTGGCAGATGTTGTGGAATGTGCATTGTTATAATACATGTAATTACAGTACAACTGCTGCCGTTAACGCTTGTACAGTGAATAGACTTGTGTATAATTACTTGCAAAACCTTGCTAAATCTGTACTAAAAGCTAGAAGCTGTTAGTAAATGTTTAGAAAGTTAACTCATGGAAAAAGGAAAAAAAAAGGAAAATATGAAGAACAAGGAATCATTCATTCTAACAAAGCAATGTTAGATGCAATGTTTCCATTTCTAGAGTAGCAGAATTTGGCCCAAAATAATTTGGAGAGAGGGACACACTTCTTTCAAAGATTATTAGCCCTAATTGCTTAATAAAAAAATTACATCTACTTTTACAGGTTGTAATTTATATTCAGAGTCAGATAAGGATACATATCTACAAATCCCTTGTATAAAATGTAATTTTCTATCTAGATAGGCTGATGACTTTAGGCCCTGCACACCTTAAGCAATTGTTAATTACTATGGGATGGTTTAACACTATTTTCCAAATCAGCATGCATGCATAAAATGACTGCAATCTAATTTGACATATTATTAGTGATGATTATTGTCAGAGATAAATTAGATTGAACAGAAAATAACCTTCATCCTTAGCATGTTTTAGCTCTCAGAATTAATGTGATTTGGTGAACACATATAAATAAAAGTCTGATGAGTCCCTGCTGACTGCAGGGCCTGCTGGTACTGAAGTGTATCAATTTCATGCAGATGATGAATTCCTTAAGCATTCAATGATAATCATGCTTGATTTGACAAGACTTTCTCATGCTATTTTAGGGCCTTAATTTTCTGTGAAGTTCTGTCAAGTGTTCATCAAGCACCCACTTATCTCCCTATCTTAACCTGGCAGCCAATCCAAAGGTTGCCTACCAGTGCCGCTACCAGTCCCAGTCCATTAATATTCCTGCCATGTGACTGTCCACGGAGAGAAGCGAATCAATGGCTGATTAACATTCAGGTCACATGATGCCCAAGGAGAGTAAATGAGTTACACAGTAAGACATCAAACAAATTTTCATCTTGAAAGAGTGATTGCTTTTTCTGCTGCTGTGATGTTTGTCAAATTCACTCTAGCCTTGTCCAATTAAGCTCCATGAGCTGAATGACTAATGAAGAAAAGGGAACGCTGTGCCAGCATGACAGCTATGAGATGTACCACTGAATAAGAGCTGCTGAAGAATTTTTTTAAAATTAAAAAAAAAAAAAAGCCAAAATGATTGAAAAATCACGTCTTGATAAGTGGTGTAATTGCTTTCAAATTTCAGATGCTGTTTAGAAGTCTCTTGTGAAAAAGATAAATTGCATCATGCTGTATAGGACATTTGTTTTCCGCCTAAGTTTGCAATGGAAAATGAGCTTGCATTGCCTGATAATAAAGTTATTTTTGAGATTTTGAACAAATATACATTAACTGGATTATTGCCAGCAAATGTGCTAATGAACTTTCACAGCCTGCTAGAGACATTCTGATAACAGAAGATCCCACTTTTAAGCATCAGCCAGTATGGGTAAAAAAATCCTTATTTTATGCAACTGATAGAAAAAAGGGAAAAAGGAAGATATTTAGCAGATGGAGGAGGGAAGCAAGTGCTCTGGATTTTAGAAGGAAGTAGCATTTCAGGACATTGATTGAAATACTATGTGAGATTCTAAAATAATGTGGCACAACTCGGTGCATCATTTGAGGAGCTGATCCAGTATGGAGCCTTTATTTTATTTATTTAATTTAATTTAATTTATTTTATTTTGTCACTGCTACTTATTTGTTGTTAAATTAAAACTGCTCAAGGAAACAAAAATAAATGTTTGAATAGAATTATAATCCTGTTTAGCAGAAAGCTTTCAAAATGAATATCTGAAACTACATTCTGGGACATCACTGAAAGTCTATTTAGTCAGAAAGTCAGAAATTGCATTTTAGTGCTGATACTGTACTAAATTCCAGTGATGAGTTTGGAGTAGACACCCTAGGACTAATAAAGCTTTCAGTCACTGAAAGAAGTTGCAGTCACCTAATGGATTACTGAAGATATGAAAGAGTGTTAGATCCTACTTATTAGGTTCTAGCATGAAATTAGTTATATTCCCAAGGCATTCTGAAGCAATATTTTCAAGTTGGCTTAATAAGGGTGTTAGAACATGCCAATTAACTGGCAGCTGAAATAAATAGTAGTTGGAGGCATAAGACAGTATTTATATCTGCAAAACTAATAACATTTTAAATAGGACTTCTTGGTACGGTGGCTCAAGGTGCTGGAAGGAGGCAAGATGTGGAGCATACTGTATTCAAAAGACTGTAAGTCAATTCTCAGCGCCACTAGTCAAGGATGGAGACTGCAAATAGAGCAGCAATGAATTTCTGAGAGTCAGTGAGAAGGAAGACAAGGAGGCAGGGGACTAGTAGTTCATTGATGGTAGGAAGGGGGTGTCAAGTGGATACTGCTGAAGCAACCTGTGGTGAGTGATTTGACCAAGTGCCTGCCTTTAAGGCATCACCACAAAGGCACATGATGGAAAAGACTGTGTAAAGGGATCAGGGTAGAAAAGGGAGAAATACATGGAAATAGCATACTGCTATTGTGAGGCACTGTTCCTAGGAAAGTAGTGCTGTAAACTTCAGAGATCAGTGCTGCCTCGACATGAAATATTAGCTGTTAGATTACTGTTTTACTTGTTCCTGTTGCAGCCATACCACAGAGAATTCATAGGCTCTGAACCATTAGGTGCTGAAATGCTAACAAAGCAAAAAATGGTGAATATTGTTATAAACAGCACCACTTGCTGAAACATTTAAATCAACAGTGGAGAAGGTGTCTAACTTTCTGTCAGTCACATTAGGTGGTTATGAATAAAAGAGTATTCTACTTTCTGCATAACTTTGCATAATTAATAGTTTTTCATGCAAACTATTGTTTGCCTTAATTGTTGTTTCAACAGCTGTTTTCATTAAATTGTAAAGCTCTTTGTGTCTAATCCTTTGAGCTGCACTATTGATAACAAGAACACACTGGAGCTAGCTTTAGAGGAAGAGAGTCCCTGCCAAGCTGGAAAGCAGTCATGAAGTTACTTGAGAAATAAGGCCCTACAGTGGGACTGGTTGTGTAGCTAATCCATTAGTCTTTTCAAAAGGACTTTGCTCTACGCCCTTATGACTAAATTGACCCAACAACCTATCAATGCTTTTATTTGCTGAGTGGTTGTCCATGAAAGGTCTCCGTGCTGGATCCAAGCTGTAATCAAAGCCTCCATCAGTACCAGGGCCCTGATGACACAAATGGCCAAACTTTCAACGAGGCTGGCTGGTTTCCAGCCACGCCATTTTAAAGATACAAAGAGGCTGTGTTGTGCTGTGGAATTCATTTTCTTGTTTACTTCCTACAGAAACAAGAGCATAATCAGCACTCAGTGCATCGGATCAGACCGCTGAGTTGTTGACAGAAGCTTGGAGAGGCTTGCCAGCTTTCCACATGAAACACTGGCTTTCTTCTAATACACCCCCCACCGTCTGTGGCCCTGCCAATTGTAGCACATCAGAGCAACCATTGAGATAATGACCGTGAAGTCTCATGATACACTTTGATGAAGTGTAACATTTTTTAAAGGATTTTTGTCTGTGCCAAAATGATAGAGACAGCTGACTAAAAATCACCCCATCAAAATCAAGGCTGATGAACAGCAGGCAAAGACATGTGCTTCCACAGAGAAAAGGGAGGAGAATTTACAGCCAAAGACTCTCAATGACTATGTGCACCACAGATTCCTTTATTTTGCTTTTAAATGATCCTTTGTTTCAAATGAATGTACGTAACTTTGCCAAGAGAGCAATTTCCCCAAATATTTTTTTTAATTCTGCATCAAAAAATGATTCAGCATTTAGCATTTATAATGTTGAATAAATACCTTTTCTATACAAGCAAACTTTGTTTCTTCACATTAATTTTTTGCAACTTTGTAATATTTTGAAATAGCTGGGACATAAAACCTTCTCAGCCATTTAAAAATTGCCTAGTGGCAACTCATTGAACCAACTTAGCTTATGGTAAAACAATTGGAGATGTGTTTTCCAAGCAAACCACAGGGAAAAAAACCAGCAAGACGGTCACTTAGGCTTTTACCATGCTTGCTTCAGCAGTCCAATATTTTTTGTAACAGGAAATTCATTACCAGCAATGGATTCATTGATATACACCAGTGCTAAGTAGCCTGGTTTAGGAGGTTAGAGAAAGTCTGCAGAATTTCTTGAACTGGCCATTTACTATGGATCTAGACCACCCCACTGTGCTGATGAAAGTGTGGTTAGGAGGTCTTTGAGCTGAATCAATTTGAGTTGGAATTTTCCCAGTGTATCACAGTTACATAAACACCTGTGCAAAATATCTTTGAGCTGAATTAATAGCATTGGGGTGCGGGGTTGGGGGGCAGGGTGAGGGGAAGAGAGGAGAGAAACGGAGTGGGAAAGGGAAAGCTGTTTTCAGTAGTTTTCAACATTTCTTGCTTGTAAAAAGTGGGTCTGGAGGACTGTGTTTTAAACTGTCTTTAGTGTAACCAATACAAGAGCTCATGTATGCCTATTTTTGTCTCCTCAGTACTGTAAGCCTAGGAAAATGCTTTTAAAGTTTCTTTTTCTCTCTCTTCTATACTCAAATTATATTTTTTTCGAAGCTTAAATATACACAGCATGCTGGAGATATACAGTGGCAAAGAAGGATGCAGTAGTCTTCTGGAATAGATCAAAAGTATTGGCAAGAGAACAAAAGTAAAAACTTCACTTTGAACCCAGGTACACAGCATGCTGCAACCAACAGTGTTACAAGTGTGCAGAATTCAGCACTTTCCACAAGATAGATGTAGAATACATGTAGGTTTTTTTGCTTCATTTTACATCCCATGTCTGGCTTTGAAGAAAGAGGAAAAATTTGGAAGAGAAAATAAGTGGAGAGGGGATCTATTTTGAAGTGGGGATTTGTGGATGTTTCAGCATCTACTTTCTGAGTAGATGAGTAGATGAGACACTTTCTGAGTGTCTACTTTCTGAGAAATGCTTCATTAAAGAGGAGACAGTGCAAAACACTTCAGTGCAAAAGGATACTGCTTCCCATTACGACTCAGCCTTTGTAGTAGTGTAAAAAACTATTGGCACCTTGTTTTCTTGGGAGATAGCTCTTTGCTCTGCAGTCTTGATATAAAATAAGATAGGCAGTATGTGGTTGCTTTCCATATCTTGGAAAAAAATGGATCAAACTTGAGCAGATTTCATGTGGTTTGTATATAACAAAAACAGGTAGAAGTCTCACTTTGTTAGCCTTCCTCCCAACAAATACAAAGGAGTTCAAATTTGCCAAGTAGTGGCACAGACTCGATTGGTGCACTTGCAGGATTAAACTTCTCTTCCTTTAAGTTTCAATAAACCAGTTTTTCATACCTCTACTTCATTTACAAGCAGGGCCTAGGTTGTGCCTCACAGCAGGGATATGCATTGTCCTTCCGTGAACACACAGAATCATAGAATAGTTTGGGTTGGAAAGAACCTTTAAACATCACCAAGTCTGACCCTCCTGCAGTGAGCAGGGACATCTAAAATTTGGTCAGGTTGCTCAAAGCCCTGTCCAGTCCAGCTGTGAATGTTTTCAGGGATGGAGTATCCACTACCTCTCTGGGAAACCTGTGCCAGTTTCACCACCCTCATTGTTAAAAACTTCTTCCTTATATCTAGCCTGAATTTACCCTCTTCTATTTTAAATGCATTACCCTAGTCCTATCAAACAGGCCCTGCTAAAAATTCAGTTCCCATCTTTCTTTCAAGTTCCTTTAGAGGCAGCACTGCAGGTGGAGTGTCACCAGAGCAGAGCAGAAGGGAAGAATCCCCTCCCTCACCTGGCTGGCCACGCTGCTCTGGATGCAGCCTGGGATACAACTGGCTTTGCAGGCTGCAAAGGCACATTTCTGGGTCATGTCCAGCTATTAATCCACCTGTATGAACAAGTCCTTGTCAGGGCTGCTCTCAATACCTTTCTCCCACAGCCTTTATTGATAGCAGGGGGTTGCCCCAACGCTGGTGCAAGATTTTGCACTTGTTATTGTTCAAGTGTCCACTTCTTGAGCTGTTTCAAGTCTCCCTCTTGAACAGTATCCTGTTCTTCATGAGCTTGATGTCATTTGTAAACTGCTGAGGGTACACTCAATCCCATTCTTTATATCACTGATCAAGATATTAAGCAGATATTGAGATATTCCCAGTACAGACCCCTGTGGGACACCACTTGATGCTGATCTCCATGTGGATCTGGAGATCAGTGGGATATTGAGCCATTAAACTCTACTCTCCGGATGTGACAATCCAACCAATTAACATCCAGCAAGCAGTTCACCAATCAAATGCATCTGTCTCCAATTTAGAGAGAAGGTTGTGGTAGGGGACCATACCAAAGGTCATGCATCAGTGAATACTGGGAAGACTGCCTGAAACCCTTTCCAGTTATTGAGTGTTTTATCATGAATAACTGTTTAAGAAGTCCATCTAGTCATGTTTGCTGATGGCTTGGTGAATGTTCTATACGCCCAGTGCAGGCATCCAAGCACAATCCGTAGTCATAAATGAGCAGAGTGCAAAGGTAAATCCACCCTCTTGATTCCTCAGAGGCAGAAGTCATGTGCAAGCTTTCGCCAGCACATCCCAAATGCCTTGCCATCTGCTAATAGCAACAGGTCTTTTGACATTAGTATCACACTTGAAACACTGCATCTGTGGTGTGATGGCCAAATTTTCAATAATGTGGTTTAGTGATGCTAACAGTAGAAGCACTTTCCTATCTTATATAAAAAGCTAGAGGAGGCAAAGAAATGAATCCCTCTCTAGAGAAAGTGCTGGGGTTGCACAGGGTGTGTGGGGGTGTGTGTGTGTGTGAATACAAGTGAAACAAGAACTATTCATACACTTTGAGAGTGTTATTTCCCATCTCCTTCCTGTTTTTTGAAAGAATGTCCTGAGAGTATAAATTTTGGAAAGCAGTTCAAACAATGAGGTTATTCAAGCTGGCCTTATTTTTGCTGGCTGGTGAATGCCAGCACACATGAAATAGGTAAACTTCCAGCAGCCTGGATGGGAATCAAAATAATTAGAACACTTAAGAGATTTGTACCTTAGAGGCAAAGGTTGTCATCCTCCCACGTCCATTTTCATTCACATATCACAAAACTGTGTGGGAAAGGGAGGACTGAGTTAAGCAGTTTTGCATCTCTGAGTGGGCATCTGTCAGTGATAAGCAATTTTGATGGAACTTTGCTGCAGGGAATATTCAACAGTAATATATTCCTAGCTGTACCAGTGAATTTATTCATTATGAATGCCAGAATGAGAAAGCTGAATGAAGTCAAGGGAAATGAAGGAAAGGTTGTGGGGAGAAGATAATGAAAGGAAGAGGCGGAGGGTGGGGGGAAAAACAGTTAGCAGTGTAGGCACATATGTTTCAAAGCTTCTCAGATTTCCTGAAACTGAGCCTGACTGAAATGAGTAATAGTTAGAATTCAAACACAGTATCATGACAATCCAGGCAATTTTGGAAACCGCTTCCCCACAGAGTCTTTAAGGACTACTTGATGTTGAGGATTATGGTTGGAGGAACTAACATCTGCTGTGTTCACCCAAAGCCATGTATATGACTTCATATTTCCTCCTGTCTTCTAACAATGAAGATTTTACTATTTCTTTTTTTTTTTTTTTTTTTGTTTCATTTTATAATGTTTTGATTTGTGGAATCAGAGTAGAGCAAGTAAAAAACCCAAAAAATTGAATGCATTTGCTTGTTTTTAATATAGTTTTCTTTGTATGAATAAACTCTTAAATTAGAAGAAATTGAAATTCTTGAAAGGAAAATAATTAAGCAAGTAATGTTAAGTGCTTCCTACAGAAAAGACTGGCATCCTAGCATAAGATCTAAAATTAATTGTGAAATCTATTGTATTCTGTGCCTATGAGTATAGGCCTAAGCCATGAAAATCTTAACGTGAAATGAAACAGAAATACTCATGTGAAAAATTTCAAATTTTTAATATTTATTGTTATTTATATTTTTTATTAGTTAAATTTAATGCATGGCAGAAATAAGTAATTGCAAAGAATTAAATCAAGTCAAGCATAAAATTCATTTTTATAGAATGAAAATAAAAATTATTTTTAAAAATCAGGAAAATCTATGCTACCATATTCAAAGAGGGGAGCAAAATGTGTTCTTCTACCTTTCCAATCCCCCTGCATGAAATTATTTGCCAAACAAAATACTGGGCTATTAGAAACACAGTTTTGTAGAAAACAGTATGGTTTCAGGGATAAGTTCATTGCATGTACCCTGTAATGTACTCAAAAGCTATGATGTAAAATACAGGCAACCTAGAGTAATGAAGAAAAGTTTACTGCTCTTTTTTCTGCCTTAGAGGCAGAACCTGGTAGATTAAAGTTGTAGTAGCTTGACCTTTTCTCATGCTCTAAATTCTTATAAACTATATAGAACATTTTAAAGTTAAGTAATGGATGATATTATGTCTTTAATATTTAAAAAACCCATACAGCCCAGCATATGGAGGTCTGCAATATCAAATTGTTTTGTTCATGGATGATATAGTGATATTTGAAGAAGCAAAAGGAGGAAGTGTTTAGTCATCTTTTGAATGAATTCCATTTACATATAAAAATTCACATCAAAGTATGTCACTAAAGTTCCAATTGGCCAATCCTTTCTGCATCATTTAAAAGTAAAAATTTTGCTGAGATATATGTTCATACCTCTTTCTCCAGACTATCAGCATCTATAATCATTCTAAACAGTCATCACAGGACCTACTAGAGACTGTCCGTGTCTTGGATCTAGTATTTTGTGACAGTGGGAGGGATGTATATATTAATTTGTTCACTCAGTCTCACCTCACTATTGATAATTTTAATATTTTTCATAGTTAAAATGAAAGTGTTAGCAAAGGCAAAGGCACTTTCACTAAAGGAGAATAAAAAACTTCATCTCCCTGATTGAAGGAAGCTTTAATGGTAGGAAGTGGAACTATCAGCAGCATCAGACTCCAAGACAACATTTAGAACAAATCATCCAATTGCATACGTAGGAATAGTGGCTCTTGGCTGAATGCAATGAACAGGTTGTTGTGTTCCAAAGAGAGATTACATTTCATATACACTAAAAACTCCCTTGAGGTACAGTGAGAAAGATTATTTGCTCTTGTACTCATTGCACTGAAAGATTTTTAGCTGCTGGGAAAGAAATGTATTTTTCCTTCTTGTTTTATATTTTTCAAAAAATTATTTTTCTCTGAAGGACTGTTGGCCTCTGGCAAATTCTGAGTTTTAAAATACAGAGTCAGTAAATTAAATTCTGAGCCCACTGAAGGCAGCTGAGTTTTGCCATTGAAATCTGCAGAGGCAGGATTTTGCCTACTGTTTAGAAAACATAGCTTGCAGCAATCAGATAGCAACCGTTGCTGACATCTAGCAGAGAAAACACTAACTACTCAGCTGTCACTAGCACTCAACTGTTGCTTCTTCTGCCTGTGCAGACACAAGGGTTTTGTGACCAAAACCAGGCAAGTGCTCAGAAATAATCTGTGCTCAAATTAGCAGAAATCATATGGCCAAGCCATTTCTCAGCTTCAAGTTAAGACCCATTACATCCTCATATTTTCTCCTTCAGTGAGATGCATTAAACTCAACAAGGACAGAATCTGTTCAGCACAGGAGAGTAGGGCTTAACTCAGGACAGACTTCAAATACATACTGGTATGGTGAAAATCATGAATATTCTTGTGCAAAGTTATATAGACATGGTCCTGGCTTTGGGACACATAGCTAGATAGATAAGCCTTATCTATCTATGGGATAGTGCAAACACTTGCAAGAAAACTATCTTAGTGAGATTCCTTTATTGCCATTAAAGGAAAAACACAAAATCCAGATAATTTCATTTTACTTTATATTACCAGAACTGAAAAATACAAGAAGTTGTTCATCAGAGATTCAGACTCAGGAAGATGTGAAAACTGAGGCCTGTTTATGCTTTTTTACCATCTTGCTTTGTACTTTGTCTACTCTTCTTCTTATGCAAAACATCTGTTTCTACTGCTTTGTGGCCTCTTGGGTATTATAGCAGTTATTTTAAAGTACGTTCTGTGTATTGAAAGCATTCTGTGAGAGAATGGTTGAAAAACTTTAGAGAGAGGTCTTTTAAACTTAGTGAATATAGGGGTCCTTATCCGTAACCCTCAGATTAACAATGGTGCTCTTCTTTACATCATTTGTCCTTGAGGTATCTATCTTGTGTAAACTTCGGTTGCTGTGAGAGCTAATGATGCACAGAAACACTACTGCAAAGACAGAGCCCATTTTTATGAGGTAGGTCTCTGTTTTAGAGAGTACTATGTGTTGTGTGAGGTGATTATTAAAGATTCTATGAACCCTGAAATAAAATGATGAAAACTTGGTTTTCCTTTGAGAAACTTTTTTAAAATTCCAGTGGTTACATCTGAATTTGGGACCTTCACTAAAAAACTGGATATGGTTTCAGTGAAAGAAAATAAAATTCAAAACTTTAAATCAATATTCAAACTTGATTTATGAAAATATGTTTTTCGTCACACCTCTGGGACCCTAATCCTATTGTGAGGTATTAATTTTTCTTAGTTTTTTCCCCCCATTTATTTTCTAATTAAAAACCTAACAGAATTAAGAAAAGTTATATTGGTCCATGTGTGCAAATATGTATCTGTGTGAGTATGGGGACAGATAAATCACTCTGACAATGGGCATGGCTTTAAAACAAAGAGACTTTTGAGTTAATCAAACTTTGGAAGTCCTGAATCTTCAGCTCATAGTTGCTTTGACAGTGGAAATGTAATTCCTTAATATGGGCTGCCCTGTTTGTATGAACTGTGCAAGAGACATCTGTGTCTGTGAAACAACTCACCTCTTGGTTAGATTTTCACGGGATTTAATGTATCTAGCAGAGCTAGACTGATCTTTTCAGCTGTGGATTAACTTCACAGCTGGCCAGTATGCTAAAATTTAGTAAAGGCACCTGTCCTGCTGCCATTCACTTAATGGCAAAACTGTGGTATTTTTTCACAGGAACTGGATAATAATTTTACTCTTTATATTGTAATTAATCTGATGCTAGGTACTCTGCTCAGAGAAAAATCAACTATTTATTTACTCTAGAATTAATTTTCCAGTGTTTCACAACCTTTCATTAAACCCCGTGCATTTCTCTCGTATTTTGCCTTGTCCTAATCACGTATAAATTGGTACAGTGCAGTGTTTATCTTGCTAACAGCTACTCACTCAACAGAAATTAAGTGATTGCTTTTCTTTGTGATTTGTAAGCTCTTCCAGGCGTAATTTTGCTTTCTGCCAGCCACCCAAATTCATTTGTTAACATAGCTCCTTTTGCAGAATAACTATTGATTTAGAAATTCCCAATTAGAAAATGTGTATCCCCACTTTATCTTGAATGTGAATGTAGAGTGACTAATGTACTGAAATCATAGTATCAGGTCATATAATTTATTAACCTATAATGGTACTATTCATCTACATCAGGAGAGAGGTAGAGAATATTTCTGTTGACTCAGACCTTCGACCACTGGCAAACAGTATTCCGTAGATTTTCTTCCATCACAGCATCACATTTAGCAATGTCGCTCAGCATCTTGTGTCTGGAAATCTAATTTTTTTTGCCAGAGGCTCAACAAATCCTATTCTTTCCTTGAATATATACTCTACTGATAGATCACAGTTTAGTAGAAAAGTCTTGGGGGGAATAGATCAGTAGTCTATGAATATATGTCAGGCAGGATGGAATGACAGCCAATTGGCTTGATCCATCTAAAAGGTTATTAATTCACATCTCCATTAAAAAAAGTTGGCCCATGATACCAACTGTGTAAAGGACTGAGGACAGGGTAAAAAATGAAAGAACTAAGAGAACTATACCTGTCATTCTCTCTGTTGCAGGTCTTTTAATATTGGCACAAGAAATTTCCTTTTGTTGGTGTTCATTATTCTATGTCTGCAAAGAATCTTATATTCTCTGGAATTGATTATTTTAATTTCCCATCATCTGGTCTTCATGCACATTAGATATTATTTTGCTCATATAGCTTGAGGCTAGTTTCAAAATGAGTAATGGTTATTAACAAAATGCACGACTCCAATAGCTGCTTTCCTTGAAGTTTTATTCTGAAGGGAAAGAGAATTATGCTAACGTGAACAGCTTTACCTCTAGCATCAACTCTGGCTTGGGAGCTTGGGAAATGAGGTATGAAAGACCATTTCTTTGGCACCTAATTTTCTGGGAGAGATGTTAAACTAGGCAAAGGAACTTAAGTAGAATCTACTCTTTTGCATCTGTTTTGCAAGGGGAACAGAGGCTATCTGACCGAAGGAGGTTAGTCTTTCTTGGTTATGAGCTTGGTTTTGGTTTTGGTTTGGTTTGGGGTTTTTTTGTGTCCATGTCAGGTTTTTATTGCTTTTGCTTTTTTTTTTTTTTTTTTTTTTTTGGGGGCGGGGGGGTGGTTCTTTTGTAGTTTATATCTCCAATTCAGCAGTGATTGTACCATTAAAGATATTGAGGGGGGACAAACACACTAGATGGATGGGACTACTTCTCTGGAAGCATGTTAGGGAGGTGCACTGTCTGAGAAAGTTTTGGAGAAGGACAGGTGAGGGGACCCTGGTAGTATTCATGGAGCTAAGCAACTGCACTTTGTTGTGGCTCCAGAAGTCCAAGCAGAGTACTGTGAGACAACTGGCTATATTTTCCTGGCTATATTGATTGTGAACAAGAACTTAGATAGGAAAGTCTGGCCACTGGCAACCCTTCTCTCTCCCATGAGATAGAACTGAAAACTGACTACATGCAGCTTTTCTCTAAACGGCACAAAATGCAGAGATCTGAGGCACTTGAAATTAATCTGGTAACACCGGCATATGACACCACACATTAGTTCCCATAAGTCCCCTATTTTGGTAGACCTTTTTCATCTTTCTCCTTTTTAAATATTAGTTTGCCATTATTGCAAATAGTATTCAAGTAGGTTGATATGAAGTATTTCATTACTTTTTGCTGCACAACAGAATTTTGTTATTTCATAAAATACTTTTTGCTGTTATTTTGAATAATAAATTAGGAAGGGGAACATTCACTTTAAGTTTTCCTCCTATACTAATGTACAAGTTTCTTATTTAGGAAATCCAATCTGAGTTTGAATGTTTCAACAGAACTGTGTTATCATATTTAGGCCAGTTATTTGTCCAATACTTACTAACTTAGTGAAATCATTATCAGCCCAGCAAACAAAGTTCAAACAAAGAGAACTGCTCCATCTAGAGTTCCGTCTTGCACATAAGCTGATTAAATATTTTAATCAATGATTTTACTGGCTGTCATGGCGTGTACCATTAACTTTCTCTTACTTTAATTTTTCAATAATTTATATATATTACATCTATCAACATCTATCAACCTAGATGATCATCTATCATCTACTAACAACCTTAAAAACCAGTAGTTTATGTGAGTTGATGATCTCAAACTATTTATAAATATTTAAGGGAAAGGTATACACATAACAAAAGATAACTAATTTTGCAGTAGTTTACCACATGAAAAAGTGTTTTCCAGAGGTGAAGTGCACAGATTCTATTTTAAAACATGAAGATGATATTACTGTGATTATTATTCCTGTGATGATTATTCCAGTAATTTTATCAAAGCTAGTCTAAATTCAGTGCAAATTTCTTCAAATACTTATTTCACAAGTAAATTCCAGAGGGAGTGAGCTCCTCAGCATACAAAGGAATTACCAAAAACTATACTGAAATATACATATATAACTTGCTTTTAATTTATTCAAAGTACTTTTGGTTTTTATATTCAAATATCATCCCTGTATTGGCCTTCTCCTGATTTGCTTTATTCTGCACAGCATGTCTGAATACGCTGAAAATCTTTCTCACTAATTTATTTAATTTTTCCAAATTGAGATAACAACAAACAATTCTTTCTAGATTTCTGCTCTCACCTCTCCTCTATATGCTTTTCTCTTCCCTTTCTTTTTCTTCCAGTACATTTTTCAAATTAGATAGTCAAAACTGAATGCATTCATCAAAGTGAGAAAATTGGTAATTGCAGTTGAATTAGTCAAATCTTGTGCAATGCTGCATCAAGACAATAATTGTAGAAGGTGCTTTTGTACAAATCAAAAAAGCTGGTAGGTAAAAAGATCTTGCTAGAGAAAAATCACATAAAAATATATCAGTGTATAGTACATGCTGAGAAGTGAGGGGTGGGAAGATGTGAGGTGTATGCCAGCCAAGCCATGACAGCCACCTTTCTGCCTGCTGTCAGCCCATGCAAACAAGATGTGGTCTAAGCTGATTTAGCCCAGCCAAGCTGAACTGAATTACTCTGCAGCTGCAAAGAGCTATCTGTGTGTGAGCAGTAACCACAGAGCAGCTACAAATGAGAGCTTGTTTGCATTTGTCAATCACAGTGCTAAGTACAGCAAAGGCAACCCCTTTGCTGAGTCAGCTTGCCTGTTGTGTGCGCTGCTCCGCTCTCGCCACGCCGCTGCTGCTGTCCCTGGTCTAGAGCTCACTTCTATCGTAGTGCTGCACAGCAGTTCCCCAAATCCTGCCTCTCCTGTCTGACAACCTTACTTTATTTGGTCTTATCACAGCGTGACTGGAGACAGAAACTTGAGTTTCTTGGACTAAAGACAGAACTTGAGTCCATTCTGAAGGTGGGAAATAGTCTAAGCAGGGTCCAGAAATAAAGATGAAAAAGACTATATGAAGTTTCCTCATTGGGATAGTAGAAGATGAACTATAAATACACCTATTGGAATAAATCTGCTGAATTTTAGGGCCTGGATGTTCAAACAGAGATTGATCAAAGCGCCTGTTAATTTTTCTAAATGCCCAAGGCCTGATGGAAGTCCAAGTAGTTATTCTAAAACACTGGACACAACGTTATTCATAGTAAAGGCATCTCATCTTGGATTTGTAAACTCGTGAAAAGATATACTTGAGTTATACAATTAAAAGTGTCACAGCACTTCTTGCACTATTTAATCTTGTTCTTAATTGAACTCAATTAATTGGATATGGATGCCTGTGCTGTCTTTGACACCAGTAGGATATCAAACTCCAAATGTATGTACACATATACATATACATATACATTTGAAACAAAAGGTTTTTTACTCTCAAAGAGGTATTCACCACTGGGAACAAAACCAAGATGACTGACAGCTCCTTCAGGTTCGTGTGGCTTCCCCAGACAGAGCTACTATGGTGACCACACAGTGCTAAACTCTGCCCCTTCTGTGTAATCAGGATAATGCCTCATCCACACCCACTGAATAAATACGGGATGCCACATCCCTTGAAGTGTTCAAAGCTGGGTTGAATAGATGTCTGAGAAACCTGATCTAGGGAAATGTGTACTGCCCCCAGCAAGCCTGTTGGAGCTAAACAATCTTTAGGGTGCCTTTTAACCCAAACAAATATATGATTTTATGATTCTATGAATTATACTTCAGACAAGCAATTAGCTGACCAATCTTTACAATGTTTCCAAAAACAAAACTGAAAATGCCTTAAGCTTTGCTTCTCTCTCTCAGGGTCATTGGCTAGTAAAACAGCATGTAGACAAATCAAGATAGAATGGCAAAGATTAAACCAAATACTGAAATATGCAGGTTGTTCTTCAATGTTTCTATGGAATATATTCCTGGAAATTACGGCCTATTTTATATACTGAGTAAAAATCAAGTATTAACTTTATTTCAGTACACATTTTTTAAGGCAAGAATAGGTATGTGCAAGTTCCAGAGAAATTAAGAGAAAAAGAAAATCCACCCTACTCCTGTTTAATTCTATGTAAAAAATTCAAGTGACATGTTCCTGTTTTTCTTGGAATTATTCTATTATGGATACGTCTAAACATTTTCGTGAAGAAACGTACAAATCGGTAAGCAGGAGAAAGTAGGAAAAATTTATATGACACTTCAACAAGACTGATAGAACAGGACAAGTCATGCTTAGATGCCCAGGCAAATAGCAGCAGTCTGAATTTATTTTTTTTCTTCCTTTAAATTTAGCTTACTCTACACTAGATCAAAATACTGTCTGGAAAAATGCCAGCCTGTGGTCTTTTACAGATGATGTCATTGATGTTTCAAAGAACTTTTGCAATAAAACAAAAAAATTATCTGCAGTTGAGCCTACTTGCATTATATTTGCTTTATGAAGTAGTGCCACATGTGAAGGAAAGCACACACACACTGGTCACAATATATTGCCAAAACTGTTCTGAGGAAGCCAGCTGGCAGACTGATTTTCTTTAAAGAACAAAACAGAAAGGTTTGTCTAAGAAAGAATCACATAGGACAAGACGAATCTCTGTGAAGTTGCTTGCAGTTGTAAAATATGCCTGGTTTCCTGGCTCAGAGACAAGGTTCAAGTGAGCCTCAGACTGAATTGTCTCTCTGGGAGACTACTGCTTCCCCTGAAAATGGGTTGTAAGACTTGTGAGAATATGTTCAGATAGATTAGAAGCTGCTTCACCAGTTTAAATATCTAGTTTATAACGAATACTTTAGGCTCACTTCAACCATCCTATCATTCCACAAAACATCTGCTTCAACTTGACACTGAGATACAGGGCACATTTTGAAGAGACACTTTTCAGTAATTTAGTTCTAAATAAAGTCATTAGTATGGGTAGTGAATCCAGGAGGGAAGTTCACTGTAATATGATCCTCCTCTATTAATTGAATTATTTTTTTCAACTGTTCATTTAATCTTTGATACTTATTTTGACATTACCATTGGGTAGAGAGTGGAACCCTCTCCCTGCTCAGGGACAAATAAGCCTTTCAAATATATTTTACAATCACTAGCACATTCTCTAGTAATAGCTAATAAATATACATGAAAAGAAGTGGCAATGAACCTGAAGAAATACAGACATGGGCTGTATTCAATCTCTGGGTCACACCGCCCTTGTGGTTCATGGTAGAGAAAGAATTATTGATGATTGCTACTGATTGGGCTAAACTACAAATGAATCCCACTTTGAAATCTGCTGTAGATAGGCAGGCTTAAGAAAACAGAACTTATAAGCACAATGAAGGAAATGTACAATAGGTGAATGCATCCACAGTGGGCAGCTGCAGTGCAATTATCAGTTGAGCTAGAGAGCTCATCTGCTGAAAGGAGGGAGGGGTGTGCAGAGGAGACTGTACAGGCTAGATCAATGGGCCAGGACCAACAGTATGAAATTCAACAGGGTGAAGTGCTGGGTCCTGCCCTCGGGTCACAAAAGCCCCATGCCGGACCACAGGCTGGGGGCAGAGTGTTGGAAAGCTTCCTAGAGGAGGAAGAGGACCTGGGGGCGCTGGTTTGCAGCAGCTGAACATGAGCCAACACGTGCCCAGGTGCCCAAGAAGGCCCAGGGCATCCTGACTCATGTCAGAAGCAGTTATTGCCATGAAGACCAGGGTATTGATTGTCCCTCTGTACTCAGCACTGGTGAGGCAACACCCTCAATTCCTGCGTTCAGTTCTGGGCTCCTCAGTTCAAGAAAGACCTTGAGGTGCTGGAGTGTGTCCAGAGAAGGTCAACAGAGCTGTTTGAGAGTCTGGAGCACAGGTCAAATGAGGAATGGCTGATGGAGGTGGTGTTTTTCAGTTTAAAGAAAAGAAGACTGGGGTGAGACCTTCTGGCTTTTTCCAAGTTCCTGACTGGAGGGTGTGGCAAGAAAAGGATCAGCTTCTTCTCCCAGGCAACCAGTGACAGGACAAGAGGAAATGGCCTCTTTCTGTGCCAGGGAGGTTTAGATTAAGGAGTACATCAGGAAAAAGAGGGATTAAGGATTAGGAGGAGGTTAAGGCTTGCAATGGGCTTCCCCAGGAGGTGGTGGAGTTGCTGTCCCTAGAAGTGTTCAAGAAATGATTACAGTTTGGTCAGTTTGGTTTACATGGTAGTGTTTGGTCAAGGGTTGGATTCAATGATCTTGAAGGTCTTTTCTAACCTTAATATAGGTTGGAAAGGTCTATAATAATATTTGGAGTCTATAACAGTATTCCCCCTACATACTATGAAGATGGTGAAAATATTTACTGCATGTGCAACCAGATCCTGTTTTAAAAAAAAGTGAATGGTAATAAAGAAAGCAAGTTTTCAGCAAAAGGAGTGTGGATTTGACTCAGATGATACCAATATTGCATGAGCATTCATGCCAGAGGCAGAGGTTTAGAGGTGGGGAACTGTCACTGGGGATGTGCTCACGGGTGCTGTCGGGATAACCCTAAGCACTTTGTGCGTCGCAGTAAACCTATTGCCATATTAATGCTGGTGAGCTACCACACACCTGTAGTTTTGTCCACATGGCTTTGCAGCCTTGTCCCCAGGCTGCAGGTCATGTATGCTTGGCATTGCCAACTTTTTGCTGACATATTGTCAGTGCATTATGTTGATCAGTAGTGCTCTAATACACCAGGGTTCTTTTCAACACCAGATTCATATAATAGTAGAAATATCTGTTATGTTAGAACCATAGCTTAAAAATATTACAGGTTGCTAGCCTTCTATGTTTGTGAATAAAAGTTCAAAAAGCTAGTGTTAGAAGTTACCAGTCAAAAAATAATGAAAGATATCCAATTAGTTATTTATAAACTTAAGAATTTTTAAGTAGAATTGGGGTATTCTAAGAGAAGATTAAGCAATATAAAATGAAGTAATATTTAATTCATTGGAATTCTGGATTCATTACCCTGCATAATGGTTGATGTCTTTCTTACATTCATGAATTTCTGGGATTTTCAAGACAATTTAATCTGGTATGGATTGAACGGGAAATGAGTGTCAGTCTCACCCTCTGAGCAAGCATAACAAATAACCCACTACCAACATCTTGTACACCATGTAACATTTTTAGAAATTGTTCCATGGTGGTATACAGTTGCATTTATTCATCCTAACTTGCAGCACCTGTTGCATTTACCAAGTTTTACATTTATGTGTTTACAGCACAAGGCTGGCAGTCTTTGAACAGCCTCTCTAATGTAAAAAAAGACTGATGAAAATGCCTGCAAGCAATTAGCAGGACTCTCTATTTATAATGTCAGCAACATCAATTTTTTCATTCCTAGTAGAAAAAATGAGTTTGATGTAAACTGAACAGGAACTGTGACTGCTCAGCCTTGCACTAAATGGACCTTAAGAGTATTATTATTATAACCTTGGCATATGCATCAAAATCCCTGTTCAAGGCAACTATGAACGCAGCACTAGATTTAAATAAATGTCATACTTCCCAATGTCAGTTAATCATTTTGCAGTTCCTTGCTGCTCTGCTTACTCTAATGTGTTTCAGCAACATCTAAAATTATAAATTCATGCCTCCCACCTGTTATTTGAAATATGTTAGACATATTGTAGACCTTGAGTTTGAAACTCTGGTGTAATTATCTCACACAAACTAGTCTGAGTCATTTGTACTGTTCAGGAAAGACAAACACATGTATTGATGCAGCATGTTTGAAACGTTTAAACTTGTCATCTTAAAGTGAATGATAGCAATTGGTTTCCAAGAAAATAATGAAAAATTATTCTAGAAAACCTAAACAGCAAACCAACTGCAAAAGACGTTTGTTGGACAAGTAGAACAATGTAGAATTTGTTTTCATAAAAATGATATACCAGTGATCCCAGGAGGCCAGATGACATAAATTCAAAAGTATCAAGCCTGTAATACCAGATTTCTTTAATTTGTAAAATTCCACTGAAAATACCTGCATAATCAAATATCTCACTCTTGGTATCCAAATCAATGAGCTGAAAATTGAGGGTAAGCTTGAGTCTCTGTATTGGGATTGCATGGCTAAACTTTGATAATGATGGGACTGTAGGGGTAGCTCCTATGAAGAGATGCCAGAAACTTCCTCCAGGTCTTCCTCTGTCCCTGACAGCTCCAAAGTTGGATATTCCTCTGGAAAAGGCTGAGCCAAATCAGAAATGGTGATAACGCTTCTGTGGTAACATATTTAAAAAAGATAACAAAACCCCCAACATTATTGCTCAGATATAATTGTGGCCAGAGGGGAATGGGATGAGAACATGTGAGAAGAACAACCCTGAAATGAAGAAGGAGCTGAGGACAATATAGATTGTGTAATATTTTTATACCTTCCCTCCAACATCCCTTGGTTATTTAAAACTAAGGAGCAACTGTAGACTTTAATCCAAAGGGTAGCATCCTCTCCATAGTGTCCAAAGGCATAGCTTTTTGCCTTGGAACTATTAGAAGACATGAAACTATTAAACACAGAAAATGATAGCCAGAAAAAATCAGGAGGAAATAAAAATGAAAGAAACAGTATTAGCAGTCTACAGAGCATGAATATGAAAGGAAAAAAAATTACTCCCAACATCAGAAGGGGAAGAGAAGGCAGGGAGAAGGAAAACCAATTAGAGCTATGATGTCCTTGATTATTTCCTTTCCAGTTATTCCTTAAGTAACCCACATTCTGGCCAACATATGAAACCATTTAAGGTAGAACTTGGAAAGTAGACTTCAGTTCTCATACAAAACCCTTACTCACTGCCCTGAGAATTTTGTCAGAAGAATACAAGCATAATAAAAGCATGCTTCTGCCCACCAGCTGGAACTTTTAGCTCTTGATCCACTAGAATGACATAACAGGAGAAAGAGTTAGACTTTCCCTCTCACTTTGAAGAAAACATATACTTCTATGGAGTTCAGTGACCTAACAGTGTTTCTCTTTGAAAACTGGCAATCCTAAACCACATTCAGATGTAAACCACACTCATTGCATACAGAAATTCATCTCTCAGTTCTCAAACTTTTAAAGCTTTTCTTTTTCAATTACCTGTTCAATATGGAACATTTATTCTTCCTTCACTGTAATGGCAGGACATAAATGTAACTTACAAGGAGTTTCACACTTTGTCTGAAAGCTAAACAAAATCTATTGCTTTTTAAAAATTACTAAAGTCTGGGACAGCTGCTATTACCCCTTGAAGCTAGAGGATGTGTCCAGGTTAAGTGTCCATTCTCAGTGTTCAGGTGGGAACTGGAAAATATTAATGTGATCTGTGTGAGAAAGAAGTGCCTCTGAAATATTCAAAACAATATTATGTAATCAGTAGAGGAAGATTTGAAAAAGATTTGGTTCAGAGTGTATACATAAAAAGTGTGGTAATTTTCACATGGATGATAATTTTTAAAACACATTGTAGGAGAAATATGTAATATCCAGATTTACCTCAACAGAAAATTTAGACAAAGAAATTCCTAGAGAAACTTTTATCAGAATGTTTAAAAGGAGTGGTTTGCTGTGGGTTGTCACAGATACTATGTCAGAATTCTATTTCAAGGTAAAGCATAAGAACAAATAACTTATTTGCCTGAGAAATGTCTTGGTTTAACACTCTGAATTTGTAATTTCCATTTTAATTTTGCAACGACCTATTTTTTAAATGTAAAATACCTGAACTCCAAGAAATCTGCATCAAAACACAGTATTTTCAAAAACTTGAAACAAGACAAAGTTTTTTTTTAATTTCAAGAATAGAAAGGAACATTTTTTCTGAAGTAGGAAATTTTAGATATCTTATTGTCATAAGAAACCCCAGTTTTTAAATCAGAAGTTGTTTACCAAACAAATCTTCCAAGCTCTCAGCAATCCTATTACCAATTAGAGAAATATGAGGAATATTAAATTGTTGCAGGTGTTTATTTGCTATTTACTGTTTTGATTTGACTATATATGTTTTAATGGATGACAGTGACAGAAGTGGAGGGAACCTGGGAAGAACTGCACCAAAACTTCTCTACTGAAGCTTACCACCAGACTCCACCTATGTAAAATAGATTCCACAATGTAAAACATGGGAGAAGACAAAAAAAGTGGAAGCTTTTAGCTGTCTCACTGCTTTCAAAAATGACTCCCTAGAATTCAGCTCACAGATGATACATTTTTCATGTACCTTGGCTTTCAGGACAAAGGTAAAGTACCTCTAACTTACCAGCTTGGTAAGGCAGGGTGAGGATAGCAGTCATGGGGTATGCAAACCCAAGTGCGCCAGCTCCCCAGACCAAGAACGGTGTCGTGGACACCCAGGTGGCTGCCACACCCTGCTCTGAGTGTAAGGAGGGGATGTTCTTTTTGCACACCTTATACCTCACCTGTCACACTCTGTAGAGCTCAGGAGAACCTCATGAGAGCAATGAGCCCTCCCTTATGCACACATAATTTTCACCTCCAGTAGGTAGGAACTGGTGTGAAAATTTTGAATGTTCATATTCAATGACAGCCTCTGTAAGATATTTGGTAGCATTCTCCAGCCTTCTGTACACTTTCTAAATATCAGTACTGGATGTGAATATGGGCTGGCAGCACAAACATCTCCTCCCATCCAATAAAAACACATTTTCTGTTGTTTTGGTGTATGGGGAGGCTCTGTAGTGAAATCTCTCAGATCCAACTGTATGAACCAATTGGTCTCAGTAAAGTTTTCATGACTTTATACCTACAAACAAAATAAAAACTGTTAAATTTCTACCTTCATATATTTATTTAAGAACCTAAAGGTGTTTATATAAGAAACTAATTGAGTGAACTCCAATTTTCTTATCTGCAATTACATTCTGTACATCTGACAGTAGGCCTATTTCGAATTCAGCTAGCATTGTATCACAGAATAGCAAGGCTCCACCAAACTAATCTTGTTATTAAAAACCATTTTAATGTGAGCATTCCCAAAAGCATGCCCTCAAAAATAAGGCTTGTTCAAAATTTCCATTTGTTCTGTGGTGTTCTTTAGTCTTATTTCATTTAGCAAGTATAAACAATGAGCTGCAGTATACTTGCAAGATATCATTCAGTTTTCAGTCTTGGGAAAAAAGATCTTATATTACTGGAGCATGTCGGGAGAAGGGCAACAAAGCCTACACCTTCAACAAAGCTGCTGTAGGGTCTAGAGAGTAAACCCTAAGAGAAGAGGCTGAGGAAGCTGGGGATGTTTAGCATGGAGGTGGGAAGGCACAAGGGAAACCTTACAGCTCTCTACAACTACCTGAAAGGAAAGCAAGATGGGTGTTTGCTTCTTCTCCAGGGCAACAGAACGAGTAGAAATGGTCTCAGCCTACACCACAGGAGATTCACAATGATCAGGAAAAAGTTTTTCACAGAAAGGATGGTGAAGCATTGGAAGAAGCTTTCCAAGGAGCTGGTGAGGTCACCACCCTGAAAATGTTTAAGAAATGACTGGACATGGTATTTGGTGCTTAGGTTGTATTGGTGTGCCAGTGTTCAGTCAAAAGTTGGACTTGGAGGTCTTGGAGGCCTTTCCCAACCTTAATAATGCTATGATTTTGACTTTTCTATATAAGGCTGTTTTGATATTTTTCTGTATAAGACTCTAACTGACATTATTAAAGAACATTGGGTATCTGATGCTTCAGAAATTGAAGTGCATGTTCTAAGCAGTTGTTTAGTTGCCTTAAAGTTAGTAACACTCCTATAAGAAAATAGCATTAATACATATCGAGAAGATAATTACAGAATTTTAGGCAGAAACACACATCCATATGCTATAAAATCATACCGAAAGTGACTGAAAACTCTCCAGGTTTTTTTTTTCCTGGGACAAAAGAGAATGAAGACAATACCACTCTCAAAGTGAAACCTAGTCTGTCAGCATGCTCCCAAAATTTCCACAGTTCAAAAGGTGTTTTAGAAGGAATTGGATAATGTACCTTAAAATAGAATGGTCTGTGACCTGAGATCGAATCTTCTTCTGCTGTGGTAATATCACTTCTGCTCTCTGTTGTTTCACTTAATAAAATCCACTTATGATCAGTGACTCCCTTGAAATCAATTTATATAAACACACATTTTTAGACTGGTACTATGTAAAGGTGGCACCATTCCACTGTGTAGCACAGCAAGCTGAAATCTGTGCAAAAGGAATAGCCATAATGTATAGTTGAAAGAGCTAGAGAAGATACCTATGAACATAAAACCTGACAGAAAAATAAAATTTAAAATATCAATTAAAATAAAGCTTTGGCAGAATTCTTGACTTTATTTAAAGTAGTAAATTCTATTTATTATCAAATAAAGAAATCCTTTACTGAAGAATAATTAAACCATTAAATTATAATCTTCATAATTTTCAAATGAGAGTTTTCTGTACCCTTCCCACTTGTCAGACGTCAATAATATTATCTGGATAAAGGACATACAGAAATAGGGGAAAAAAAGAAAGACTTAAAAAAAAGAGTGAGAAAGGCAAAGACACAAGTAGGAAGGGTCTTTGCAAGTAACATCTTTTTTTTTAGAAGAGTAACAGCCAAAGTATATGATACTGCCCATGCACAGATTGTCACAAACTAATATTCATCATGCATATATATGAAGTTTGAAAAATCTTATACATTTATAGTATGCTAAATACAGCACACTATTCAGAAGTTCATTAGGTCCTTTGAAACACCAAAGAGTCAAAATTTTCAACACAAGTTTGCCAGTAAAGGTTGTTTTGATATAATGCTGACTGAATATATTGTGAGAACTTCATAATAGGAAAAAGTTTTGCACCATTAAAACCATGAAATTTACTGTCTAATTGAATCTATATGAATATATTGTTGTCTCCATTATTTTTTTAAGGAAAGTACACACTATCTTTTTAATCTAGTGTTTTTGAAAGAGGATAACATGCAAAAAGGTAAGTAGAAAATCTGTCACCTTTGCTTGAAACCTCTTTGAAATTCAGAATCACTGATTGCTCTCTATAATGATATTTTTCTATTGATGTCAAGTATGTCCATAAAAAAAAATAATTACACTTTTAAATGCATTTAAAGTTGCCCAAATAAAAACCTGTTCTACACTGTCAAAAAGCTCTTCTGTCAACAATATTGGTACTGACAAGGAATGGAAAATTTTATCTGTTCCTCATATTCTCACATACTAACTAATCTTGATACATATTCACAGGGGATTAAAAATGCAATAAGTTTCAATCAATAAAGAAAGGACTGCTATATTCTTATTTTATGAACTATCTTATTGCTGCATAATAATTTGTATTTATCTTTGAAATTTGTGGTTTTAGTGAAGAAAGCGGTAATGTTTCATAAGGTCCCAAATAACTATGAAATGAGCAGATGATTTTTAAACATTACTGAAAGAAGACTGATTTGGAGAAAAATTGTATCTTGTATATCTGTAAGCAGACACACACTCAATATTTCCCAAAAGTCTAGCTTTTCCTGGAGACCCAGCTGTACATTATAGTACTGTCTTATGCTGCATTATCTTATTCTTTTGAGGGAGTTTTACACTTCAGTTTGCAGCTATATTTATTTTTATTTAAAGATGTATCTCTTAAATTAAGACCATCATTGTCAAAATTCCTATGTGTATTAAGTGATATTAAGTCGTACTGCTACAATCAACTCAATAATATATATGCATAAATAAGTGCAATAGTAGTTTAAGAACTAAACCTACATGCCTATTCCCACATATATCTTTATATATATAAAAATATATAAATATTTTGTTACAAAAAAGTTTAAGGAACAAAAGTGACTGTGAACAGACTATGAAATTGAGTAAGTTTTGGGTTAAACTCATAAAGAGGTCAATATTGAGGAGAGATTATTTTAACTGATATGAATATTTCATGGAGTGTTTTTTAGAAAATATCACTCTCTAAAGCAGCATAATGAACAAGTGAAGTGCAACTGTTTTGAACTGACAGTAATCTATAGGATTTCAGCAAAAAGTCATAACAATCTGCCTTTCTGTGGCAAATTTCACTAGTAGTTTTTTCAGTAAAGTGTAAGTACATATCATAAACACCATCACATTTCAATTACTCAAATTTTCATCTCCAGTATTTAAGGACTGTATAAAATACTGAACTCTGATTTTTTTAAACTTTATAGGATAAATTAAAATGCAGCAGATGTCTAAATTAAAGGTGTTTTCATTTCAGATTGAAATTTTCTTACAGACCATTCGTCTTTCCTTCATTATTCCTGTCTGTGTGCACACGGAAATAGCTGGAAAAGATTTGAAAAAATACACGTTGTGGTTTGTAAATGTGTCTTGCCAGCTTTGAGCTTGTCTGTTTGTCCCAAACCTCTCTAGTTCAACAATCATGTCCTGCCAGATTTGGCTTTCAAAATTAACATATTTTGTATATGACATATGTTTGAAATTAGCACAAAATGCAGCCAAGAACTGGAAATTAACAAGGAAAAAAGTTATTTTAGCTAACATTTGGGAGCCAGGAAATACTTTGTTGGCTTAAAACATTAGGACAGGCTATTGTCTATTAAATTAAATAAATTCAATATGTAGCCTACAAATTGTCATCACCACACTGTCTGTTTTGTTATACATGCATCATTTCTCCCCTTTTTTCACATGTACATTTGATGTCTGTGTGTACTTTTGTAGCTATAGATGAAGAAAAACATCACATATGCCTCTCATGTTAAAAGTGGCTGTAAAGACTTGAAAATCTTGCAGTACTGTCAGAGCCAAAAATTTCTGCTTCTCATTAAGAACTGGCATATTGTTCTTGTCACACATATGCATTAAGCACGCCACTATGGTCACTGGGTTCTAATCTTCATTGCTGCTGCTCATTTGGAAACAAAACAGCATTTTCTTTTGTTTGTGCAAGACCCCTGGGCATAAAACCTGGGATCCTTCTTCTCCATCTTAGCTGAAAATAATATTATATGCCAAGGTTATTGTCATCTCCTGAATGGCCCCAGGCATTGGGACCTCCTAGGGACCACAGCTAGAGGAGAAATAGGGTGTGTAGCAGGATATTGCCTCTGCATCCTGAGTGCCATGACTGGGGCAGAGGAGAATCATGAATGGTGGCACACCCGGGGCATCCAAGCCCACACTGATGGGCTGGCTGCACCCTCTAAACAGCTTGACCAAAAGTTCTGATCTTTGCAGAGGTGGGCTTATTGTTATTTGAGGAATATGAATAAAAGAGTAGCTTACTGTCATGAATAGGCTGCTTAAAGAATCACCATCAAGGGTAATGGCAAAAAGCAGATTTTAATATAAATTTATGGAAAAGAAACTTTTAACAGAGCTTGATGGAAAAGTTCACTCTATTGCTTATGACCTAGATGAAGCATATATAGGAAAATGTGATTAGAATTAAGTAAGAATGATTTACCTAGAGACAGAGGTTACAAAAGATTAAGGGTGCAAAGGATATGGATGCAAAAATATAAGGTTACAAAAGGGTTTAGCAGCACTTAATCATTGACTAATTTAATAGTTACAAAGTGATTCAACAGGATTTACTACGATTATGACAACAACTTGATTATAGATCCACAGTGACAACATTCATACCATAATCAATTCACACACACAGAGGCACAGAAATTTATTCATCTACATGAGTAAGTGTGCAAAGGTACCCATCAAAAATTTCCCTGAGGTTCAGTGAAATACTCATGTCAAATCTCTTGATTTTTCTCTGCAGGCATGGGTTGTGCCATAAAGAGTCAGCCTACTTCTCACTGTTAGCAATGGTCTTCCAAGTACATGTGTAAAAGTATCACAAACAGGAATGATGGTGAGCTCCAAGAATCATCCCACTTGGAGTTACTGTGCAGCCAGTGGCAGCCTAGGAAAACTCAAAGGGCGTCTCTTAAGACTGCTCTGCACAGGATAACAAAGTGATTTGCTTTAGTCACCCGTAAGTTTCTATCCTTCCTGTATCTCAAGTTAGTAACTACTGGAGGGTTGGGTTTTTTATAAAAAATCCAGTAACAATGGTGTCATTTCACTTGGACTACAATTCAGACAAATGATTTACCAAGGATAAGAAAGTCAACTGCTTATCCTTTGTTCCCCACCTTGCTCAGGCAGCTGCTGCAGTCAGAATTGTTCCCATCTTTGTCATGCAAAATCTCCTGGTAGGGAAAGGAGCGCTCAACTTGTTCAGTCAAAGCTTTTCAGGAGCTACTGAGGCTGTAGAGCAGGCCCAATGTGAAGGGGGAGAGGAGGCGCCACCATAATCCACCCTATGACTAAAGATGATCCATTGCATTCCAGGGAGTGATGGTGTGGTTGCCTCTTTCCTCTGTGATAGTAAACACATTAAAGCCATATTACAATTGTGGTTTTAGGGGAATGTTTGATTGAGATGCCTAATTGTATGGATTTTGTTAAACATAGCTGTCTGGTATTACATGTGTAATAGTGTGAGTAAGTTGTTGGAACCATCCACCTGCCTAACAATTCTCCAAACTCTAACATAGAGAGTAATATTAAATAGCAAGCATGCTCTCTACTGGTCCCTTCCAAACTTTGATATTCTGTGATTCTGTGAAAACTGTATGACTATAGTACTAGGCACCTCAAATTTGGTGACACAACTAAGTTAAATGGAGTTGCACTGGTTTACATCACAAGTTACACCTTGCGTATTCTGACTTAAACAAAATTCAAATCTTTACCAGTGTATTCTAATGAATGCACTGCTTCAGTGTCATCCCTTGTTAATAACACTTTGGAGTATAAAATGCACAAGTTTGCAAAAAAGTGACCACAAAAGATCCCAAAACCCTATAGAAGAGCATAAAATATTCTTTGTTTATATTTGCTTGTTTCCCCCAATGCCAAGTTTATAGTCTAAGACACCAAATAAATACATAACCAGAATACTACTGGCTTTGTAGGGGATGAAGAACAATGTAAATTTTGAATTATGCATCTCAACAATTAAGTGCCTCCAGTACAATTAAAAGCAAACTATTTTTATTAAAATTAGATCAGCTGATGGTGGGAAAATAATCACTCTGTAAAAACTGGAAAAAGTGCCGGAGTCCATGAATTACATCCACCCACAAAAAAAAATTAAATCTTCAGAAGAAATGTCAAGACCTGGAGGCACTGACAAGGTAAATCCAGCTCCATTTGCCTACACAACTGACTGCAAAATGTATGACTTGCCTCAGCTCTTCTATTACATATATAATTATCAGCTACAAAGTGTTGATGCAGTTATTAGATATACCTGTACAGGCAATAGGAAAAATAGCTGTATCAGTTAGTGTATGTTACGAGTATGAAACATTTGGTATAAAATCTTTTCCAAATCTTTTTTCCCAGCAGCTTGCCTTGGGTATGAAGCTGTGCCAGCTTTGTTCTTGCTCAATGTATGTAGATGAATCATTGTGGGGATTCTGTTTGTTGAGATATTTTAATTAAGAGCTTGCGCTTATCTACTTTGTAAGAAAATGATTTTTGGTTAAATCCTTTACTCACACAGGATTAACCCATCTATGAACTGCAGTCAGTAATAGAAGGGTTTCACACTTTGGTCAGATAGAACAAGTCAGTTCATACTAAAGCCAGTTTGGAACCTTCATTCTCTACCATGACCCCACAGCAGCGTGTTTTCTAGATATGGAGGACACAAATTTTGTCAGAAATACAATCCAGGCCATACAAAGCAACAAAAAGGCCTTAATACATTTTAGGGATGCTAAAACCACAGTCTGAAAAAATATGATTTTGATTTTTTAAAATTTAAAGAGCAAGTTTAGCAACTGCTCTATCTTATTTTCAGAGAGTATATAGACATTGTGAATTTTCCTAATGCAATACAGTAGTTTCTAATACATTATGCAAAATTATGTTTACTTCACTTCCTGAACTCAAATGGCATGCTGAATTTTTGGCTTCAATTCATTGAACTCCTATTTCTACTTAGAAAGATTTATCTTTTCATATGGAGTCTTAAGGCAAATTCTACCACAGCAGTTGCCACACAATTTTCGCCATGTGCTATGTATTTAGTTCACCCAGAGCCTACTTCAAAGGACTATAATTTGAGCATTACATCACTTCTGTCATTCTGGAATTATCTGAGGCCTGTTTTATTTTCCATTTCTTTTTCACCCACCCACACTAACTTATTAATACATAGGAGAGTGCATGTGTCTGTTTTATGCTCTGATTACCATCTTGCTTGAACTGCTGGTTTTGCATATACAGTAAATTCTAAGAAGATGGGCTTAGCAAAATGTGAAATAGCAGGATGACAATGCAGGAGATGTTTGGATAGATTCATAAGAAATAGTCAGATTTATTGGCTCCTCAATATTTCTTATTTTGAATTTATTTAAATCTGTGGCTCATATATCACTTATGAAATAGTGACAAGCAGCTTATGAATCAGCCAGTCTGCTATCAACAAACTGTTATGAGCTCATTATCAAGCTGATTTGGGGGCACACCAAACAGATTCCAGCTGGATTGCACAGAGTGAATTAAAAGTTGTCCAAAGGTTCTGTTGAAATGTTATTCAAGGAGCTGTCTGCCCTCTTTGATTCACACTTGGGCAGAGCTTTTTTGTTGTTTATTGTTTGTATGTTATTTCCTGAAATGGAAATCTCTGGGGAAAAAAAAATGTTGAAATTCCATTTCTGACTCAAGCATTCACTATATGGAGGATATTTGCACCCTGTGAAATAGCTGTGCTATCCTGCCCACAAAGATGCAAGTGTCTGGGACTACTGCAATCTATGTATTAAGGACTGCAATGCAGCACCAAGGTGCTCCTGATGGCCCAACATATTCCAGTATTTACAGTCTATCTACATTCCTGTTTTTCTTAAACAGCCGTGACTCTCTCTGATGGGATTCCAGAGCAGAAGAGATCAAACACTTAGAATTACACAAAACTTTTTTTAGCATAACAGGATCTCAGAAAGAGGATTCAATGGATTTGAGTACAAGACAATGGCAGTCCTTCACAAGGGCTGCAGGGCATGGTTGATAAGGTGTAGAGCAACTGAAAACAGGGCTTGTGGGCAGCTGTTTTCTTCATGGTCTGTAACAAATGAAGTCCCAAGTCAGCACTATTGTATGAATGGCAATTTCAATCCAGTGAACATTCTAGAAGGGCATGTTTTGAGACTTTTTTAAACACCAAATGTCTCAAGAATTTCTTGTTATTAAAATGTGGTTTAAGTTACCATGTGGGTGCTGCCCAAGGGTAGCTGTACTAAGCCTAATTGAGGTTATACTTTCTATGTCATAATTCAAGGCAGCATCAGGCTTGGAAAAGGTACAGCTTATCTCTAGGTATGCTAGGGAACATTATCAGTGCAGGTGCTCTGAGACACATTTACCCCAGTCCAAGTACCTCTGATGTGGCACGTGACTTGGCAAGACACAGGAAGCCAGATTTTCAAAAATATCTAAGTACCTGTGGTACCAAATGGGACTTTCCAAAGTTTTCTTAGACCGTCAAAGACATTAAAAGTATTCAGGCACTTGTCAAACTCCCAGTAAGAGACAACCTGTGTCTTAGGTCTTAGTCTGCTTGTACCTTTGAAAGTCAAGCCCTTCTTTTTGTCTCAGGTAATCCTTTCACATGGGAACAGAATATCTAAATATCACAAACACATATAGTCAGAATTAATTAATGTTTATAACAAGCATTTGAAAGATTAAGTAATCTCTGGTAACAGACAAAATGTTGCTGTTCCTGGTCTTCAGCTAATTGGACTGATGTCTGACCTCAGGCAATGATGGTTAAGTGCAATGTTTCTTTTTGTTTTATGCACCAGTAACATACTAATTTTATAAAATTCCTATTGAATTTTGAAGAATCTCTTTCCAAGGCTAGCTATGATGAAAGGGTTTAAATGTCTTGAGCTGTACCATGTGCTGTGAAAGTTCCATCAAAGAAGGTGTCTGAAACACAAACACTGCCATTGTAGGAGACTTGCTGCTGTTGTGCTCTGATTTTTTTGCTAATCTGTTGTGTCCCTTCAAATGTATTCTCTTTCCTGTCCCTACAACCTGCCAAGATTAGAGATCTTTGGGAGCTTTCTGTAGTTCTGACAAAAGGGAGCAAGAGCTCAACCCATAATAAAAAAGCTCAACTAACACATTTACATTTTGGAAGTGTGTTCTGAAATGAATACTTAACTCTTAATTAGTACAATTTCAAACACAAATCCATATTCAATTCCTCCCTCTCCACTGCTCTGCTTCCTCAGTAGTGGCAGGAGGGAAGATACATCTGTAATTTCTCTTCTTGCAGACCTCTTTCATGTGATAGACCAGAATATTTCCCTGGAATCCCACTACCCATCTAGCTTTTTTTGGGTAAGTAGGAAAAAATGCACTTTAAATTTTGGGGACAGCCTGAATAATAGTTGGAAGAAGGGAATAAAGAACATATCTGGGAGACAGTTTAAATTATTTTATATAAAGTAAAGAAACAGGAACAAAAGCATTGATCCATTCAACATACCTCAGTTTTGAGAGGGCAAATTTAATTCCTTTTTGAGACTATGGTGAACTTCAGACTTATCTGCCTCATAAATAATAAAATTCTAGCCCTCAGAGCAACCAAATGATGGGTTGAACTGTCCTCTGATTTTCTTCCTCAGCATATCTTTTTCCTGATCCTTACACTGACTTGTTGCACAGCAGACATTTTGATCATCTAGCCCAGGAATCCTCTGTGATGGAGCATTAAGTGGTAATCAGCTGCCTGAAGGTTTCAGCATCAGGTAAAAAGAGAGAGCAGCTCACATATTTTCTATTCTGTTATTCTAGTTTTTAGTTCTGCTATCTGCTCCCCATCCAAATACATCCTTGAATTTATCTCCCTTCATCTCACTGAAAATCCTCAGATCCTGGATTCCTCAGGTTCTGCTTCTATTATTCTCAAGGGATACTGTACACTTTGTAGGCTTAGGCAGTGGCTATCATATCAGGGCTAAATGTGCTCCATCAAAAGATAATGGTCTGTGATGGGGAAGAGAAAAGAATAACAACTGAAGAACCGCCTCAGGGTAATTTCCAGGAAATGAATTTAAAACAAACAAACAAACCAACAAACAACTAACCAACAAAGAATGCCTTCTTAAAAAATTGAAAGTATTGAAATAGTGGTATGAAGGAATTCAGGGTGAGGAACTTATTCCTTAATAAACTAAATGTGAAGAGAAAGCATTTTATTAATCAAAATTTCTACATCTCGAAAAGGAAAATCCTGATAGAAGTGAAATAAATTGTACTTATGTGAAGGTATAGGCTCTTTCTTTTATATACTACCTAAATTAGCACCAACTAGACTGGCAGCTTTCCCAGATCAAAGGCTGCTAATAGCATACTCTATTCCTTTAACCAATGTGGTTTTTTATTTTTAAATTATCCACTGTGCACTGATGTGCAAAAGAAACACATCAATTCCTAATAAAAAATGCCTGATATTATCGAATGAGTGGAAGCTAGAGGTCATCTTGAGAATGTAATGTTTAATAGAAGTCTTAAAGTACTGAACTAAATAAATATCCTTCATTGTGGTAACCTCATGACCATATATATTTTTAATTGCTGGAATAAATGATTTCTGCTTAGCTGGTTTAAAAAGATGTGTTAAGACTTTTCTAGGTTTATTTCTTAGTGCAAGTGCTGATGTGCAAACTGCAAGACTCTGAAGTGCATGCATAATCAATAATGCATCTAGCTGCTCTCTGACTGAGTTCAATTGTAGTATCTATTAGATCTAGCCTTCCAATACCTTGCCTTGAAACAATTATTCAGGCATACCAGGGCTAGCTGTGCTACATTAACTTCTTTCTGGTAGTAAGGAAGGAAATACTGCTTGCAGTGTGAATACTGTGCAGTACTTTGTTCCCTTTAATGAAGTGACCCACCAAATTATTGTTATTCACTGGTAACAATATTTCTATATTCTCCTTAGAGTTTATCCACCATCTATATTAGCCAAATTATTTAAAATATTTATTGTGCCTTCCATAATTTTTTAAGAGACATGTGCAAAACAGAGAATATTCTGTACCCAGAAACTCACTACATGCTTCGTGTGGCTTGGACATTTCTTCTTTGTTTTTAGGACTTTATTCATTTTGTATTTACCTTTAAGAGTATGATCAAATTAATGTTTGTTGGCATTCCAGAGATGTATTGGAGAGACCGGACAGCTTCTTGAAATAAATAGAAAAATTCCTTCCCTTTGGGTCTAGTATTAAGAACAAAGAAGATTCATAAAGCATTTGTTAACTTTTTGGCAACTGTATAACAAATGTGGACCTTCGGGCTGCTACTCACCTTTTATGGATGGAAAAATAGTCTGAAAATGATGAAGGAAAGTAAACGGGTATGATAAATTACAACAATAAATACTACAGTAATTCAAGAATTATGAGACTATCTGCATATTCCCAGAGTTATACAAATATAGCTGAGGGCAGAATAAGGCTGATGACTTTTTAAAATGTTGCAGTACTGTATCTTCTTCTCAGTCGATGAACAGTCAATTGACAATCACTCTGGACTGCTTTCTTTTATTTAAGGACTTTCAGTGACCTCCCATTCACACCGATCATTCACTAGTTATCCAGTCTGAAAAGTCAATACAGTTCTCAAAAGATGACCGATCCACGTTCTGCTCTTTCTCCATTACAGAAAAGTCATTTAGTGTACTGGGAGTATCCTGCACTATCACATCTGCAATAGATAAACTGAAGGCTGAAGGTCAATTTGCCAAGTACCTTACATCTAGGTCACTGTGACTCCTGAAAGGTCACAGTGCTCATTGTCATAGTGTCATTTGTAATAAAAGAAACCTATATGTTGATTCTTTCATTCTATTCCTATCTTTAGGATGGAGTCTGCAAAAGCTAATTTCAGGCTGGGTTAATTCTTAATCTAGCAATGAGTAGAGGCATAAAACAGTACTGAAACATGCATAAATTATCCTACAATAAATTGTAATGATCTGGGCATAGCTATTAAGATAATGATGCATAAAACAACTCCTGTAAATTACACAGTGATATATAAGACTTTTAGGTGGTAAGTCTCTGACTGCAATACACTGAACTTAAGCATAATGTCACTGTTCTATGGCAGTGTATTTCAAACCTATTTAAAATGTGTTTTTTTCTATTTTTTCCCCAGTGTATTTTTATAATGACTTTGCCCTAATCAAACCAAATTTACATTAAAAATTCATATCTGCTCTAAGAAATTGTTTGTATCTGACTCTAGTGTCTGTATTTTTTTAATTGCTTCTCATCCCTTCTACAGTGGGGATGTATACTATGTATACTAACATGTATACTAACATAGTTAGTATATGTTTTGTCTATGTTTTGTCTTTGTCTTTTCTTACTTCTGCTCTTGGGGTATGCACAAGCACAAATTTACCTAAATTCTCTATGCCAGTAGCTCAGATGTTACCAGTATGAGTACTGGTAACTTTTCATGGTCAGATATTGCCTTAAGACTGCGCATATTTCAATCATCTCCCTTCCCTGACCATGCTTTCCCTCATTTCTGATCATCCCCAACCACCCTTCAGCCTGCTGGGGATTTTTGAAATTACAATGATTCTCATAATCAAACCATGTTTCAGTCTTGTTACTTTCTTCTGGGGAACATCAAAAACCCCTCATATTTTTATTCCACAGTTCTATTTTCATCATTCAAACTCTTCTTGATCTCAGAAACAACCAATCTGTGTTCTTGACAAATGCAATATTGTAATTTCTGTGGATATTTGACAAGTTCTTTTGCAGTTCATTTTTGCATCATAGCAAACGCTCTTCCCCTCTTTACCTGTGTTTCCAGTTATTTTTACTGTAGTTTTGCTTTTAAGACCTGTAGGACCTGGTTATCACTTAATATGAAGCAATTGATTTGTTTTTTTTCATCTGCCCATAACATTAGCCTTGCTGTCATTCTTGTTAGATTTTTGTAATAAAAAAAGAAGATTATAGTTTCTTCAGTTCTGGGTCAAACAAAACACATTAGACTCATGTCATCTATGAATGTGATCAATATATTAATATATATATATATAGACATATTTTAGTGGACGCTATCAGACATTTTTTCACTTCTTCATGGAAAAAAAAAAGCAAAATTTCATTTACATGAGCCTATTTACATGCTGCAGAGCTCCAAGAATTTTGCAAGTTAAATATTTACTGCCTTTTGTTGCCTAATGGAAATTATTATCATGATGTCTGCCAGATAATATTAGTAGTAATTCTTAAGAGAAACTGCTAAAAAGCGAAAGCAATAATCTTCTAACTGTGCTCTGAGAAGGTTTGAAAATCTATTCTATGTCCAACTAAAATCAGCTTCTCCTTTATTTGACTCTATAAACAGGTAGCCAGGTAGAAAAATATATATTTTTAAAATTAAACCATTTTTCTTGCTTCTTTATGGCTAAAATTTAATAGAAGATTGCTACTCAAATTGCAAAAAAAATCAACAAGAAAAAAGCTCAACGGGAAAGCAAAACTACTGTCCCCTACATGATGTCAACATTTTCTTTGTTTTGTTTTTTGGTTTGAACAAATCAAAGGAAATTCTATTGGTGCAAGTAGACAGAAATCTCTCGATATAAATATACATATATATACATATACCCATTTTCAGGTTTGTTTTTTTTTTTCCCGCACTCTATTAAAAATGACAAAAAACTATGAAGTACTACAAGCTGTGAGTAACATGAATAATTGCCTCCCATCATCTGGATTAGGCAGCTCTGTTTCCTAAGCCCAAATACTCAGTAATGTTCTTCCAGTTACAACCTGTAATGAGCCTAATCATTGTGGGAAGTCAAACAGCTTTTTCTAGTGGCTTGGCGTTGTAATAGGTGCTTCAGAATACTTTATGGATTCATTCTATTCCTATGAAAAAGAATTATAATCTTGCAGCAACTAAAGTTAATGACCAGTTTTGGTGAATATTATTAAATAGGTTCTCAAATAAGTACTAGTTGAATACTGGTGTTGATAAAGTGAACATTCCCACGTAATATAGCACATGTTGCACATATTTCAATAGAAACTGCAGGTACCTGCTTCCATGAGTCATATAATGGTGCTTTTTCTTTCCTAACTCAAATTTTTGAGATACTGTACTGTGTTTAATTTGACCTGGAAATGATGCAGATTTAGTGTTTAATCAAAAAGAAGGCTACTTTGTTGTTGCTGGGCTTTGGGGTTTTTTACCACAGGGAGACTTAGAAATTGCATCTAATAGCACCTGCTGACTCAGCTAATTGGTAGTTCTTGCACAGCAGCACTCTGGGATGCCCATATGTTTGTGTGTCATTTTCACTCTACGCCCTTGGTAATGTGGTGGCTTTCAAAAATTCCTGTGTTCTATAATTCCTGCAGAAACATCAGTCAAGCCCAAATACTTTTTTTGAGGAGGCAACAAAAAGATAATTTTTTTGAATTGGGACCATATATGATATTCTGCTAACAGCATTTCACCAGTTGTACTTGTGTGAGGATCTGAGTTTTATGGTGCAAGTTGGGCTAAGCAAGCACAGTAAAAATCACATATAAAAATAAGTTAAAACTTGTAGCCAAGCCTGTTAAAATTAGCTAAACAAATTATATTAAATCATCCATCTGTTTGTTACATTATCCTGACAATAATGGTAATAAACTGAATTTACTGGCTGTGTTTTATAGAGTTTGCTGTCTATAATTTTCGTTTTTAATTTCCAGGCTCTAACTTATAGTTATTTGTACTGTGCTATTTTATTCACACAAATACTTTTTCTTCACCTTTACAGATTTAATAATCGGGTTATTAATTTTAAGATTATTTGTAAACAGCCAGAATGATGTGGTAATTATCTTTTAATCAGAATATTAATTTCTATATTATTTTACGGTAAACAGCTTTCAACTGTAAGTCCTCTTTAGTTCCCTTTGGCCCTGTCAAAATGTGGAGAAATATGACCTTCTTGTCTGGGCTGTATACACTGCCTTGAACAAGAAGATTCACAAAAGAAGACTTGTCAATGAAATGTATGCACCTCCATTTTTAACATATAATTGCTCATAAGAAGTCATAAAATCAAGCCATCTACACACCCCATACAACATATGGGAAAAGACAGATCCCTGGATTACAGTCTGTTAACATGGTTGTTAATACATGGAAATACATGAAGCACAGATCACAAGGAAGTTACTCAAGGTTTATCTTATTCCCCTGTTCCAGGGAGGCTACACAACAACTATATTCACTGGCCTCAAGCTTCTCATGCACTCATTCTGGAAACAGGATGAAAACAGGAATGGCTGGAAATGGAAGTATTTCACTTTTTGCATTGAAATTATGTCGGGAGCAGTGGCAGTAGTTGAGGTATTAGGAAGTGAAAATGTGGCTTCTAAGTCTTCCTTCATCCCAAAGCCTTTCAAAACACATCCTGTGCCTCCTAGAAATGTGCCTATATTATTCTGTGGCCTACATGAATGGAAGGTATCTTCCATCTCTTCTGAGGAAGTTAAAAAAGAATGGCAATCAGTTTTCAGGGAATCATAAAGGCTGAGAATGTAGAGACACCTGTTTCTCTGAGGAGATTTTTCTATAAGACATGAGCACCCTAGGTTTCTAGTCCTGGCTATAAAGATTGCTTACTCATCCTGCAATAAAGAGTCATACAGCAGGCTAAGAAAAAATGTCTGCAAAAAGGAGATAAAAGCCAACCAGTCTCAAAGAAGCCTATGTACTCATAGGCATCTAAGTGCTTGGGTGAAGCTTTATAGGTAACTCATCAGGACTTGGAAATTTCCTCTGGTTGCACTTAAGGCACTTACATATTTTAGTTTTGTATTCAGGACCTAATGGACATAATTGAGCAATTTATGAAAACACTTACATAAATAGCCTGTAGAACAGGGTTTATATAACAGAAATTAATGTCAAATCCCAAACGATTCTTCTTTAAACAGAGGGAAAAAAAATCTTTGAAAAGAGGAAAGGTTGAGTTTTATTTCAAGCTTCTTCTATCAAACCTGAAATCTTTAATATAGTTGACAGCAGATTCCTCTGGAAAAAATATCCTGGAGCTCAGCAAGGTATTATTCCCATGTGATGAAAGACAAGATGGTAGGGAAGATGACCAGCCTGATTGAACAGAAAGTTTTGTCTTGAACTCAGAGAACAACAGAGAGAGGATCACCTTTGAAAGAAGAGGCAGGCAACTTGGGAGTACCACAAGGAAAAGGAGAGTTAAGGAGAATCTCCATCCTTTGCTGGATGCGGAGAGAATCAGTGACAAAGGAAAAGGCTGATGTGCTTAATGCCTTCTTTCCCTCAGTCTTTAAGGGAAAGGTACATTATCCTCAGGGTACCAAGTCCCCTGAGCTGGAAAACAAGGATGGGGAGCAGAAGGAAATCCCCACAATCTAAGAAGAAATGGTCAATGACCTGCTACACCCTTAGAAATACATAAGTCTAAAAGGCTGAACAAGATCCATCAAATGGTATTCAGGGAGCTGGTGAAAATGTTTAACAACACACTTTTTGTTATTTATCAGCAGTCCTGGATAACTGGGATATTCCAGCTGACTGTAATTTGGCAAATGTGACCTCTGTCTACAAGAGAGATTGCAAGAAGGACCCAGGGAACTACAGGCCTCTAAATCTGACCTCAGTACTAGGAAAGTTCACGGAGCAGATCACAATCAGGCCCCTGTATAGCATATGCAAGACAGCCTGAGGATCAGGTCCAGCCAGCAGGCATTTGGGAAAGCCAGGTCCTGCTGGATCAACCTGATCTCCTTCTGTGACAAGGTGACGTGCCTACTGGATGAAGAGAAAGCTGTGGATGTCTGCCTGGACTAAACTAAAGCCTTTGACTATGTCACCCAAATATTTTCCTGGAGACACTGTCTTCCCACGGCTTGGACAGGAGTGTTCCTAGCTGGGTAGAAAGCTGTCTGTAGTGCAGGGGCTGGAGGGTGTTGGTGAATGGAGCTACATCCAGCTGGTGGCCAGTCGACAGTGGGGTTCCCCAGGGCTCAGTACTGGGGCCAGTCCCATTTAGATCTTTATCAACCACTTGGATGATGGGTTGACTGAGTTTCCCCCAATCAGTTTGTAGACAATACCAAGTCAGGTGGGAGAGTTGATCTCCTGGAGGGCAAGAAGGCTCTGGGATGGCAGAGGGATCTGGACAGGCTGGATCAATGAACCTGAGGCCAACAGTATGAGATTCTTAAGGCGAAATGCTGTGTCCTGCCTTTGGGTCACAACAACCTCGTTCACTGCTACAGGCTTGGGGCACTCAGGCTGGAAAGGCGTACAATGGGGTGCTGGTCAACAGTAACTGAACATGAGCCACCCCATGCCCAGATGCCAAGAAGATCAATGGCATCCTGGCCTGTATCAGCAATAGTGTGGCCAGCAGGACTGTGGAAGGGATTGTCTCCTTACTGGTGAGACCACACCCCAGATCCTGTTTTCAGTTCTGAGCCTCTCATGGCAAAAAAGACATTGATGTGCTGGAGCATGTCCAGAGTAGGGCAATGGAGCTGGTGACGGGTCTGGAGAGCAAGTCTGATGAGGATTTCCTGAGGGAGCTGGGGTTGTTTTGCCTGGAGATAAGGATGCTCAGGTCTCAAGTTGCACCAAGGGAGGTTTAGATTAGGTATTAGGAGGAATTTTCTTGCTGAAAGGATGGTCAGGCTGACCATCTAAAGGATTGAAACAAGCTGCCGGGTGGTGCATTCACCATCCTTGGAAATGTTCCAAATTCTTGTGGATTTGGGAGGCATGGTTTAGTAGTGAACATGATGGCATGATGGTGTTAGGTAAACAGTTGATCTTAAGGATGTTTTCCAACTTTCACTATTCTAGACTTCTATGATTCAGACCCCAGTTTTTTTGTAAGCCAAGGAGTAGAAGATAACTAGCTTGGCTGAACAGGTAATTCCTCTTGGGACTCAACAGGAAAAGGAAATTTTATCACCTATGGAAGAATTTAGGCATTGCAGAAATATTACAGAGATGTGGTTCACATATCCGGGTAGAAGGCAAAAAAAGGCCAAAGCTCAACTGGAGTTGAAACAGGCCAGTGTTTTGTCAGACAAGAAAAAAAAGCTTTTTTAGCTCTGTTAATAGCAAGAGACAGTCCAAGAAAGCCATTTGACCACTATGTGCTGAAGGTCATTAGGGAACATGAAAGAGCAGAAATATCCAATGAGGTTTTTTTCTAATACTGATAGACATTGGGCTGTACATTCCTTCAAGTTCAGCTCTGGTGTGGCCTCTTCCTGAGTCCTGTGTGCAGTGCTGGGCCCCACACTCTGAGAAGGGTGGGAAGAAGGTCCTGGAATGGTCCAGAGGAGGACAACAGAGCTGGTGGCAGGGCTGGAAGGCACATCCTGTGAGGAGGGGCTGAGGGCTCTGGGTCTGTCTGGGCTGGAGAGAAGGAGGCTCAGGAGTGATTTCATTGCTCTGTACAGCTCCCTGGGCAGGGGACCTGGAGAGGGAGGCTCTTCTCCCTGGGATTCAGTAACAGGATGACTAGGAATTGTACAAAGCTGCGAGGGGAGAAGGTCAGTCTGGACATTAGGAACTGTTTCTTTGCCAAGAGGGTGTTAAAACAATGGAACAGGCTTCCTGGAGAGGTGGCTGATACTTAAAGCCTGTCAATGTTTAAGAGATATTTGGACAATACCTTTAATATTTAACAGTTGTTCAGCCCTGGAGCAGCCAGACAGTTGAACTAGATGGTCCTTTCCAAATGAGCTCTTCTGTTCCATTCAGAGAATACTTCTCATTTAGTGTGTGATAGATGCAAAATATGAATATCAGAGAAGTAACCAAATTAATCTGTTAAAAATATTTATATCTCAAAAGCATCAATATTTTTAAAGACTGTGTATACGAATGCAGTAAAGTGAATGGGTGAGTGTCAGCCTTCCTGAGCAAGCGTTGCATTTCTCTCCATCAGCCATTTTGTAATGCCTGTATTCTGTGTTTGGCATCACATTGGGAAGCCACAGCATCCCAGGACTGTTGCATCAGTATGTGAGACTGGCTCCAAAATGGAAGAAAAACCTCTGTAGCATAAAACTTCAAGTAGTTAAAAATATTTACATGCCTGAGGGGAAAATTACAGTAATCTGATTTTCTAATGAAATTTTCGGTTCAGTAAGCTGTTCAACATCCCTGTAACTTGTGTTTAATCACAAAATAGTTATAAAGGGTGGTAAATTGTTATCAGAATTTCAGGTGAGAAAAATTTACTATGTCTGAAAAAGTTGCTCAAATGGTGAATTACTAATAAAACAAAAATATCTGCATTTTAAGAATCATAATTGAATTTAAAGATTTGCCCACTACTAATTTCCCTAGTTTTTTAATCCAATAATTATGATTCTGTGTCTTGTTGTGATAAAATGCAGGGGAATTCACTGTAAGAAAACTCATATGTATGTAGACACATTGATGATAATGAAGACTCTTCTCAAACTTTTTTAGATAAATGTAGCACACGGAGTGTTTTAGCTGTCTTTCAAAAGAAAAAAAAATTCTATTCTGAAAGTTTTCTATGGCTTTTTCTAAAATCCTTTCTGATGTCTTAATTTTCAAGCAGAGTTGCCAGTATTATTCTCTATTCATGGGGAAGACCTCATACCATGGCTGTATTCAATATGTTAATTGTCTCTACATCTAGGAAGACTCTTTCATAGCTGTATGGCCTGAAAAGCTCATGTTTATTTGATTATTGATAATAGTGGTAAGCTATTCCAGTGTAATGCACTATATAAGACAATCTCTCATCAAGTAATCACAGTCTACATTTTTTCTTTGTACACTGTGTGACCTTGCATTTGGCAACGTTCAGCCTCATGTTGATCAAATGAGCCAACTTCACTATATGAATCAGATCAGCCTGGTTTATAACTGACCTATGTCCATTGTAACTTCTCTCTCCACCAGTTTTTGTAGTATCTGCACATTTTACAAGCAATGCTTCCATATTTTATTCCAGTTCATTTACAAAGGTATTGAAGATCAATGGGGCGAGGACAAATTCTTGAATATCTGAACTAGAAGCAACCTCAACAGGAAGATGAGTCTTCATTTATGGGTTACATTTTGTGGTCTATTGGTTAGCCAAATTTTAATCCTTTTAATACAGGGATTATTGTATTTTGTGATTGCATTGATTTTGTGAGTGCTTTTCCCCCCCCCCCCCCCCCATTAAACTGAGGAGCCAATTCAAACATCACACAGAAGTCTATTCCTCAGCACATTACCAGTATTGACTGATTGTTAGGCTTTTAACAAGACTATTTTTAAAAAGTGTCATATCAGATAATTAGAAAGGTAGTAGGAAAACATATACCATGTTTTTCATACTTACTTAGATGTCTGCTTGTGGATTTTTTTTATTTGTTTTCTTCCAGCTCTTTGGTGGTTGCTCTTTTTGTTTTTGATCCAATGACCACTGAAACAAAATATATGGCTGACAGGCCTCTTTCTGAAACGCTACAGCCATTCTTATTAATTATGCAAAAGTTCTTATCTCTGCTCTTTGCATTCCATATCAATGCGCCCACACATTTACTCTGAATCAATATCAGTAATAAACAAATAAAACCCTGAATTATTAAGGTGGTGGAGCACAAATGGGATTAAAACATTTTATATATTTTTGAGAAACCTATCTTTTGACTTTTAATGTGTAGGTTTTACAGAACACAAAATAATTCTTGTTACTGCATGCCACTAAGAGAGTCATGTTCTTAGGTAGCAAACAACATACCTAATACCTTCAGCAATCTTGAACAGTGTTTTCTCTATCAGTCTTCCCTAACTACAAATTCTAAATGTTTTCCACTACACTGTGATTTCAATAAAAATAAATACAATGTATATGAGATCCTGTCCAATTCCATAATTCACAGAGATATTGTTAGAGTGCTTAACTTTTTAAATATTACAACAGTCTAACTTTTTAAACTTAGGATTTTTCACGTTTTCAAATAAATTTGATTAAGAAACTCAAAACTCTAACATACACCAAAATAATTTTTGTATGATAGATCAATCTTCTTTTTTTTCTGAATGCGGAAAGAAAATATTTACTAAACATTTGCTCCTTCTAATCCTCATGAGTAATCTTCTCTTATATTATACATCCATGTTGAAATACTTAGAAGTACTGTATGGGTTTAGAGGGTTTAAAGGAGAGGATTTTTATTTTTCTTTCTAATGCCGGTTCTTATCATGTTCATTACATGTGAGGTAACTCCACATGTTGTGCAGAAATCCACTTTTCCATTTTTGTTTATGAACAGTGAGTTATGATTTCAAAGAGCAATTTAGTGCTTTTGATAAAAAGTAGATAAATAACTAATTTGAATCTATGGAAAAACACAGAATTATTCCTTGTAACACCTTTGCATTTACGGTAATGTCATATATATGAAGTTACAGAATTAAATTTACATTGGAGAAATGGAATATAACTCTGTCTGTGTAACAGCTCTGAATTACATCAGTTCTGAACTTTGTTTTCTAATGTACCTAAGTGTGCTTTATTTGGTGAATGAGTTGGCTTGGGATTTTTCAGAAATCTAGTGAAAAATTCTAAATAAAAATGTCAAAATGCTTAATTTAAGGTAAGAAGCATTGGTTCTTTTAAAAGTTAGGCTCATGAGAAACATAGACACAAGTTTTACTCTGGTTCTTGGATGACCTATTTCTCTGTTGGCCTATTAAGTGAGTGGTGAGGATGGTTTTGTGGAAATCAGAAAATGTTTGAAACCTATACCAAAGCCTGTACCAGGGAATGGCTTTGAATCAAAGTTTTTTCTGTCTCAGGAGGCTATTGCATACCTGGGTACTTGATATTTGACGCAGGTTTATTGCAACATGTTCACCGAAGGTGTTCCAGTTTAGGGGGAAGAAAAAGAACTTTAACTGTAGTCCGCTGAGGACCTGGAACTGAGGAGATACAGTGGTACAGATGCCAGGTCAATTTTGACACTGCTGAGACTTAACTTATTCTGTGATGGGATTCTCTCAGCATGTCCTTTTGAGCCTGTATCAAGACCTACTGATGCCTACAGCTAAGTCACAAAACTCTTTCCAATGTTCCTCTCTGCTGTTGTAATGAACAACATCTCAAATGGAGGGCTGATAAACACAAGGGAATGATGTCTCCATAGTGTTGTTCTACAAACATTTTTCAAGTTGCTGCAAAATGGAGCAGCATTGAAAATTAAGTAATGATTTTACTGAATTTTCTGTAGCCTTGGTGGAAAAGGTATGCTGTGAACACAGAAGCTTCTAAAGTCTCCACCTCTCCTTACGACAAATTTCTATTCCATACACATCAAATTTCAAGTACAAGCAAACATGAATTTGAAAAAAGACCAGAAGCAACCCTTCAAGTTTATATTAGTAAGTACACTTTAATTAGTTTAGGTATATATACCCAGTGTTAATGAATCAGAAATTCAAGGTGAAAAAACCTATTTCACACTTTATCTCTGAAGTCCTCTTTTTTTTTCCACTCAGATTACCAAAACCCAATGAAAGTTCAATTCTCAGGTTTTTCCATGAGCCAACTTAATGAGTCCTTACTTTACTTATTACTTGTTTATGTTATTATCGAGCTGGTTTATGACAGGTTAAAATAGTCAATATTCTCTACATAGAGGTCCCAGCTGCAGCCAGATTACAATAGCTTTAACTTCTAGACACAATGTATGATATTCACAAATAAACATAAACAAAGAATTAGACCACTATTCTACCAGCCACTATTCTTTAGAATTGTTCAAAGAAAGGAAAGGTGGAAATCGGTAGAAATCCTCCACATCTGCAATAAATAAATAACTGAAGCCTTTGAAATGTGATATATACTTGGAATACTGGCTGCCCAGGGTTTTGCAAGCTATTCTAAAAGGAAATCACCAATTCAGTATTTTTGTCACAGGCTGACAAGAACTGGAGTTGTTAAGTGTCTGCTTTGGTGAGCAACTTGCCACTTTTCCTGCTAATTATTTTAATAATATATTAGTGTTTTAAATATTTTAGATTGTTTCTATTTTAGAAAGTAAGAACAATTAAATAATTAATGAAGCATTATAGGCAATAAAACCAAGAGATATTGAAATAATATTCTACTGCCCAGACAGTAAGTTTTCTTATTGAAGAGGATATTTTCAGGTTTGAATGTTAACACCATGTCACCAGTTTTGTTTTTCTTTCAAATACTTTAGTATATTCAAACCAAAAGGAAGAAAATAATTGAAGTCATTACACAGGATTACAGTACAGGAACCTAGAAAGTACATTGTAAGTATGTTGGAAATTTCCAAGAAATCTTATCTTTTCATTTTGAAATAACACTAATTATGAAAACATGATAGCGAATCCAGAATAATATGTTTGAGTTAGGAGAGTGAATAAGAAACAACCCATTATTATCTGAAATGCCTATTAGTCCTTCCTTCTGAATTTGGCTGGGAATACTTCTGTCAGAAATAGAATTAGGTCCTGGAGGTCAGAACTCAAAGGCACGTGTGTGTATGATTTTACAGTAGAAAAACTCTTTCTGAAAGATGAACAGTATGCCAGTGACACAACAGCCATGGACAATTTCAAATTATTTAATGATTGAGATACTGGTTCTTGATTCAAAGTTAAATCAGTTTGAAATTGAAATACATTTTTCACCAGAATCAAAGCTAGGGCAGGCTATTGAATATTGGCAAACTTCCAGAAAATCTTCCCATTTCTTTATATTAGCCCTCTGTAGATAATTTTATTAAACAGTAAGTCAGATGATCTTTTCTATCTCAAGTTTCTGTTGATTAAAGTAGTAAGCCCTACTGTGTATCCTCCAGAAGCCTTGGTTATGAAGATTTAAGGATGAAAATTATGGGAGTTCTACTTTTAGTTAGATAACATTAATACAATGATGAATTTCTGACTTTATGACTATTAAAATATATATATTTATAATGTAGCTTTGTGAGTACCTTATTGAAAAGAATTAGCCTCTGGGAGAGAAGATGATTCCAGTCCATGAGTCTTAATACCTCAAAATGCAATAGTAAGTTAAAGAGGTCTGGTTAAAGTGATGTGAAAAACTGGAAAATTTCTACTTCTACTTGCTCAATCAATGTGGAAAGAAATTCTCATTCTTATTTTGAAAATCTTATATTGTGACTACACTTGTGTAGAAGAAGGAGTTTCATGGCACTCAGTAATACACTTGTGTTTCTGCACATGAGAGTATAATAATGGCTACGACAGCACAATGCTTCAGTGACTACCTTAATAATTATAATTACAGAAAAGTTTTCTTGAAACTTTGAATGAAAAAAAATGCATGCCGCTGATTAGGAAACATTCAACACAAAAAAGAACATCAAAATATATCTGACACTGATTTTGAGGGAACCTGTCCTAGTCTCAAACTTTAGCAGCTGTTGACATACCAAGGTACATATTGGCTTCATCACAGCAAGAGGAAATTCTTTATCTCTGATAAATTATCTTAGTAATTTTGGACTCATTGGAACAATGACAGTTTCAAATAACCAGGAATCTATCCTGAACTTCCAAGCTAAAAGCCAGCATTCCAGAAGGTATTGACATGTCGAATAGTCATCCACTGAACCCATATATCAGAGAGAAATTGTTATTTTGTTCAATCCTTAATGGACTCCATCAAGAGTACTGCATCCAAGTATATAAGAAATGTTGAAAAACTAGAAAGTCTAAAGGAGGACACCAAGATGTTTAGGAAGCTGAAGCAGAAAACATAAAAGAAGAGGCTTAGGGAGTAGAGTATGTGTAGATCCAAGAGGAGAAAGCTAAGGGTATTCATTCACCATCATCGACAAAAATAAGAAGTTATGGTGAAAACGGAGCCAAGTCTCCAGCAGAAGGTCAAAAGAAAATGGTAACAACTTACAGCAAGAGAAATTCCAGCCAATCATACAGGAAATATCTTCACAATGAGGGTGGTAACACAGTAGTACAGGCTGCCAAAAAGAACTTGTAAAATCTCTGTCTTTGCACATATTCACAACTCTCCTGGACAAGGTCTTGAGCAAATTCATCTAAATTTAAGGTGATTGCTGTGAGAAGGGAATGAAACTAGGAAATTACTAGAAGTCCTTTCAAATCAATGTTATTCTGTGATGCTACAATTCTATTCATTTTGACCTTCAGTTAGAATTTGTAAAGTACTTTTGCTGTATTAGTGGAACATCGGTTATAGAAGCTAATTTCTGCAAGCTTAATTTGACATTTTGAAAAAAACAAAAGACAGTACACTGAAATATGCAGCAAAATGTTTCTACTGGTAGATAAAATGGAAATTTACCAGAAGAAGATGAAAAATAAAAGAAAAACAATGTTGAATTTGATGGGTTTTGGGTTGTTTTCTAAATTTTAATTCAGTAACGCTGTGGTAGGTGTTGGATTATTGTCAAGAATCAGCAGACAAAGATAGAACAGAATGAAGGCAAGAAGAATATAATTCTTTTTTTTTGGCAAAAGTAATCCCCATGGTCTCTTTGGTAAACTGCAAATTGGAAAAGTATTCTTAAAAAACAAAGTGGAAACTGATTTTCACTTGGAACACACAAACCAGACTCTTGGTTTTTATCATTCAAAGATGAATAACTATTTTTACTATCATGGTGGGTCCCTGTTAAAGTAGAAGAATTTCTAAGGAATGAGATGTTGACAGTGTTTTTACATCTGGAAGGTGCCCTAATTAACTGAACTAGCTTCAGGGAATTTGCTCTGGATTTGTAATGGTGTAATTAAGGACAGAATTTGATTTTTTAGTTTCATATTAGTCAATGAATCTACATTTCTACTTTTAGTCTGGAAGTGAGAAAACTTTTCAAAATAATGTCAAACCAGTACATAGAAGCTAGCAACAAGCCACCGGCTTAACCTCAAAGATCTTTCTCAGGTTTCACAGGAGAAATATTACTTCTCCTTTACAGGCCATATATAAGACATAAAGCACTGTAAAACTGAAGCAACAGAGATCAAATCAGGTTTACTCAGAAGCCAGATAAGAATTTAAAGGGAAAGGTGCACATATATGGACATATGCAAAATCCTGACAAGGCAGTTTCTTTCAAGTATACAGTAACATTTTAGCTAGAGTAAAACATTAGAAGTCTCTGGTCTGGTTTCCACAGCAACTCTGTGGAAACAGATTAATGGTGTTATTAAAGATTGACAGATGTAGGCCATTGCTAAATGAAATATAATCCTGTTTGTCTGAAAATGTTATTCAAAAATGGTTAATAGTTCATGCCAAAAAAGTCAGTTTCTGGAGCGAACCTTGTCCATATTATCTCCTCTTCCGTGAGGAATGAAGAACCTTTCTTCTGTTAAGTCTGTTTGCATGTATTTCTGGTTGTTCCTCAAATATTTTATGGAGAAAACTGAAAAAAAAGGAGGAAAAATAAAAAGGTGTATCTTTTCCCCACTTGAGAATATGATTGTGTTACTTTAGAGCCAAATTCTAAAGAAAAGCACTGAAGGCTTTCTTTACAGAAAGGAGCAACTCTTTTTTCTATCCAGTACCCAGGACAGAAGACCTAGAAGACAATGTCTCCTAATATTTCCTTACCTTTCTAATCTGACTACCTTCTTCCTGAAGAGACACCAGAGAAACCTGTGATCTCCAGAGAGTAACAGGACAGCTCACACATGGCCCTCAAAGAGAAGGAATTGCAGAAGATGAAACTCTCAAACTTGAAAAGACTTACAACAAAGTTTTGCAACCCATTTTCTGAAGCTCTTAAGTGCTATTGATGCCAGGCATGAAGAAAAAAATGGGGGATGTTTTATCTCTTTCTAACTCAGCTTTTTTGAGTGGAAGTTAGCCAGGGAGACCACTTAGCAATAAAACTATCACTTTTAATCCTGATACAGCCCCCATTTTGCCATAATCTCACCTCAGGGAAGAACAGATTTCTGGCTTATTTCCAGGAAGACCTCCACTCTTGAGATATGAATAAATTTCAACTGGCAAGGAGTCTGATCCAGACCACAAAACTGCAGCCAAGCTCCTTGTTCACTGAGTTCTAAACTGAGTACTTGGCCAGAGATATTGGAATGAAAACCTGCAGAGCAAAGTGTTTTACAAAGTTACACAGACCCACACCGCTGAAGTCCAGCCACAGCTCTATGGTCCAGTGTTCAGGACAGGAAGTGGGACTGCAGGCTGAACCCAAACTCAAACTGACAGCCAGAAGGACATGTCTTTTTCAACTCTAAGAGAAGAAAAATATTGAACCCTTAAAATAACTTCTTAAAGTTAAAGGTGTTATATACCTCCAATACCATGAAGAAGGAAAGGGAAAAAAAATAGGAAGTGTCCCAGATTAATTTCCTTCAGGAAGTGTATCAGGAAAAAACACAGACTCTTTAGGGAACAGAAAAAGGCATTTATTTACAAAGGAAACTATTCTATGAAGAGCCTGAGGAACACCAACATGAAATGAGAAATAAATAATATTATTTCTCAAATTATATTAATTTTAATAAATAATTAATTAAATTAATAAATAATACTATTTCTCAATTTATATTCTATAAATGTTGAGTGGAATCAGTCTGAAAAGTATATAAAATTGGATATGCAGAAATACGTCCCTTCATTTTGGTTTACCTGACTCTTCATAGCCCCCCAAAAAATTAATATTTTAATTTAGCTTTCTGTAAAAAAATGCAGCGCTGAATCAGCTTCAAACGCAAATCACAAAGCTTAAGAAATTGGTGGTCAGAAAGAAGAGACCATGAATATATCTGTTGTCTGAAATAAATCCAAGGTTTTTGTTCACTCTGAATATCTAGCTGCCTCTCTACAGGTGTATAAGCTGACAATCCAGCTCTCAAGCACACTCTAATAGTTAGGGTTCATTCATGAAAGAGAATCTAATTTTAAGAGGTTTCTTTTATACCCTAAACACTTCGTAGACTATTCAGATTCAAATTTGCCAATACTCAGAGGCTTTCTTAATGATCCCAAATCAAAAGGCAATTTAGACACTTCTTGATTTCTAACGATTGGCTGCCCCCACCTTCTCTCAAAACGCTAACAGCAGGCAGCTGTCATCACCTGTGTATGTGGCAATCAATGCCTCCTGGCAGCTACTCTTCAGCACAGTTGAATTATGACCAAATCTTAACTCAACCTAAGAAATAATTTTTTGGTCAATATGGCAGCAGGCTTGAATTCCTGAAGATTTCCTAATGTTTTTTCAGCACAATGGAGCTTTTACATCATACAAATACTCTACTTAATACTTATAGTTAATATGGTAACAAAACTGAGTTACTTGCAAGTAGTTCATTTTTCAACAGACCAAAATGATGAACCTCTTGGTAATATCATTAATACTGGGACTTGTTAATATCATTAAAACTATCTGGGCCAGCCATCCAGACAATTTTTAACATAGCAAAGAGAACATCTGTCCAAACCTTGGGCTGCCAGCTTTCCCAGGAGAATTCTGTGGCCAAATCTATTGAAGGCTTCACTGAAGCCCAGGAAGACAAAAAATCACAGCCTTTCCCTCATCCAACCTGGCCATAAAATGAGATCAGGTTGGTCAGACAGGACCTGGTCTTCCTAAACCCCTGCTGGCTGGGCCTGACCCCCTGGTTTTACAGTATGTGCCATGTCATCACACTTAAAAAAATATGTTCCATAACCTTCTCCAGCACCAAGGTCAGGCTGACAGGTCTGTAGTGTCCTGGATCCTCCTTCTGACACATCTTGTACGTGGGCATCACAGTGGCCAACCTCCGCTCATCTGAGACCTATCCAGCTAAGCAAGACTGATGATAAATGATGGACAGTGCCTTGGTGACCCCTCTGCCAGCTCTGTGTGCACCCTTGGGTGTATCTTATCCTGCCCCATAGAGTCATGATTGTCAAAGTGGCAGGTCACTATCTACTTCCTCCTGGACTCTGCTCCCTGTCCCTGTTACCCAAGGAGCTGAGGATAACCAGCCTTTCTGTTAAAGACTGAGACAAAGGCATCAAGTACCTCAGCCTCTTCTTCATCCTTGGTGACAATATTTCACATGCTGCCTAGTAGAGAACGCAGATTTTTCTTGGCCCTTCTTTTGTTGCTAGTGTACTTAAGAAAACACCTTTTTTTTAATATTTATAAAAACACATTTTGTTATCTTTTACAGATTGCCACATAGAGTTCTAGCTGAACTTTTACATTTCCAACTTTGTCTCCATATGATCTATCAACATCACTATATTCATCTTGATATGTCCACCTCTTCTTTCAGAGGTCATAAACTCTCTTTTTGCCCTGAGTTGCAACAAAAACTCCCTATGCAGCCAGACAGCTCTCCTTCCATGCTGGCTTGTTTGTAAGCACATAAGGGACAGCCTGCTCCTGCTCCTTTAATATTTCCTTCTTAAAGTGTGTACAGTCTTCCTGGCCCCTCTTTGTTTTTGAGGACAGTTTCCCTAGGGTCTCTCTGAACCACTCAATTTAGCAGGTCAAATTATACCCTCCAGAAGTCCAAGGCAGGGGTTTCATTGACCCCCTTCTTTATTTCACCAAGAACTGAAAACCCAGTTCATGCTCACTGTGTCCAAGATGGCCTCTGACCACCACATCTCCCAAAAGCACTTCTCTGTTCATAAACAGCATATCTAGGTGGGAACAGCTCTGGTGGCTCCATCACCAACTGTGTCAGGAAGTTATCTTCCACACACTCTGATAGGTCTGGGGGAGACACAAGCATGCCATCAACTTGTCTCCTTTGTCTAGCAACTGCTTTTTTTAGCAACCTTAGTGAAAAGCAAACCTTTCTTAAGGATATGAAATTACTGAGTTGAAAGTATGTAGCAGACTCCTTCAGTGAAATGGAATAAAAGAAAAATTTGCATATATAGGAACACCATCACCAAATCTTGAGTAAATTCATCTAAACTTCCAGCACTTCCTAGGGATGAAAGTAAGAGTAAGATCATATTCTTTTTTATAGTGAACTAATCACCAAGGATCCTTTCAACAATCACAGGAAAAGAAGAACCTAGGTTTTCCCTTGTCACCATTCACAAAAATGCTAGATGCTTACAAATCCCCAACATATATATTAAAGGTAATTTTTGGTCGATGATTGCAATTAAAAGAATTCCTTAGCTCCCTTTGTATTTATGTTGGAAAAGATCCCTGAGATCATTGAGTCCTACCATGTGAGCGAGACATAGTGCCTTGTCCAGTGGTTTTGTTTGCACACCTCTAGAAACTGTGATTCTACCACCCTGCTGGGCAGTCCATTCCAATGTTTAGCAACACTTTCCAAGAAGAAATTACTCCTAATGCCTAACCTGAATCTCCCCTGGCTCAACCTGAGTCTGTGTCCTCTTGTCCTATCGCTAGCTGCCCGAATGTGGTAATTTTGAATTGTGGTTCTGGAATCTCATTTGTTCTCATTTGAAACAAAACGTGTTTTGTTTCAAATGAGAACAAAACAAAAAATGAGATGTGTTCTCATTTGAAACAAAAATATCTAAAGAGAAAGTATGTGATCCTGCTAATGATCCTGCTGTCCTTTTAACTATCTTTATTTTAGGTACTTGTAATTACTAAGAAATTGCCTTAATTTTGAAAAATTTTATATCTGTATTCTATGGATTCTCAGCTCATGCACGTTGATGTGCAAACTTTTCAACCAAGAGTAAAGTACCAAAACTGCATCTCTGTGTAAGAAAGCCAGGCAATTCTGTATTTTTAATTCCTTCCAAGTACTTTTGAGAGGATTGGATGAAGAAAGACTTTGGAGAAGAACATGGAGGACTGAATTTTAATAACAAAATAAGAAAACAGGGGGAAAAAAATAAAAAAAAATTCCAAAAGAGATTTTATGGCTTTTGGCACTGCTAATAATTTGTGTAGAAAGATAATATTTTCATGTGTGTTTAATCCTATGCCAAGGCAGCTGCTGGTGCAGTAGCTATCTGAAACAAATTAGAGGGCAGTTAAAGTGAGATTTTCCACAATCAAGAACAAAGTGGGACCAGTTAGTATGAGGACAGCTTGTTCTTGTTGCTAATGTGTTTAAAATCTTGCTGCACATAATTTAAAACAGCTTTTGAGTGTGGATGCCGGCTCTGGTTTCCGAGGTCTAGTGTTAAATCAAAACCAAATGGAAAGAGCTGAATTAGAAAATGACAAATTATGCATTGACATCTCCTGCTCTGGCTAAAGAGAAGGGCTATTTTTTTTTCATCTCTGATATTGACTTAAAAGTTAATTTCCCTCAATATTAAAATATTTAATGGATGACAGCTGGTTGAAATCGAAAGTTTGCAGCCAGCTATCTGCTAAAGAAAAGCTCTCAATAATTATGGTGGCAGATATAAACACACTTACAAATTACTTAAAGATGCATTACCTTTACTAATAAAAATATAGATGTTAAGAAGATTCAGTGCCTTTTTATTAGCTGACCTGTATTCAACTTTATTCAACTTTTTGTTGTGCCACAAGCTGAAATACATTGGCTGATCTCCTAGGAATCCAAACAATGATCAGGCATCAAACAAAAAACGGTCATTTGAAAATTTCATTTTATTTTGAAAATTATAGCTAGAGAAAAAAATACAAACAATCATGGGGTTTTTTTGCTTTTTTTCTTGGTATCTCATAGGTACCATGTAGTATATGATATGTATTGTTAGAGAGGTGAGAAATCTAAATTTTTAAAGGTCAAATGAAAAATAATGCTGATTTCAGCTAGATCTGGAATTCTTTGAATTTCAATGGAAATAATAGCTAGATAATGTAAGTATAAATAAAAGTGTCATTAAAATAATTACAATACTGTTTTTGGAAACAAAATATGTTGAAAATTTTCATTAATCTTTAACCTCAGTAAGAAAGTAGTATTTGTATGATAATTTTTTTTCAGTGGTACTTACATGATACCTCTGTGTTTGATAGATTTAATAGGAAAATACTAGTATTGAATACTATCTTTCCTTGTGCTTTCTGAAAAAAACCAGAAGTGCTAATATGAGTGTCATTTTTATTAAAAGATAATTGACCTTTTCCAAGATTCTCTGCAATTTCGTTTGAATTTTAGAGAAATATATAGAAAAAGTGCCAATTTTTATAAGTTTATAAAAACCCAAGTCAGATGTGCTTTGTCATCAAGAACTCAACTAAAAATATTAGAGATCAACGCTTATACCATCAGACCCAACTATTCCCCAAATAATCATTGGGATCACTCTGGTTTTGTAAACACAAGACATAATATAATTGTCAGCCTGTCCTCAAGTGCATGAATGAAGCAATTTTTCTTTGTTGCCTGGAGTCAAATATGGTCTCCCAACTGCATTGTGAAGCAAACCTAAGATCGTAACAAAACCAGAAGGAAACTACTCACCCAATTTAACCTTATTCTGCAGTACTTCTGTCTCCTCGAATCAGAACTGAGCATCTGGGCATGACAGAATGTGGAATCAAAAAAGTGAGCCTTACAGAAAGAGGAAGCAGGTGAGTAAAAAGAGACAAAGGAATAATGACTAACCAAATAGAAATTATACGGGAGAAATGCACAAGAAAACAAAAGGTACAGACAGACATTTCATAGGATTAAAAAAAGAAGATCTGGACATGAAAAAAGCATGTGAGGCTAAAAACTAAACCACAGTATATAAATTGAAGCTGTTATGAATATAGAGAGTAAAATGAAATACTGAAGGCAGAATCCAAGAGAGTAACTAAGGTTTACCAAACTCTTTGCAAGTCAAATCCAAATTTCAAGTCAAAGACAGATTGAAAACTTTGGCTACTTTGGGAAGATATGTAAAGAAGATATAGTAGACCACATACTAGATTACTCACACAAGCACTGAAGTTATTTATAACAACTGAGATTCCAACAATTTTAAAATTGGCAAGAGAATTTAAGCTCCTGAACCCGTAAGAGAGAATTTTCAATGTAAACCTAACAATTTCTATTTTGTCGCCTTCATCTCTATTTGCAAGCTTATCTTTGAGAATACACTTTTGACTTGATACCTCTTTATATTCAAATCTTCATTTCTGGTGCTAAGTTTTGCATGTGTTTAAAGGACAAATATAGTTTTGCACGTATTTAAAGGACAGTCATATTTCTGCACATTTAAAGGTATACCCTCCAAGGAATTAATTCTTCAAGCATGCTACTTCTATTTTCTTGTACTATGGTCATGCATTCATTTGGTACATTGTATCATATTTTTATTTTAAAGGACATGTGGACACTTCCCCTGCTTCTCACCTTCTTCTAAAGCCTTGCAGTCAAATCCTCTAATCCAAGATTCTGATTTCTACATGACTGTGGTCATCCACATGTAATATATTGTTCCATTATCACTAAAAGTGATTTGTAAAAGTAAAGAAAAGAAACAGAAGAAAACAAAGGAAACAAATATCCTGCTGCAATACTTGTATAAGAGGTATAAAGTGTTCGATCATTATTTATGGCCTTTTTGTTAGTATTTTTATTAGTTGAAAGTTGTCTATACTTCAAAAGACATTGGACAGTGAAAAGAGGAGACACTATATTAAAAGTTACTCCCTAATATCACAGGACAGGAAAAAAACACTAGTTTGGATTGTCATATTTACATTCAGGTTAGAAAAAATCAGTGCATTCAATATAAAAATTGTTTTTAATATTGACATTCAATTCTATGGCTGTAGACAAATCTTGCTGAGAGTTTATTCTCAACAAATCTGGTATAATGCAGACTTGAATGAAAGCTGACCATATGAACAGGGCTGTGTTAGTTAGTGGGCCAAACAAATTAATAAATAATCATGAAGCTAGTGATGCTTTAGGGAGAGATGTTACAGTGGCAGGCAGTCTCTGTCTTATAACAATATAAATTTGCTCTTGCATAGTTTTGAAGAAATGGACCAAATCATCAGTTGATATAAACTGGGAGAATTACTGTGAGAATTTGGGTCTAATGTACCTATGAGACTGTGGAAACAGCTCTCTTACTCAGAATTACTTAGAAACTGCCAAAATATTTTAAGTCTGTTCTGCTAGAGATAACACCTAGTTTACTTACTTCTAGGGAGCAGGCCTACTATTCTAAAAGAAAAAAAGAATTGTGGAGGGTTAGTTACATTATACTTCAATAGTTCCACAAATATTTAACCTAGACATTAAGATCATAGGCATAGTGTAATTCCAGTTTATTGCAATTACTGAGAAGACCATTTCAGTTAACAGGGATTTTTCTTATGCTTCCCTTCCCTCTTTTGTTGTTGAAGTTCATAACAGCAAATAAGGTCAAGCTCAAACTCTGAAATAAGATAAATACCATAAAACACATTGTGAGGTATTTTTTCCAAATATATATTTGATCCTTTTTCTTTGAAGTTGATATCATTGCACAGTGGATAAACCTATCCTATTTTAGTTTAGACTTTATTTTCTAGACTATCAGATTGAAACTTACTAAAGTAAAATACACATAAATTATACACATATTTATTTCATTTCCAGGTAAAGATTATTTTCATTTTTAATGTCAATTGCAGAGCTAGATGAAGCCATGAACAGTTTTTATTCTACATATTATTTCCTTAAATGACTCAATAGAAAAGCCTAAAGATATGCAAAACCTTTTTCTCTTGTTATTCCAACACCAACAACTTCATCAACAACATCAAATTACTGCCAAAATAATGTTCAGTCTCTTGAAAATGCAGATAGGTAGTCCTTTCCCAGACTAATTTAGGGGGTCTGCACCGCCAGACACACAAAAAATATTTCCGTTTTGATTACTAAAATTTACAACATTTTTGATGATATGCCTCACAAGCTGTTCACAAATCTGTTTCTGTATGGTTTTTGCTACATTGATTAATGGAGTAGGCTGAGTTCCCTCATATATAGCAAAGTATTTCTACCATAGGAATAATATCACCTCACTCTGGACCACTTAGAATCACTAGAAAAATATCACAAAGTAAGCTCTATTTCCAAATGTTTCGAGGCCAGACTGAGAAAGAAGATGTAAAGTCTTGAAACTATTCTTTACAAAGATGAAATGAATACAGTGCTTCAAGTGAAGGTGCAGTTCCAAAGAAACCCACAGGACTATTCAAGTGCTGAACCTAAGCCTGGTTATCTTGCTGAATGCAGACTTGAACACTGATGGGAGATCTACCCTAGAAGAATAGGATTAGATTAAAAACTCTACCATACTCATGCCTGTTAACATTTAACTGTTTATTAACTTCCAAGCAGATGAAGGATCTTCCCTCTATTTCTGCCTACTTCTCTGCAGCTATGTTGCTGCTTGTTTTGTCCCCTCTATTTGAGAAGTTTCAGTTTTCTCTTTTGGTTCAAAACCAAATTTTTCATGGATTTAAAAATATTCCTCTTGAGAGTAACCTCACAGACAGCTTATGAAAAGCAGAGTGAAGAAAGAGACATGTAGGAGTTTAACTACCAATTTAAAGCATAATAATTAACTGTTGAAAAAATACAGGCTAGGTGATCTCTAAAGGGACTATTTTTTGAAATTAAGAGTACACTTGTTACTGTTGAACTTTTGCTATAATGGAAGGACAGAGGCTTATGAAAGTTTCAGAAGATGAATGCCAGGGCACTACTACAACATAGCAGACACTGCTACTCTCAGTATTTTGAGACAAGAAAGTTAAAACAAGTTCTTTTGTCTAAAACTTCTTACTACTCTTTAGGTTAAAAATGTCACCAGATCAGCTGAGGATATTCTCTTTATAGGTCTATACCATGAGAGTATTCTACATTTCTTGAAAAAGACATAAGTCAAATGGATGCAGCTCCACAAGTGCCTCTAAAATGTTACGTGCTCTCTTCTAAAAATAATACAAATATAGTGAATATAGTGACTTTTTTTGTTACCTGGGCATCTCCAGAGAGAAGTACATATTACTGAAAAGTGACCCTACTGGAGCACTGCTTAGTATGTCATACTTAAAGTGCAGATACTAGAAATTGGTGTTCACTTTTTTATGTGCAACATTTTTCAAGTTTAATAATGAGGAAGAATAAGTATAGTATTTCTGATGGCAAGAAATTGTTTCTCTCCTACTTTATCCCCACCCTCAACCCCAGCACACCTGGAATCTTTAGAGGGTGGGGGAAGAAAAAGACTCTTAAAATAACAGCTTTTTAAACTTTTGACATGTCTAACAAAAGGGAAATGTAAAGATTCCATTTAATACTACTGCCTGCTGCTTAACTAGAGCCATAAGGTCACTCTGTAACACACTTCTTTTGTGCACATCTATGTTATGGTGAAAAAGGGAAAGCTGCCAATTCTCTAACTGGGTATTAAGTTTTCTTTTCCCTTCTGCCCCACCCATGTGCTTCCTACCTACCTCCCAACTCTAAACCCATAGCCCAGATTTTCAGCATCATTGTTTTAAAACCTGAGAAGTCTGTTTAGAAACATCCTTGACCGTGTGAATAGATTTTTCTCTATTGTCCCATATGTTCTTTACCTAAACATAATATTGCTGCATTCTAAGACAGATTTCGTAAAGTACTGAGGACTAAAATGTCACCGTAAAACACCTGGTAGAATAGTGTTTTTTAAAGATGATAACATTTTTTTGTTCTTATAACACTGTTTTGCATAGTATGTGCAGCTTGTATACGCTCCATATTTGGGCTATTATCAAAATAATTATACATGTCTTCATTTTCTTTTTATCCTCAAATACAAAATATATTGAACAAGAAATCTGAGTTATAATGTAAAAGTGTGGAAATATTTCAAATTTATTTACACTTCCCTTTTTATTTTGATTATCTCACTAATTTAAGATGCTTATGTAAGCATTTTGATTAAATTCAAAGATTCAGTATGAATGGGTATTGCGTAGGTGGAGTGTCAGTTACAAAACCCTACAATATGATGAATTTATTTAACTACTTCTCCTTCCTAGGGAAAAAAAAAAAAAACCTCTAAACCTGATATACCATCTCTTTTGCATTCTTTCCCCAGATAACCTATGAAAGTTTAAACTAAAGAGGCAAATGAGTTATCGAAAAAATCAGTATTTAATATGAAAAAATCAGTAAAACCAGGTTTTGATGGGTTTTATGCAAAACCACTCCAAAAAAGATTTACATTATTTTAGAAAACAAAGTATCACCTGCATATCATGAACAATCCAACCTCTCTTACAGTTTCTGTGAATAGTATTTTGTATTAATGAACAATTGTGAATTGTGGTATAACACAATCCTGCCAAGTAACTTTTTCCAAAGAGGTATAATTGGATATGTTTTGTCTGAATATAAAAAAATTGGATTTTTGATCGGTCATTTTGTAGGATTTTGTATATGCCCAATAGGATATCATTATATGAAAGACACAATAAAAGTTCTGTATTAAGAACAGTTCCAATCCACAAAATTAGACTTTACAACATTTGCTTTCTGTTATGTACTGTTGCATTCTTTAGCTCAGAATTATACAGATGACAAATATGTAGTTAACATTTCCTCAAAAGAAGGGTCTGGCACACTGAGGTCACAGAGTTTGAATGGCGTCTTAGAGGCAAAAAAACCCAAGTTTTTGCATTAAACCTTAGATAAGCAAGATAAACAAGGAGAACACATACATACCAGTCAAAGCCAAATGCACCTTCTTCATGAAGAAATTATGAATGACACCTTTCAATCATTAAGATAACTCTAGCATGACCTTTAATGCATTTCCCCTGTGTATTGTCCCACTGCTGGAGATTTCCTTGTGCCTCCTCTTGATGAAAACCATCTGGATGTTTTCCAAAGAACAAAATGAAGAAAGAACCATTTCAGTGCAGAGTGAAGATGTTGTTCAGACATCAGTATGAGACCCAGTCAGTGCATTCTACTGCATGTTACTTGCACAGTAAATTGTCTGTTTCTATGATGATGTTTTTGCCTTACAGAAAATCACATGCTTTCAATTAAGTCCCTACAAGATGACAGCAACAGTAAACATGAATATGGCTCAACTCAGCCCATAAATAGAAATTATTTTTTTTAAGCAGAAGACACCATGCCATCTGCTAAAGTAAAATAATGTTTTGCAACAAGATTTTTAGAGCACTTAAAAAGGCATCACAGTGCCTGTCATTTTCTACAATGTAAATCTTCACTGAAGTACCCTTGTGGTGTAATGTTAATCATCTATCTTATTCCTTACATAACTTTAATGTTTAAAATATAGTTCCAGTTCTCAATGAATGCTTTTCTCTTAATGTCAAGTCAATGCTAGCAAAATAGTACAACATACACTGAGAATTTACAAAAGACACAACAAGAGATACAGTAATTGCACAAAAAACATTAATTGGTAAACATATTGCAAATTAACAAATTATTTTTCCAATAAGAAATATTTAGACCCATTCTGTCTTCTTGTCTTCTTTTATGCTAGTTTCTAAACTTTGAAAGAAGACATAAACCTAATTAGAAGAGAAATCTCCAAATCCTTTTATTAAAAACAGCTTGCCTGTAAAACCAAGATTTGCTTGACATTTGCTTTATCCAAGGTCTCTCATTCAGTATAATAAAGGTTTTCTGATGCCATTCAGCAGCATCCTGAATTGACATCTACATTTTTGTTTTAAATTAACATTACAGTGCTGTTCAGCAACACCAGGGTTTGAAGTTGCAACACCATCTGTGGCAGTTGCAATTTCTCATGGATGACGATAAGGACTCACAATATATTCTCAGCATTCACACTTGTTTCTCAGCCACTTAAAAAGATTGCAGCTGCACTGAAAGTTAATTCTTCACAACACCCTAGGAAGGCAACAGAAACTACTTGCAAAATTAGCCAAAACGTGGTGAAAATTTCCTGATATTAGTGTGTGTGGGAGCCTATACATATGGGTAGAGCTTGGTCTGATGTTTAATGAGGCCACCTCACAGAGAAAGATCTAGCCCTACTAGTCTGGTACTTTACTAGATTTTAGTGATGAAAACAATTGCACAACAAGGGCATCTGAGACAAATTAAGTGAGCACTGAAGAAACACAGTAGCAGAACTGTAAGTTGTACCTAGTGTCCTGATTACAAATCTAAGAGCTGGACCATGTCAATGTCCCCACTGATTTTCATGCATTAGGAGGAGGCCTCACTTTTTCGAGGTACCAGATTGGCACACTGGAAGCATTTCACAGGGAATTTTGTCCTATGGAGGTGTTGCTCAAAAGCCAGAAGAGAAGACTTCAACCTGAGGCTGATTGTGTGCATACAATACACTGGAATGAGGACTTTTTTTAACCTACCAGTCCTGGTAGGCACCATCAGCTCTGAAAGAACACTCTACAAAGAATGTTCTTGAAAAGAACTGGTTCTGTATTCTTTCCATGTACTCTACCAGCCTCTCTTCCCACACTCCCAGAAATAAATGTGTAGTCTCATGGTTTACAGAGTGCTTGCAAGGGACATTTTTAAAGTATCATTTCAATTTTATAGCTTGTGCTTTCTTAATTTTTTATCATGCAACCTGGAATACTTTGTCTGTACACACACTTTTTAGATTTTTTAAAGAGTGAGAACTGGAAGGTCAAGCTGACACTTGGTAAAGGCTATATAGGTATGTGTTTATTGCCCTATTCTAACAGATATCAAATGGAGATTTTACACAGCATGTTTAAAATGTGTACAACCACCCAAACCTGCATATAAAAACATTTGATTCTCTTGAAAGAAAATCTCATTCCACCAGGATTATAATGAGTAGAAATTCACATACTGATCCTGTGAATAGTCCATCTCAGATGGTTCTTGCAACACTGGTTTAATTGTCACTGTAATTAAGGCTAGAGAAGAGGATTCAGGGACATAAGCACCATACTGATTTTTTATTAATAGCTTGATAAAGTTTTGGTCATTGTGTGGTCTTTGACTAAGTCAGAGATGGAAAATTACAGCTGGTTTTAAAAAAATCACTGCTGGTGGATGAGACCAAATCATTTTGGAAAGCGACCAATTAACAATGGGCTAGGAGACCTGAGGTATTCAGGTTTTTTCTTATTTATGTACATGACTGTTACCTGTGTGACTATGAATATTCATTCATAAGGAGTCCTTGATTGAGCTCCTTGTAACATCTTCCAGAGAGGCAGTAGTGGATGACATATAAGCTGTAGTGCCCATAAGTTGTTTGAACCCCCCATTGTGCACCAGAGTGCAGCATGAGCATAACCATAAAACCACACTGTAGTTACAGCACCTGCTGTGATAATCTTTTGAGAGGTGGAATGATTGTGCTGCTATTCACTCCAAAGTCTCCCTCAACAATAACAGTTTGATTTTGCTTGGTTTGGCTGGTATGACTGTTAGACTCATGCTGGTAAAGTCAATTTGACTCTGTGAGACATCCAGTTCCTAAATCTCTGATCTCCCCTGGTCCTAGTAACACTACCATAATTCAGTATTTATTCACATCACATATTCAAAGCTAACAAGCAATGAACATACAGAAACACCTTGATAGTTTTTAACTCATTGTCTAATTAGTCTGTTCTCCTAGAGAAACAGTAAAATAATTAAAATACTTTTAGCAAAATTTCCTCAAAAAAACATCCAAATAAATAAAATGTTAGCTTGTCTTAAATCTAATTAACAAGGCATTTATATTAAACAGGATGTGGAGCGATAATTAAGTTACTTATTCAAACAGATTTATGGAGCATTATCACATATCTACACATATCTCTCAAAAACATACTTCTCTTTACAAAACACACTAAAATCTTCAAGATTTTCTGTTCAACAATCTTCTCTCCCCTCAAGAAGGTAGAAGCAGACAATAATATCTTATTTTTGTAAGTCACTATTTAATGTGGCCTAACAGAGAAGGAAACGGACTGTGTGTCCTCCCCTACCCGGCTTCCATGGTATACTTGTCTTTCACTTGTCTCTTCATTTCCTCATCTGGAAATAGAGGACATAATATTTTTTTGTGTAATATTCTGAGATCTAAAGATAACAAAATGTTAAATAATAATTTAAAATTATTATTCATACAACATATGCAGGAGAAAGGGTATTGCAGTGCCAACAATACCAAGTGCCATCAGCACTATTGTGTTCAGTCTCCCTGAGAAGTGTCACTCTCATCTTACACCTAGGACTACAGTTTAAAGACAACATTCAGGGCAAGATTCACCTCATACCTTGCAGAAAGCCCCCCAAAACAGCAACCACCATTTTCTCCTAACAGATATAGAGGGCTGATAGCACCCTTTGGTCATGGCCTGCCAAGTCTCATGATTAGACCAGTTGCCACAGAGGCTGACAGCATCTCCTTTGAGTCTCAGGGGACATATCTACCTTGTAGAGACTAGAAAGCTGCAACCTGACTCCATGGTGGTGACTACCCTGCCACCTGAAGCTATCCCATTTTATGGAAACTCCAAACCTACTGAAGATGAGTTCTCATCTAAGAAGTCAGCTGAGAGAGGATGTGGCACATAAGGTGGAAAGGGGAAACCTGGAGTTATGGCCAGTTCCCTCAGGGCTCTAGAAAATGCATTGTGTTTTGATCATTGCAAAGGGGAAAGCATTTCTATGTAGTTCATCAGATGGTGACATTATTAATCAGTGTCATCTGGAATAAGAACAAATGAAGATAGTTTGCATGCCATTACTGATCTCTGAAGCCAGGCTTTGTCTAATGTTTCTAAAAGTAAAATATAACTCTCTAAAAATGGTCATAAGAATTTAGTACTTAATTACTTAATTAAATAGCTGTCCCTTCTGTTTTCACCTTCTTTTCCTTTCAGACTTGTCTAATATCTGCAGAATCTAAACAAAACTATCAATTTCAAGTCTTTTGGTTTTCTCAAAATGGAACAAACTGAAGCATGGGAGTCTCCTAGACTACCAACTAGACCTGAAAGTGATTTAAGTAAATCAATTGCACTTCCAAAAGCTTCCATTTGAAATCAATAAAATGCTTCTTTTTAAGTTCTCTCATTATCCCTTCCAGTCATCAGAAAAGAGTGTTGCATATTTGATGGGTATTTCCTGCACAGAGGCAGGGGAAAGGCAAATCTGCATTAAAACTTATCAAATCTTTTGCTGTCATTCTGTCAGCTGTTCTCTATGCTTGACATCCTCTTGAGATTACATCTGTAGGCCCTATACAAATGTCATTTAAAAAAATACATTACTTTCCAGTATCATGTGTTATTTCAGCTGTTTTCATAATGATCAGTTTAGATTCTTATGTAATACTTCCTGTCAATTTTCCATCTCCATAGAGAAGTTGGTGGTAAGATTTTTCTTGCTTTTTCTTAGGTTTTAATCTCTTTAGTTGAAGCAGATTAATATCCATTATAACAATGACCTGCAGAAACTGCAGGTTGAGTGTACCATAAGTGTACCGTGAGAACACTCAAAACTAAAACAAGTGATTTTCTTCAGGGAAATATTAATAAAATAACTCAGAGAAATAAAGACGTTTGGGTTTTATTCTCCCCAAATGCAGTGAAGAAGGCACCGTCAACTCCTCTGAGCTGCCCCATTACCAGAGATCCCATGAGTTTTACCTGGGGAGACAGAAAGTAGCATTACCAGGGCACAAAAGAGATCCCTCTTTTTTCTACACAGTTCTTCTCCATTCCTTGTGGAGGAGGCATCTTGCCAATTGGATGTGAATGAGGTAAGGTACACCATTGTCTTGACAGTTCTGCAAGGCTCAGGGCTTCCAGGGTAATTGAGTCCTGGGGCCTGAATAGTTTGAGAGTGTTGTCTTAGGTCTGTGATAAAATAAATGGGTGAACAATCGGCTGAATGTTCAGACTGAAAGAATTGTAATAAATGGGGCAATATCTGGTAACACAAGAGTCCTAACCCAGGGCTTATTTCTAGGGTCAGTTCTCTTTGGCACCAGTATCAGTGACCTGGACACAGGTGTTGAGTGCACACAAAGTTTATGGGTGATAATGTATTAAGGGGAATCATTGATTCCAAAGAGGACTTACGGAGATATCTTGATTAGAACACTGGGAAATCAACGACTGTGTGAAATTTAACAAGGACAAATGTTGGATTCTGCACCTGGGGAGGTGTATATAGACAAGAGCTTGGAGAGCAGGTATGCATTAAAGGATCTGAAGGCTTTGGGCACTAAGCAAAGTATAAATAATTCATCAAAATAAATGATTATCCCACTTATACACAGCATTGCTGCAGCCTCCCCTCATGTGTAGTTTTGGGTTCAACAGTATAAGTGTAATGGAAAAGAGTTGGAATGTGTCCAAAGGGGGTAACAATAATAAAGATAATGAAAGGGCTAGTGGGCAGGACTTATGAGGAGTAGGTGAGGATACTGTGTGTGTTCAGCAGAGGGAAGATGAGAGTGAGGGGTGACGTCACTGCTGTCTGCAACTTCCTTATGGAAGGAGCGGAGTGGGCTGTGGTGTTGTCCTCCCTGCTGTCTGGCAATAGGATGCAAGGGAAGGTGGACATGGGCCAAGAACCTACCTGACAATGGGGAATGGTGAATGAATTCCTTGCTTTGCTTTGATATGAACAGGAGAAATTGTTGACAGGATGTGAACCGAGGTTCCAGAAAAATCTTTCCCCGTTAATGCAATTAAATTGGAGAAATATTCATCTAAAATATTTAATGCTGATAAAACCACACATTGGCTGGGACTGCAATCCATTGGAATTTACCCAGTAACATGATAAGCTACATCTACTTTCAGTCTTCCACTCCAGTGCCTCCAGGTGTAAGTAGTTTTTTTACAAGCATCCTCACAGGAATATAGACATACATACTAACATGTGTATATGTCTTAATTATAATTAACTGGATTTATTATCTCTGCAGCAATATCAGCTTGTTCAGATTCTTATGTGGGAAAAGGCATGCAGGAATAAAATACCACTGTGTAGTAGTTAGAGGTGAAGGGTTAGCGTGGCTCTGTGCTTTGCATTTGCTCTGAAAGAAGAGATATTAAATGCTAAAGTTCTTTAATTTTTACTTTTGGTATAGCTGCTCTGTTTTTCTGCACAATATGGGTTTTTTTCTTTAAATCTTTTTTTTTAGTCTTGTTTGCAGCCTGTATCATTGAACTCCTTTATTGACACAGGTTTCAGTTCTCTGAGCTGTATGAGTCCCAACTGTAAATAAAAACATAGTTCATTTGTTTTCTATGAGGTTCACTGAAACTGATGGGACTCTTTACAGTGAGTTCAGTGGGAGCTGGAAAAGCCCTCACTTGTACTGAGTTAGTTTTCCCTGTAGTCCAGTTTCTAAGTACTATTTGCAGAAAAAATACTTCATGGAAAGCGATGGCATAATAATGCAATTTGCCACACATTTATTATATCCAGTAGAACTATCATGTAGTTGGAACATTATTACTGTGAAACACTTTTATTCACAGTAACTGTAAAGTGACACCATGTCCCCTGTACAACCCCTTTCTCTCTTATACACATGAGATAGCATAACTGAAATCTTATTTTCAGGCTCGTGCTTTCACTTCTTTATAGACAGGAACTGCAGAATGCCTAATAAAGATCTCCTTTTCTCTTTTTCCTTTTCTTTTTTTTTTTTTAAATGTGAAAGAGGTTGTGTTTTACAACACTCTCTCTCTCTGACCAAATTACCTGGACAATTGTCAGGAGTCCATTAACACTTTTCTTTCTGTAGATACATTAGGAGTCCCCTATTTCCTTGTAGATGTCCCTTTTACAATTGCAAAAGGATGATAACTCTTAAGGAAAATTGTGCTGTCCATCTCATAGCTTCCTATAGAATATAATAGCAATAGGGTCAAATGGACTGAAAATGCAGTATTAGTAATGCTCTATACATCTTGAAGAGTGTACAATTTCAGAAAGGATATCTTCCCTTTGGAAGTATAGCTTAGGTAGAAGCCACTTTATCACTACTTATATCCATACATTTTTCTTAGACTATCCATGGATCACAAAAAATTCCAATTGCATATAATATTTTGTGTTGTGATAATGCTAAGTTTCCTAGCTTATGTTTTATATATTATAAACATATTTCTCATGTGTGTTAATGTCTGTGTTGAAATTTACTTCCTTTGTATTATTTCACCCTTTCACCTTACTTTTTAAAATTTTATCTTAAGTAATCATATTATTCTATTCTGTTCTCAGGAGCATGGTTTTTCACATTTTGCTACTATGAAATAGAAACCTGCTGCACTAGGTAGTTATTGATGCTGTTCACTTTTAAGATGCTGGATTTTTATTTTAAAACTTTTATATCAATATTGTTTTATAGCATCAGCAGCTTATGAAGAAAATTTGAAAATAAGACATAAATTCAGTGTTTTACAATAACCCAGTTCTTTGGTTTTTTATTGCTCTGGAAGAGGGGAACTGGGAGTTAGAATTTACCACCAGTTCTAACCTGGGCCATGGTCTACTTATTTGACTACTGCTACTGTATTCCAGGGAATGCAAATGCTGACCTGGAAAAACAGAGACGGACTGTGGAAACCCAGGGCACCGGGAATATTTCTCTGTCTGCTCTGGGGTGCCCCCAGGGGAGCACTGACTTTGACCCTCATTCATGGAGGAAGTTTCCTAGACTTCAAGATAGACTAGAATCCACAAAAGTGTGAAATAGAGAGTAGTGTAGGTGTATCACTTGGTAAGAAATGTAGGTTTTGGGATTTTTAGTATGTTGTGGATGGAAGCCAGATGGAGGACACAGGGCGTCATCCTGGGTTTCTTCTTCATGCTTCTTCCTTCTTCTTTGTGGGTTTGGGTGGCATTTTGTAATTGAGCAGAAACATCTGCATTGCGGGCTCTTTGGGATCAGTTATTGGGTTAAAAGGGAAAATAATCTAGGTGCCAGTTCTTAATTGGATAGTTTAGTCTTAAAGGACCTTGTAAGAAGAGATTGTTAGCCATTTTGTGCCTTCTGATGAAAAGCTGCCCAACTCACAGTAATGATAAGAAATGATAAGAAATAATGAACACTTGAGTCCGAACACGAATTACTCTCTCAAGTGCCTTCAATCCAGACCCAGAGAAACCAACGACTGGTGCCACCACAGTGGACAAAGGCTTTGTGTCGGAGTTATAATCCCTCATTAATTTAACAAATGTGTACACCTAGTCTAGTAATAACTTATCTGTCTTCAACAGACCCTTTTCAAATTAGCCAGAACTACACACAGTGAAAATGCGAGAACTGGGGCACAGCTACTGACACTTATGTTGAAGTGTGAGACAAGACAGTTGTGGAAGTGAAACTTCAGATGCAGAGAGATCAGAAAAAAAGATTGTGCTTTATTTGGGCTATTCCAAAGTTGGGCCACCACAGCAGAACAATTTTTCACATGGCAACTTTGAGCCTGAGCTGCAGAATTTGGATTAAGCAGGCATTTGGGTTTACACATCTAGGTACCTTTTTCATGAGCTAGGCCAAAATGAGTTACTGAAAGAGTCTTTAAGTTCTCAGATCATAAGTAAAATGGAAGAAAGGATATAAATTTCCAAATCCCCTCAACATCTCAAACTTCTTATTATACACAAACAAACTTCTTTAGAAAGGCCTTTGCCAAGGCACAATGTATTAAAGTTTCCCAGACCTCATTCAAACCCTTTCACTTCTGTGCCTTGATCTAGACTGACAACAGCTGGTTACTTTGCAAAAGCTGAAGTTTTGATGTTTCATTCTCCTCTGTGGTGAATCTCTTCAGATGCCCTGTGAAGATGAAGGAGGTATGCCACCAGCTACCTGCATTAGCAGAACCCATAGAAGGACATGAACTGGAAGGGAGAGAGAAAGGTATCACCCTATTGAGATAATAGCCCAATAATGGAATTAAAGATGCATGAGCATTTTGACAGCTTTTTTTCAGAAAGCCATTGACCCAAAGGACTGGCTAAGGCCACAAAACTGCTCAAGACAACAAAACCAAGCCAAACCAAACAAACCAAACCAAACCAACCCCCAAAAAAACTAAAGAAAAACCTGCACACAGCAACACACAATGATTTGGAGCTTATTTATCTATTTTAGCACTGAAAATTTTATGCTTGTAACTTGATGTTAGGAGGTGATAGTGGACTACAGTGAGATGTTCTAATATTTACCCTAAATCAACACTTCAAAGTCTGTGTGTACCTATTGGCATTTGCCACTGAGTAAATTATCCTTCATTCTCAAAGTTGTAACCTCACTGAAGGCTTGACTTGTAAAAACCATCCAGGAAAGAAAATGCTTTGACATTTTTAAAGATGAAGTGAGAAGGTAATAAAAATTTAAAGTTTTGAGACAACGTGTTGAAAACCAAATTATTTTCCATGCAGATTGGTAGAATAAGCTCTGCAAGAGGTGCTTCTACAGGTCCCAGAACTGAAGATGTAATGAGAGGTTCTAGGGGCAGGCTGGGAGCTAGGACTCAGACAGATACTTTACAGCAGATTATCTGGTTTCTCATATTTACTATTGGATGATATAGGTTTTTCTGATTTGTTTTTTCAAAAACTCTTCAGAAGAATGCATGTAGCAGATAGCAAAATAGCACTTTCAGAGGATGTTACAACAGTGTAAAATCAAATGAAAGAAAAACAATTTATTGAGTGCAATTAAATATTTCCAATTATATTTTAATAAATATTTTGACCTAAAATGAAGCAGAGATCTTTACTCCCATTTTCACAAAATACCTTTGTCTTCTGAAATGTGTGATTGCTAAATCAAAGGATTAAAAGAAATGTATCCTAGTTTTGATATTTACTTACAACTGAATAAACTAAATAAGTAACATGTCTGTTATGTCTGCAAGCAAAATTAACTAAATGAAACAAGGCAGGCTGAATGGACATGCTGATGTCTCTGTTTTCAAGAAAGCCTCATTCTGGAAATAGTAACATACTACAATAAATAACAGAAGTTTCATGTCATGTGTAGCTTTTACTTGCTGAGCAATAATTTGTGATCCAAGAATTTTCATAACAAATGATGCCCAAGCAGCTATACTCTGATTAACAAACTTCCTGTGTCATAGACACATCATCTCCAACCAATGCCCTAGAGAAGAAAATGAAATTAAATTTATTAGGTGATGGAGAAAAATTTAAACTAGTTATGTTATTTGTATACGCTCACTAGACATTGTTCATTCTTCTTGTCTAAGTAAGCTTTTGCAGTTGCATACCATTAAAAGGATGCTTCCAACAACTAATTATCACTACCCATAATTAAGCCAGGGCCATATTGCTGCCTTTTTCATCCTAAAAATCTCCTCACAGCAAGGCACTCAGATAGTTCAGCCACCCACAATCACACCACAACTATTTGTTTATTGAGAAGGAAAATATGGTCAGACTTACAAAACTGGGTATGTATTATTAACATCAGCTTGGAGAGTGTTGTGGTCAATCTATGGTAAATATCACTGGTAGTATATTGAAGAGTATTGAAGAGTTTGGGAAGTCATCAACCAGTGCTTTCAATGTGAAACACATGACATAACCACAAGCTGCACTTTATTTAATTTGAAACTGTAATGTGAGGAGTGACCTAATTTAATTCATGTGGCTCCATGTGTTTGAAGTTAATAGACCCTTTCTTACTGGGGGGGCAACAAGGCCTTTAACAAAATACCAGCCCTACCATGCCAAGTTGTTTGCCTTTGGGGATTCATTCTTTTCATATTATGATTGATAATTCATGGATTCCACAGGGAATGTACCTTTTGCTCATTCTATTTGAATGAGTTCAAGTTTGAACAGTTTTCTTATCCGCAGGTGTAATGGGGGGGTGGAGTCAGACTGCTCACATATGGTGTACCATGTCTTCAGTCAGCTGCAAAATGAGGATTCTGGAGATGGAGGCATTGCATCATGATCTAATGTTTACTGGTAAAATTCATCTGACATTGTTCAAAACTTTGATTTTATAGAAATATATTATAAATTCTTTTAAATTTATTTATATCTTATGGATTTTTTTCCTGTTCTATATTTCCTATTTTGAGTCAAATGCCTCAAAAATACTACCAGATTACCACCTTCAATTTTTGAAACAATTCTTCAGGTTTCCTGGCCTGATATTGCGGTCTTTTAATGCATCCAACAACAAAAATTAGTATCAACTGTTCCTCCTAGTTCCTTCCCAGTTGTTGTTTTCAAAAATTCAAGCTGCTCACATTTCTTTTTAGCATTTGAGATCAAGACAGAGTATTTTGACATTCTAAATTCAAAATATTTAACTGCAATCTGCTTAGGGACATCACAGGACTTATATTTTTATTTTCATTTGGATTCAGCTTCCCTGCAGACTAGGCAGATCATGTTACATGTTATATATTTTGGGGAAAAAAATCATGATGATTTCCCGCATTAAAAAAAAAAAAAAATTACTGTTAAAATGGAAACTGTTCAATAGAGAATTTTGATTTGGGGAACAATTATTTTCCTTTCAAAGAGCACTTTCATAGGAAATGTTTTATTTGCTATGGAGCAGTGCTTCCATTGCATCAAGGCCTTTTCTGCTGCTCAGATTGTTATCACAGTGAAAAGGCTGGGACTGCACCATCAGTGGGAAGGAGGCATAGCTGGCACAGTTGACTTCAACAGACCAAAGGGATATATCATAAATAATGGCATCATAGTTAGCCATAAGATCTGTGTGAACAAAGAGGAAGAAGAGATGGTTGGAGTTATGTCACTTTTCTTCCCAAGTCAACACTACATGTGAGGGAACCCTGCTTTTGTGGGGATGGCTGAATACCTGCCTGCCTGTGGGAAATAATGAATTAATTCCTTGGTTTTTGTTGCTTGCCTTCACAGCTTTTGTTTTACCTGACCCATAAATATACACCCTTTTACCTTTCCAATGGATTTCTCCATCCCACTAGGGAGGAGAGAGGAAGTGGCTGTAGTGCTTAGTTTTAGTTTGGGTTTAAACCAAATCTTGTTTCAAAATACTTGAATTACTCTTTAGATTTTTTTTTTTAAATATTTTTTCATTAAAATAATATGAATATTAATCAAAGTTTTCCAGATCTTGACAAAATATGGCTTCCTAGAACCATGAAAACATCAAAGTGTTAACCAGATATCTGACCCAAAGTATTTATACTTTATTCACTGTTTAGGTCACTAGAAGATATTTAGGCACAAGTTAATTTTATTCCTGAAACATCTGAAAGACTTAACAGTGAAAACACAACTAGAATGAAAGAAAGAAAAGTCCAAACAGAAAACATAGAAAGAGGACGGAAAGCAATCACCTCTGGGTTAGGGTTGTCTTCTAGAACCTAGTTAAGGATGTTGTAAGGTAGAAAAGGAGGTTATATTCTCCAGCAGTTCAAACACAGTCTCTGTGTAGGAGCTGTATCATATTACATGCTGTGCTGGCTCTGGAACTGATGAGAAATCAAATCCTGATTGTGGGAGGAAGTGAGTCACACATTGCAGGGTTGATATGAAAGGATTGTCCAGGGATATGGAGGCTCTAGCTCCTGCCAACAGGACAGTTTGAGAACTCCTGTCATCTTGTACTGCTCTTATCTATTCTTGACACTTCTATTTTTTTTTTTTTGGTCTATATCTCTATCTGTATAAAGTTGTCAAACTATCTCTTCTCCCTTCCTCCCCAGTTATCACCCATTCAATGAAAATATTTTTATTTTACATAATGATGTAATGCCTAGCTGAATAAGAAAACAGAACTTTCAAAAGCCAACCTGTTGTAGTGAGAAAAATAACATAACCTACAAGAGGCTTATTCCTGAAAAGGGCTTTTAAGGTGGGAGAAAAGCATATGAAAATTTATCTCACATTGAATCAAAACTTCATTGCAATTTTTGAGAAAGTTATGACCTTAAACACCACAAATCTTCACAACATTTTGATACAGGTTAGCCTGAGGAATACCTTGTCACAGAGCTCTCACCAGCAGTTTTATTCAATTATTTTCTCATTATGTGTAAAGGGAAGTTCAGGAGTTTTACAGGTTACAGATTCCATTATATCACTCTTTGAAATAAAGTACATTTGAATAACTTTCAATAATTTAAGATGGAATCAGTCTTTTGGTAAGGAGATAAAATTCTTGATAGTTCTTGTTAACTATTTCCATCAAATGACTGATATATTACCTATTGTAAACATAACTTCTGCCATCTTTCCTTTACTTCCCAGGATAAAAAGATATTTTAATTGGCCTTTTTCCTTCTCTTCAGCACGAAGAATCCAGTTCCTCACCCCGGGTCTTGGTATTCTGTAATGTGGATTCAGTACCTGTACATAACCTTCTTACTCAAAGAAATACCCAGAACAATTTATCAGTATTTCCTGATGATTTTCTGCTTACACCTCATAATTCAAAGTGGGCAGTGGAAGCCTGATATTCTTGGTGTGTGTGTGCATATATATTTGCCAAGCAGGTGTATATTCCTATTGTGGGGCAGAAGAGCCCCTCTCTGAACTGTTGAGGAGAAAACAGGGCCTTCTTCACTGTGTTCTGCATCTGGGAGCATGCACTTTCTGGAGACCTAAATCCCCTAACAGAGTGAGTTTTCTTCACACCCAAATCAGAGGACACAGCAAAAGCCTTCTATTAAAAGATTAATACTCCTCACAAGTAATAATAGAAAATAATTTCCCTTGAACGACAAATGGTTTCTTTGATTAGTATAATTCTTAAACCATTAAGACAGTATTTTCCTTTCCAAAATAAACATTCATTCAACAGTTTCTCCCAAGCCTGCTTTCTCCAAGCTATATGCATTTTCCCTTTTTGCACTGATACTAGCACCAGACAGCAGATCAGCAGCCTCTGAAAGGCAGAAGACCTCTGCCTGGGCCCTTAGAGGGTCACGTGGTGGTATCTACAATCTTGGATTCATCTGCAGGAAGACCAAGCTGCAGGGGGTATCACTAGCCTAAGAGACAGACATTATTTTCCAGATATTACTTATTTGTCTTCAGGGGCTATCAGCAAGATTTTTAAAAGCACTTCAAGTCATGGCTTTCTGGTTTCTCTGCTGAAAATAGCAACCAGTCAAAACACCTTTGATGGAACAGTTCTACATCAGAAGATGGAGTTTCATCAATTTGACTTTTTTTTTCCCCAAGTGGAACATGTCAATTTCAATTAAGCTTTATGTGTGGATATGTCAAAATGAATAATTTCAAGTTTTGTATTTGGTTTTGATAAAATAAAATGTTTTGGTTCGTCTTTATTATTTTGGGGTACAATAAAAGACAGGACTGGAAAGATCTAATCTCTTAAGCATGTTCAGCTGCATCAATGCCTCTTTCTAAAATGCCACACTCAGAAAACCCCTTCCTTTCAACTGTGAACAATAGTAAATTCTCTCTGAATAAGAGTTATTTCCCATGTTTGAGCCATTTTACTGATATATTATCAGAAACTCCCAATTTAGCTAATCAGTTGATCACATATTTCCATATCAAATTATTGTTGCCTTTATTATTGGTTACCTCAGTATTTTATTATTATCTTTCCAATAACAAAATTCTGTTACCATCTTACAAGAAGGCTTTGAGCAACTTTATTCCTCATGATGTATCAAATATCTGAGTCTTTTATTAATCTCCAAGTTATTTTTTCAGATGCTCATGAACAGTTTGGTAATTTGTTTCAAGTTACACTGATCTGGCTCTTGCCTAGGTCTTCATTTTATGGAAAATCTATCTTTATTCAATATTCTTTGGCCTTCTATGGAGGGGAGGGGAAAGGAAATTTTTAATAATTTCTACTTTAAAATGAGGTTTTACTCTTTGTCTTTCAAATTTTTTTCTTATCCTTTGAACAGCTCAGGGTAGAGAGTTCTTTTGAAAATGAGTAAGAATCAGCCAACTCACCTTGAATTATTTTCTTTTTTATATCAGATTATGGTCAATTAATAATGAAAACAGAGAGAAAAAATAGAGAATAGTAAAAAGAATTTATAGTGGTTTTTTCACTATATTTTAAGAAAATATTTGAAAATAGAAATCAGAGCATAATTTATAATAATTTTCCTGCTAATTGGCTATTGTCTAATTTACATATCAATAAATACATTTGGTTTTTCTGCACAGGTTTCCAGCCTTTTGTTCCAGATCAGGTTTCTGTCATATTGAATGGGGAACTTTTCTATTATCTTGTACATAAATGAACTATGTTTGGGTGAAAAATACACAAAGACATAGCCATAGAAATAAACTATAGACGAACTAAATCTGTTGAGTTAGATGTGAAAGACCCCAGTATCACTGTCAATTTTTTTTCCACCCAGATATTGTCCTTGGAAATATGCCCCAGACATAAAAGGCCATTCTTCCCAACAAATACTTGGGAAAGCATCTCTGATAAAGTTCAAATTACAGAATAATGAGTGCAACTCAACTCTCTGTATTGTATACTAATTTTGGCAGTGCTATTAGAAAGAGAAAATAACAAGAGACACCCATTAAGGACGAGCTCAGAGGGTCTCATTTTCAAAGCATTGAAGCAAAAGGCCGCTTGCAAGAATATATGCCCAATTGCATGCTTAATCTGCAGGCACAATTACTGTGACTTCATGTCATCCTCAGGTATTGAAACTCAACTGACCATTTCCATGCACGCAACCCGATTTGCATTTGGAATCACAGTAAATGTGCATTCACATTAAATGTGTAATTATCCAGACAATTTTGCACATGGCCCTGAACTTCTAATATTTGGAAAAATCAAACCCTGGAGGCTGTGCTCCTCTCTTGAATAGACAGAACTCCTACTGTCCCATTAAAAGGGTAATCAAGAGCAGAATATGTTTTCACAGCACCCTTCTTTTATTAACAATTTTTTCTTGTACTGAAAATCTAGCCCAAACCCAGAGGCCACTTAAAAATTAAATCCTTGGACTGCATAATTTATACAGCCTGGATTGAAATAGGCAATGTATTTATCAACTCCTTTACACATTGGAATGCCAAGATGAACACAAATAATGCTGACAACTCTGCACTACAATAGAGTGAACAATTAAACACTCTTGTACTCAAAGGGTGCTTTCTTGGTCTGTGTTTCATAGCTATAGTAGGAAAAAAGGGAGTATAACAAGAACCTGAGCAAGGAAACTAGAAGGCAAAGATAGACATCTAAATGACAGAAAATGAGAAGAAAAGTCTCCAGAGTAGGTTGGCAATTTTGTATTCAGAACTCAGCTGAACAGGTTAAAAAAACATAAACCATAGAAGATTGCTAAACTCAGGGGGTCTTAACTATATGTGATAATAGTATTAACACAGGAGACACAAAGCACTTTTCAGCTGCAGGCCCCAGAATACTTTACATGAACGGTTATTATTACTAGCACTCTACAGAAAGAAGACCCAAGCTGTTGAAAGGTTCTGTCACATGCTAACAACCAGTCAGAAGCCAAGAAGCAGGCTCCTTACCTATTTCTATGGTTTTCCTGAGAATCCTTAAAGTAGGAATTAAAATGAGAGCATAGCCCTTTTTGCACAGGCATTAGACTATAGCAGAATAGCCATCTTTTCTGCAAGGGAAATTTGTGTGGTTACAGGGCAGATGAAAGAAAATTTTAGAGGAATTCAAAGATTGCACTACTCTACAACTGTTCAGCTTTTCTGTAAAGAAGTAGCTTCAAATTGTCATTCCTCTAAATTATTTTTTGGTGTGTGTATATATCTGTTATATATCTGTTACCAGTATTAACATAAATACAACCAGTATAGAACTTCCTTGTGCAATTTAAATGGCCATTTTAACAACTGACATATAAATAGAATTACTCCTTCCTTTAAAAGAAATATTTCATAACTTTATTATAGTATTCTCTAATAAAGAAATCTGCCATTGAACTACTATTTATATTAATCAGTTATAAGTATCAATAGATAGTGGTGCAGTGTATCTATTAATGGAAATACATTTTGCTTAGTTCTAGCTATAAAGAATACTTTCCACCTAGTTTTCTTAATGTGAATTTTGAATGACTATATGGCTGTGCATTTAAGTTGTTACTCATACTCATGACATCCTGTGCAATGGAAAGGGAGCAAAGTCCAGGTGAACACTTCAAAGAAAGAGGCAAAATGGCCCCTTTGCATCTGCTCTATCTGCTTTCTAGGAGCATTCCTTACCTATCATGTAAAAATGCCTTGCATGAAGAACATAGCCATGCCATGTGTAGAGAAGTGGTATTTGGACATTCGTATTCTTTCATGCTCTATAATCTTTACAAGAGTAACATCATCTGTTCCCCAGCACCTTTGTCTGTAGGAACCCTTGCCAAGACAGAAATTCTTCAGATAACAGAAGAAATTAGTGTCTTCTCTGAGACTCATTATGATAGAACATGAGAAAGCAGAGAGACTTCCAGAGCTGGACATCTCTAGGATACAGCTGCAGCTTCCTTCAGAGTCCAGTGAACAACTAGCTAAATTCATTCTGTGTCTTTAGTAACATCTCCAGCTCACTCTCTGGACACATATGCAGGGATGTTATTGAGCCCTCTGTCCCCTACTGTAGAATGTCTGTATTAAAACACTACTCCTTCCAACCAGTAACAACAGCAGAACTTGCAACCAGGAGTGGTTCAGCACCAGTAGGGGCAGATAGAAACCCTTTGCTTCAGTGAGGGTAGGCCCATAAACAGGCTTGCCATATCCTTTGCTCTAAGTATCCTGATAGTAGGTCCCAAAACCCTGTTAAATGCCATTATGGGGACAGGGGAGATGTGTACATAAAAAAATGTATGAAGACAAGGGTTACCTGGCTGGACACTTAAGCTGTATTTAATAGCAACTGGAGTTCCTACAATACTGATCCAGTACTGAAAGTAGCTGTCAGCTTTTCAGTAGTCTTCATAGGTATTTTTAGCAATCTAAAAGTGGGTCTTCTGGCAAGTGTGGGAACTTGCATTATTTCTGCAGTTTTGACCCTCCAGCAGAACGTGAAAACTGCTACAGCTCTTAGATTAAAATGCTAGTGCAGTCCAAATATCAAGTTCTTATTCACCAAAATTTTCATGCACTTCTTTTTGTGGCCTCATTTGGAGGTATGACAGCAAACACCTGCAGCTGGCTATGTCCACAGAAACATTAGAATCAGCTCTCTTTGTTGCTATTACACTGTATCTGGATAGTAATTGCCTCAACAGTGCAAGTAGGATGTCATATAACTGATTTCACCTTTCTCTGATCCTGCTTCTTCTGGACATGTTATTTGCAGAAGATGCCATGAGAAAAAAGCACTGGTATGACTCATGTTAACAGTCCTGTTGTTCTGCACTGTTGGAAATGAATATATTTCAGAATGGCAACTTGTGAATTCACATCTGTAGCAGTGATGAGACATGATGAGGTGTATTAATGAAAGAGTTCCTTCCCATGTTCTGTTACATTGAACACCACACACAAAGTATAGAATAAGTATAAAATATACATGAAAATGTACTCACTTTACATTGGCTCATATTTTTTAGAGTGATGAACAAACTTATCCATTGCATGGAAAAAAACATACCTAGGAACAAGAAGGGTTTTCACAGTGAAATTAAATGATCTACAGCATTTTTGAGAACCTTTGTTAAAAGGCTCTTTTTGTCCCTGGTGTGAATTTTCTTAACCCTTTTTTTTGTGGGAGTAAGTCAGGCTGTGAATAGCATTTAAATATAATTTTTCACATAATGCCTAGCCTACTTTCAAAACTCAAGTAGCAATTTAGTTACCTGGATTTTATTATATATTTCTATTTCAAATCTCACCTGTGGTTTGAACATATTGTGTCTTTTATTTCAACCCAGTTGCTATGACTTAAAAGCCCATGCTAGACTAGAATATGGTAATAGAGGCAATTATATAATTGAGTATGCAGCACTACTCTCAGGTTAAGGTTTCACACCTGGGTGTCATTATTCTCTCCCATATCAATTTATTATTTAAGGACTTACCATTTGAAAGCTCTTAGTGTGCTCTGGCAATTAGAGTTGCAGAGTTTCTGTCTGCAGTAGCTGTATTTATTTTGCTCTCCTAGCTTTTTGTGATAGAATAATTAGATCTGCTTATAATTCAGTAATGGCAGAGTCCTCTGAAACTGCCAATATTGCCCAGTCTCTCTTTAACCATTCTGCATGAAAGAAAAGGTAGGTGGGGTCTGTATCACACACACACACACAAACACACACACAGAGAGAACTAGGAAATAGACTTGAGGTAAAAATACATCCAAATATTTCAATTTTATTCATATTGGTAGACGAGATTGATTTCTGCACTGGAACTACAGTAGCTGAGAACATTACATAGTAGCTTACCAAGGGAGTAAAATTCCCCAATTTAAAAACATGGAAAAAATCAATTTTGTTATGGTAATATTAAATATGTGTTATTTATGTTATGACATTTAAATTACATTGTTATTCAAACTAGGCCTCTGCATCACAACTCACTGGAAAATTTTGAAACAATCAGTTCTGGAAGTTTATTCATTCAATGCCATGGGCACTAATAACATTATTTGCCTTCTTAAAGCCACAAAAAGCAGAGTAAGTTTCCTGTTTTACTAATATTACCTTTATACTTGTTAGGATAAACCAAGCCTCTCTTCGATTGAAGGGAGGGGCCCTTAATAAAGACACCAAGAAAAAGAGAAAAAAACCCACAGGGTTGTTCAAACTTATATCAAGACACATGCATGTCTATATATGCACAAAATCAGCAGAACGCCTTTATGAGTACTTGCATCAAAAATGTTGCTAGATAGTTGATATTTAGGTACACACAGGACGCCTTCAGAGAAATGTGTCCAAGCTTGCTGTAAAGTAACGTAAATTAGTACCTGAAAAGGAGTTTACATTTTCCTAGTCTATACATGGAATGACAAAACTTGGTGAATTTTAACAATTAAAGAATCACAGTTATTTTCTCTATCTGAACATTCACTGTCAGATGAATCACCTGTTCCTTCTCTTGAGTGTTTGCCTCACCATAACATAAGCTCACTTATCATGTGTGATTTTCATTACTTTAAATATTGAGCTTCTAAAACAAAAGCTCAGTAAATTTATTTCAACCTCTTTAATGTTGCTTGGCTAGGGTCATGTCTGCTTAACTGCAAACATGCTTGTCTTTTTCCTTTGCTACTTTGGATTTTATGTGCTTGTATTAGAAAAGTCAGTGTAAATAGCATGTAAACATTATAAGAAAAGAAGGATAAAGCCAAAGGCAGAGCAACACCCTGTCAGACTTTCTTCACCCAGAAAAGTAAAACCAGAAATCTGAAAATCTTTGATATTTACCCTTGCAGATACTCTCCTACCCTTGAATGTTCCCAAATCCCCTTTTCCCCCAATCTTGAACTCCCAAAGTAGGAGAGATAGAAAGACAGAAAGAAGACAAAGCCAAATCCATAATTTCTACAACCAATAAGTTTTCTTAGACAGCAATCTATGAAACCACAAATATAAAAATGAGTACTTGCAGAAAATTCACAAAAGGTAGTGAACCACTAGAGTGTATAATTCAAGCTAATTTAAATAATGAGCTGAATAAATAATGTTTAGATTGGAACTTAAAGAGTATATTGTTATGTATTTTATGCATCATTAAATTATAAAATATAACCTGATTAATACAACTACATAGCAAAATATCATGCAATTCTAGGAAAGGGTAAAATGATTTTGTGAAGTGTCTAAACTTGGTGCAATGTCTAAACTTGGAAATGGTAAGTATAGCAAACTCCACATAACATTAGAAGACCTTGAAACCCATAAGTTTTAGTACACCAAGTCCTTCTGTCACAAATCACATCCACCAAATATTTAATTGTACCATTCACCTTAAGAGTAACACTTACTGACTGGTGCTGCTAGCCAAGGCCATGATGATTTATTACACATGTATTCTGGTTCTGTCGTGCCTGAACGACATCTGTCTATTTCCATTTCAGGGCACCTGCCACTATGGTATCTGAGCAAAAGCATGAGACACACTAATGTGCACAGATCAGTTACATGATAACTTGCTTTAAGCATTACAGCCATTTTGAGTCTTTTTATACACTCTTCAGAAAGGGCAGCACTGAAACTAATAGCCTTAAATTTTGTTCTGGGTATTATGTGGCTAACTGACATTTAGAAACAGAGTCTCAACAGTTTTATTTGAACAGCAAACAAGGCCACAACAGCATAAAGTGATTAACATCTGTGAAAATGAGTGCCAGAATTAAGCAACAAGGGACTCAAACCTTCAAAGAAAATTAGAGAAAAATCTTATTGAAGGTTAAGATTTGGAATTTCATTCACCAGTTTCTCATGTATTGATTTTTGCCAAAATAAATGTTAAATTAAAAATATCTCTAGCATAAGCAAAGCCTTCTCTCTGGGAGACATTGGTAGTAAACAAAAGGCAGTTTATCCCCAAACCTCCACAGGACAAGAACTGGACTTTTTATTTCTATTTGACTCCTCTTTCATGAACACTTGCATAACTGTTGAGTGTCACATTAAAATATCTATTCAGAAAAGACAAGGGCAGATCGGATATTTCCTCAAGTTACTGGCAATCAGAAGACTTTGAGTTTCCTAATTTTATCCATTTATTAAAGTGCTTTTGTAATCACTAGGGATATAAAGGCGCATCAATGAGTAACCTATTTACCAAAGCAAAAGTTTAAATAGAAAGGTGAAAATACCCAGTACTTATCTAGACATTCCTCAAGTAATGCTGGGGGTTAGAAGGCAAAGAGATGCATTTCATTACTGGAACAGTACCTCCCCTTATGTAGAATTTTGTCAAATCACTTGTATATCATATTAACATGAGGACACATGATGAGCCTTTATATGTTTCAAATTTGAGTCTTTATATGTTTCAAATTTTGCTTTGCTTTGTTTTTACATTTCAAAAATATATATCTTCCCATAGTGTATACTGAGTGCAAACAACAGCTAAAAGATGAATGAAAAATTACTGCATTTCTGTCTGAAGTTAGAGAAAGAGAGATTTGTGGAATTGGCAGCATAAGAGAAATGTCGTGTCCCTAAGGAAATCCAGTCTGTAAGGCAGAGTCAGAGCAAGAGTTTTATCACAGTAGGTCATGAACAAACATTTTAAAAGTACTATCCCAAAATTCAAAGGGGAAACAATATTACTAATCTGCATCAATGCTTTGTAGATTTTCTGCTTTATAAAATGACAATTTGAAAGATAATTGCTTGTCAAGCTGTCTACTCCATGTAATCATTCCTTACACTGTCAGCCATAATTGAACAGAATATTGGAAAGAAGATTCATAATTTCTAAATAGAAGTTGGTAAAAATTGTTCTCTAGTTTATACGCCTACTGAAAATGTAGTATACATAAGATACGCCAAAAAATCTGTAGAACTTTGTTTCTCTGTATGTGATTACAATTAAGCAGTTACCATTAAAGGTATTTTTAAGCTTGTATTCCTGGAGTTAATGCAGAGTTAGGGTTCTTCTTGTATGGGGATATTTCTAAGGTTGTACACCAGGAGGTAGTCAGCTTATAAAACAAATACTAAAGTCACATTAGACAGTAAAAAACCTTTTATTTCTGAAAAAAGTTCTTTGGATAGATTAAAATTAAGTAGTTGAATACAGTCAGTGGCAAGAACATATCTTTTCATGAAAACACAGGAAATTATCTTTAGTCCTTGATAAATGTAATAAAGATTTAGTATCCTTATTAAGAATGCCTTGCATTTAATTATTTTTGAAGTGTTTATGTTACGGCAATTGCTCTTGAACACCTGGCTCATTTTTGCTATGAGTAAATACTTAGCCCAAAATTTCTTAAACTTTGAATTAATTAATTTCCAAGAGAACTACTGATTTTATAGCTAAAGCAATCAGTAGAGCAGTATAACTTGACAGCCACTCAAATCTACTAAATATAAAGGTCTTGCGTCTTTCCCCAGTGCTGCCCCTGGAAGGGGCTTCAGTGGCTCCTGGATTTCCTACAGCACTGATTTGCCCTACAGTACTGGTCCTGTCAAAGTGGCAAGATGCAAGAAAAGTAGTTTAGAAGTACCAAGTTCTTAGAACACTTCAGATATATCATTCCCCCTCAATTTAGTGATGAATGGATCAGCTTTAGAGGAATTACAAATTTTTTGACTGTCATATATGCAGACAGTTATAGAAAGAGACAAATGTTGATAGATTTTCAAGAGCCAAGCACATTTATTTAGGGAGTCAGCCATTTGCATTTGCACTGTTCTTTTTAACACAAAAGGCCCAGGAGCATCCATACTGATTGTATAAAATGGCAATGTTATGGGTAGAATACTTCCAACTACATCAGGATGAGAAAATAGATCCCTGATTACTCAAATCATCTTGTTCAAATTCTTTTCAGTAGAATCACAGAATTAAAAAACTTTTGTTGAACATACTTGAAACAATTCAATTTCTCCTTTAAATCAAACAGTGTCATATACACTTCACAGTTCCATGTATACTCCGAATTGGGATAAACATCGTACTAAGAGATTTAAGTCAGTAATGAAAATAAAAAAACTTTAATAAAACTGGAAAAAATATTTCCTGTGTGCAGAAAAATTCACAGATTATATAAAGAATCTCAGTTTTCATTTTAGAATACATACTTATGAATAGCAAAGAGAAAGAGTTTTGTGGGTTGGTATTCTCTAGGTAACTTCTACACTTTGAGGCCCTCTCTTATGCACACAGAGATTGAATCAGACACTCTGCTGTGTCATCTAGCTAAACAAGTTTCATAACCTTAGGTTTCCTGTCAGTTCTCATACATCTTCAACCTCAAAGTCAATCTTAATGTGTTTTTAATATTTTTTCCCAGAATAACGTCTTTCAAAAATCCTACTCTGACATTGCCTACAGAAGTTATTAACATCTAAAGAGATTAGATTAATATTTATATAGATTATTATAGATTATTATAATATTTATATAGAATTTACACATTTTTCTAAACATCATAAACATGTTTCTCTGGGTTTATGGGGTTTTTTTTGGTAGGTTGGTTTTTTGCTTTTTCATTTTGGGGTTTATTTGTGCATGCATGAGTATGGTTTTATTTTGGCTTTTCCTGTTTAAATTGCCCCTGCCAGACGGTGTACTTGAATATGTAATTTTCTGGATGTGTAATTTCTAAGCAACTTCTGTATCTAAACTGTCTGGACCTTTGTCTGAAATGCCAAATAGAGGAAACAGTACCACAAAGCTGAGCATATCTTAAACTATTACCATATTTGTTTCTATTTATCCACAAGTTCATTCTTGTACTATGTTACTGGTAATCAAAAAGTCCTGATTTATCATTCATTAAATCTTTCTTCTTCCTAAAGCACTCCTGATGTTTCTTTCCTCTTTACGAGCTAAATCTTTTTATGGCACTAATTACTTAACACTGATACTGGTCATTTCAAATCTCTTTATTTCATATGGAAAACTACTACAGTGACTGAATTTTTTTTATGAAAAACAAGAAAAAGTTCAGAGTTGATAAGAATCAGTATGTTCAAGAAGGAATCCTTAAAACTCCTTGTTAGAATATGGCAGCAAAAGTATCCACAGTCCAGAATTAAAGTATCTTCTAAGGTCGTCATATTCATCCCCATGAAAAATTTCAGGAAAAGTAATAATGACAGAAAATAATATTTTTCCACCTGAAGGTGGGGACAGCATAAAAATTAGGAAGATAGGCAAAGAAAATACACGGTTTTTAACCATCTCTTTCCTCTCTTTGATCCAGCTTATAAATACATTTTTGCTTCATTTATAACCCAAGTTGAGTGGTGGACAAAGAAATTAAGGAGACAAACAGTAGGGATCAAAACTAGTGAATTTTGCGTATATTCATGCCAACAACATCATTACAGAATGATGGAATTTTTCTTAAAAGCTTCAAGTTTTCCATTAAGGAGGAACTAAGATCAGATATTTTAATGCTGGAGGTTAAAATATTCTGTATGTTTTGCTTGAAAAAAAAGTGACTGTAGATGGAACGGAGAAGTTCTCAGATGTCTCTCCACAGTGAAGTCCTGATCAGTAAGAGGCAGGGATAGGGCCTTTTCCAGACTGATTCCCCTCTGTGACTGTTTCTTAAAGTGCCTGTATCACAGAAACAGAGTGTCATTGGCCATTTGTTCTATTTTCCTGAGTAAGTGTTACTACTGATGTTCAGTGAGGGTCATTTCCAAATCCATAGCTTTTCCTCTAGAATTATATATAGTAGTGGTATTTTCATAGGAATAGACAATTCCAGTAACCATTCTGTTGTCACTGTTAGGGAGAAAAGAAAGCATCATAAGGCCTTGCAATGGGCTGGGATGGTCTTCTCTTTTCAGTGTGCTGACATAACATTTAGGACATGCCAGCAGCAAAGGCAGAAGCAGGGTCATGCACTGAGAAGGAATAACCCCAGGCACCAGCACAGGCTGAGGCTGATCTGCTGGAAAGCAGCTCTGTGGAGAAGGACCTTGGGGTCCAGGTGGACAGCAAGATGTCCATGAGCAGCAGTGTGTCCTGGTGGCCAGGAAGGGCAATGGTGTCCTGGGGTGCATTAGGAAGAGCAGTGCCAGCAGGGCGAGGGGGGTGATCCTGTCCTTCTACTCAGCCCTGGTGAGGCACATCTGGAGTGCTGTGTCCAGTTCTGGGCTCCTCAGGACAAGAGAGACATGGAGCTCGTTAAGGGGGTCCAGCAAAGGGCTACAAAGATGGTGCAGGGACTGAAGCACCTCACTTATGAGGAGGGACTGTGGGAACTTGACCTGTTTAGTCTGGAGAAGAGGGAACCTCATCAATGGCTGCCTATTTGAAGGGGGAGTGTCAAGAGAGTGCATCAAGGTGGTGCTGAGCAATGGGATAAGACACAATGGAGAGAAGCTGATGCACAGGAAGTTGCACCTGAACATCAGGAAGAACTTTACTGTGCGGGTACACAGGAAAACCTTGCCCTGAGAGATTATGGATTGCACTCACTGGAGGTATTTAGGAGCAGTCTTGGCACAATTCTATGCAATGAGTTCTAGGATGACCCTGCTGGAGCAGGGAAGCTGGACCAGATGTCACCTTGTTGTTGCTTCCAAACTTACCCCTTGTGAGATTCTGTCAAAATAACAGACCCTGTACCAGTATGATTCTCCTGAGCTTCTCCCACTGGAATAAGGCCAGTGTATTGATGTTATGATGTTTGTTGATGTTATTTTTACTGGCCCACAGCAGTTTTCTAAGGGTATAAAAATCCTAGAAAATTTTTCTGTGACATTGAGAACATCTCACAAATTAAATGCTTTTTCTTAGCCTAGTCCCAAATGTCATTGACATTTTCAGAATTTTCCAACTTTTATACTGATTCTATGGGAAGAAGGCTACTGATATTTTTATTTAAGTATTTATTGAAAGGCCAGAACCTGACTCCCAAGTACATAAGAGACAGATTCTGTTAACTTCAGTTACCAGCAGAAAAAGCAATCTCCTTTCAGGTAAAATACCAATACCTTTTTAATCTCAATTTCATAATGCTGTGTTCTGAGTTTTCTCTGAAACCTACAAGAAAAAGCCCAAGGGAGGTCACTTGGAAGATGCTTATTTTATACATATTTTATAGAAAGATCAGTGTTTATTTCAGTTTTTAAAAGGAAAGGTAAGGAAAGCATTAGTCCAGCTTAATGTAATATAAATAACTTCTCTGCCTTGAGATAAACAAACAAGCGGGATAACATCATATATTGGCACTCACAGGAGGGTAGGCTATTTTGGTATGTAAACATGAAGTTTAAGACCACATACAGCTTCTTGATGATTTCTATTAACTCATTTCTGAAAAGGTCTTACATAATGAGAATAAGTAAATATTCCTCTATGGAAAAAAACCTGTTGAAGAGAAAATTGAATCTACAATGAAAATTGAATAATTAATTCAATCTATTGGACATTGTGTAATTTAATTTGTTCTTCTTAAAAACCTAGTGACATAGACAACCAGTTTCTAGCCAGTGATATTATCCATGGTAATAATATGACCAAGAATAAATGATTCAAGTTCTTTCCAAGAAAGAATTCTTCTTTTTATTTTAGTAAAGCCTTACAACAGAGGTGGAAACTCTCAGCTTCTTACCCCCATTCTCTCTCTTGTTCCCTCTTTCTCTTCCTGACTCTCCCTCTCTAATAGGAAGAGAGAGCTCTCTTCCTATTAATTGCTTCTTTCCCTTCAACTACCTCTCTCATCCAAACACTTTTTTCAAGTCATGGAAGAGACATTCCTTTCTTTCATGCTACCTGAACACCAGTACAGGAGAAATGAAGTTTAAGAAAAATAACCCTTCTGATCAGCTTTTGTCCCTGGCAAAGGAACAGCCCAGAGTAGTAACCACAGAGAAAATCTCATTTTGAATTTCAAGCCCCAATTTTGAATTTCAAGCAGATGCCATCACTGGTGCATTGTGGAAGAGCTTTGAGAAGCAGAGCTCTGAGGAGCAAGAGCAGAGTATTTTTGTAGCCAGAGTCTCTGGAAATTTAGCTGGCAAATATAAAGCGCATGAAGCGATGTATTTTATCTCAATATAGGCAGCTTTCCATAAGAACAGCTAAAGGACATATCTGAAACAAAACATCTCAACAAATATTTGTGTGCTACATATATAGACTACTGCAAGTGTCAACAGAGTGTTCTCACCAAAGTGGTTGATGAAAATATTGTAATGATGTATTTCAATTTAACTTTGGCTGATTCTCGGAAATAACTGGAAGTTGTTAGCTGAAGGAGTGTTTATTCTTTTGTTTAAATCTGCTTAAGGAAGACATTTGGAATCAAACATTTTAGTTGGACCAGGCACAACTCTCAAATTGACATGCAATTGAAAGAAGACCATACAATGAAAAATCAGTGTGGAATCCCAGCTGCTGCCATGTCTGCTTACATTGCCTGTAATCTCAATTACTACTTAGAATCAGCATGTTGTTTTTACTTTCTCTAAAATTACCTCCCACCATTTAACTCCAATGCCTTAGTTTATATGACCTATTTGTCAGTAGTACAAATGAGTCATCTAACAAATCATTCAAATTACACCAAATAAAGTTACTGTGAAAGTTTGAGGGTGATGTTTGGCTTCATCTTTTCTAAATGCTGGACTGTCTTGAAAGAGACCTTATTAAGAGGTTACCTTATGTAAAATCCCACAGTTACCATGAATTTTAAAGGACTGATCATGTTTAAATTTATTTGCCTCAACCGGGCTTCAGTTGCTGGCATAATTATGATCTAACTAACATCTCCAAGTCTGCATGACAAACTTGCATGACAAACACCAGTCGACAGCAACAGATTACTGTTTTAAAGGCAGGCTTTTAACTTCCTGTCTCCAGCAAGAATGGGAAAAAATATGTGACCCCTAGAGAAGAAATCCTATTGGCAGAGTTGGAGGTGGGAGGATGCAAGTGTAGTGATTGTAAGTATATTATAGTAAGTAAATAATATTAAGAAAAGCCAAGAGTGAATTTATACATTATTTAGGGAAAAAAAAACCAAACCAAAGACAATTCTGTCCCATATGCCTGTTACTAAGTATAATGAGTGTAATAAAGCTTTAGATGGAAATAAGAAATAAAAAGAGTCAACCCCTTAAACATCAGCATAAGAGCAGATGATCCTCAGCAAGAGGGTGGAGAAAAGAACAGAATGTCTTTTATTGTCTATTTAGTGGGTTAGCTCCCCAAAAAATATTTATGAGAGAAAGGATTATGGAAAACAAAACTCTTATCCTAACAGATCATATGGTTGGTTGTGCTAGACGGACTCATTTATCTCCATTGAAGGAGGACAAGACCTTTATAATTCACTTGTGGCTTCATTGCTTGTGAATTATGAGCCTTGCCCCCTTACTAGCGGGCACCAATCTGTTATCCCAGCAGACTGCTGTTGTTGTTATGCACTTTTTTTTCTGCTTTATTGATAGGTGCCAGAAGATCTTGTTTTTCCCTTATCTGTACCTCACAAATACAATGAAATGTACTTTCTTCTGACATAAAACAAGGCTAGATGGTTATACAAGGTATATTCAGCTGAAGTCCTTTGAATACCCCCTGTATCTCTTTACACCCTTTAGAAATCAAGTACTAAATAATTTCTTAGAGCTTCAAAATCTCTCAATCCTAAAAAGTGATCATTTAGTCTATGCAAAAGGACAAAAACATAAATTAGTGAGTATGAAATCAAAGACTTACTGTACCTGCTAACCAAGAATTTATAGGCTTAGAAATGTATAGGCTTAGAAATAATCGCACAAAGATGAATATACAAATATTTATTGACAAAAAGGGACTAATAAGTGTGCCAGATGACTGTCAGTCATGCAGAAGCAGAGGGATCCTATACTGCCTTCATGCCATAGCTATTAGTGTCACCTAGTGCATGAAATTATCATTCCCAACAGGAGATATATATACTTAGATGCTGGCTCTGTTGAAAGCCTGGAAGTCATTTGAAGTTGATTATGAAGTAACCATGGTAAATCCTGATGCATAAAAGTTGTTATTAAAAATAGTAACTAGGCTGATACACTTAAACTTAAAAGTTGTGGGTTTGAATTTCATGTCCTTTTGGTGAAATTTAATCTGCTAGTGGAACTGCTGTAAAAATTTAAAAAGCCTTCACATTATCCATCATAATCATAATCCATTATTTGTAATGAACAAGTGAAAAATAAGGTTTTTTCCTTTGCATAATATTTGTGGAAGAGATGAATTTGTGGTAAATATGTTCATGCAACTGCAGTCTCAGACACATCCAATTTTCTTTTAATTCTATCTGTTATTTAAAAACATGGATTTTTTTTGTTGTCAGAAATAAATGAAAAACTCCCTAAACATACAACTTAGTTTTCTTTCCATGTCAGAGTTGTTTCTGACTGCATTGTTTAGTATAAGAAAAGAAAAAGCATCTAAAGTAGATGTAATATGTTAACAACAAAGATAAAGTGAAATAGTTTTGAAACTGATTTTTCCTTTCTGGTAAATGATGTCCTCTAACATGTCAGTGAATAAAGTTCAGCATGGCTTGTTCAGTTTTTTGCTAATCACTTAGTAATAGCTCAGGGCAAAATGCCTTGGAAAGATTCTTAGTTCAGTAAAACTGAGAAATTGAACACTAAGCTAGTAAAAGAGAGAGAGACAAAAGAAAAATGCAAGCTCCTATTAGTATTACATTGGACAGGGACAGTAAATAATTGAGAGTTGTCACCTAGAGGTTTCTTCATTATTCATGGGCTTATATTTAGTCCTTTATATCAGTGCCATCTAATCTTGTTACGTCACTTGCACTCCTCAACTCAAACATTAATATGTCTGCTGCTGACATGTGATACACACTGGCTTTTCAGAGATATCACAGGCTGCTGATCTGCACCAGTCAAGAGCAATGTAATTGACACTGGCAGACAGAAATATTACTGCCAGATTGAAGAATATAAATAATAAATAAAAAATTCTTCCAATACTACACAAAGAAATGTCCATAATAAGAAAAAGATCTCTTCAATCACACCCACTGAGAATCAGCCCCAAATTAAAATAGCAACAGATTAAATGCAAGGGTCCCATTCAATTATACTGAGTGTCTGTACTCTTTTGATAATACACTGTTTAGCTACAGAGCAGCTGTGTAGGTTACTGTGAAGAGAATGGGAAGATTGCAAGTAAGTAGTTCAGATCATGTTTTTGTTTCTAGGTTTAAACATCTGCAGAGGAGTCTCAACAATTTAGCGGAAGATAGAGATATTTAGAAAAAAGGCAAAGCTAAATGTACCTAAATGGCTGCTTCATATTATCATGGCAATAATATAAAAATGCAGTGACTGGTCTGCAAAACTCATGAAGAGGGAAATAAAAGTGAGGTTTAAAAATTAATATATTGTGTGTCTTAGAAGTTTTTAGGAAGTTCAATTTTAATAAATGTGAAATAATTAAAAGCTAAAGTCAATTTAGTGCCACACCAACTGTATGCCTACACCACCAGTGGGTACGTATCAGTGTATAAAGAGCTTAAACCTAAACTGTGAGCAATAAAGTGTGTCAGGTTTGCTTCTAATAGTGCTGGTGCACTTTAATATGAAGAAAGGACAAGATGGGAAAAATGAAGAGGCACTTATGCACTCATCACTGATGGGGAAAACCAGAGTATTAAAAAACCTATCAGCCCAGTGGGATGCTCATCCCAATCCACCCCTCAGGTGAACTAGAAGCATAGTTGGATAGAGTGAGATGAAGATGAGCAAGTCCAATGGATTGTGAGGATAGTTAAAAGAAAAAAAAAGTGGAGAAAAGAAAATGGAAGATGGGAGAAAAATAAAACAACTTTAGAAAGGAAGTAACCTACTAACATACTACATCTTTCCTGGATTGCTCTAAACTGAAGGAGTGTTTCTGCTCCTTCTAATTTCTACCTCTACTACAGAAACCAAACCATGACTTTTCTTTGATTTTAGGAAGTGAAATTTCTTCTCCCTCTCAGCTGGCATTGAATAAATAATACCCAAATAATCCCTAAATCAGAAAACAGTTGCATCAAAAATTGTCCTATTTACTTGGAGTTCAATACAATTGTTTGTTACCATGCTCTGTGTTACTAAACCCTAAGGTCAGTGAACAGATAGACAGATTCAGTTCAGTGGGAGATGGAGCAGGTACAGCTGTGTTACATGGTAGGGGAGCTCTTCTATGCTTCTGATACAATAGGCAAAATTAGGGAAAGAAACCTAGGTTTGTCTTACTATAAATAAACTTGACACACTGCCAAAAGTAGAACACAAAGAATTCTGTACAAAGATTATTACATAGTTTTATAATAATTGGGAGCTCTTATGTGTCAGTTATAAAGCCAAGACATGAACATTTAACAAAGACAATCACATAGACTAAATCCCTCAATCATTTTAGGAAAGTAAGTATTTAATATTCTTTTGCGTTTACTTGGCCTTTCCCCTATTTCTTTTTTTTTTTATTAAATAACTATTTATGTTTGCAGAAGGTTTTTTGTGGCTTTTTTTATTTATTTTAAATTTTAGCAACTTCTCAACACCCAAACCTAATTTTAGGACTCTAGGGTTTCTTTTGTGATGGTATGTTGTCCTGAAAGAGCCCACGATAATCTCACGTCTTGCTGCCTGTATTCTATGATCTGTAAAGATACCTTGAATGTAAAGTAATTATGATAAACGCAGTTACCAAATTAGAATAAAAGGTGGGATTCATGTTTAATAATTTAAAAACAGGAGAGTCTGAACTTACATTTCCCTAATAGCTGTAATCATTTCCCATATTACTAAAAGCTTCTCTTTTCACTGGATGAGATAATTCTGCTTTGAGTTCTGCTTTCTCCACATTGGTATTGGACATGAAAATAAGGAAAACTTTATAAGATCCATCATAGACATGGTCACATGATAAACAAAGTTTGACAGCCTTCAATTTCCAATGACATCCTGAGGTAAATGCAAATTTAGATATGCATTATTTTATGAAGATTGGGAGTACATAAACATGAAGTGGTTTCCTTTTGTTCCACAATCAGCAAAAACTGAATACAATAGACCAGAATGCACAAAAGCAAATCCTTCCTATACTGTCATATTCTAATTAATTACCATCAGTGACAGTCTTTTTATATTTTAGGGCACATAGTAAACCATTATGGGGCATCACTTTGCTCATTTTCTCTAAGAATGGTAGTAATTTGTGAAAATATCAGGAAGCAGACATCATTCTGGCATCAAATATTTTTCCTTAAATCATATGATAATTCTGTTTCTCTTCCTCCAGAACTCACCTTTTATGAAGGGCAGAAAGTTTTTCCTAACCAGAGGTTTCTTCAAAAGAAACAAACCAAATAGAAATAATGAAAGCTTGCAACAGACAATATTGAATAACTTTTGTCCTGCATGGTTATCTTTCTGGATTCATTCTATAGCTCTTAGAACAGCCAGTATCTTTATAGAAGTGTCTTAATAACTTATATTACTAGTCCTATTGTTCACATCCCTAATGGTGATAGGTGAATGCAACAGCTTTAAAAAAAATCCTACAAAAACAAAAGTCAAGCATAAAAATCTGGTGGGTTTTTGTTTAATTCTAAAGTTATTTAGACTAATTGTCAAGCAAGTCAACTGCAGTCATCATATCTTATATCTTGTTGAGCTTACACATGACATTTAATACTAGCAGGCACCTCTGCTATGATGCTTATTTTCCAGATTTGGCAGTTTTGTATATTCCAAAAGATATATATATATATAAAGATATATAAATCTTACATTTCATTAACTTATTTAAATAAATAGCTAAACAAAAAAACACCAAGTGAAAAAGCCAAACCACAAATGTGAGGATTCCAGACACGACCAATGGATTTAGATTTATAGGGCTGGAGGAGGGACAAGGGAAGCAGTATCTCTTTCCTATCTGCATACCTGTGCAGTGTCAGATGAGCTGTCTATAGGCAACAGAGGCCTTCAATACTACCCAGTGGGAATCACATTCAGCAAACATTTTAAATTGCTCACTGTAATTCAGGGAGATACTGTTGTTTCCTAGATGTGTCTTTCAGAATGCTTCAGAAACTTGAAAGTAGCCTCCATGCTGTTAAAGTGAATCCCTTATATGACTTACCATCATCTTAAAAATATCACCACTTGCTTTGCAATAAAGATGAATGCCACTCTTTAGTGCATGTTTCAAAATAAATGGATTGTATTAACTGATGTACAATTCCCCTCTCTCTATGATTACTTCTAATTTGTAAATTCCTAAAGCCATGGATTACTAATAACAGCTATCACTCATTTTCTCTGAAACAGTTTGACACTAAGTACTAGAGATCACAGTGAGTTATAATGAAAACTATGCTTGCAGATAATGTATGACACAATTTTGCTTCCTCCTCAAGGATTTAATAAAGAATACTACTAGCTTATACACTATCTTATTTCCCTAAAATGGAGTGAAGCAGCCTTTGAGCACAGACAGTAGTGTCCATTGTTGTCCCCTTATGAATCCCTAAAAGCTGTATGCATAATGGCCTTACATCAGTCTGCTTCTGTCCCAATGCTTGTCTGGCATCCCATGTCACACACAAGCAAACAAAGTAAGTCTAAGGGCCAATAAACATGTTACTTCAATACCAATAGAAATTGGATGAAGTTTGTTGAGATGTTTGGTATTCTTAATTGCAATACATTTCAAAGAAAGACTGTCAGATGCTATGGCTCTGCACACAACTTTATTCCAGAGGAACAAGTTTCTGTGAGATCTTCATTACCAAGGCATACCAGGCTACAGGTATACAACTCTGGGGGAGCTCCCAGCAAAAATCTTTTGAATGGAAAATTCCTAAAGGCAACACACAGGGTAATGTAAGAAGCTCTGAGCATCTGCCAGAGGAGAATAATGAAAATACACCTGGAAACACCTGGAACAGCAAGAATCACACTCATTTTTTAAGGGCTCAGTTGTGCTAAAATTGCTTGTTTTTTTTCTTCTTATTTTTTTCCTTTCTATTCTTTTCTTCTACTGTTTTTTCCTTCCTTTAGCAAACACTTCCCTGTTTCAAACATGGCACCTATCATTACCTCTTCAAGTGTGTAGATTCCACCAAAAAGCAAAACCTACATAAAGTATGATATAACTGAAGTTTGATTTCTAACCTGAATTTCAGAGGATGCATCCATTTCAGTTCTCTTTCTCCAGACACAAGCCTGGGCAATTCTTATTTCACAGCTATATTTTCTTTCCAAACCTGAAAGGAAAGACAAGCAGAAGGGACAGATTCTGCCACTTCCCCCTGTATACTCCCTTCAGCACCCTAACCTAGATGAAATGAGGATACACTTCCTTAAGGAAAACACTGGAAAAGCAGCAGTAAAGTAGAACGCCTCAGTTCCTCATCTCACTCAAAAAACCCAACAAAGCAAACCCAAAGTTCATTAGTTAGCAATTATGTGTTTTCAGTGGTGGAGTAAAAATGCAAATGAGCTAACAGGCTACAGCACAGTTTAAAACTAATAACAGCTGGAATATTTATTGGTTACTCAGGTCAAAGTACTCTGCCACCCAGACCTTCATTAAATGTCATCTTTGCCATTAAAAACAAATCCTAACCTGACTGCAGGGAGTGAGGGGATGCCTCCAGTACAGGCAGAAACACCAAACTACTTTGTGCCTTGACTTTCTATGTGTGAGATATATAGTCAGCATTTCTAATGAATCTGCTTGGAGTGGCTGGAATATTATGATTTATAGCATCTTCCCACTCTCCGTCATAGCATTTTATTAGATGGATGGGAAGCCAGTAGTAATGAGGTTAGGAATGAAAAAACATCCATCAAGCTTGGCTACATCTTCTCAGTAAAGACAACACACTATCTTGTATGTCACAGGCAGTGATTTGGTCACGATGGTATAAAATGTGTGATTAAAACCAAGCACTTGACACTAGATAATAGGCATCTAGTTAAAAAATAGCTCTAGTGTTCCTGACTTTTAATTAAACCCAACTCATAAATATGCACTGTGGTAAATATACTGCAGAATTGGTCTTTTTTATATTCCACCACATAACAATTACCTCCAGAATGAACACTTTATTTCACTACATGCTGTTATTAGGCCAGAGAGAGTCTAAGAGACAGTCTAAAATACAAATGTTGAGCCAGTGATGTCAGGCAGGTACACAATGATCCTATCCACTTCAATTATTTTCTCTCCTTCTCACACTTCCTACTGCAGTTATCAATCTAAAATAAAGCATCCTTGATCATTTTTAGCAATCTTTCAAGGCACCTTTGATTGCTTCAGTAATAACAGAGAGAGAGGGGGCCTGTTAAATGTAGAATGCTAGTGCACTGTAAATCTGTCTCTTTAACAGGTTTATTCTTTTGTGTGGCTCATTTACAGAAGACTTTTTACGTGGCTTTGAATAATGTAAAGCTGACAAATTTGTGTACAGAAGCCACAGACAGTATGCAGGCACTTGTTCAGCAAGCTATTTAACTGTGCCTGACTTAAGTGCTTGAGTCATCTCACGGAGGTTAACAGTCAATTACCCATTGATTGTTAACTCAACAATTGATCAATAAAGGAGTAATCCAGTTCCCTTACGGCTTCAAGAGACAACATCCTTGTGCTGAAACCAGAGGCGCTGGGGTCAAGTTCTCCATGTCAGGGAATTCTTGCAGCTGTAAAGGCAATGGGAGGCTTTCGGTGGCACAGATCACAGAGGCCAGCTGTAGTATAGCTGCTCAGGGTTTCATTCAGTGGGACACATGGTAACTGAAGACCTTCTGTTCTAATAGCAAAAAGTAAGCATTTCTGGTTTTAAGGAAATAATTCTTATCTACTAAATGAAGCACATTGGTATCTGCTTAGTTGTGAGCAGGGAACAACCATGAGCATAATGGATGTACTACAATTGGTATTTACTCTACATGGTATATTTGGTATGACTAACTCTCCTCACTATTTTCCATTGTAAATGAAATAATATTTATCATATCTAATAAGAGTTATTAAAAATTCTTGGGATGTTGAGACAAAAGGGTGTAAAACACATGAAATATAATGTCTTTCTTTATGTAGTTTTTCAGTAATACAGTGAACATAGCATTTTTAAATTGTCACAGGCAGAAAATTGACATTTTGTAATGGTGACACATCTTGCTAAGAATGATGAGTTTTCCAATGCAGCTGAATCACTGAACTTTATAATTTGCCTAAAAGATTTGCAAATTAGTGATTTCTGCTGTAAATCCCTATTTTTCCCCTCTAGGGAGACCTTTGAAGCATTTGCTAGTGGCCTCCAGGGAGGTAAATATTCATGTGATGTTTCTTCTGTTTCCACCTGCTACACCAAAAGATACCTATACACAAAATATGTTTCGAAGTTAACTTTTGCATATTATCGAAGTCTGCATTTCTGGGGTTTTTATAGGCAGAGAAAGAGAAAATAGCATTTCTTATTTTCAGCGTAAAGACAGTTGGACCCACAATAAAAGTATCTTTCAAAAATAAACCTGTTAAGTTGCTTCAGAATGTTGAGGATATTTTTTTTTAAAGCTGTTTTATCAATAAAAAGTACATTTTTTTTCAGTGGGTTTTTATCAATAAAAAGTACATTTTTTCAGTACATTTTTACAGAATGGGTCAGGTTGGAAGGGACAATAGGGGAGTCAGCTGGTCCAAACACCCTGCTCCACCAGGTCATCCTAGTGCACAGGATGACATCCAGAGAGTTCCTAAATATCTCCAGTAATGGACATTCCACAACCTGTCTGGGCAATCTATCCCAGTGTGTGGTGACAGGCACATTAAGGAAGTTCTTCCTCACATTTGTGTGGAACTTCTATGCATCTGTTTCTGTCCTTTGTCTCTTGTCCTATTGCTCAGCACCACCAAGCAGAGCCTGGATCAATCCTCGCCACCATTCAGATACTCACAGACAGTGATGAGGCCTCTTGTCTCTCAGCCAACTCTTCTCAAAGCAAAACATGTCCCTCAGCCTTTCCTCATAAGAGAGATGTTCCACTCCCACAACCATCTTTGTCACTCTCTGCTGCACCCACCCCAGGAGCCCCACGTCTCTCCTCTCCTGAGGAACCCAAAACTGGACACAGCACTCCAGATGTGCCTCACCTGGGCTGAGTAGAGGGGCAGGATCACCCCCCTCGCCCTGCTGGCACTACTCCTCCCAATGTCCAGGACAACACTGGCTTTCTTGGTCACCAGGACACACTGCTGCTCATGGACAGCTTGCTGTCCACCAGGAACCCCAGGTCCTTCTCCTCAGAGCTGCTTTCCAGCAGATCAGCCTCAGCCTGTGCTGGTGCCTGGGGTTATCCCTCCCCAGAGCAGGACCCTGCTTTTGCTTTGGTTGAATTTCAGACAGTTCTTTGTTACCCATCTCTCCATCCTGTCAAGGCCCTTCTAAAGGACTGCACAACACTCTAGGCATCGATGTTTGGTAAAAGAATTACATGACAGGTTTCATCCTAAATAATAGTCCTAAAATACACAAAAACCCAGTAACCTACATTATAAGTGTTCTGCCAGTGCAACATCCTAATAGAGCCCGTTCAAGTGTCATACTTTTAAGTGATTTCTCTTTTCTTTCATGCCATCATACTAATTTTAAAAGTTAAACTAATTTCAACAGTTTCAGCAAATTATTGAAGTTTCATTGGATGGAAATGGTGGCATCACCAATCAAGCTCACTCTGTCATATGGTGAGGTGAAATATATCTTGGTGCTATATTAACAACTTACTATTTGCAATGAATTTTAATAACAGGACTAAATTGCTCAGCAAAAAAGATAAACTTGAATGTTAATAAAAGGTGGGCTATGATGCTATCTAAATACACCACTAAGATTTTCATACAAAACCAAAATTGTTTATTGGATGAAGGAAACCCTGATCGAATAGACTGTGATCTCTCTACTTGCAGTCATCATAACCCTTTCAGAAAGAGATTTCTTATGCTGGCTTTCATTACACATTCATTTTTCAGAGGAATAAATTACATGCCCCTTTTGCTGTGTTAATATTGCAGGCAACCACGGATGCTGTTATACATTCCCTTGGAAATACATTTTATACAATGCCGGTTAAGCAGGAGGTGGGAATATTGGCCAGAGGATTCCAGTATCTCAGCTAAAGGTCAATATCACTACCAACCAGCAAGAAATTATTTAGTAATGGCTTGTATAGTCAGCATTGGGTTCAAGCCCAGCTTCTACTAAGGGTATTGAACATACAGGCTTCTCAATGAGAGCAGGTGCTATCAAAGGAACCATCCTTGTATTGAGAAGGCAGCTTAAGATAAATATAAATCATGCCCATGATCTCCCCTGACCAAGCTAGTTTTGCATTTTTTCATCTTTAATAGTCTTAAAGTTTCAACACAGAACCTAGTAAAATTTCTATATTGACACTTAGCCCCTAAATCCACACACAGACTCAGTAATGCTGACTGCCCCCTCCCCTTTTCACAGATAACAAGAAATTCTAACCCTGACCAAAAACTACATCAGGTTAGATACCTTGGCTACTTTCTAGCATGCAAGGAAAAAAACATATCTTCTTTTAAGGGTAAATCAGAAAATAACTGCCAATCTAATTTTTTTTCTGCTATTTTTAAGGCTTCTTAGTGTTCAAGTGAGATTTTCACTTAGCTTTCTTCACATACTTCCATGAAAGAACTATTGAGACGTTATTGGTGTAATCAAAAATGCTCAGAGAGGTCTGAATTAGCAAGGTCCGGTATGATTTTTAATTTAAGACTAAAAACTGACCTTGAATTGAATGAATTGAATTGAATTGAATTGAATTGAATGACAATTTAGCTTTAGCACAGGTAAGGAGATATTAACTTGTGTTCTTATATTCCAATAGAAATGCCCATACTCTCTGTTCTCTGCAAACAGGGTGGCCACCTGTTAAATCATACCAAGACTTTACTCCAAACAAATTTCAGTATAAAAGGTCTCACCAACATTGTGCACAATGACAGCGGAGAAACACCTGTACCTTTGGAGGATGAGATGCAAGCTGGGCTATCTCCTCCTTCATCACTCTCACTTTGACTCTGTGCTTTCTGAACTCTGCACATTTAGACAGCTCTTCAGACAGATTCCCTTGCCATACAGGACTTGCATCATTAATAGCAGTCTCATCTTTCATTATCATTCTCAATTTCTTCACAGCCTGCAGGAAGAAACTTGAAGTCTGTAATTTTGTCCCCACACGCCAACAAAGAATAGATGAGGAGAATTCATTCTTTCAATTATTCTGTTCTGAAAGTCACCATCCCTCATTAATGTATTTTAATCCACAAAAATTCAGCCAGGTTTTCAAAGGAAAACTTTATTTTCTCTATAACTTTATTCTTAACTGGGCTGAAATAAAAAGTTCCAACTTTTCCCACAAGCCAGGAAGAATCATTTCATATTCACTTATTTCCTTGTATTTGTTCCATGTCAATAATATTTCTTCTAATTTTACTATTGCTAGTAGAAGAGCCTCATTTTTCATCAGCAACAGCTGACACTTTGAGGACAGATCTCTCATGTGACATGCCTGGACAGAAGCTGCAGGTGACCCTGTTTCATGAGACCACATGGCTCCCTAGGACACCAAAAATTCTGCTTTATTTGAAAATCAATTCTTTAAAGAAAGAGATAGTTTCTGTGAAATGTATGGCTCAAACCTAACTCTTATCCAAGTAAATAACTTAAAGGCTGTCTGTCACCACCCACATAGTCTTTACTAATCCCTTCAAATTTTGAAGCACAAAGCAATGAAGCAGCAAAGAAAATGAAATTTTCTACTTATTAATGTCTGTAAACTTTGTACCTCTCTGGAGTAAGAGTGTGAGGCAGGTATAAAAGGACATTTGAAATACTTAATCTGTGCTTGGTCTGATCACAAACCATCAACCAATCCCAGTCATGAGTAGAAGGTATTTTGATTTTCTAAATTTTCAGAAGCCAAGCCTTTTTTTGATTAGGGAGTTAGGATGAAGGAGATGAAGGAGTTAGCTGACAGTTTTTCCATCCTGAGACTACAACAAACTCTTCTGGAGATTTCCTAGGAGTGCAGTAATACTGAAAGTACATTGTTGTGATGTATAAACTTTGAGAGTGCTAAAAACTAGATTAAACATCCTTGATTTCTTCTTGACTGCAAAGCGTTGCTATCTTGATGGAGCTATAAGATCAATGTGAAGAGGAATCTATTTGTGCAGATGAGAGTATTAAATGAAAAGAAGCTGAGCTGAGGTACATTTCTATCTGCAAGCCCTGAATATCTAAAGGATAACACCTCTATTACAACACCAGCAGCAAACTGTATGATGATTTTTTTTTTCATTACAATCTTTTGGGAAAAGACAAGAAGTACAAGTAGACAGAGCAGCATCTTCCTTGAAAGAAAACTAGGCTTTTCTATGTGTCACTTCTTTAACAAGAGTCCCACAGTTCCATTGTGTTTACTTTCTTTGCATAGGAAAGCTAAACACTGAGAACACTGGTGCATAAGCTCTTCAACTATCGAGATATTGAATTCTGATCTTTAATAAACCAACACTGATTTACTTCACTGCTTCTGTTTGCTTAGTTAAGCTCCACTGGCATAGGAAAAGGCACACATAATTTAATCAGATTTCTTTTTTCATTTGGTTTTTATTAATGCAGCAAGAAGGCATTGAGCTTGATGAATTCTCTCAATTCTCAGCAGTATAATATAGCACTTCCTTCTTGACTGAAAGTTTCAAACAACAGCAAAAAATCCTAAAGAAGTATCAGAGCTTATGTGGAATTGACATGAGGGCCATTTCAATGGTACAGGCTGTCCTCTTTCAATCTTCTATTAAAAGTATACCTTATGGAATAGAGAACAGAGTCATTAAAGAGAGTGTTAAATGCTCTCATTTCTGTGGGGTTTGACATGCCATTGTGTTTTCTCCTAGAAAAATCCCACCAGGATGACTCCAGGATATCTGTGCAGCTGCTTTATGCCATCCAGCATCCAGCACAACCTGCTGCTCTTAGCATTAGATATTCTAGATAAATATAATACTGTTGAGTTGTCACAATTGGAGACACACAGATTTTCATGTTTTGCAGTTCACAGCTTCTTCAGACAAATCTTTTCCATTTATTTCAGGGTCATACCTCAAAAAAGCATTCATTTCTCTGTACAGAACTGTCACAGTGATTCTAAAAACAAGTTTAAAATAAAGCTAAGCACATGTAAGGGTGATTCCATGCTGTGCTTTTCATAAGCTCTGAAGACTCTTGCACGTTGTCTAGAGGAGAACTGATGAAAAGTCTTTGAGTTTTCATTGTTCAGTTGCCATTTACCTGTTGTCCCACAAGCCAACATTGTTTATTGTGCTGTGTTATTCTACCTCGATCAATTTGATTATGTTCCATTTTTTAATGTGAAGACTGAACTGAAACACATATAATATTATGAATTTGTGTGTCTATATCTATATATTCTTACATATACGTATAAAAAAATAATGATTTTAAAACTTGCAGTCTCTTGGGAGCATCTGTGTGATTCTATTTGCAAAAACAATGTTATGATGTCTGCCTTCGTTGAGGAGGAAGCAGCCCATCTGCTTTTTCTTTTCTCCTTGAAAGAGTGTAAAAAACAGTGATGTTAAGTGCCAAAATACTACTTCCTCTGTGACAGCAGAACATCACAATAAAGAAAAAATCTCATAGGATAAAGAAGGAAAAAAAGATGAAATTATACTTCTTTCTTGGTGAGGATATTCCTTTACAAAAAATTGTTTGGAAAGTGGCATTATTACTACTACTATTACTATTATTATTATCATCATCATCATCATCAACATCATCATCATCATCATCATCCTCATCACAACACAGATTATTTTTCAAGTAAGACATGAGCCATCCATGAACCATCCTTCCACCCTCCCAGGGTAGCTTCCATTCCAAAGCTGCCAACTATGCTCAGAAACAAATACATCTTCTGTATGTTCTTTATCATATTTATATCAATCAAAGTGAAAAGTGATTTATTTCCTGCTAGAACTGCAGGATAACACATCTCTGTGTCTCTCAAAACCTTTTAGCACTGGTCATATTTTGTTCTTAAGTCTATAATTGTGTTGTTGGCCTCTTCTTATGACAGACCTCTGCTTACTTTTCAACCTATAATCTATATTCTACTTCAAAGTCCATGTGTGCATGGCATACAGATTACTGGGGTTTTTAGTATTTGTCCTTCACTGAAGCCAGCAAGAGTTTTATTAACTATTTCCCTGAGTATTATAAAAAGTATTAAAAGAATTTAAAGAGTGTTTAGAGAAACTCTTTATTTCATTTTATCTCCATGTTCATATTCCCAGGTACTAAATGACTAGTAGATAATATAAAAGAAGAAAAAAATAAGAGTGTGCAGGAGATAAAAGTTTGTACCCGCAACTTTCAAACTTAGAGGCAAAATAAAACTATAAGTAATTAATAGTTCTGATAAAAAAACTTTAAGTACCTAGAAGGTTACAAGATCCTTTAAATTATTCTGGGGTTTTTGAGAAGTTTTTATGAGTTTCAAATCAAAATGTTTAATGTTTCCTGAAGCATGAAAACACATTTCAGTTTTTCTAAGTTACCACATAACTAACCAAAGCAATACTTTTTAAAATTTACAATGTTATTAATTCCTTACTATTATATATCCATTATCAAGACCAAAATTTCAGCCTTTCAACACATTAGAGATAATGTCTGGAGATTGTTCCATATATTTTTACCACAAATCATCTTGAGGATGCTTTTGTGCTCTAAACCAATAGTTTCAGAGACAGAGCTACCGACCTCTCCATTATTTCAAATGAACAGTAAAAAAGCCCTCTCATTACTTTCAGGAATGTAAGAACATTGACCAACACTAAATTCATTTTCCTCAGTTCATTGATTATGCATAACTTATCAAACGCCTTCTGCCACAAAGCTTCTGAAATACCTAGTTCTGTGGAGATATCTGCATTGATAATATGATATGAGGCTGACTTGTGTGTCAAGGTACAAATTTCCTGAGTTTTAACATGTGAAAGTAGCAGCTCTGTTCTGTTAAATCTCTATGTTTTATAATTTAATTTCATATGAAGCTTAAAACAAAAGATGGAGTTTCTGAAGCAACTTTTCTGGAAGGTGGTAAAATGGAGAGCTCTGCAGAAATACTTAGCTAATGCTATAATTTTTATTCAAATGAAAAGAAGTCAGTTTAAAGCACCATCAATTAATTTTTTTACTTTTTTATTTGTTTGTCTTATCACCAAACCATACACAAAATAGAAAATAGTTATATTGAAACATTTGCCAGGAACTTGTTCCTGTCATGAAACTAAAATGTCATCTGTCATAGCAAACAAACCATCACTCCCTATTGGCAAATAGCTTAGTTTTAGTCTGCTTGTCTGCCCACCTAATGGGATAGCAGAATATTGCTACAATGATGGGCCATTTGTTCAAAATCTTGCCTCCAAGGATACTCCTCCAATTTATACTCAAAACATTAATTTTTTTGTTTCCTGGATGCTGCTCTGAACAGTGTAATGTGAAATCTTTTGGCACTCGCCTTTTAAGTGTTTACAGACAGACTTTCAAACATATATATTTGCCTAAATGTATAATATTAAAGGGGAGTGAAACATGATGTGCTATGTGTTTGTAGGAAGGTCTGAACAATAGAAATTGGTTTAAAACAGGGCCCACAACATTTTCAAAACAACCAGTGGTCCCCACTAAATCTTCTCAAGCAGACATGCAGATATTTCCATAAAGGATTCCACTTTTGAGACCAAATTGGGTGTTGGAGCAAATAAATGTAATTTCTGTTTCTTATGACTATGTTAAAAGAAATTGTAATGAAGTAATTTTAATTATTTGGGGGTTGGGGTTTTTTAAATATATTTTTTAAAAATACAGATCTAAAATGATTTATTAAATACTATCCATTTTAATAATAAGAATCATACACTTGGATTTTCAGCTTTTAATTTGCCATTCCCTATGAAGCATCCATGTGCAGTCCCTCAATCTCCCATTCTGAGGCATAATCCCATACAAGCACAGTATTAAGTTCCATGGCAAACCTGACAGAGGAGGGCAAAAAGGATTAGACTGCTGCAGTTTGACAAAGATTCCGTGAATGTGTCACTTTAAAGCATGCCAGGTTTTTACATGAATAGGTACTTGCAATCTAAATGTGTTACTTATCTAAGTATTAATTACCTACTGAGGAAAAAAAAGAGACAGTTATCCCACAGGAGTAGCCCGAATTTTACAGTATGGTCATTTGTAAGTAAATTTGCAAAGCTGTGCACAGGGAGCTACGGATAAACCCTATAAGTGAATAAATGGATTTACACATTTTGTAATTGTATGCAGCTTGGAAAATGTACCTTTTCATGTCTTAGCCTGAGAATCCCATAGCTTCTTTAGACCTGCTGCCTGCTAGTACCTGGAAAAGATGCTAAATATCTGCATTGCCTCTAAAAGATGGCCCAATGCAAAAAAGTCCAAAACTAAGGATATGTCAAATCGGTTTTTTAGCTAAAGGTGTAGAAGATACCTCGGAGGTACAAAACAACACTAAAGGAGAACAAAGATAAGGGTGGCCTCAAATTCTAGTGGAAAAAACATTACTTGAGGGGGAGAAAAAAAGGTTCCTAATGTTTCAGTGTCCTGGTTTTGGGCAAATTTGGGAGGAAACCTCCAAATGGGGGCCCTCAAGAAAGCAAATATAAATGGCCCCTTCCCCAGCTGTGGGAGGAAAGGATTTCTTTCAGGAAAAGATTTTCTTGGAGAAAAATAGAAGAAACTGTTTCTCTAACAAGCAAAGTATTCACAACCATAAAAAAATTAATAATATTAAATGATAAAACCTCTCGCTGTTCTGAAGAGATGGCAAATTTAGAAAGTGCTTGTAGTGGGGTGTAGCTCAGCTTGCAGAGTCTCTTATCAGTCCCTCTGGTGCTGGACAATGCTGTGTCATGGGCCCTGGTGGGACACAGGTGCAAGCTCCCGATGTTTTCCTGGGTGCTCAGTCCAGGACAGATTTGAATAGTTCCAAGAAAAAGGAAAACCGCAGTCCAGGGAACTTCTCTGCCTCAGCTAGCTGAAAACTAACTAAAAGCCGAGAAGAGCTCTGTCCCACTGTCCGTGCTGCAGACAACACAGTCCAGGAGAAGGATGCGGATGTGGGGGAGCAAGTGCACTTTGTGATAACAAACTGCGCACTTCTACTCTCCCTGCCTCTGCTCTCTGAACCAGTCTTAAAAACTTAATATCCAGCATTAACAGAAAGATGATTGGGGACACAAGTATCATTATATAGATATATTTTATATATCTTAGTCACCCTAAGACATTCAGACATTTCCATATTTTTGAAATACATTTTATCACCAAAAAGTGACAAAAAGTCATTTCTATTCCTCCAATTTCATTCAGTTTTTGCATTTATAATTTAAAGGTTATTATCTGTTCCATTGTCTCCTATAATTTCCATTACTCTCCTTCATGAATGTATATTTTGATGTCCTATAGCTCCTTTTAAAGTCCCAAGACTGTGTTTAAAGTCTCACTGAAGTTTTCACAGTCAGTTGTTTATCTTTCTTCTAGCAACTTTTTCCTCAGTTATTATTTTCCAAAACTTCCTCTGCCAGATATCTTCATTCCTTTTCCCTCTGCAAGCCACCTATGAGTACTTTTAAACTCTATCAACATTCTTCCAAGATCCATTTTTCTACATATTCCAACTAAAAGCACACTATTCATTTGCATCAGCTTTGTCTTTCTCAGATTGCTTTCATGATTTTTCTTAACAAATCCAGCTTCTGCCGCAGACAGTATTATCAGCTCACTGGATGTATTATAATGGCCTTTCACATCAGTGCTCCTATTTTCAAACTAGTACAAATCCTTTAATTTTGCTCTCTAAAGTCTCTACAAGTTTCCTTGTTAATCCTCAGCCTCTCTTCAGCACTGCTGTCCATACTCCAGTCCTTTCTCTGAATAGTCTCTCCTCTGTCTCAAGCTTCTACCATCTACTCCCTTTCATCAGTGACATTTCTTTAGTCTCACTGTTTTTTCTTCTCTCAATCTCCTTCAATCCTCTGCAAGCTAGTTTTTAGTTCTCCTCACCAGTGAAATGACTCTCACTAATGACATTTTACGAGCTGCAGTAAATAATTTAGGGGCAATGTTAATAATGCACAGGAAAGAAGGAAAAGAATGAAGAGATACAGGAAAAGAGGTAAGTTTCAGCAGAATACCACAGCATGATTGAGAAATACAAAATACATTTTTTCCTATTACCTCTTCTCCAGAGAATAGTGCCTCATATTCCAAAACTGATTTATAAAGGGAGGCAAGATGAAGGAGTGAGAAGTGGGAAGAGGTTCATAGATCAGGATAAAGTTAGAGAGGAAAATCTTGCACAAAGCCAAATGGGCTTTTCTTTACTAGAGCTTGAACAGAATTAAGTATGACTAGCAGCCTTGAGAAGGATTCATGGTTTCATAGTGTTTAGAATAAGACAGGCAGCCAAACGTCATTAGACTCTTAGAGTGCATCCTATTTTTTAAGTCAATACATTTCTCAGATACCACACACATTTTAACTGACAGCAAAAGTACTTTGTTGTTTCATCAATAAAAATTGAAGCAGCCTGATTTAAAATGCAGTGTTTCCAGCAGTAGCTCAAGTATTCAAAATCTGTGTGTGATTTAGCCTAGGTAGTGCTTCTGAGAGGGGCTAATGAAATATAAACTGGGTAGAGGCTGTTTGATTTTGCAGAATATGGATCAAAAAGTAGAACTAACCAAGTAATCCCTAAAGTGTGAAAAGTGTGAGCAAACCAAATATTTCCTTTGGAAAAACTTGCTTTACTGGGACAATTATAATGCCTTTTTCCATGAGAAAAAAGTCTTTCAACTTTTCACTCATGTGAAATTGAAGTTTCTAAAATCCTCACAAAAACTACTGAACCAAGTTGTCTGGTCCTGCAAAGAAGAAAGGCAAGAAGATTCAGTGAACTGACCCAGTATTTCACCATAAATAAGGCTGGAAAATTCCTGCCAGTATCTATCTACCTACTGATTTAAGTTTCTCAGGTGATCAACAAAATAATCAAGCCAATTCTTTCTCACAGGAAATAATTGCCATTAAAACCCATTTCCATTAAATCTTTCAGAGTTCTGACTTTATTGTCATGGGCTGGTACCAGTTCTTTCCACCCTTCTTTCAAAAAAAAAAACCAAAAAAACCCCAAACCCCAACTTTCCACATTTCAGCCTGCTAGAGATAGTAGAGGATATCTTCCATAGTAACAAGCGGGCTTAAAAAGACAGGATGCTTATCAAATATTTCACTGAAATTTTGTCCAAATAAAACAGGAAGAACCCTTCCCAGCCTCACCAAATGAAAGTCAGTGTAAGTCTGTATCTTTGTTGTTAGCTACAAAACATATGTAACAATGTCATGATTTGCCCTACTTCTGGAATCAGATGTCCCTTTTTCCCAGTACACCTATGAGGAAAACAAAAAATACTAAAAGTCTTTAACAAGGGATCTTTGTGTAAAAATTTTTTGGTTTAGACCTTTTGCCCCTCTCCCTCATTCCTCAAGGTATTGACCCTACTGCATCACATGTGAGCTCACAGCACATGACATGAAACTATGTCATCATGGAATCACAGAATATGCGGAGTTGGAACAGGCACAACAGGACCATCGAGTTCAACTCCCAGTCCTGCACAGGACATCCCAGAAGTCATACCCAGTGCCTGGGAGTGTTGCCCAGGTGCTTCTTGAGCTCTGTCAGATTGGTGCCGTGATCACTTCCCTGGGGAGCCTGTTCCAGAACTCAACCACCAAGAAGGTAAAATCTCTTTTCTAGTATTTAATCTAACCCAACTCAGCCTCATGCCATTTTCTCAAATGCTTTTGCTGGTCATGACAGTGAAGAGACCAGTACTTGCCCTTCAGCTTTCTGCAACTCTATACCCCACTATAGTTTCCTTTAACATCTCCACCAAAAGAATTGTAAAAGGATTGGGTTTAATCCCTGAGAAACACTTTATTTTAATCCTTTCCCAGGTGCTGTTCTCAGCTACCACTGAAGAATAAATCTTAACTGTCTTTGAGTTTTTTTTCCCCACACCATGTTCTTAATAAATATATTAATGGACTTAGTATACACTTCTTTTCAACAAGATGTTTTGTGGAAGAGTTTTTTAAAGCACCTATAAAATAATCTTGATTATTTCAAAAGCTTCTGTGCATAACATTTTTAGGCACTCTTCATTTTAGGGAATCAGTTAAGAGAACTGGAAATAATAAACAAGACTTTCTCAAGTTTGCAAACATTTTCAACTTCCATTGTTTCATGAGATGTTTGAAACCATCTGCTGCTTTTTTGCTGGTGTGTGCATCACTCCCTATGACAGTGACTGAGATGGGATATCTTAGAGCAGGTTTGTCTGACACATCTCCACTAGGCAATTCTTTGAGCTGAGAAGTTTATCCTTCCAGCACTATAAAAAAATTAGCTTATCCTTGTTTTGTGATGACTGTTGCTAGCATCTCCTAGCCTCTGAGAATGTTTCATCAAAACCAAGTCTGAATTTTGAAACGCTTGAATTTGTCTTAACTTCCATATGAAAAGCACATGCTAGAGAAAGCATTTCTGAAGTTTGAGTTTTCCCCTAGCAGAGCAACTCAGTTAAATCTTGCCTCCAACCATGCTAATCTTCAATAAAGTGTCTCTCTTATGAAATAATCAACAAACCTAGACTGACACATACATCCTTTGTTAGAAGTATAAACTTGCCACCGTGCCACTTTAGCACCCAAATTCTCATAAGAGAAACTACTACTTCTTTCTAAACTTCATCCATTTTCCAAGACAAGTCCTTAGTTACTGTGTGAACCTGCACAGCACAATTAGAGACGACTTCCCATGGAGGGAAATATTTTGGTCAAAATTTCCCTAGTGCTTGCCTAGATCAGCCAGAGTGCGCTAAACTGAACCGCCATGGGATATCTTGTGTGGGGAGGGGGCAAAGATTATGAAGCTGGGACACCCTGGGATGAAGCAATCAATCAAATGTAAAACATAACTTTTGTGCTAGAAAGTTTCCTGCTCTCCACCTTTCCATTGGATTTCTCCCCAAAAGACCACCCTGTCCCTGGTTTTCAACTGGTGTACTCAAGTCACCCCACAAAAGACCACCCCTGTACCCCCGTCCTAGTGGTCAAAGGGCACCCCCGAGCCCGCCTACTCCGTTCCCCTTTTTAAACCTAAGTCCCGCTTGGGTTCGGGGCTCGGAACCCTACTCCGGCAGCCTTCAACAGAGCTGCACTCTGTTTTCCTCCCCCGTCAGCACCCTCGGACTTCCCGAAAATAAAGCCTGTTGGCATTTCACCAGAGCCTCCCGAGACCCCTCTGTTCGGCTGTGTCCTCTTAAACATCCGGGGATGCGAGTGCGGGTGACTGCGGCTGGATCCCTCCGCACAGCGTACGCCGAGGAGGGGACCCGCCAGCACCCACCCAATCTTGGGGCCCCCAGCAGCTAGCTGGACCCCAAAAACACACAATATCTTGTGTTTTGTATGGAGAAGTAATAAGCAGAACTAGAGGGTCACAAAGGTCAGAAGGACCTTTGCTGCATTAATAACAGGATGATAGACACAGGTCACACTGCTCTAGAGCTCATGGGGCACCTGAACATGTGCTATGGCCAGCTCCACCATTCCCCTAAGCTGCAGACTTGAACATACTAATGAAAGAAATAACAATTATAAAAAAAGTCAAAGGATCCATGCCCTGAAGAAGAATACAAAGGCAGACTATGCTGCAGTTGCTGGGGTTCTGAGAGCATGACCACTGTGGCTCTCTGGGAAGCAGGTAGTTTTCTTCCCTATGTGTCTGGAGAGCGGGGGCAATGGGAGAATTTGAGGCAGAGGCTAAGACCAGCTGCTTTCAGATTGATTCAGCACCCATTGAACCCCACACCAAGGCAAAAATCCTCCTATAAAACACAGACATTTTTACAACCTAACTAGTTAATATAAAAAGCACTCAAGAGTTTTCATGTTTATTTTTTATGGTTTTTGTGTGAATTCATTAATTAACACAGTAAATTTGCTAATGAATATTTTAATAGTGTTAATATGCTGCATATGCAAATTGAGTCTACAGAGTATCACCTGGAGAAGAACTACTTCAACGCTGGATTGATTTGTGATGCAAGTTTTGTTTTGCCACTTTTTCCTTTCCTTTAGGTCAACCAGGTGACATTCCAGTAATAGCGGTGTCCTTAGCAAAAGTCATCATAGAAGATGATTTCACATGGGTAGTGAAGGTTAAATATTTTTAAAATGCAAACAAAATGAATTTTTAAATGCTTCAAAATAGCTTCAGATTTAGAAAGCCCTTTACAATTCATGGGCAGTTCTCTTTAAGAAAAATGGTCTTAACTTATGCGTGCTTCTCATTTATCTGTTCAGAGATTTCTCTGTCTCTTCTACCACACAGTCTGTATAATTTAAGGTGACTCACTGTACAGGAAAGTTCACCTTCCATTAAAATGTTTTCTTTAGTAAGCACTCTTCTGGAAGTGCTGTAGTGTAAACATGAGTGGCTACGAATACGAACATTTATTAAATAGTGCTGATGAATTTTTCAATACCTAAGGGAGAGCAATTCACAGCTCAATCATTCGGGCCATTTTAAGTGCTGCACAGGACAATTCCACTACATCTTCCATTAATATTTAATTGCCCATTTTATTCTGTTTACCTTTTTGGTTAATATATAATTTAAAGCACTTCTACTAAAAAGGAGTGGGAAGGGAGGGAAGAGAACAACTGTTAGCTGCTTTTAAAAACTCTCTGGTGAGAAGTTTTTCTTCATTTAAAATTCATTGCAAAGAATTTTTATTTAATATTAGTAACACAAACCCCAGGTATTAAAGTAAAACTTGGAAGCAACTGTTGCATAACAGTCCTGACATTGACTTAAATTTGACTGACACCAATTTCCAACTGGCAGCCTTTCACAAAGCACCCTAGAAGACTGGGAGGATGCCACACAGCCTGAGCACTAGAAGAAGGTATAATAAGTGTGTGAAAGTGTTACAACCCCTGTTGCACAAAGGGTATTCCATAGGAAATAGCATTCTTCAAGGTTTTGGTGGAGAGGGAAAAGGGATTAGAAAATGTATCAAAAACATTTGGCTCATGATTACAAAACTAGGGGATGTTTACAGAGGGGTATATTATATTGTGGTAATTAGGAAATAAACTGTGAGATTAATGTGCCTGAAAGTACAAGGGTACTGTGAAGTGGATACAAAAGCAACCATCACATAAGAGTGTTACACATGGTCTTCATTGCCGGTCATTGGGACATCACAGGTCATCACAGTCATGAATCATCTCATAGAAAATGATTTCTTTATTAAAAACAATAAAGAGCTGATTTTTGAATTTGGGACAAAATTAGTAGCAGCTGAACTTAGGCTTTGGTCACTATTTCGAGAATCATATGAAGACTCATGGGTGCTTAAATATTGACATAAATGTAGTTGTTTTGAACTTTTCAGAGGCTGAAAACTATCACCTGGAGAAGAGCTACTTCAGAGGCTGTATGTTTGATCTTTCACTTTCTGTAGTCCTTAACATATAAAAAACACATTAGGGGTTTATGGTCTAGAGTAGTCTATCACTTTTATCACCTTCTGCCTTAAGATAAGGTTGGTGATTTGCTGAGAAGTTTTTGAAAAATAATGCCTAAATAATTAAAATTAATAGATTCCTTAACTTTTCTGACTCATGCTCTTCATTTTCTTTAACAATCATTCAGGGTATTATGCTATTATACACAACATAATATCATGCCATGTAAGTAGATCTAGATGTAGTATTAGAAATCTGGTTAATTAACCAAGCATTTTCTCCAGGTCAAATATGTCTTATTTTTCAGAATTACCTACAATATTAAAGACTAATACATACATAATCACAACATCAGTGCCCACTTCCTCACTTCCTAATGTGTGAATATTATGTTTACATTTCCTAACGAAAGTGAGAAAATGTAAACATAATATTCAAACTTAGCATGACTTCAGGAACTATATATATTTTTTTTATGAAAGGAGAAACAAAAAGTATGAACAAAATAGCTTATCTACAATGTTTAAGACATATCTTGCACAATGCATAAAACTGGAAAATAGCTAAAATTAGTCTGGAAGGTATTGAAAAAAATCTGAAAGACAGCACAGTCATTGGTCACAGCCAGCATGTCTTCAAGAGAGGAAAATCCTGCTTATCAAACCTGATTTATGTTTATGACAAGGTAACTCACCCAGTTGATCAACAGAAGCCTGTTGATCTCTTTGGATTTTAGTAAAGCCTTCAACACTGTCTCTCACAGGATCCTTCTGGACCTAATGTGCAGCCCAGAGCTGGATAAACACATCATGGGATGGGTGAGCAGCTGGTCACAGGTCAGGCACAAAGGGTTACAGTGAATGGGGTGACATCAGACTGGGGACCTGGCACTGCTGGGGTTCCACAGGGCCCCATCCTCAGCCCTCTGCTCTTCAATATCTTCATAAGTGACCTGGACACAGAACTGCAAGGGATACTGAGCAAGTTTGCAGATGATACAAAAATGGGAGGAGCTGCTGACTCCCTCCGGGGCAGGGAGAGGCCCTGCAGAGAGACCTCCACAAATTGGGGGTCTGGGCAATCACCAGCCATATGAAGCTCAACCGGGGAAAGTGCTGGAATCTGCATCTGGGATGGGGCAACCCTGGATGTATGGACAGACTGGGAATGAGGTGCTGTAAGCAGTGCCATGGAAAGGGACCTGGGGGTCCTGGCAAGTTGAACATGGGTCAGCAGCGCCCTGGCAGCCAGGAGGGCCAACCCTGTCCTGGGGGGCATCAGGCACAGCATCACAGCTGGGCAAGGGAGGGGATTGTCCTGCTCTGCTCTGAGCTGGGGCAGCCTCACCTCCAGTGCTGGGGGTAGTTTGGAGTGCCAAAATGTAAGAAAGACATTAAACTGTTGGAGAGCATCCAAAGGAGGGCAACAAAGATGGTGAAGGGCCTTGAGGGGAAGCTGTATGAGGAGCAGCTGAGGCCACTTGATCTGTTCATCCTGGAGGAGACTGAGGACAGACCTCATTGCAGCCTAAAATTTCATTGTGAGGGGAGGAAGAGGGGCAAGCGCTGATCTTTTTGCTAAGGTGACCAGTGACAGGATCTGAGGGAAAGGCCTGAAAGGCCCCTGTGACAGGGGAGGTTCAAAGAAGCATTTGGACAATGCTCTCAGGAACATGGTATGACTGCTTGGGATGGTCCTATGCAGTGCCAGGAGTTGGACTTGATGATCTTTTTGGGTCCCTCCCAACTGAGCATATTCTATGATTCTCTGAAAATGTTTATATTTTCTTATAGTACATGCTCATCAACCTTGGGAACAGATTAATCCTATACAATGGACTCTGTGGCTTTGCTTCTTAATGTTAAAATCTCAAAATAACAGGGTATACCTCTTCACCAAGGAACTAGCTGAGAGCAATTAGCATTTGTGTCTTCAGTAAGAGTAGGCAAGGACAAAATGAGCAGGAAGTCTCTATGTTTAATTACCAGATCATGAACAAGTGGTCAGTATGAAAGGTCACTCTGTATTGGAATCCTCAGATGTCATCATTATCTATAAAACTAACCCAAGTCTGGCTGAAGTTTAAGAGAAAACTGTATCTATAAAGAGCAAAACAAGACAGCAAGCAACGCAGTCCTACCCCAGCCCCACCCACCCCTTTCTCTGATTCTAACAGACAATATTTCAAATCTTCAAGACTTCCAAACAGCAAGGTTTCAAGAAAGGAAAGGAAACAGTAATTTCCTCATTAACAATGCCAGCCATGAGGATGCTTTTCCTCCTCTGCATGATCAGTGTGCTGTGACTTGCTTGCTAAGGGCCTCCCTTCACTGCTGCTATTTCCTACAACCTCAGGAAAACAGTATGTGGTGCCTACTTCCACAGCTCTTTGGTCTCCTCTGCATTTGTACACAGAGTTAGTGCCAGCCTCTCATGGCCTCATTTTCCCTGTCAGCTAACCTAAAGTCACAATATTCTGCAACATGAAGGGCATGCATTTTGAGATATAAGCCTATCCTCTCTGAATTCATGAAAGTGATACTTAGGCTAATACTTAATTTTTAAAATAAAATATTTTACTACTGACTTCAATATAGCCTGAAAATATGCAAAAATTTTCGCTCTATTGAATTGTGGGTTTTATGCCATATATAGTTTCTTGCTCTACACAACAAATAACTAGATCCTATTATTTTATTTATGTTTAGCCAGATGGTAAAATGGATTTACCAGTTACAAACTACTCGCAGAAATCATAGTAACCTATATTATTTGAGAGAGGCTAGTAATCTTTATCCAATAATCAGAGATGGTGTTTGCTTGTTAAAATCCATTTTAATCCCTGAACTGATGAGTACATAGATCATGTTCTACTTTTCACCTCAGAAATAGTCTTTCTAGTTTGGTTTATGTATATTTTTCTAAGCTTGTCTGAACAACACACAGGCACTACATGCTATCAGTCTTCCTGCTGTCTAAGAATGTCTGCAAACTGAAGCAAGGAGAAGCACGGGAAAACTAATTCTTCTAGTTTGATGTCCATTCATATTCTATTAAAGTATCTAAATCCATAGTCTATTAAATTATCAGTCTATTAGTACCAAAATTATATTTGGCTATTTTTTTCTGAATTTTTTGTTTGTTTCCTTTATTGCGCTCTGAATTGCTAAACAGAGATTTATAGAAGCTGTTTCCCACCTAAATTTCACCATCCCTCCCACTTCCTTCCTAGACTTAACATGTCACTAGTTAAATGTAGCCTGTTCATTGCATCCTCCTATTAAATACATTCAAATTCTACTCTCTTGCTCCTAAAAAGTTAATCCCAAATGGGATTATCATTACTTTAAAAAAATCTTTAAAATCAGATTAAAATATTTTTAATGTGCCCTTTATTTTCAGTCCCTTGTCATTTGATTATCAAACCTTATAGTTTTACGAGCAGACATTCTGAACAAGTAAAATATTTTACTTTTGTAATTAATAGTTTATTTCATTTAGTAGTGATTACACAGCAGAACCTCTTAATTCTCATCACATGCTTGTAGTTTTTTAGATTTTCTCTAGTCTGTTCTATGGACCAAATGAAAATTTCAAGCACACAAGTATATAACTTCCTTTTTGTATTACCTCAGCTAAAAGTAAATTGTTAAAATAATCTTCGAAAATTGCTTGTGTTCCCAAGCATAGCACATGCAGACTTGTTTTCTGTTTTCCTCTCCCAAAAGAGTGGGTACTCTGGCTGCATTCCATCCTTCAGAAAATCAGCTCACTTTAAGATGTTTAGTTACCCTTGTTCTGTGCTGCCCTAAGATGACAAAAATGAAAGGAAGATAGACAGAGTTGGGCTTCTCTCAGGAGATGGTACCTTTTTACTTCCTTTTTGGGGTATACAATATACACAAAATGCAGACAACAGTGTAAGTTAGAAAGTAATGACACCACACTCAGGAAGGAATCCTGCCAATGCTCATGGAAATCAATACATTGGTCCCACTGCAGTAAAATCTCTTTCCTCTTTGTTAGACCCAGACAGCAATCCTGACACTGTCAGGCTGGGTGTTCAGAGAGTTCTGTCTGCCAATGCTGCACCTTCTGTTCCATTTCACCCTAAGGGTAAGTAAGACATTATATTCGGTCCGCACACATAATAATAACAACAGTATGACTCAAACATTTGAAACAGTTCAGTCACAAATGTCAGCAGAAAGCTGGATCTGCAACCTTGTTGTAGCACACACTTGTGACAACATCGTTTAAATATAAATGAAAAATGTTACTGACAAATGTCACTAGAAATGGGTTCTGTTCTTCAACTGTTGACTCATCTTATGCAAATACATTGCCTCCTTGAACCACATATGCTTGTATCTATCCTTCTGCCTTTCTGAGAGGATCACACTGGTAGGTTGACTGTAAGCAGCAATTAACAGGGAAGGTTTCAAAGTCCCTCCATATGCATAGAAAGCTCTGCAACAGTCTGTAGTAAAGATTCATATTCTTTATTCTTATATATGTGCTAGGGCGCATCTCTATAACAATTTCTACATGTAAGCATCATAGTTTGAATAGTTTTGAACAAATTTGTGGAAGTGGGTTGATCAAGATCACCTTTCCAGTAGATCTTTCTGAAGAGTTGAAAATGCTTAGATAAAACATTATTTCCAAGCCAGATTCAGAGGGAAATAAAGGGAAATAAAGGGAAAAGCATTTACTTTAGTGAGCTGCAGGTAGCAAATTAAAAAGAAAAAAATCTGTTCATTGTGTAAATAAAAATAAAGTGTAGTTGATGCCCTCAATAAAGTTCATACTTGGCCTAGCTTGATTTGAGGGTGGTTTTGTTATTTAAAGTTGCATTTTTGTATTGTGGAAAGTGTTTTCTCTCAAGAAGGATTCTCCTACATTTTTGAATAGTACTGAAGAGCTTAGGAAGCTTTCTTTGCCACAGGAAATGTTCAATGCTTGTAGGCAAAATGGGAAGGGAATACGTTTTAGTTTTAAATTATGTTAATCTGAAATAGTAGATTGTCCAGATTGATACTCATCAGAACAGTTTCTTCCCAACTGCTGTTACAATTAATGTTGAGATGATGAAGAGATAAATTTATCTTAAGAGTAGGACTAATAAGAAGTATAACTATAAAATATATCTATATTTTCATAGGAAGATTGCACACACCTGTTATTTATCACTTTCTATGCAAATACTGCAATGACTCTCATTTGTTATATGAGTTTATATATAGCCTTTTAAAAATACCAGAACATGAAGAATATGAATCTGGGATTGTGTTTTAATTTTGTAAGCACATTTTTTAATGTATGTATCTCTCATGCTCTACTGTGTTTATGACCAGTGACATTAATATTACATTAAAATGATCTCACATGCATTTCCAAGAAGAAGTGGAAAAGTATTTAAAATGCAGAGATTTTAGCTTAATGATTTTTCCCATCTAAGATTTATCCAATTATATTAAGCCATTCACTCAACACATAAATATATACACTCATGTCACAATATTACTTATGACATTCTTTATTTCCAACAGACAGAAAACCTCTTTCTTTGCATAATCTTGAAATTATCATTGGAAAGAAGATCTATCTCTGTACTAAATAATCTTTTGAACTGATTTAGTTGAACCTGCATTAATTGTACTTTTAATTGGTGAGAGAAGTCTCACCAATTAGGAACAAAGATGCACTTGTGTAGATAAAAGACATCAATATAGGTTAGTTAGACATGGTCTTGGAGACACTGATACAAAATGAAAAAAAAATATATTTATCAGTCCCTTTTTAGTAACACTCAAAGACCAATTACTCAGATATAAGTACTGAGCCGCAAAAAGCACTACACAGTGCTTGTCACATTTGACATAAAATGTGTAGTAGCAACACATGAAATGTTTACTAGTGGGATAAAGTACAATTAACAGCATGGGTACTCTTCTTCTTCTGAAAGCAGTTTAGGGCAGTGAAATGAGACGTATGTCTCATCCAAATTAAGTTGTGGAGAAAATGGGACGCAATTAAAAGATTTTTATAATTTACAATTGAGTTTATAAAAAAAAGAAATAACCCTTCCTGCTTTTAAATAGACATGTTCTTTCTAACTTTTTTACTAAATCTTCATTTTTGGCAATATACATGCTTTCCTACTCTAAAACTCATGTTTCACAGTTTCTCTGAGAGAACAGAAGCCAAAGCATATTTTTCTGTACTTAAACAGCATGCACAATAAGCATGTCAGCAAAACTTATAGGATAGTGAAACAATGCTTTTTTTTAACCATCTGTCTCTTCACATCACTTTCTGTAATTGTTACAATCCAGTTTCAGTGATTCATAAGAAACAACAATAGGTAACATTAATAACTGTATTTAATTAGATGCTTTAAGATAGATTTTGGAGTTGGACTGCAACTAGTTTAAAGCAATTGGAGGTGTGCATGTGTCAGAGGAGGTTATTAGTTTTACTTTGCTTGATTGGCTCTAACGGAGAGGATGATGTACCCCTCCAGCCCTGTTATTTACAACATTTGCTTTTTCTTCCAACTTCTCCCTTTCCCAACCCCCCCTCCCTGACTGTAACAGCCAATGGTAATTTAGATAACATCTAAAGCCTTGCCTGACAAGGTAAATTCAAATTATGAAGCAGTCCTTCCACACAGACAGACCTTGTTTATTAGATTAGTTGTGGATTGGCTCTGTATGACAGCTTGTTTGCAAAAGGTGAGCTATCTGCATTTCCAATGCAGGAAGCATCATTTAAAGAAAAAATAGAGATGTCATTTCTCTTATTTGTCAGAGTTCATGTAATATTCCTTCTCAGTTTTTTTCATTGTTTACTTCTTAGGAAAATAGTAGCAACTGTGTACCTTCGGATGAGACACCTAATTTTGTTATGGATGAACATAGTGTTGTGACAAAACAGTGGCACAGCTGTCATAACAGCTGTCACACATTAATCATGACAGTGACAAATAGCATAATTACTTTATCTGGAATGTCTAGCATGCAACTCAGTACGCACCACTGCAACATAAGCATATCAAGCATGATTTAATTAAAAGACATCAATATAGGTTAGTCAGACATGGTCTTGGAGACACTGATACAAAATGAAAAAAAAATTATTTATCAGTCCCATTTTAGGAACACTCAGAGACCAATTACTTAGTCGACAAGGTAATTTGAATCTCTTTTCCTAATCAGTCCCTTTGATGTCAACTCTGCATGGTGAATTGAGCTATTGGCACGTATGTTTTTCTGACCCAAAACCTCAGCTATGTATCATATTCAACGGTTATCCATTCTTCCAAGATGGCTTAAATGCTCACATCTGTCCCACATCCTTTGATTGAACAAAATGTAGCAAAATAACAAGCTTCATTGTATGCTGCTGAGTAAAACTTCTTTCCCACAGACTTCACAACAGAGACAGAAAGTGAAGCTTGTATCACAATGTATGCATTCGGTTCTGCAGTACATCTGCCAAGGCTGAAGTATTATGTAGCAAGAGCCCATTATAAAGACAGCTACCACTGAAAACCACAAATTCAGCTCCACCTTAAATTTCAAACAAGTAAAACCATTAAGAGGTAATTTTTATTTTTTTGCCTATCAGAACTCCATCCAGGTCAGCATTGCTTTAGTACCACTCTCTGGGTCTGCATGTGTACACATGTTTGCAGCTGTTTTGTTTAGGCTTTTGTGAAGATAAAATGCACACATAAAATGCTTTTGCCAAGGTTCACTTCACAGAGCAAATTCCACTGGTAATTACCAACTCATAGTATTTTTACTTTGTGCTCCAGATTTGTTAAGCTCTGCCTCTCATTGAATCCACTTATTGAATTTCTACGGGCAGTTCATGAATTGTACTGAAGCTGACTCAATGAAATATTAATTAATCAACTTTCATAGACATGGATTCATTATCTCGCTGGATGGCATCAGAAAACACAGTACTGCAGGCAGAATGCTTCCACTTGCCTGCCAGAGGATTTCATTTTATTATTCAGTTTTTAAAGCCCACACTCATTCTAGGTGAGTTTACACTGGGAGCTTTTCAAGCTCTTGCTCTAAGACAAAATTAAGGGAGAAACATTATTTAGATGAACCTCATTAATCCATCAAATGTGATTTCCTATTAACTAGCAAAGCAAGCCTCTCAGTGATTTGTTCTGGATCACAGGAAGCAAAGTTTTTTTAAACACAATAAATTCCTTAAAAATATGTAAGGTTTATTTTTCCCTTCTTCAATAAGAGGTACAAAGGGAAAAATGGCAAAATTATTTAGTAATTGGTTTCTGAGATTAGAAAATTTACATCAATAAATCCAAGTTTTAATAACTGGATTTAAGATTTCTATGTTTCTGTGGGGAAGCTATAAAGAGCTTTAGTTTCCAGAAATGCATCTTGAAATTATTTCAGTCATATAAGTTTTTAAGACATCCCACAGGAAGCCTGCGATGGCTTCCATAACTATTTGTCTGTTCATTAATAATCACATATCTACTAAAATGAACTGCTTGCATGTGAATCTTTCACATGCTTTAGGTTTGTAACCAAGATCATTGTACTGACTTCCTCTAGGTTAACCATGGACGAAAGACAAATGGCTTATCTCCTGTGGTATCCTGAATTTGGTGGACTAGCACATGAGGTTCTGCCAGCCTCATAAAGCAGAAATCATATTGTCAAGGTAAACAGCTTTCTTTAAGTTTGTTTTCAGTGGCGTTAAACTTTGAACTTCAATCTGAATTTCCTGCAGAGCCACATTTTTAGGGCATTCTTTGGTATAACCAACTGTAAACTAGAAGATTAAATTGCAAAATCCTTCCTCACTTACCGAAGACATATAACAATGAGGTCTTCTCTCTTCCTCTATTTGTGTTCTTCAGATAGCTAACAGAAGTACTTTCTTTCCCTAACAACAGGAAGCAGTGGGCTTTTGGTGTGAAAATTAGCAGCTGCCAATTGTATTTATCTCTTTGACTAAGAGGTTTATTATTTATCTTCCCTGTTGCAGTGTCCATGTGGCAGCACTGATATTGAGCAGCTGGACAGATTGCACCCTGGAGCCACATCTGTAGCTATATAGATCAACACCACTTTCATTGCCTCAATGCTGGAGAAGTTTATCTTCTGTCAGTTAGATTTACTACCTACTTCATGAATTGTTAAGGATTTTTCCTTCCTCTCCTCCAATTTGATTATGAAAGCATGCTACTGTAATCTGGTACAGCTGATTGATTATTTGCTTATTTTTTCCCTAATTAATAGGGATTTCCAGTTGGGTTTGCAAAGATGGATCTGGAATGGTGAAGAGAATAAACAGTCATTGCTCAATGAAACTAGGAAATGGTTGTAAAGGACTGCAAAATACAAACCAGTAAAAATTACACAAGTAAGTGAGTGTGTCATGGATCATATCTGTTTCAGTCATTTCTTAGTATTTGAACTGATTAATCAGTAATTACTCACATTAGGCTTTCTTCCCTAAGAAAGTTGAGTACTAAATTTTTTGCTTTCCATAAAGACTAACAAAAAATGCATTCTGATGACAACAGCAATCATATCCTAGTGATATTCTCTATGTTTTTCTAACAGTTTATTAGAGGAACTACATCTTTATAATGCACCCATGAACCTATACAGCAATATCAAGTTTTTATCCAGATAGCTGTCACAGTAGCAAGGCAGATTCAAGAAACAATTTAGGCTAGTATTTGGGGGTAGTAATGGCTGAAAGATACTAGTTCTTATTCTCCTCCAAGTGTTGTAGAACCTGCTGACTCAGATCCAGCAATATTCAAGGGGTGGGACATTGAACTATCTTACCCCATCATGTATGCACTCAGCTTGTCACTGGAACATTGCTTTCTCCATTTTTCTCATTGCATCAATGGTCTTCAACTTTAAAAGCAGAACTCTTCTTGTTTTTTCCATTTCACTCTTTCAAAGATAAAAAAAAATTGATACCACTTTCCCACTTTAGAGGACTATAAAATAAAATATTTGAAAATCAAATATTCTCTAGTTGTTTGAGTTCAACACAAGAGGTAAAACTAGTGTTTCTACATACGCCAGATCAGTTTCCATGTCTGTTTACAGACCAGAGGTTTTTTGTGTAATTCCTGTGTTTGTTACATAAATCTCCAAAATGATTTTCTGTCAAGTGGTGTCTCATCAATTGTTGTTTATGTTTGTATCAAATTAACAGCACACATATTGGATTCCTACAGCTTCCTTCTCCAGTTAATACTTTTGTGAACCCAAAACTGGAAGTCATGGGTCCTGTGTCCCACCATTTAAGACAGCTGGGTAATGACAGAGTTCATTGATGCTCTTTGCATTTCCATGAAATCAGATCTCCACTGCAGCACATGTGTTATCCCAAAGGATCACTCCATGTAAAACCAGCCTACCCGTACGCAGTACAAAAGACTGCTGCAATGAATTCAGAAAATAGAAGCATTTCCAAAAGGAATGGAAAGGATCAGAGTATAATTTGATGTGCAGTGAACATACCCAAAAGTATTTTTCACTTGGTATAGGCTAATATGAAAGGCTCTGGGCAGAAGTCCCCAGTAACAGTGTTTCCAAAACAGAGGTGAAAACGATGATGGGTAGAAGAAAGAAGTCAAACACCGCATATTTAAATGATAAAATAATGATACAGAAAATTTCTTCTTTCCTTCTCCATAATATCTAAATATTAAAATAACTACATTTAATCAGTTATTTGAAAAAAATACTCATATTTCAAATGACCATTTGAGGTAGGTTAAGACTTGAGGGTCTGTTCTTCGTGTTTGTAATGGCAGTTCTAAATGATTTTTTTATGAAAGTCCACAACGGAGTCACTAAAACAAAATTCAGCAATCTTTTAAATAGTCAATCCTTGTTTAAACATTTTTGTGTTCAGTGATATCTTATTTTTCATCATGGCTAGTTAAGATTTCATTCTGGAATATATATTTCCAATGTTTAAGTGGAACCCTGTGAATTCCCAAATTAAAGCAGCACTGTGTTTTTATACTAGAGCATCCAGTCAAGTCTTGTGCACAAAATATATAGCTTGAAATAACTGAGGATAGATTCATTCATTTAAATAAATTCAATGTTCCTAGTGAAATAGATATCAGGTTACCTAGACACCTTAGGAAAAGGTTAGCACTTTCTTTTAAGTATCCCATCAATCTTTATGAGTTACAGTTGTGTTCTGTGTAAAATGACTGATTTTAAACCATATGATATTCATGAATATGCCAAAGGCATACCCAGAGAGAGCTCATTATAAGGAGAAAACCCTACATAAGACCTATTCTGATTCCTTCCGTGGAGATTATAGTTTAAATGCCATGGTGTACATGTATGCTTTTGTTACACTTCACACAGCACAGAAGGGCTGGGCAACAACAGGCTGCTGAAACAGTCACCTTTTTAACAAGCTTTAACAACCGTTATATTTGGCAGATTGTGGCCATATGGATCTGCAGACACAATTTCCTGTTCAGCCTTCATATCATCATGTACATTTCAGGGTGACGTGACAGATCTAAGCCACATGCAGGACTCCATATTCCTCACTGAGATTTCCACCACCTGGCCTGGTCTGCAAGAGTTACAACAAAATTCTTCAACATTTTAGAGCAACAGTACACTTACGCTTTCTTTGGACTTGAAATGTTCTGAGAAATTGAGAAGCTACCTTTAAGCAGGTATGCTCCTGTAACTTGTCCTCATGTCTAGCTATGTTTCCTCTCTGATCGTGTTATAGGGGTCACTCTACATGAACTTGCAGTCTTCTGTAAACATGTCAATAAGGATGAACATGAAAATACTGGGTTTTGCTGTAATAGAAATATTAAAAATTTCCATCTGTGACAGGGTATGTTTTTTGTTAGAGTTATCTTTTGGAAATGAGGGTGGAAGTAAAGAAAAGGACAGCAACAACAATGATGTTGTTGTGATATGGTAGCAAAGTTTTTCTAAAGAGAATATTAATGTGGGTAGGCCTACATGGTCTCCATTTTCTGAGTACCTAAATTTTTACAGAGCAAACAGACTGAAGAGTATTTAAAAATGTGGGGCTGTTTATTTTGCCTCAGAGGAGAATGGATCATAATTTGAATGTTTCCAGGGAAAGGAAAATAAATTCTTGAGAGATGTGATATGTTTTCACATATTTTCATTAGAGCTATCAAATACAAGCCTAATTAAAATATTAGGTTTTAGAAAACTTTTTCAAAACTGTTTTGAAGATGCATTTATATTTTTAACATTAATTCTGCAAAAGTTCTACTGAAAGCACAAACTCAGTTTTGGAAAAGTTCACATATGTCTAATGAATATCTCACAGACAGTTAAATGAGGGTTCAGTATGTACTGAAGGCTAGAGACTTCTGGCAGAGCTTATTTTTGGGTGAATCTTGTGTTTTCTGGTGTTGTTTGTCTGTGGGCTTAGTTTTGTTTTATAAATTATTGTCTAGGCGTAGGGCAGCATAAATACGTTCTTATGGTGCCAGACCTAAGAGTGAGTTCCTCAACAATATAGATCACTCAGTCTATCAATTTTAGTTTTGCTAGTGCAGGGATTTCTGCTTATTTAGGTGCTGCAATCATGTTCTTGGAGTCATCATCAAAAGCAGCAACAAACATTCTGAGTATGGAGTTGCATTCCAAACACAGGCCTGAGGCTTTTAGGGCTTTTAGGTCTCGTGAAAAATTAGACTATTATATTCTATTTTGTCATCTCAGCTTGATGCACACATGAATGCGTCACTAATGCACCATTAACAAAAAGCAAAATTGTGTTACAATTAGTCATTATTGTAGAGGAAGATGAGATATTTGGGAATAAGTGTTAAACTTTGGGCAGTTTTCAAACAACCATGTCCTATTTATATTTCTATACCACACAAAATGCAGGTGTCACAACCAGACTCTGAATGTTCTATTTGTTCTCTGATGAGAGACATAAACACACTTAATATTTGAGGATAACAACCAAGCATTCTCTGGTTTGATACCTAGGAACATGGATTTGAATGGATACATCCATATGACATTATAACATTATATACATTCCTATAACATTGTAACGTATAACATTCTTTCTGATACTGCTATCTAATTGTTACTGTAAACCATATTTAATAATAAGGAAATCATCATAATAATCCAATGATTAACTAACAGTAGTGTCCTTATCATAATAGTTACTTTACAGTTCAGTACCAAGTCTCCTAGCAGAAGGACATAAAACTTCAGCAGAATAGAGTAAGAACTTCTCAGCTGAACAGATCACTGACCTCTTTATTATCTCTCAACAGGAAAAAAGAAATATTAAGTAAAATTTACTTTGATTAAGTAAAATTTACTTTAGTTTAGGAAAGAAAAATATTGTTTGACTATGTAGAATAAGGTTATGCCAAGAAGTTAAGCTGTCCGTGACTATCCTGGGAAGCAGTTTGCTGAGCTTACACTTTATAAAATCAATCCCATAGAAAATACTATTTTTTTTCTAGTGAATTATTTGGCCTCCAAACATCTTAACTAGTCAAAAAAATATATCAGTAGAGATCAGATGCCGTCTGCACACATAATGTATAGATCCACACAAACTTGTTACATTATGTTGTTTTACAATTTATGCTGAAACTTTTGCTGCTCTTTTTTCCTCTTTAAAACTACAAGCATCCTTAGTACTCCTAAAGTGATTACTGTAGCAAAAAAAGTTCCCTTAAGCTAGTCTAATTAAAACTGTGTTAATGTTTTCTTGATTCTTTTACTGTGCTGAGAAGGCAGTATGCTACAGAAGTGATGATTCATTCAAGAGAAGCAGAAGATTTAAATTGGAGAAACTGAGCTAAACTTTCCAAGCACCACACATCCCTGAAACAAATCCCTGAATTGTGGATGTAATGACAAAAGCCAGTTAGATACCTTTATCTACATCAGAAAAAGAAGAGGGCAAATGAAGCAAAATGGAGAACACCTCTGGATGATCTGATAAATTGGAAGCATGTGGCTTAGCATTATTAGTATGTAAAGTAAAAAGTCAGCCAAGGTCCAGAGCCAACTGAGAAGCAAACATGCATTCCACTTAGCATTACAAGGGAGTTCTGGAAAGCCAAACACATAGAGAGGGAAGTTTGTTTATAGCTAAAATAACCATAACAGATGTCTATAAAAGAATTGCTTGTATGAGCCATCACTGCTAGAATACAGCTTGCCTTGCTTGGAAAAACACTTAAGTGGCATTTCCCACAGGGTTAAGAAATGTCATAATTTCTCTGAAGATGGAACGTAAGATCTACAGCTGAGAAAGTAACTATTACCAGCCAATGGTGACAACATTGCATGGCCTGATCTCTCTCCTCAACGTACAGGTCTAAGAAGACAGTTCTCAGTCCATGTCCAGGCTTGAAAGGTTGACCACTGCCCCAGCTGAAAACATGGCTAGAATATGCATTTTATGAACCCTTCATATTAACCACCTTAATTTCTTTTCCTTCATTTCTCTCCACAACCCTGAGGCAAATAAACTATACCCTATAAAAATACCAAGCTATTTATATCAATACTTACTTGCTATGAATCTGACAAATTATTGAAGGGTTTTAACTTGTATGAAAAGTAAGTGAAACCTTAGAATCAACCAGAACTTGGATGGACTAACTTCTTTAAATCTGATCCCCAGAGGTTTCAAAATATCCAAGACAGAAAGTAACCATTACAACAGTAAGAATGACTCAGGAGTTTTCAGAGAAATACCACATACTAACTTCAGTCTGGCAAAGAAACTCTGAAGGATGAAACAGGTCCATTTCATCAGGAATCTACTCTGACCTATGTGTTAATAAAAATTGTGCAACTTCTGCTTCTACTACCTGAAAAGGATAAGGAATCCACATATTTTTTATGCTCTGCACAAGATAACTGAACAAGAAGAAACAACTAGGACATCTATTACATATATCTCTAATTGAATGAATGAAAAGTTTGTGCTGGGCAGCACTTAATATCCATTAGTGATTATGCATAATTTTTCAGGAGTAATATCTGTTACGTTAAAGAAAGAAATTGAAAATGATATGATGGAACCATGAATTCAAGAAAGCCCTATCAACCCTTGGAACAAAAGAACCTCTTAAAAATATATTGAAAAGAAAAAATAACTGGGAAAAGAAATTGAAAAGGAAAGGAAATTACTACATGTTACTATAACTGGGACAAATCGTATCAGAGGATTATTAGAATTTGGAGGAAAACATTATTATTTTCTAAATTGAATTGGATTATTTATTACAGTTCTAAGAAGTACTGAACACAAGGAAGATTCCAAGCAAATATTAGATTAGACTGGGAAATAATATAAATGAAAGAAGTGGCTCTGAGATAAATCTCTATACAAACATTACAAATATTAAATTCTCCTTCATGTAGCTCTGATCTGATAAGAATAGCTTTACTTTTTCTAAATACCTAGTCCTGTAGTTCTAGTCACTATCCTTGTAGAAAAACTATTAGACATTTTCTGATTGCAGGAAATTCCAAGTTCAGTAGAAGTACCACAGGGAAGAGATATTTTTCAGTCCTAATCAGGTTCCATCTCATACTTCATTCATACTTCACAGGCCTTCTGTATGAACAGATTCTTTATATTCAGTAGATGAGAAAATGGCATGCAATTGTACTCCGTTCTAACATTATTCATTTTCCCAGTATAGACATCACATTTTTAAAGATGGGAAACTGAAAATGTGGGAATCCTGAGTTTGTTGTCTGCTGTTAAGGCCAAATTGTATTTCTTTAGATATTTTCTCTTGTTAATGCTTTTTTAACAAGAACTCAGAGGAAATTTATAATAAATGTTAGAACTGCACACTCATGGTGATCATTAAATGCATGTCTGCAGATGAAAGATCATAGACATGTGTGAATGTCATTTCAAAGACATAAAATGTACAGTTCATGTCCAGCTCTTGTTACTATTATTTGGCTCAAGAGGAGTCTGGGCTTATCCTACTTATGTTTGCTGGATGCTTGCCATAAATATTGGGAATCAGAGAATTTGAAGTTTGAATAAATCCTCTGAACTGATGGTAATAATTATTAGGTGAATACTTTCCTTTTCTGGATTTTGTATCACATATCAACTCATTATTCAAGTATTTTATGAATATTTGGAGTTTGTAAATATTATCCTCCTCGTTTGATGACAACATTTTTTCTCACATACTGTATTTGTGACTTTGTTATCACTCTTTTGCCACAAAAGTGTTTTGCTATTCAAATAGGCTTTTGAATCAACTATTAGGTTAAAATTATCCTTACCAACGATAACATCTTGTCAAAAATGACATCATGTGTCTCTTAAAAAAAAAAAAAGAGTCCATGCTACTTCTGGTTACATTTTGGGACATGACCCCAAGAGTGTGAACTGATGACACAAGTAAAGCAGCAAAGCCAGAATTGTACACAATGAAACCAGACTATTCACTATTCACTGCATTCACTATTTACCCTTCTTTACAAACCCTACCCCCACTCCCTCTTTATCATGCTGATAGGAGAGAACTGGTCACTTGGAAGCAAGAGAGGGAATTTAATTCTGATCTAAACTTCTTCATAAAAGTCTTGATGTCATGGTAAATCAAGAGCTTCAGGATCTGGGTGTTGTAGTGTTGTGGGGGCAGGGAGGGTGGTGGTAGGGTTGTGGTTTTTTGATTTTGTTTTGTAGAAATACAAAAAGTGTTTAAATCCCACATTGAAACTATTCCCAGGGCTTTTGACAAAAGAAATAAAAAAAAAGAAAGAAAATAAAAAACAACAACAACAAAAAAACCAACCAACCAAACAAAAACAAACAAAAAAGCCGCAAAATCAACCAAACAAACCCAACCAACAATGGTGAACACACACTTATTTTTAAATTATTATTTTAAAGTGCTTTCTCCTCAAATTAAAATGCGTCCTAACAAGGCAATTAAAAGATCAAACCTCTTTAATTCATAATATTTGTATGAAACTTCAAATCAGTGGATGGATGAACCCAACTCCTTTCTCCCTGGGAAAGGCCACTGAACTACAAGGAGAGAGCGGACTAGCTTCCTTAGCCAGGGCAGACTAGCTTCAAGGGCTGTGCTCAAGGAGGACAGCCCTAGGTAATCCACAAACCCTGAGACCTAATGGTGAAGGAGCAGGCACAGTGTCACTGCGCAAACCCTACAGACACCACCACTAATTACCAAAAAGATACTGTGTGGGGGCCCTGCAGGTGTGCTGCATCAGCACTGAAAGCCTGCTCTGCTTTGCAACCTGCCTCTGTCCTCATCAGCACTGTCAGAATTTGAGCATCTCATTAACATCTGTGAATTTATTTAATCTCTGAGCTTAAAAAAAAGAATCTTCCCCACTGTGCAGACAAGATTGCTGCTACTCAGGGCATAAGGATCAATTTCCTATACACAACCAGTGTTTTAGTTAATGCAGACTCTAAATTTCAGAAGAAAACTCTGTCTACTAAACAAGCTGAATACTTTCTGGAACCTGTGTCCTTACTGACCTCCCTGGGGGACATCTCTTTGTGTGCTTGTAAGGCTAGAAAAAAGCCTCAGGAATTCTCTGTGTGCTACTGTTTGACTGTACACTTTAGTTCTGTCCTGATTAAAATTTTAATGGTCATTATTTTACTTAGAGAGCAAATAAGTTGGTTACTTAACATCTATAAAGTAGGTCAGATCCTCAGAAGGATGTAGGGAATGGTAACCTGACAGTAGAACAAATTTTGTAGTTTTCTCCTTCTGAGGGTCCATCATTAGATAAACACATGGAGGTACTTGTAAGGATAGGGGGTTATGACAGAAGAAATATTTACAAAGTGCATTTTTATTAATATTCACAAATATGTGATACTTATTTACATTTTTCTTTTACAATGAGAAAGGCTTATTTCATCTGTCTGAGATACCTCTCCACCCATTTAATGAACTTTTAATTACTTCATGCTTCATCCCCACAGATCCACCTTTTCCCTGTATGTACCACATTGTCCTTTATTGCCACATCTGAAACATAAATGGAAAGTGAAATTTCGAAGAACCTAAATGAGTAAATTCACACAGAAATCCCAGAAGCTTTTAACTCATATGTGCTTCTGAAAGTTGTATTGAAGCTCTGTGGCACAAATATAAATCTTACTACATCTTATAGATTTTTGATATTGTAATTGCACATTGTAACCATTTTTGAAAATGTAGTTATTGCAGACATAATCAAAATACTCTATCCCTAGTAATCTACAGCTGTTCAGCACCAACCAGGATCTTATTGATGGAGTAAGAAAAAGTTTATCACATTATCACATCCTACTGTGATGAATAGTAGACAAAAATTTCCTCACTGATCATGAACCTCAACTTTCAAATCTGTCATTTAATTTATTGAGAAGAAACAAGAAAAAAAAATTTACTACTGCCCAATTACTTCTATTATGCAGCTATTTCAGTCAACCAAACACCAACTGCCACCTAGGAGTATTATTTCCAGTGGTAAATTCAGGGGCTTCTGATAGGCAGAAATTGCAAAAGTATTTGTAGAAGATAGAAAAAATTATGGAGAAAATGATGATCAGGTTTTTTTTTTTAATTCTGGGTAAGGTACATCTTATTCCAGACTACATGTGGGGCTGGACCATAGCATAGAAAACCTCAAAGAGGCTGCAAGTGTACAAAATGAGCCTAAAGATGAGAAGACTTACTATTCTTTAATGGTGTGCAGCATACTAGCTTAAAGGGATGGAACACCTCTTGCATGAGGAAAAGCACTGGTGTTGGTCCAGGAGAAGAGAAGGCTCTGGGATGACTCTCTGAGCATTTTCAGTACTGAATTAGGGTCTGTAACCATCATGGCCTTTTCCAACAGGGTAAGGGATGAATTTAAACTAGATTCAGGTGTAAGGAATAAACTTTTTATGAAGAGGGTGGTGACACACTGGCCCAGGTTGCCCAGTGAAGTAGTAGATATCCCATCACTGGGAGAGCTCTGAGCAAATTCTAGTTGATGAGACCCCTCCTGTATCAGACCAGATGACCTCAAAAGGTTGCTTCTAACCCAAACTATTCTATAAATCCATGAAACTTTCCCGTGGATAACACTGGATGGAACTCTTCTCTAATTTCCTATATCTGAAGAGGTAATAATTACACTTCAATTTGTTCTTGACAGTCAGACAAAAAGAAGAAGCTTTTGATGCCTTTTCCAAAACATGCAAAAAAAGCTAGAGAAAAATGTAGTTTGCAGATTGTCAAACCTGAAAAATTCTGCTCATTTTGAAACTGTTACCAAGAATACATAACCCAAACATAAGATCTTTTTCATACAGAGCGCTACAGTTTTAAGGGTGCTTCTGGTGGGGTGCAGTTTGTAGTAGGAAATTGATAAGAAAAACTAAGAAAAAAATGAGGCTCTGAAATAATGTAGCAGACTGAATGACTGTTCTCTGTCAGTAGAGAGAAGTCCAAAATATGAAATATGCTGGCTAGTTAAATCCCTTTCTCTTAACATATGTTTTTCTCAGACACAAAAGGTTCTGCTTCAGTCTTAAGTTGACACTTTCTAGAAAGGCAAAACCACAGACCAAAAAAGGGATGTGGTCAGTATTCTACTACCAGTAATCTAAGCCTTATGGGAAGCTGCACCTTTCCAGTTTACTGTCCACTTCTGCAAAACACTTGTGCCAGCCTTTAGAGGTTACTACAAATCAATTTATTTAGATCAGTGGCCTCAGCAAGAGTCAATAAAAATAATGATAATGACATCAATGTAAATGGACCCTGATTTACTCAAGCTGAGAATACAGCATGCAAAAAATTATCAGCATGGTAAAGTGTCAGGTGTAAGTCAGGTTGATACTTGATTTGAGAACAGGAAAAAAGCAGTTCCTTAAAGTAGCAAAAAAACTGGAGTGCATTAAACTTCTGTAGTTTTCTACCAAGAAAATTCTTATATTAATCTTACAGCCATTTCTGATCAAATATTTTCAGACAAGAAAGACAAGATCTTTCAAAGTCTTATTGAAGCTGTATGCGAAACACCCTCTCGATTAGAAAGGTTTTCTTCTATGACTAGCCCATTGTGAAACATCTCTATCTTTCTTTAACACAGTACTTATAAATTAGAAAAATGTGTTTTCATTTTCTTCCAGCTATACTCACAGTTCTATTTATATATTTAAATTATATATATATATATATTTACATTTGATATTTTATGTGTATTTAAACATGCTTATCTCTGTTTATGTCTATCTTCTACTTATGGACTGCTATTATATTTATTCTATACTCTGAAAGCTGAAACAACATACTGCCTGGAAACTGTCAAGTTGAATGTAGTTGACTAAAAATTCACTAAATATCTAATATTTTATTCTTGATTAATTTCCAAAATATCTTGTGCCTGTAGTAAACAATTACGAAGACTCACCATCTAGCCCAAAAAATTGTCTGCTTTCACAAAAGTGAAATTTTGTGCTTAAAAATAATCAAGCAAACTAATAAAATTTTTCTTAGAAGCAAGATAATGACAACTATATCATGGCCTTCTGTGAAAATAAACATGTATATAAAATAATTTTATCATAGGTAAAAAATATATATTTAGATATGCGCTATTTTTTTCTATAATACAGCTTCATGTTGTTTTCTTAAGAAACTGAGGTTATGAACAGGCCTTCAACAGGGGCTTGAGGTTGACCTGTGTAGCTCCAAGCCTTTAAATGCAAGGTCACTGTCTCAACAATACTCCTTCCTTTTTCTTAGAATAATTTGTAGGCATTTTATTTGTAGACTGAACCCACATCCCCACTCTCTGCTGTTATATAGGAAATACCTAACATGACACAATGTTTTCACATGCTACTCCTTCTTCTGATTCATGAATAAAATAAAACATTTAAAGTACACAATAAAACTACCTTCATGTGTCCCATAACTGAATCATTGCAGATTAAAAGAGTAGAGATGATTAACACATTTTCTGCAAAGCCTAAACATAAAACAAAAAAAATATTTAAACAAAAAAATATTGCATTCTTTTATTTCCCTTATTGTTTGCATCAGATAAGATTTCAAATTCCAGTTCCACGCTGCACAGAAACTAGAGAGTTTAAGTCACAACAATTATGCATAACATTAATTCAAGAGTTATGATGTGTTTGGCAATAATGTAAAGAACAAGAACATCACATTGTTTGAGAAAGGCCAGGTAAAAAGATTTCTGAAGCACAACAGGATAAAATTAGAGATGTTAAGAATCAGTAGGGTGGTCCATTTCAGGTTTTCTGCTCTGAAGCAGTCTTCTGACTTGATGCGGAAAGGTTGTTTCAACTTGTTTCGAGCACTTCTACAATGATAAAAGTTATAAACATATTTACAGTTATAGATTATAGAGAAAAAATAGATTCTGTTCTCATGGGATTTAGAGATCTTTGGTATTACTTATGAACCACTAATGTGTATCTTAATCCTAAAGAAGGAGGGAATAATATGCTGCTTTTGCAACATAATAATAATCTCATGGGGCTTTAGAAATTTTAAGTAATTAATCTTCCTCATTTTTTAGAAAACAGTTACTTTTAATGTATTCAGAGGAAAACTGAGAGCAAACAGATAGATGAAGGCCAAAATTTTGCAAATGGCTAAGAGAAATGAGGGAAATTTTCACTGGTCTTTTTAAAATATGTGCCAAAGATCTTGCAGGAACTCTTCTAACCATGCGATATATGGAACATTGTCATCTTACAAGAGGTAATGTTGTATGACACATGATTCATGAAGCTAGTCTCCTCTAATGGCAGAAGAAATCTAAAAATTGAAACAAGTTATTTCACAATTTCAAATAATTTTGTGAGCATTTTCAATAATTTGCCAAATATAGTTATCTCTTGCTGCATAATAATGTACAAAAGAGAATTTTCTCACTTCTTCAACAAAAAGGTACTTGTTTCCTTGTGGTTTCGTTAAATTGAATATATTCCCCCACAATATAATGAGTAATTTTTGTTATTAAGCAAAACATGTATAATTTTTTATTGCAATAAGAGGCATTAGTAGAATCGAACTGTGAAAATTAAAGGATTAAAAATTTTTCAACAGTAAGTGGTTTGTTTTACCTATTTATTAGTACATTTTTCAGAATTTTAGCCACTAAATGCCTTTATTCTGGCGATTTACGGACCATGTTCAGAAAGCTTGGAAAATTCACTGCCATTCCTCTGCTGGTCTGTAGAAGAAAATTAAGACAAAATGCTGCTGTGAAACATACCAGCCTCTGCAGATCCATCTATCAGCAGCATAGAAACTAACATACTAAATCTCTTCATCATCAAAATGAGGTAACACAGCATTTGAATCCAGATCACTGTGTCAAAATTTCATTCCATGCATGATTTCCTTAATGTGTTCCCATGGGACCAGAATGCAGCTACAAGAGTTCTGATTTGTTTCCTCATATTACAACATTAAAACATATTATACTATTTCTTTTAGCTTTTTATTATATGCAAAAAAATAATTTAAAAAATAAACTTAAGGTCCAAAATTAAGAAGTAAATAACAACATAGGCAAAAAAGTGGGATATTAGCATTTTATTCCATCTCTCTCTTGCAATACCAAAATATCACAACAGAACTAAAGTAATGGAATTGGAGGGGAAGGTGAATTTAACAGTTGGATAAGGAAGAGACAATCAAGCATAGACCTTCTGATTTTAACTCAAACTATTTAGAAAAAAGGAAAGTGTCAGTTTTTATCTTAGTGCAGATCAATCACCTTAAAGGTGTAGCTCTGTGATCTCACAGAGTGTTTCAATGTGTTTAAACACTTAATTTTTTCTTGAACCATAACTATTTTCCCTCATATCCCAATGGTTATGTCTCTCTCAGTATATGACTTTTTTTTCTCTCTCTGGAGCATTGCCAGGATTCATCCTTGCCTTGATCCTGCCTATGCTGACACTGTATTAGTTCCTTAAATGTTTTAAATATTTACTTCTTCCTAACAGACCTTTATCCTCTGAAATTAACCATGAGTAATTTTTCTTTTCTTTTTGGTAAAAAAAAAGAAAGAAGCAAAAAGCCAAATAAGTAAGGAGAGTGGGAGGGTGAGGATTGTTTGCCCAATCACCTCTCAAAAGAGCTGTGGAGTATCTGTGTAAGCAAAAGAGGTACCCACAACTTCCCCTTAATTCAATCTTCTTTTCTTGTCTGTTCAATTATCCAACTTAAGCTGCTGCAGAATTACCAACTTTCCTATTCCATTTTTCTACGTGAAAAGGAAAAGAATTTAAGAGTCTTTTCCATTTCAGGTTAAGTGCAAATACCGACATTGCTCTGCTTTTAATGGTTTCCATGACTGATGATGAACAGATGGCAAAATTTGGTTAATTCTTAGAGAACCAGAATGTTGATTAATAATAGAACAAATCTGGCACAGGCCTAATATCCAATTTCTCTTTGCTTTTTTTACTCCACTGATTTATCTTATTCTAAATCTACCTTCTGGATCTCTTATTAGCTTGCCCCTTTTTACTTCTGAGCAATTAATTCTGTTCTGTGCTGCAATGTCATGGAGCAGGAGCTGGACTCAATGATCCTGATGGGCTCCTTCCAGTTCAATATATTCTATGGTTCTATGGTCAATGGGAGGTAAAAAGAAAAGAGAAAACACACAAAAGCTACAACAAATCAACCAAATAAAACCCCACCATAAAAACCCTATATCAGTTGATGTCTTTCAAAACAATGTGGAACGAACAGTTCCATGCACACACCCTTGCAAACACCCTTGCAAACACCTCAGAGGGTAGGAGTCCACTGATCTTCCTGTATCATGCAACTCTCACGTTACTGACCTTGGCCAACAGAAACCCAAAATAAACCTGGTCCCATATGTGATCCTTGCACATGCTGGATATTTGCATTTATTTCCCTATTCATCTCATGATATCCCCCTCCTATTTCATCTTCCTTTTATGTTGATGTTACCAAGTTTTGCCTGAGACTGAGCCTGAAAATATATTTTTCTTCTAAAAATTAGTTTAAAAATGCTAATATTAAAGGGCAATGAATAGGAACATATTTCAAACACTTTGGTTCTTTGTATACCACACATATTTCTGGTCTTTCAAAGTCACACTATACTAACTGTAATTGCTAATTGTTACTGATTGTGTTCTTTTTGGAAGCAGAACAGAGGTGCGGGGACTAAGCAGGAAGATTGGAGATGTGCCAACCTCCTTTGAAAACTTTGATGTAAACCAAACACCTAAGAGAATGGCACCCATTTAAATTATCTTTCAGACTTCAGGAAGTCCTGTCCTCCTTTCCTCAGGCACAAAGAATTCCCAGAGTTGTATAACAGGAAGCATAAAGTGAATTTATAGATGAAGAAATGGTAGAATGGCAAATATGTCAGGATTTTTTTCTCATAGATATTATTAAAAAAATATGCATTAATTGCACAAGCATTTTAATAGTGAAAATATATGGTCAAATAGGTCTATAAATCAGATCAAATCTGATTTATATGCTTCCAATTGTTTCCCAGTACTAGTGGTAGGTTTCCTAGCACTGGTAGCTTGGTTGCTCAACCCTGCAATTAACTGTACAAGTCCACATCAAAATGTTTGGAGCCTGAAATGATTACCTCAACATGATTCACAGAAAATAGAACAAGTATTGTCTCTCTAAAGTTTTTTAGAACTGCCAGAAAATAGGGGAGTAAATTAAGGAAACATTGGAACAAAAGGAATAAAAGGAAAAATGTAGAAGAAGGATGAAAGTATTTAAGGTTATTACTTTTATTTTTCAGTATTTTCTTCTTTTTTTCCTTCTTTCATATTCTCTGTAATCTCTGAAATATTGGTTTGAAAATATAGATTTTTCAAGATATCAACTATTCAAGAAGGCACCACATGGTTCTCTCAATTTTCTAGCTCTTTGGGGAAAAATGTCTTCAGGAGAGATTATAATTTTTTAAAAATTAACAAAAACACAAAACTGTGGTATGATAACCTCTATTTCCTCTTTACCCGGACTTCACCACTCTCTTGAGTATAAATTACAGAACTCGGCCCATATTGAATGTATTGCACATGCTCCAAAACAAGACATTAAAAGCAGAACTAAATCAACAAACAACTGAAGTTGGTTTTGTTTCTGAATTTGATTCAGATTGTGATTATCTTAACTTGTATTCATATCTAATTCATAATACAGAGTGAATGCAAGCACAGTTCTAGGAACCCCAGAGCCTGGCTTCCCAACATTTGCCTGTGAAAGATGAAAAGCAGTGAAAATTTAACCTGATAGCATTGGTGAGATGAAGACATTTTGAAAACATTTAATATGCTGGATCAGATTACTGGAAAAGTGCCTTTGAAAAGGTCTGGATAATTTTAACAAATTTTTACTTCCATTTGAAGTTACTTTAAAGTGACAACAGAGAAGTAATAACCAAGGTATTTCTACCAGAGCATGTGAAGAGAGTCATTAGGGTCCGAGCATAGCTGTACTCACCATCTGACCAGGAACTTCACAGATCGTAACTTGATTGGACCTTTATGTTCATCTCCACAGACTCAATCTGAATTTTCCAGTTCTATTTGCCAAACTGAATTTCTAAAATACTTAAAAAAACTCTGTGCATATATTCTCTTCTCTTTGGTGCTGCTTGTACTATCACATCTTTTTCTTCCCTCATAATACAATTATTATCATCATATAAAAAGCATATCTATTACAGACACTGCTTCTATCATATGTAAAAGTAACTCTATGTAAAGAATTATTTTATATATTGGTATTATATCACGCTTGGGTAAGGGGGTCTAAAGAAAAACAAGCTAGTATGACCAATACGTATTAGCATGAATTTATCTACAGAGTTATGATCAAATCCTCACTCCATATTACATTAATTTTCTTTCTTTCTCTATTTTCTTACACATACAAACACAATTTATTTCCCACACTCTAGCATTTTCCTTTTACTTATCAGTTTCTTGTCCTCTGTATTTGTACAGAGGGATTGGAACATGACTACCCACAGGTCCATGAAATAGCCCAATGGTCCTTTTCTCTCATCACATCAAAACTGGTTGAACAAAATGTTGGCACCACTAGTAGAATTAATGGCCTGATAGTCATTTTCCTTTCCTTTGATTTGGGCTCTAATCCAGGATTTGGAGGTTCTGGAGTCAGCTGGCACCAGTGGAGCTGTCTGACAGAGACTCATTAAAATAACCCTGAGGGTGACTGGAAAACCTAGCAGGGCCCCTGGTATTTACTGTGCAACAGTGTTTTTAAAGAGCATTAATAGGGAGATCTCAGGGTACCAATTTAATATAAGAATTACTGAAATGTGAAGTACCATGTTGATCCACTAGTCAGGCAAACATGTCAAATATTAAACAGAATTACTGAGAGGAAAACAGCTGTTTGTTTGGGGGGGTTGTTTTCTTCTTCTTCCCATGAAGAAACCATTTCATAAGAAGTAGTAGAAGCAATGGATTCAATTTAAAAAATAAAAGTGTGGCAATATGGCTCTGTCACTGTTGGGTAAAGATACAGTATCAGAATTTATGCTGCAGAGAACAATCCATGCAATAATCCAAACCATCATCATTAATTAAGACCTGAAAATCAAATTTTAGGAAAACAGCTCTATCAAGCCAAGATTTATAGCTTCTTTTCCATTTTATCCTTGTAATGATTTTCTTATACTTTTTTTTCCCTGTCTCTTTACATAACAACTCTGTTTTCTTCACAGAATATCATAAATTATTTCAGATAATTTCAGTATATGCCTAGGATGAATCACAATTTTTTCTGCTGTGGAAGGCCTTTCCCTTCTAGTCAAGCTCCATTTCCTGTTCTTACAGATTATGCCATTATCCATCCTTCTGTACAAAATTGTCTCAAAGGCATCCCACAAATAAAAGTCTGCAACTGAGTATATTGCAAATTCTGTCTCACAAGCTGAGGATTAGACACATCAAGGTGGGGTTTTGAGTCAGACATTGTCCCCAATTCCACCCCAGAGATGTCCTAGAACACAAGCAGTTAAATAAAATGTTAAGTATGCAGCATGACTATGGAGTGATTTTCTGACTTTTTTTCACAATTGTTGGCCTATATTTAAATTAAAGGTACAACTAGAGGTTATGTTATTATAGATGTGCAAAAAAATAATTCTCCCAGCTGTAAGCAATTATTCTCTCCCTGAAATAAACCTGGCTGATAAGATACAATCTATTAACATGGAAGAAGAGGAAGTACAGCCAGTTCCCTTTCTCCTCTTTCCCAGAAGCAGTTGTTCAGTAGAATTTTGTCCAAAACTTTTGTCTGACTTGAAGTTCCATCTCTCAACACTATTTCTTAACATGTAGTCCTCAAAAAAGGTGAGAAATTTAATTGCCCAAGGTGTTCTTCTCTTGTCAGCCCAAATTCAATTCCATCCTTCTATTCGGAAAATTATGCAAAGGCATAGGTTCCTAAAGAGATCAGCTTTGGCATGAGAGACTTACCACATTGCTAAGGTTTTCTCAGAACAACTGGGTGGACAAACTTATAAAGCAATGCTTCTTACAAAGTGTAAAGATGTTTTCACTCCTCTTCACATTGTCTTAAAAGATCACATACAATTCTAGCAGTTCATTTTTCTTAGTGTATGAAACACAGAAAAGTAAAGTATAATTATTAGGTAATGTGTGATTACATAGTTCTTTATAATGGAAAAAACCTCTCTTCCAAGTTTTAGCCATGCTCTACATTATAAACACTGGGCCATGCTGTTAGCAGAAACTCTTGAAGGGGCTCCAGCACACTTTCCCAGAAATGTTTCTGCCAGTCTGAGTATCAACCTTGTCACTCTTTGTCATGGCAGAGAATATACTTTTCCAAGAAGACAGATATTTTGGCCAATAAAGTGCTGTGAATGGAAGGCCTCGGTTTTTATTTCATCAGTCCATCTGCAGAAACTTTTCACAGCCTGATACTGTCAGCTGTGCTAGCCAAGAGTGATCTCCACACACTCAGGTGGACTGCTGCCAGATGCCCAAAGAGGAAAATAAGGTAGGATTTCTCTTCTATTTCCATGCAGCTCCATGAAATTAGAAATTTTGGTGTCTCAGTGCTCAGGCTTGACACAAATCCAGTAGGATATATGAAAATTATGTGTTTTAGGTGAACTGTCCATCCAGCTTTAACAGACAAAGTATTTTAAATTATCATTACTCCAATTAATATCTGTATTTAACTTGAAATGAATTCAAAACAAAGGTAAATATGCAAAAGAGCCACATTCTTTTCTGTGGGCATTGGCTGTGACAGAGCACTTTTGAGGCTCATCATGCCTGCAAGGACTGGACATATAGAATTGTCCTGTACGCGCCTCCCAGGATTAAACTCAGAAAACATTTTCATTTTGAATAAAACAGTGTTTATGAAAATCCTTGGGTGATTCTGCTATTGCTTATGCTTCATCTCTGTAACAGAGCTTCAACTCTGCAACAGTACTTCAACATTGCAACGGTGAGCATTACTACCCTGAAGCTTTTCCTGTCATCTTACAGAATTCTGAATTACATTTTCAGGCTCCTTCTGAAGGACACAGCAATTTACTGATATCTACCAACAGCACTCACAACAGCCACTAATCTGGCATGGAGCCACCTACTCTAACCAGCTCTGTGCCAATGCCAGAGTCTTCAATTTCTACAGCAGATCTGGATATTAACTCTATCAGCTCTTAGCTGTAGGGAAGTAGCTGTCTTCCTTGCCACCCACAGGTGGTGAATTTACTCTGTAATTCCCAACTCTAGGAAAAAATAAGGTGGAGATAGTAGCAATAACTCTATGTCCACTAAAGCACTTTACTAAATAATTATAAAAAACAAAACCTAGCTTCAAATTTCTCACTTGCTGGTTTCAGGATATGAACCAACAGTGAAGGCATTCCAGATAACATTTTGTATCTTTTGTATCTTTTGCACAGTAGGACAGTAATAACCCCTGTAGGGTTACACACAGTAGGACCCTGTAATAACCCTCAAACTAGACCTCAGCAATCTGTACCCAAGAATCCCCTTCAAATGCTGACAAGGACAAAGATCATCAGAAACTAACCCGAATGAGGTTTTGGATAGCTTTGACAGTTTTCAGGTCCTTCAGTAGCCAAATATCTGAAGATGAGAGAGCTGACTATCTCTGTCCCTCCTAGTGATGAGCTCAATGCTCAGGTTACCCTCCTTCAGTTAAGAGGCGAATTTCTACCCTGTATGAAACTATAAAAAGTTGGAGTAGATAGCAGTCTCAATGTTTTTAAAACTATTACATTAATATTATAATTACATTATATTACATTAATATTTTTATAAGTTTGATGCAATTTTTTTGTAGTCACAATAATTTACTTCAACCAGATTCTTGCTGAGGCAAACTTACACTGGTGGTTTGAATTTTTCTGTCACAACCTTCAGACTTATTTTAGATATATAAATGCATGTGTATAGAAGCAATATTTTGACAGAGTTGACACAGATGTTTTCCAATATTGTAATCTTCCAAGTCATCAGTTATGAAATGCATATTTAGAGAACAGAAAACTTCTGTGAAATGTTTCAGAAAACAACCTCGGCTCCTTTATGCATGTATAATTTTTCATTCAGTCATATGATTTTTGTTTAAAATATTGCTGATCATTCTCAGTTTCTTTTTCAGAATTTAATCTGTCACTTTATTGGAGCAAAATCTCCAGTCTGAAGCTAAACAGGGAAGCTAGATGAGCTCTGATAAAAGTAAGATTGAAAATCACTCTCTGCCAAAAATGAAAAGAGATTCCAGCTCCTTGCACTTAATGAACTTTGTCTCACAGAGCTGCTCTAGGAGAATTCCATCCATTTGTAAAGTAACCCTTTCTCAGATAGCTTTGTCCAGTTAGAGATTGGATGTGCTTATTTTATTTGCTCAACACCAGATAGTGAGAAAATTGGGTTAATACCGCTTTTCTTCTGAATCTACTGACTTAAAAAGAAGGATAGCAATGACACTTCTTGGCCACTTTTGCTCTATCAGCTGTGGAGTATACAATGAGCAGTTGCTGAACAGTATTATTTTCTACCCATCACAGTGCAAAAAGCTCTGATAAATTACAACAATAAAGGCTTCAAGCATTACAATCAATACTTAATGGAATAATGTAAATCCAGCTTGTGTATGACTTGGGGATTGTGTTTTTTTGCAAAGAGCAAAAGATTAATGCACAGCAGCAGAAGTGCATCTTTTTTTTCCCTGCAGTCTGAGCTATGAGAGACAAAATAAAGTGCTAAAGTTGCTCTGCTTGTATTGCAGAGTTATTACTTTTTTTTTTTTTAGCCGAGTTTAAAAGGAGGCAGAAAGACATTGTGTCTCCCAGAGCTCTGTAAAAACCAAGTTAATGGTATTCTGAGTCTTTAGACACATTTACACATCCTCCATCTGGTTGGGAAGAAAAAACGCCAGATTTCAGAAACAAAAATTGTACAGATCTGCCTTCAGGCAACAGAAAATGCATGTGATAAGGGAATAGCCATGAAGTGTAAAGGAGTATTTAGGTCTTAACGCTTATTGACTGGAGACTGTAAAGGAGATGTGAAGGATGTGTGAAAAATCCTAAATAAAAGAGCTGGCATAACATATAATTTTCTGTAAGAAAATGTGTTTGGAAGGGATGCAACTATCTTTAAAGAACTTGGTAAGAGGAGAAGGTGGGATGGAAAAAATTAATTACAAGAGTGAAGATAAACAGCATTCTGCATCCAGGGCTTGTTTCAGGAAATATACTGCATTCTGCAATCCACCTGGGTACGTTACTATCAATTATAACAACACTCAGAATGCACAAATTCAGCTCTTCTCTTTCCCTCTGTCTCTATCAGGAAAATGTCATCTTTCCACTTATGTGAGCAAAAGACAAGGCTGGAGACTGCTATGTAAGGCCTGATTTCCTGCTTCTTCAAGAAGAAGGTGTTACCAGAGTAACACCTTTCTTCCAGTTCTAAAGCACACAATGAAAATGGGATTTTTCCTTTTTTTCTCACTATTACCACTGGTAACCCAGTAGCAATAAAGTTAGCAGTCATCTAAATCCTAGCTCAAAATCTATTTATGGACTGCTGACACAAATTTGGGTTTATGCTAACACTGAACTTTATCTGACCTTTAGTGTGGCAGGAGATCCTTCCTAGGTGTTTGACCTCAAAATGTTCTTCTGGAGAGCAGTCCTGCCTCTTTTAGGCTAAACAAGCCAAAGTATTCCAGTCTTCTAAAAGGCTCTATCTTTATTTCAGAAGCCTTTCTACACATCCATTTCTGTACAAGCCATCTTTCTGGAGGAGAAGCAGCTAAAACTGTCCCTTCTACATTTGAGACAGTAGGATCAGAAAGTCTACACTGAGATATTAAAGAATGAAAAAAAAGGTGAGAACACTGCAGAAAAGTCTGTTCATTGCTGATTCATATAATCAAGTCTTAACTGTGCATCGAAGAATAAATTATATTTTATAACTTAAACCTGACAAGCCCTAAAGTCTGATTTGAGCTGACTGCTACTACTCAGAAATGGGATCTATGAGAAAAATCAATACTTCCATGAAAATTTTAGTTGAGACCTTGATAGCACACACACACAAAAAAAAAAGTAATTAAAACATTAGAAATTACAAAAAAGTGGTAAAGAAATAATGAAAGAAAACAAAACCCAGAGAAAATAAACCATTGTATCAATCTGTGGCATGTCTGCCTCTTGACCACCATAGGGTATGAAACTTTACATCTCAAAAATGAATAGAATACCTGGAAAACATTCAAAGGCAGCAAGAAAGCTAATCAAGCCTGCAGCATGGAAGAACAATTAAATAGGCTTCTACTCATCAGCCTGAAAAGAATGCAAATGAAAGTGGCTGTGGTAAAGTTTTATAAAATCATGGGTGTCAGAAGGGAGGTGTAATGCTGGTAAAGAAATGGGAGTAAAATTTCTTTCTGTTTGGAGTGCTGGAGCAAGATCACGTCCTGCAGATATACCCTGCACACACCAATCTGTGCTATGCTAGCTTTTCTCCACTCAGAGAAATGTGTTGCTATGTGTAAAGTGAAATGGGATACAGCAAAGCTATCCAGAGTCTGTTAAAACAAATTTATGCAAAAGCATTCTTCTACAGCCCATATAATATTCAGCCAAGGCATTAATTGAGTATGAGTATGAGTATGAGTAGCATACATACCACTATGGAGCTTCATAGAGATGAATTTAATGCTGCCCAGAGACATCTAAGTGGCATTCTTTAAATGTCTGGAAACAACAGGGTAGTCAATAAAGTAATAACAAAAAAAAATTAGAATATCTCATGAATATCTGAAGAGAAGCCAGAGATGTCTGTGATCAGAATAAGACCTCTTGTTAGATTTCCAACTTAAAACGGTTGAAGAAAAGATAATTTTCAAGTGTTAACACTGCTGTATTTCTGAGCAGAGGAGTTGACACATGTCCTCCTTCAGTTGCTGACCTAATTTAACAAAAAGTCATCTCATGGGACACACTTTTAGTGACTCTGAGGACAGAGCATAAGAAGGAGATGAGGAATGAAATCCTGCCATATGCTATAACATATGTACAATAACATTGATTGCTTGCACTGCAATGAATTAATGTCAACATCAGGCTCTCCAATTTAAGCATACCATGATAAATTGTAAACTGAGTTTTACCCAGAGAACAGCCACATTTAAATAAGATAAAACAAAACCACAAGAGTTGTTCAGTACCATCACTCTTCTTAAAACATAACAACACCTAAGTATTATATTTTACTTTTAAATTCTGACTGTTTTCTGTTACAAATAACATTAATGCTACAGCACCTAATGGTATAAACTACACTAGGTAAAATGCCCTATATCTGTTTGGATGACTTTTGGACAGGAGGGCCTAAATGAATTATTATTATTTGCCACTCGTACCCAAAGGCTCCTCTAGCCTGGATATATATTGCTTTCTTTCTGTTATAAATAGCAGGCCAATTCTGGTACTACACAAAAGGATTTACAATCATTAAATTTTCGAAGACTTTACATATGCTTAAATAACAGTTCGAGAGGTTCAACTGACTTCACGAAAATTACAGACCTTTCAATATTAAGTTATAGAAAGATCTTTGTGGGACAAGGGTCTAAAATCAGCCTGAACAGATCTTCTGGGTTTGTTACTTTAGATCATCACTCTACAAAATCATGTTACAAACAGCATGAAGTGGGAATTGATTTAAACCTCTCTGGAAGGGAAAAAAATAGCACCTTATTTACACTTTATGGAAAGATGGTAAAAACATTTCTGAAACAGCTCCTTGTAGGAGGAGGATTTTGAGAACTCTTAGAAATCAACTTTCTTACTTTGCAACAAAATAAAATAAAATTTAAAAAGAAAGCCCAGTATGCTAGTTTTTTTAAAAAAAGCATTGTCAATTTTATATGTTCAGTGATCAGGATAAAGGAAAGATAAACAAAACAGCTAAGAATTCAAAGGAAAATAGCTCCAGAAGGTTGGGTTTTATTTCTAAAGCCATGACCAGAAGTATCATGGGAAGTCAGCTAGAAGCACTATATGAAGTCACACTGAAACCATAGTAAGCTAATATTTAGAAAAAATTATGTTTCCATAATAAGGTGTTTCTTGGAGATCATTTGAAATAAAGTAACTTTCAAGATCAAGGAACAGGGTAAAGGAATGTATACAATGACAAATTTAGAGAGGAATGTGTGGGGTGGAGAGTGATAAGAGGAGCAAGAATTTGATTGCTTTTTTATGCTCCCATTTTTGATTATTTCTCCTGCCATGGCTCTTAACTTCACTCCTTAAATACAGAATCAGCACAGTTATATCAATGTAAATGTGATTTCACCAATGCAACTTCAGGTAGCAAGCTTCAGAAATAAGAGCAAAAACTGTCCTTCATCTGACTTACAGTAGCTCACACTGAATTTTATCTCTGTGTGTCATATCTCATAACATAAAATATGTATTTCTCCATATTTCTCTGCATTTTAGAAACTGGTGAGTTTTATTTCTTTGTCACTACCAATGTGAGCAAAGATAATTTTGCGCACAATGTACAAAGAGATATGTACACATTTCAAAGCCTGCTACATATATAGCAAATTGATAGGTAGTAGCATTTGCTGCAAAACACAGAGAAGAGCAGGGGCTCCAATGTCTTAATTACCAAGACCAGTACAGCTCTATGCTCAATTGGTGGCTCACTGTCATTGATTTTAAACTGGATTTTCTGTATTAATACTTAGAAAATCTCTAGTTTGGTGAAGGTTGGTTAATTCTTTTGCAATGTTATGAAAGTGCTGAGTACGCTTACTAAGGGTTCAAGATAGGAAAATGCAATACATTTTTCCATGAGGGTCCCCTCCTTCACATGGATTTAACATAGTGAAAACTACCCATGTGGTATAACATATGGCAGAATTCCAGTATCTCTTCATATACCTGATCCGTCATTCTCAATGTAAAAAAAAAGGCTCTTTCACAGGGGGATACTGAATCAAATTGGGCCACAGACTGAATGATTTTGTCTTTTCCTAGAGCAGATTGACAAGGGAAAATTGATAAACCAAAACAGACAAAAAATGTTTTTCATCTTGAAGGGGAAAAAACCCAAAAAAACCCCACAATTCACAGTACAGTTATGGTATATAGGTGTGCTGGTTTTAGATTAGCACTTACGTGTTTTTGAGCTTTTTGGTACATTTTAGAGGGTTGTTTTTTTCTGTACTCCATCTAACACCAATAACGGTCCAGTAGATGGTAAGTTTTTTCCTAATTCTAGCTTTTTTCCCCCCAAATCCTTTCAGAAACTGAACTTTATGGCCCATATTAGAATGCTCAGTTTCAAAATTTCCTTAGATTTACCAAGCAAACCTCTGTGCCCAGCATTGGAAATACAATCAAATGTTCAGTTCCATTTCATCCCATTTTTAAGGTGAAGTTTAAATGCTTCATTCACAGGAGCTTGTGACTCTATATACCTCCATACCATAATATCATAAAAAGATACCAAAACCTCTTTTACTACTTTACAAAGAGAAATACTGGAGACTGGACTAACTCTGAGAGAAAATAAAAGCAAAATCTTGTCTTGTTCTAGGAAACAACCTGCCACAAGGGCATCTAATATTTTCATAATTATCATAAAGAATGGGTAGTGAAATCTTGACCAGGTTTTTATGCAAAATAAGAATGGCGCCCAAGTCATCTGCAGAACTGATTTAAATATCAGCTGCCTTGATTTATGCACATTACATACATATATGTTTTGAGTATCCAAAAATACAAACCTATAGAGTTGACAAATTCAGTAGACTGCTGCTCTGAACAGGTATCTTTCCCACAATCAACTGTGTATGTTTTGCATCCAATAATAGATTTCAAAAAAGAATATGAAGACAAAACTTCTGATATGAACAAAACCTGTACAGAGACAAATCAAGATCCATGAAACATAAGCTCAAAAAAGGAGTTAATTTCTACTCTCTTTCTCATTTGCTGACCTGCCTGGTCTCCTCTTGGTGCTAAAGTTAGGGCTATGAAAAAGTTAGCTACTGCATTTGCACCAGGCTGCAGGTCCTCCAGGGAGATAAAATTGAAACACAAATTGGAAATGGCATCACAGAAATAGGACTTCTTTTAGAAGTTTTAATCTATTTTTACTTCAGCTCTATACCAGTGTACAGTGGCACAAATCCAGTTGACCAAGTCAGATTTCTAAATGCAAAAGGACAGACCAAAATCACTCAGGATAACAAAGATTCTAGAAATTTCAAAATATTAAACAGTTGAATTAACTAAAACATAATTGTCTGTATATGTATATATTAAATGATTTTCAAGCCATGTGAGACCTTTTTACAGAGAATTTTTAGTCAGAAATATCTCCTTCAAGTCAAGTGATTTATAATTGAGTTTCAATATTTCTTTCAGAAAGTTCTCTTAATTTCAGACCAGGAAGAATCCTGGAAGAATGCTGGTGGTTTTATTTCAAAGACCGCTAAACTCTTGAAAATTTGCTCCTTATATCCAGTATGGTTTTGTTTAGCTTTTTTCCTTTGGTTTATTAGACTCTTTATGGACACTGTGTTAAAGAGAGAGGCATTACTGCATACTTTTCCCCATGCAAATAATTACAAAGTAGTATTACATTAGCTTTCAGTTTTCATTCTGATGAATTAAAACATAGAATTCTTTTTTTTCCCCCTAAATTTATTTCTGTAAGGTATTTTTTCTGTTCTTTGTATCTCTCTTGTGATCCTGTGCTGAATCACCTCCAAAGTTTCCATGAACTTCTTTTGGATTAGGAAGAAAGAAATTAAATGAAATTGCTCTTAGTGTTTGAAAAACAGAGCACCAGCGACAACAGTGTATCACAATAGTTCTATATGCTTATAGAAAATAGGACAATGGCAATCTATTCATTTGCCCCATCATAAAATCATCTTTATTGTATGCATACAACAAGAGTGTAATCAATATAGGGCTGATGGAAAGGAGCCATTAGTAAGTGTTTGGTATCAAGGTGTACCAAGAATCCCTTGTTCATATGTTGCTTTATGTTACATTGGACGAAAAACTAGAGGTATTTCTTCTACTATTTTTAAAAGACCTCTGCTATAAAGAAGACCTAAACTCTTCTTAACCTGTCACTGAAAAGACTTTTCCATAGCCAAAAGTAAGTTAGTCAGAAATTATCTTCAGGTGCGAAAAACCATTCCAGAAATTATTTAGTGAGTTTGAAGACCTAAAGCAATGCAAAGCTAACCCGTATATAAACTTTTTCAACACTGGCCTGCTGTGATTGACAGCCACTGCCTAAATCAGCAGCATAATCATAGCCTAAATCTTCAGGAGTCATATTTGGAGAGCACAGAGATAAGAATGAAAAACAAAGGCTTGTTTGTAATAGATTTATATGTACGTTTGTGTGCCTCCAAACTACTCAGCCACTGACAGGTTTGACTTGAGTTAGGCTAATGAACAGGGATGAAATAACTAGAGTTTTCCCCTCATATTTCAGTCAGATTGAAGCAAAGTTCAATCTTCCTCAAATGAAAAAAAAGTTCATCAACTCTTTTGTTTGTTTTGCATTACAAGTTCCCCAATAAATTATTGCTTAAATATTATGAAGGCAGGTAACAGCAGGCTAACTCTCATTAGCATCACATTTTTGCCCAAAATTTTTTGATCTGCATGGTTAAGTAGGAAATCTTGAGAAAAACTTTTCTGGTAGATTTTCATGTCTGTACAGTCAAGCAGAAAAGAAAAGCAGGCAAAACTGAAAGAAACTAATAGTTCAGCAGTATCTTTAGAAATGGTTTGAGATTCATTGTACAAAGATCTGAAATCTGCAAGTGAACAGTGTGTCGGACACCAGTAGTTTTCCATATGAAATGCAAGTCAAAATGGTATGTTTCATGCACACATGAAAATGGTTCTTCCATCTATGACTAGTACAAAAGCCGCATCTAGAAAAGATGGAAAGACTTCAGAGAAAATCAAAAAAAGTCTCACGGCATCATGAAAAAAAAATATACTGGGAAGAGTAGCAGGGACAAAGAAGTCATAAATAAAATCCAACTAAATTCCAGATGTAATATGATAATAAAATAACAGACAAAATATGAAATGACTGGTCATAAAAACAGGACAATTATATTCCAGGAACTCCCTTTCATCCCTATATGAATGAATTTTTCTTTAATTTATCCAGGTAAGAAGGGAAAATTGAAGTATTTCATTTCATATTGGGTGGCCCTTTCTAAGTGAACAAGTTTTTCCACATGACATGCATGCAGGCTAGTAGCTAGATAATACTTTTGTGCTCCACTTTGCAGAGAGATTTCTGGAAGCAGAGTCACTGCTTTGGACTTTTAAAAATGTACTAAAATAAGCTTGCCTTTCTCTGTCTTTAAAACATGGTGGGCTATACTGTGGGCTTGTCAGCAGGGAGCATCTTTTACAGTTTTGTAGGGTTTTTTCCATTAGGAAGGAATAGACTTCAATGACAGTATTGTATATTGCAATATTTTTTCTATCACAAATAGTTTCTTCAAGTAAGAGAGAAATAACAGTGTTCTGGTTTCAGCTGGGACAGAGTTAATTTACTTTTTATTATCTGGTACAATGTTGTGTTTTGGATTTAGCATGAGAATAATGTTAATAATACAGTAATATTTTTTTCTCTGCTCAGTAGTGCCTACCTTAAGGCAAGGACTTCTCAGCTTCCCATGCTCTGCCAGCCAACAGGTGCAGAAGAAGCTGGGAAGGACCTCAGCCAGGACAGCTGACCCAAACTCACCAAAGGGATATTGCATACCATAGAACATCATGCCCAGTATATAAACTGGGGGGAACTGGCCAGGAGGTACCAATTTCTGTTGTGGGACAGGTTGGTCATCATTCAGTGGCTGCTGAGCTGCTGTGCTGGACATCTCTTGGTAACTTCCTCTCTCTTCTGGTGTTGTTGTTTTTGTTATTATTATTATTACTATTATTATTATTGCTGCTCTTGGCATAATACCATAATATTTTACTTTATTTCAGTTATTAAGTTGTTCTTATCTCAAACCAAGAGCATTTTTTCCCCTCATTTTCTTCCCAATCCTGCTGCAGGGGGTGGGCAGAGGGGTAATGAGTGAGCAGCTGCATGGTACTTCATTGCCAGCTGGGGTTAAAACACAACAGACAGGCAAACACTTCGTCTTAAAACCACCATAGGGAGTCTTCCTGTAGATCTTTCTTATGTGATAGAAGCAGCAGGAAATATCATTTTGGATTTAGTGTTTGACACACTAGTGTTTCTGTCAGTAGTCTGAAAGCAATAAATGCCTGCTTGAAAAAATGCATGATGACTTAAGGGTTCTATTTACTAACAAGTTGAAAGCTACTTCTGAGAAATCTAACAGTTACTAAAATAAAGCAAGAGTGGGACAATGGTCAGAAATTTAATTCAACAGTTTCAGAAAACAACACAGCAACAACCATGAAGATTCATTTAGATAATATAATAATACCTCCCCTCTTTTCTTTTTCATACACCATGAAAATGAACTAAGTCCCTGACTAAATGACATGAGCAAAGACTCCTTAATCTGAACAATAAGGACAGGTTCCAGTTCTGACATGAAATTATTTAGGAGTATCCTTTGCTAAGATTCTGCAGGCAGTATTTCCAAGTGAGGAATCTACTGAAATTTTTAATATATTTCTTTCACATGTAAATTTAAGAAAAGGTCAGGTTTACCTCACAAAAGAATACTAAGCTTTTGGACCAGGTTTGAGTTCTGGACTGTGTATTGAGTTCTGGACTGTGCAATGCATGTGTGGGTAGCTCAGGCTTCAGCAGTTATACATCTCAGTTTCAACCTTCTGGACTGTCTGTCACTTACTAAGTATTTTTATGACAGATCCATAGAAAATGTGCTCTAGAATTTATTATTAATTATTTTGGTGGTGTAATGACAGCAGGGTCTACTTCAGCTCCTTCATCAACCCTGTAGTGAAGAAGCAGACTTTTCACTTGTACTTTTTAACAACAGGTTTTGTATGCTTTGCTATAGTGCATAATTTTTTATTGCACTTGAAATTTCTTTGGTGTGGCTGAATCTGCCTGAGAGAGTATCACTAGCTATTTGGGTTGCTGTCATTTACTGCCCACAAACCCAACCCAACTTTGTAACTCAATAGCTTAAAAATCCTTTTCTTAAATACCTGTCTCATCTACCTCCAGACATCTTCTTACTGGTTAAAATGTCAAGACTGAAAAATTAATTAATCATTTCTAAAATGAGTTGCAAAGTAGAAACTGCAATTTATTACATTGTCTGTAAGTAAGAACCTATATTTTATATTCTGCCTTTTTATCCCTTCAAATTTTGGATGTTCCCTGACTCTATACTGAGTGAATCTTTTTTCTCTTTCATTCGCACTGCCAGCATCTGTTTTGACTGTTAATAATTTTATATGTCTAAAAATCCCTTGCTGAACTATGTCCATTAGACAAAACTTTGAAAATTTGTGTCAAGACTAGTTAAAATCCTTATGCATACATATATATATGCACACAGATATATGTGTGTGTATATATATATATATATGCATGTGTGTGTGTGTATATGTGTGTGTGTGTGTGTGTATATATATATATATATATATATATATATATATAAAGAAAAACCTATGTCCCTTTTACAATGAATGAGCTTTTAGTTTTTTAGTTATAAATTAGCAATCAGCGGCTGTGGCTGAGGGCTAGCTTATTCCTTTAACGTTGGCTAGTAAAAATCCTTGGAACATAAATATATGCAATAAGCCAATAACTCTGCCTGCCTTTCTGCTGCTCTTGAGGGTATCTCACTTCTGGCAAACAGACGAGTAATGGGAATTAGAAGGAGGGGAAAAAAACAGCAATAAAAATATAAATCACAAAAGGAAGGAAATCCATTTGGTCTTTGGCAGCAAAGACACCACTCAGCTAATCCATGCTGAGTGCAATCCAATACTCCTTTATATAATCCTGTTCTTGTGGAAGAAAATTAAAGTTTAATGCAATAAAGGCTGACACAAATCACTTTTGTTGCCCAGAAGCAGATTAAAGAACAGTTAAAATTATACAAATCTAATTTATTTTCTGTTGTTGTTGTTTTATTTTATCCAGTGACATATTTATTCCTTAATTCTTAGCATCAATTTTTGATTATTAAGCATATATTCCCAATATAAGAAAGATTTTGTGATGCAAAGAAAGGAAAAGAAAATAGTGACAGCCAAGATATTATTATTTTTTAAATGGTGCATGTTAAGGTTCTTTCAAAATTTTGTAAATTTTTCATAAATTTATATGTATCCTTATCTTTAATCAATCTGTGTCCAGGGGACTTTAAAATATGTATAAAGGAAGTGGAGAGCTGTCATTCATAATTGGAACTGTACAGGTCACTCCCATTAAATAACACTCTTAGTACATATGCATTTGTTGTTCCGCAACACATTAGAGATCTGTCAGCAATGGACAAACTGGGAATTTCTGCAAGAGAAACAGCAATGTAAAAGAATTGTGACTCTGATCTTCCATTTTATTACTCCAGCCATCACCCTCAACATGCCCTTCATCAGCAAATCAGACTGAAAAAAAACCCAACAAAACAAAACAAGGTGAAAATACACCCTGGGCATATTATGCTCCATACAATACATTCTTTCATGACAGAAAAGGTTACAATTTATCTGCAATATTGATCAGACTTATGACTGTGTTGAAATAGGATCAGGTTTTTCATTTTCTTTGTCTTTGTCCCCAGCTCCAACATGTCGTCTCTCACGAATTCCTTTGGGAAATTTCCCTTCCTACACTTCATATTGGTGGTACAACATAACCACAGACGTATGTGCAGAGAATGCAGGAGATCGGGTACAGTTACCATTTTTCCCAGAAGAGCTATCAGAATATTACCCAAGGCACTAGAGAAGTTTGTGAAATACAATACAGAAGTGGAAAGGTTGCATAATTTCTCCAGTATTTCTCTTCTTCACAGCTATTTCTGCAGCAATATCTCTGCAGGTGTACCCTTAGAGAAAGAAGGGGTTACATTTGAACAGAACTGGAATTAAAAACATACCTTAAAAACATGAACAGTTTTTTTTTTTTTTTATTTTCATTGTATTATACTGTCCTCACCCAGACTGTAGGTAAGGAAAAGCCAACACCTTGTGCCAGTTCAAGACCTCATTACTGTTAGATTTAAGGGAATCTTAAGAGGTTCATGAGCAAGCTATTTGCTCTGGAAATGCCACTTTACTAGGAAGAAGAGAAAGGAAACAGATCACAAAAAGCTACAAAATGTTATATCCTAGGAGTACCCTATGGGAAGAAATTAAAATTAGTAGGGTTTTATCATGTCTCAGTGACACTCAGCTAACTCTTTGACAGAAGTTATTTCATATCATCTTGACATATGTTCTTGACTTACATCTCTTCTTGCCTGTGTTAAGAATTTAGCCCAATCAGATGCACCAGCAAGGCCAAAGTAAAAAAGGTAACTCAGGAACCACCTCCTTTCTGAATTTCAACAAGCATGCCTATTTAAAACTGGGTTTCTCAGGCTGCTGTAGTCATCCTTTTTTAGGTCTGTTTTAAAAGGACATAGCATGAAATCGGGCACATTTCTGTTGTGTTTTCAGTTGTTTTTTTCCTTTTTCAAAGCACAGATTCTCATTTTTGGCATGTGAAAGCAAGTCTATAGAGAGTATATGGGAAGAATTGTATACATTTAGGAGTACATGTTCTAAAACCCAATTTTTAATTAGAGGTGGTGCACTTTAAAAGACCATAACATTTCCAGCACAGAAAATACTAGAGTCTTATTTTCCCTATTTAGTTATTTTGTATATATGTGAAGAATGCCACAACAGCATATTTTATTACCCTGTTATATTGTGATCTACTGTAATTTTATGGGATCAATCAGCAGTGACAAAACTCAGCCCCTGGTCTCTGGAATGCCATTGGATATGTAGGTCAAGTCCTAGTTTGCCAGACCACTTGTACTGGTTTTGTGTTCTCGGTGGAAAAGTACTAAATGCAAAAGTGGGGGATAGGGCATGGGGGTGCGTATTTGTGTGTGTGCCTGCTCTCTAATCCCTTTGCTGCCTACCAGCCTTCAACTGCAAATGCCATCATCACGAAGGCAGTAGCCGAATCCAACAGGTGGGGCAATAAACCATGACATTTCTAGTAGGTCTAATTGTAGGGGTGTGCTGGAATACTTTTCAGTACAAACATGGTTTCACTTGATGTCAACATCAAGATCACTGACCTAGTTTTTACTCCAAGTCCACATGAGCTAGGGTGTAAAGTGCTCACCCCAGCAGACTTTATGACCTTCCAGGTGCCTAAACCTCTGACCCATAACATTCCCATCTTTGCTGGTTCAGCTGGCACATGGTGACAACCTGCTAGACTTTGTGTCTGGTCTAAAATGATTTAGTGCACAGTAGAATTAAAGTATTAGCACGATATTCCTGTCCACCCAACCTGAAAGGGCTTTTTGATGGCTGTGGGAGAGGTTCCCTGGAGGAAATTGAAATATACAGGGATTTGTTGTGAGCCTATTATTGCCAAGTGCTAAGGCAGTTCATAAATTTACATCTATGACATCTATGCTTCAATTTTTTTTCATTACTGCTCTTCCTTATGACAATTTACTAGCTGCATTCCTCAATAAAAAGCTAGTCTGTGATTGAAAAGTAAGATGCAGACTTTATTTCACTTACATTTTTTTCCCGATTCTAAAGCATAGATATAAGTTAGGAAAACAGACCTAATTAAAAGACAAAGTATACTTTTAAGACTCCAAATTAGTATCTCATTTTGATCACAACTGTTTTGCTGTCAACTAATTTATTTTGCATCCATACCAAATTAAGGATAAAAAGACCAAAATGTGCCCAGCTTTCTTTTCAAAGTGCTACTACTACTACTACTACTATACATCATTATTCTATAAAACAGAAAGTTTATAAAAGTTATTCTATTAAATAATCAAGTACTGAGTGTTAGCTTCTTTGAAAAAAAACACCTTTCATTCTAAGATATTATCATTATTATTGCTTTGATATGACTATCAAAATTACATTTGTACTTGTAAGCAAGATAGCAAAAGACAAATCAGATATGATCTAGCTGTAGACAGCTTTTCCTGAACACTGCAAATACAAAAATGGTGAATTTGGAGAAATAGGGGAGTAAAAAAAAGGGTTAAGCCATAGATACAGAAGAAGAATGAAATTAACTTGCAAATATCCCAGAAAAAAATTCTAGTAAATTATGTTAGATGAAATATTTTTCTCTTCTAATTGGATATGAACTGGAGTAATTTCAGTGTCCACTACAGGTTATACCTTCTTTTCTTTTTGCTTTTGCAAATATTCAGGGTGTTTTTCTGGAATTTTACTTAGAATGCGTACCTCAACACCTGCAGGATTTTAAAATAAAATTTTAATATCTGTTTGCTACTGAAGTTAGATGCCACTTCTTAACTGTAAAATTACTTAAATTCCTATACATTTACTTCATTTTGTAAGACTCTGTATACAAAAGCATAAATTTAAGTAAATAATTTATGCTCACCTAGCAAAATTAATGTCTTTTTTCCTTTGTTTCAGTTACTCCTTTCTTCTGTCCTGCCAAGATTATTACAGTGTGCTCCTCAAGAACATATTAGACACTTCCCTGAATAAAATCATGTAAAGGTAAAAATAAAACCTATGTTTGGGCAAGTTTAACTATCATTTCCATTGATGTCAGTGACAAGACTTTTGCTGAATTTACGAAAAAAAAATCCTAATCATAAAGTGAAAATGTTTTCAATACTGCCAATCTTTCCCTTTGATAAGGGCAAATCTTTAAAAAATCAGAATCATCAGAAAACTAATAGGAAAGTCCCTGTGAAACTTAATGAATACACTCAACAGCTTATTATATAGCAGACTATCTTCACAAGCCTCATTTGCTTTCAGCTCTAAAACTGGCATAAATATCTGTCTGTGCAGTCCTTTACTGCTAAGTCACGTTGACTTCAGTGGTATCAATGTTATCTAACAGAGCATGGTGAAGAAAAACTCTGAAAATTCTATATCAAACAAACTGCTGGGACTGACTTCTCCAGTTTGTAGGCAGTCTGCCACATGGTTATAAATGACATTAAAATTTTCAGGTGCGGGAGCCAAAAAGTACCTGCTACTCCAGACATCATCCTCCTGAATTCTCTTTTCTTTTCCACATCTCAAACACAAAAGCCTAACCAAGTCTCTGGCTCCCCGCTGACAAATATAAAATGATTTTGCATGTTGCTATTTGAGGCTTCTGCTGGACAATGATAAGCTGAAAATGTAGGGATTTCACAAATATAACAAATATTTTTTAAAGCTCAACAATAACTGATAGTGTAACAATATAAATTGATTTCAACTTGCATATTTTATAAATAAGAGAACACATGCCTGAGGAAGGCCACTAAGAAAGGGAGAACAGAGTACTGACTGGATGCCAGTTTTATGTCTGACTATGTGACTTCCTCATTTCCTTGTGGCCCTGATCTCCTCCAACACCAGATGCCCTGAGCAGCTCATTGCACACTGTGTCAGAGTCACCTCAAATTCCATGTTACCTTCAGAGTAAGTGTAAAAAGTCATCCATTCATCAATGTGAAGATCTCACCAATGACAGCTTAAAGTGCCATTCATATTCTTTAAGGACCTTACAGTACCCAGGGAATAAAAGCTCTGAACAGGTCCTCAAATCTCAGACACACAGTGGAAAATGGCTTTTTGCTGGAGCCTGCAGGAGCATGGCACCTGCTGTTTAGATCCAGTCAAGTGTATTCCAAAATTGGCTGTTTCTAAAAGGCAGTTTTACTGAATAATTGCATGCCAAAATCATACTTTAACTAAGAGGTAAAACATTAATTGGTAAGGAACGTGGCAAAGAATGCAGAGAAAGAACATTGTTTCATGTCTGTTGTGCCACATTTTGTACTCTAGTTGTGCTGTATTCTTATTTTACAACACAAACACATATTATGGGCTCAATCAATTCTGTTCAGACTTGTTTTTTGGAGTTTATCCTGAAATCTCTATTGTTTTCAGAATTGAGCCTCTGCTGAGTATAATAAAGTTGGCACATTTTTGGTATAAATCTTAAATAATAATTGTGACTTTTTAATTAAGGCCTGACACAGTACTTGCAGCTATTTTAACTATGCCAATAGCACCAACTCAGGTAGAGTGTTACAACAATGCAATAAAATACTTCCCTATAATGCAGAGGCACAATAGTCTTTGAGTGTATTCTTTCAAATGATGAAGACATGATCAACTGCAATATAATGCATGAAGTCCATCAGTTCCACAGATGGCATTTTTAAGGTAAACATTGCCTGTTGTTGCTTTTTCTTCATGTCTTAGCTTTCCCTTGAACCCAGTAGGTTTTCTGGTCTGGTTTTGTGTAAACTTGAGTGTTCAGTAGCAATGCAGATATACAAAGGTACAACTGACAGAGTCTCCATCAGTCACCCCATATTCCTTACTCACAACCTCAAACTAAAGAAGACCCTGAAAGTTTAAGCATTAATAGAAACAATCTGTGTCCAGCTGCTTAACTACAGTGAAACCATTGCGTTCTCAGACAGATGACATTAGCATGAGCAACACAACCTACTTCATGGCTGTAAAATTTTCCAGTTGTAGATCCTCTTCTTCAATGGCCAAAAATTTTAACAGATACTGTTGATATAACTGTTTCTTCTGGATTTTTGTTGACAGCAGTTCTAGTTATAAATTGCACCTTACTGCCCCGCTGATCAGCACAGCTATATCAACAGTGTTTATGGTATAGACAGTCTTTAGTTTCTGGTCCAAACTGGAATTTCTTTGCTCTGTTGCAACTGTGAACCTGACTCCAAAATTAGATGAAGTTTATTAGCCAGTTTTCATCAAGACATCAAAAATAAACCAAGAGAAAACCATCAGATGATTAATCCAATCTGCTCTCAGAATGTGGCTGGTATAATTCCAGTGTTATTGGAGACCTGAACTCTACTTTCACAATGTGTTTACAAGTACTGCAATATTTTTAGTTTTCTTTACTGCATGTTTATCTTGACTGAGTGTTGATAAACAGACTCTTGTGCAGAAAAAAAAAAAAAAATTCTTTAAAATCTAGGTTGTTTCAATATGTATTTAGGAAACAGAATGTAGTATGTTGAGTTATGAATACCTGGCCAGAGTCCAACTGGCTATCAACCAAATAGATTACCAAGGAAGAAATGAAGGGGAAAAAATCCCAACCCTCAAAAAATAAATAAAATTTTTAAAAAATCAGCAATTTAAGACTAGATGTTATGTGAACTGTCAGGTATAAGGGTGTTGTGAGGTATTTTAAACAAAGAGCTTGATTTAAGCTTCCAGTTAAACTCTTTAGGAATTTTTTATCAAGCTCCAAGTTGTTGCAATAATAAACATTCTTGTCTGTTGGTTTCTGTGTGCACAATACACAATGTTTTGAACAGCTCTTTTTGATACGTAAGGACATGTCTCCCTTGTTATTACATAAATGGGCCATGAGGGCATTTCAAAAACCCTCTTACTGAAAGTCTGCATAGCAGGGCCCATTTTACCACAGCTCAGCCTAGTGAACTCCAAAGAAGAAAGGACAACAGACAATACAAATTCATACAATTCAAGCAAAATTTTTTGCTAGCCAGGCTTGTAGATAAGATATGACTAAGAAATCATTGAACACAGGAATGTAATATTTTTAGCAGCACAGTATGCCAGAAGCAAGAAAACGGTATCCTAATGTCCTCAGATTACTTAAAATGCATTATTTTCCAGTGTCAGGTGCTCTGACTCTGAACTGAAAAACTTCAGGAAATTACTTTTCTACTCTTAGGCATAAATACAAGCATATTCTTTGTGTCAAATGTATTCAGACTGCACCTTTGGAAAGACATAGACTTTATCAGATGCTGAACAATCTTTCAAATTGCAGAATTCCAACCAAGAACCTCACTTATAACCTGATGTGATGAGGCAGAGAAGCAATAAAATTACAGACAACAGCTAAGGCAATTTGGTAAAGAGCAGTTGCAATGCTGGTATAGGCAAATGGACACATTACAACAAATGGGGACACTGATTATATGCAACTGATTCATTATAACAAGGTTTGTTACATTTCTAAGAATATGCCATCTGTGACATGCTGTTGTTATATTTCAATATGCAATAGTACTCTAAACTGCAATTATAATTTCCATTATCCATTTTAGTCCATAAAGCATTCACAAAACCATTCTATCCTAAAGAATTACATAAATATCATTAATATCTAAGTTATAAATAGCAGTATATAAACAGAAAAATGAAGAAACCTGGTGAAAAGAGCAGCAGAAAAATCTGCTGCCAGGCCTTGTATAAGAATATAACCACTTGGCATGAGCTTAAGTCTCTGGTTGCAGCTGAAGTCAACAAAAAAACTAGTTTTTAAAAATCCCACCCTGGAGTTCACAGGTTGTGAGGCCTTACATTCCGATTTCAACAAGTTACTTCAAAAATTTTAAAAAAATATATCCAAAGGTGAGTGTTTGCATAATTTTTTGGGTTTTTTGGTTTTGGTTTGGTTTGGTTTTGTTGGGGAGGAAAGGAGTTAAAAATAATGTGCCAGAGAACACTAAGGCAGCATAAACTATGTAACATTCCTTTCAAGCTGATGGCATGTAACTGAGGTAGTGCTTAATAATTTTAACTGCAAGGGACAAGGAATACCTGTGAATAACAGCTATGGAAAGTCAGGTATCCAGGGTCTCTTTTAAAGTTTCTGAATTGATAGAACCCTTACTCTTCTAATTCAGAGTCTAATAAACATATTGCAGAAAAATACACTCAAAGAACTGACAGAGAGGAAGAGAGACAGATTGCAATGAGCAAATACGCTCCAGGCACAAGAAATCTCCACTTTCCTTCTAAGGCTTGTTAAAGTTTTGAAGTCATAAAGCCATGAAGAAGGGCTGTTCTGTTTTTCTAGCCATGAAATCTCCACATTAGCTCTTTCAAAGGGAAATGATTTCTGATCATGACATAAGCTTAACCTGCCATCTATTGTGCAATATTGTATGGAGCATGAACTTGGATTTCAGATTTTGTAAATGTTAACACATGTAATATCAATAAATCCATACTAGCTAATTTTGTAGTTCTCACCCAGACAAAACAAAAGCTGAAGTGAGCAACACCTATGTAAAGGCTACAAGATTTGGGAACTCTAGCTCTACTTTTTTTTTCCTCTTGAAAAACCAAGGCAAACAGGTTTCAGTTGATTTTATGCATGCCACTGGAAGGAGAAATTAAGAAATGGGAAAATAAGAAATTGAGTTTAAGGAAATAATTATTCTTATCCTTCCTTCCTAGGCCCACACTACACAAAATCCACATATCCAGGGAATCAGTGGTAGGGGTGAGGGTGAGATCCTGGGAGACTTCAGGATACTCAAGTGGTCAGGAGGTTTCTTATGAAATTAATTCCATACCCACTACAGTGATGAGGCTGGAACTTCATAGGTCCTTGTTCAATTCCACAGTAAGATAGAAGATCATCTGTGTGCACCTCCCAAAGCACAGCCAAGCTTTCCTGTGCCTGTTGGGCAGAAGTGTAATCTTGAGACTACAATTTATTGCTCAACAAACTAAAAGTCTGGTATCAGTCTGCCATGGCCACTCTAATAATCTTCAATGTTAAAATGAAACTGAGATCTTTCAAATTAGTTTCAAGGAAGAGGTTTTCTGAACATGAAATAGCTAATCAAGAAGAAAATGTGTTTAGTAATTCATAAAATGCTAAGTTTCACTGTAAGACATATAATACCAGTGATTTATTAAGCAATATTATTCTCATGATTGTAGTGCTATATTATACTTACATTGTCAAGCAATCTGTAGAAATTCATTCTGCTTCAGGCAATCCTTACTCTTGCCATACAACTGTTGTTATGTACATTTTTCTCATTATAGTAAGCACTTTGATCTCTCAGAAAATGTTCAGTGTCTTATCAACTGTAACATAAAACCTACACAGAGCAACATGATGACTGAAGAGATCATAAGAATCACAACTGTAGTGCTCAGACAACCCAAAAATACACAGGGGAAAAATAAGGGGGGAGGGGACAAGATTTCTTTTGATTGTCAGTAGAGATTTAAATTCTTTTAAACATCAGATTATTTTCTCTTTTAGAGATGTCCCTTGGAGATCTTTTTTGCTGTCATCATAAGCCAGATTCAAGTAAGACAGTTCTCCTGTGATAAAAAAGCAGCCTTCACAATTCAGAACTCATCTTCCAGAGAGCACTAACCACAACCTACATTACTGAGAATACACCTAACCAAGCACAGCCATGAATTCATAAAGCCTGTATTTCAGTTCTTTTTACATTAAATCCTGCAGACTGTTATCAATTTGAAGCATAGTTTAGTGTGATTTATTGTTAGCTGTAGGTCAGCCTTTTCTATTAATTCAATAGATGTGTATTCCCATAGAGAAGAGACTCAGAGTGTAGCCAAGATGTGGATGTGTGAGGTTCCTGGGAAGCAGCACAGTACTTCAGTCATTCTTCCCTGATTTCATTCATTCATTTTTTTTCTGACAAAAGAAAAAAGCATTATTCCCCATTGCAATGCATGAAAATTAGGTTGGCCCAGTTTGAGCAGGAATCTCAGAATTAAAGTAGTTTTCAGAAAAGTAAAACTTGTTATAAGGTGACAATCAGTATCACTGCAGTGCAAAAAATGTGTTGACTAGGAAAAAGACAGGATTTCTCTGGGCTTGTCATCTAGCACAGTCTAGGCTTGTTAGAAACATGGTTTGAATTTTCCTTGGGAGAAATATTTCTTACCTCTCTTCCAGCTCCCTGAGTTTTCCCTCTCCTTTCATGTCTCTCATCATTTCACTATCAGTAGGTATATCTAAACGCTGTGCTTCACACAGGCTTTTCTATGCAAAGGAACCCAAGGAGGGCCTATAAGCACGTGAAAAGAAGCTTAACAAACACGGGCAAGTAAATGCTGATAGATAAAGAGGAAGCTTTTCCCACCGATAAAAAGGGAAAGGATAAATAACCTTCCAAAAGGGCAAAGTGCAGGAGTTTTAACATTTTGTCTATAGTGTTTTACACCTGGGTAGACAGTGCAGACACATACTAGCAAAGACCAGCATAAAAACAAGAAAGAAAATCACTTTAATCAGAAGCTATAGTGTTCAAGAGCAAACCCTCTAGCTTTATAAATTGCTGTTAGCAGGGGCACTACAGTGAATCATTTTCAGCAGTAGTTGCAAGGTCTCAGCCTCTCTCTAAGGCAGTGATGAAAACAAACTGCAAATCCAACACATACCACAAAGTAGCCTTTGCTGAGAAGCTCAAGCCTGAACTGTCACCTCTGAGGTGTTTGAAAAGGCCATTTTGGCTGGGCACCAGCTCTGCGACTGTGTTTGGAAGATCATCTATTTCAGGTATTTCTTTATGCTTTCGTTTCCATGCTTGTCACACCAGACTTGACTGCTAAATATGAGACACATTACTTTTCTTAATGCAGGAAACTGCTAGTGACAAATTTATTTTCCCTGTTATTCTACACTTATTTCAGCACAATGTTCAGTATGTTTATCTGAAAGCAAACTACTGCTATTTCATTTTGTTGGGGAAAAATAAAAGTTGACTTATGAAAGTCGCTATTTTTGCTAGTCTGCTATACTCTTAAATGTGATGATTTTCTTATAGAAAGGAAAGAAAGTGTGTCTCAGATTCACTATTTTTATATTAGTGAATTTGGACGTACAAGGAACATGGTTAATAATGGGGATCTTACACAAGTAAGTAGGGACAAGCAGATTAGTTTCAAGGGCAAGTACCAAGCAAAAGAAGATATGTCAACATTTGCAGAATATTACCTAGGAATCTATTTTCCAGTGAGATTGGAAAATGCTCAATATTTAATGGCATTGTAACATATTCACTTAATTTTACTTTTTTTAAAAATAGGAATCAGTGTAATATCATTCCATAAATTGAATGCAAATATATTCTCCCATAAAGTGGAGGAGAGAAGCATGAAAATAATTTTTAGCAGGGTGTCAAAATGGTTTTGCATACAACGCTGCATATATTTACTGGAAGTTCTTCCCTCAGTCCAGAATCTGGTTTTCATTAACATAATCCTCCAACTGTGCATGATGTTGGTGTTATCTTCACTCTCTGATTTCTAAAAAGACCTGCAGTGACCCTCTATGCTCTCTGGCTGGGATGTTATGATCTGGTTTAAACACAGAAGAGCAGAGGAAACTAATTCTCTGTGAAAAAAGTGGATCAAACCCAGAACAGTTCGAAATATACCCAAAAGACATGATTAAAACCAGATGAGGTTAGATCTTGGTGCCAAAAAATTTATATATTATATTTAATAGTAAAAGAGGCAAAAAGAAAGAGGGAAAGAGCTGAAGAAAATAGAAAAAGGAGTGTGCATAGGGGGTAGGAGGGCAGGGAGAGAGTGACAGGGGTTAGGTAGACACCTATCACCCCTCTGAGGGTCCCAATGATGTCTCATTGCTCTCCTTCATCTGGTCTTTGTGGTGAGGGTCTCCCACTGCTGCACCTCCACTGCATAACACCCCGGCACAGGGAATGTACGGAATCCCGTGGATGGATGTGCCTGTGGGCAGTGGGGATGCCCAGGTGCCTCCCTTGCAGGCCCCAGTTTGAGGCCGTCCCTTGCAGCGCTGCGGCTCTGTCGTACCGCGCTGCCGTGCCCCGGAGCGGGGTCTGGGAGCCCTCGGGGCATCCTGTGGCAGCCCACGGCACCCCCGGGTCCTTCGTGTGGCTGCGGCTTCTCCGGGGCGAAGGGGCCCCTCGGCCGAGCCCTCTGCACAGCCGGGATGGGCGGCCACTGCCTCTCAGCAGAGGCCTTTAGCCCACAGCCCGAAGCCTCTCCCCCAGCTCAGTGTGAGCCCTGTGCGGGCCTGGCAGCTGAAAGCCCTGGGGCTGCGCTCTCCTCTCCCAAGGTGCTGAGCTTGTGCACTGTGAATTTACTCTTCTGCCCCAGCCCTGAGTTTTTACTTTATTTATCTTCATCGACGAACAGTGTAGGGCCTCAGTCAGGGCCCCATTTAGGGTGGGGGGTCTTCTCTGCAGCTTTTGTAATACAGTGTTTGCTATAGTAGGCAAAGGCTCTTCATGAGGATGTTTAAGTCATAAACTGTAATATTTCAGTCTCCAACATGGAGTTAGTTTGTTTTCTAATAGTGCTAAAAGTACTCCTAGATACTACTATTAAAAGTTGACTTTTGCCAGCAGACATAACAACATCCATCCTTTCAGGAACAGGAAAAGACAATAAAATTTCAAGTCACTATTATCTGGCTGTAAACGAATTAGTTCATATTGACATCCATTCCCAAATACTTCATAGGGAAAAAGGGATAAATTTTCTTTAATGTTTAGAGAATGCTTTGGAGGCCTTAAGGGAGTATTAGGGACACACATGTGTGAGTAGCTCTGAAGGGTTTTAGTCTTTTCTAGTTACTCTCTCTCATGGATCTCTATTCAGCTGTTGTGGTGGGTTAACCCCAGGAAAAGCCATTCCACCCCTCCCTTTTACAACTGGACAGGGGACAGAAAATATAACAAAGACTTCATGGTTTAAGACAAGGACCAGGAGAGATCACTTACCAAATACCATCAAGGGCAAAACACACTTGCATTGGGGATATTAACTGAATTTATTACTAAAACAATCACAGCAGAAAAATGAGAAATACAATAAATCTTAACAACACCTTCCTCTCATACTTCCTTCCATCTCAAGCTCTACTTCTTTCCTTGCAGCAGCTCAGGGAGATAGGAAATGACGGTTATGATAAATTCATCACACATTGCTCCTGCCACTGCTCAGAGAGAAAAGTCTTTCCCCTGCTCCATTGTGGGGTCCCCCTCACAGGACACAGATCTCCACAAACTTTTCCAACATGAGAACATGCTACAGGCTTCAGCTCTCCACAAATCTTGTCCCTTTCTCCATTAAAAAAAAAATAATTAAAATAGCAATAGGTGAACCAGCAGCTTTGGGTTTTTATCTAGTACATGGAATTGTCAGCTTCTGGAAAGTAAGGTGGATATAACAGTAATTTCGTAGAATTAAATTTAATGTAAAAAGAGAGCAGAAGCATGCTTCATGGCGCAAAGAAGAAACTTCTTATTCAGTGGACCAAGGCAACAAACAACTCACAGTGCAAGTTTCTTACCCAGCCTATACATCTCCATTAGGGACACATACATGCTGCAATTTATAGGCCAACATGAACTTGCCCTGCCTATATTCCAGTCAGCTCAAAGCTGCAAGACACATTACAAAATCTGAACTAGAATACTAGCTCTGAGAGAGCTCTTGCTATGTTCAGGCCAAGTCGGTACTAGCAAGGTTTCTAGCTGGTTTGGAGCACAGAAAAAACGAGCTCATGCCCACCTGAGAATGACCAGGCTCAATGTAACCCATGATTCAGAAATGGTACCTCATCCTGGAGGACTGTTTATGTCTCTTTGGAAGAAAACAGGCAATTAAGGTTGTGAAACAGCAGTGAACTGCACTTCTTAGAAAAGGCAATAAAGGATCTGAAAGCACCCTCTCAATTCTTGGTAACTAAAGACAATGAAGATGGTATTAATCAGGGTTGTTGACAAGAAACACTAGATTTGAGGATACATGTGTGTTATGATTGAAAAATAAGGACAAAAGTAGCTTCAGGAATGTTTTCATTAAAGTCAAAATTAGTAAGAAACACCAAAAACACACTCTAACATTAGTAAACAGGAATGCTGCCACCTACACACATGCATGCAATACTTAGTATCCTCAAAACTAATTAGACTTGTCTCCAGATCACCTGCTCACCTGTGTTGCCCAGCTAGCAGAAAGCCAGCACAGCCAACCCTGTGCCAGCCCTTCCCAATACATCTGGAATACACAGGAAATGTGCTGTAGACTACATGCCTTGTGCACCACAATCCCTGATCAATGGGTTTCAGCACGTTTCAGTCAGTGGGACGGGGGGGGGGGGGCTGACTATTAAGTAGGGTGTCAGGTGACTCAGAGCCCTCCTGCTTCTACAGCCTACTAGTGTTTAAGGCGCTTTGATCTGGCCAGCTGATTTTAGCTGTCATAATTAAGCCACTGTGTGACACCCAGTAACAACCTCTGGACCAGGAAGAGTTAATTTGTAAAATAGCTCTTTGTGAATTAAACCTGGCAAAAGCTCACCATGCTTTCCTTCTCAGGGATTACATCTTTACTATGCAAATTCTGACTGTAGACAGGCAAATGGATATACTGGAATAAATCAAACTTCAGCACTTACATTGCTAAGAACAGTAAGAGAATATAATACACCAAGCAGATTTATATCCTGTTGGGTAATCCTCCAGGATTTCCCTTGCTGAAAAGTCAGACCCAGTTTATGTCAGAAGCAGTCAATAATACAGAAAATAAAACATGGAACTGAGTGAGTGTCAATTTCTTAATTCATAAAGGGAGAAAGTAGCTTTTCTTTAGTAACTTCACCTCCCTCAGAAGGTGGTGCAATATTTCAGCAGCATGAGAGTAAGAAAAATTAGACATTTTAAGACATATGTGTTATTTAGCTAAACAAGCACTATCAAAGCAAAACAAAAATAATGGCAACAAATTTCTGTCAGGACTGACTTGCGTGAGAAACAAGGTGGGGTCCTCCTCTGAACCTTGAATAGAAACATTATTTTTACCTCCACAAGAAGCCATTATCACTCTTTCACCAAGAGGAAGGTCCTACCATCTTTCACAAAAGATTTTCCTGCTCATAATTGCCGCCTGCAGTGTACAGACAAATGCAATCTTTTAAAATGCTAACTGTGTTATACTTGCACCCGAGGGATCCAATGGTACAAATGTAATGTGGCCTAACCAGTTTGTCTTAGCAAGACCTTACAGTGCTGATTTGAAACAGCTGAACTAAATCAACAGTTACCTTGAGCCAAAGGCCTTTGGAGAGCAATTAGAGTCAAAGCTTGGGTTTTGAACCCAATATGCCCTGTCAGTCTCAATGATTTGTGTTTGTTGTACTCAGCCTCATTTCCTGCGTGAAATACGAGGCTGTATAAAGAGGAAAAATTCCCAAGATTAAAAAATATTTGACCTCAGTGCATTTGCGAGCATGAAAGTACACATGTCTAAATGACCATTTTGGTTTGTAGTACAAAGTTCTATTGATGTTGGCAGGCTGAGCTTCCCTGTCTCAAAGCCACATGAATGGTTTCAAGTTTCAGCCAAAAAATGTTTTCCACATGCTTTAGTGTGGGCCAATTTACACAGCAGATTTTGCAGAGTCTGTGGCCAAGTGCTTCATAAAGGGCTGCCTTCTTTGGGATCAGGGAAACCACAACAGACACATTGCTAATGCAATCTAATTATCTGCTTGAATATTTTTCCAGATGTATCCAATGTCTAAAAATACTGCAATAAAAAAGGTATTATTTGGCTCCTTGGACGGAAACAGTGGCATAAAGAACCTGCTTGTCTACAGGGGAAGTTATAACGAAGTAATTCTGTGACTGCCTTTAAATCAGTCAGAGAAAACTGAACAGCCCAAAGGTAGGGTATTTCTTGACTCATGTTTGGAATTAGCCTCCCAAAGAAAACCATGAATAAATGGGAGCAGGTTTTTTTGTCAAAAACTGCATCTATTTCTTACAAAGCAATTTCCGTCATTTGCAGATCACAATTTGATATTGGGTAGGCTCATCTAATACAAAACATCTTTTCACTGCAATGAGATGTAAGACAAAGATTCTGGCCAGTGGTATATGGATAGTCATGTCATTAGCTATTGCTTATTTTTATGATTTTACTAGCGTTCACTACAGGTGAACTATTAGAAGCACAGGCAGGATCATTCAGTACCCTCAGTACCCCAGGTCCAGACAAACATAAAAACTGAAGTGGCTTTTTCCCTAACAAGTCTTCCTAGGGGACTGTCACTGGGGACTGTTTTCTTTCTTTCCACAAATGTGCCTGAAAAATCAAAATGTGGCATAGGTTATTCAAACAGGAACTGACAATTCAATAGATTTTTCTGTAGTTCTATATTTTGATCAAGTAATATAAATAAAAATACAAATTTATTTTTACATCTGTATTTACAGAGTTTTCATGAGGGATAATATGCAGTCTGCATAACCTGCAATTCCAGAAGCACTGACCTGTTTCAAATGCTTTTACTTCTGTATTTTACTAAGTATTTGCAAAAACAACTTTCATAATCCCTACAAGAATATTTTATTTTAGGATATAATCAAAATATATATTTAATTTTTTTTTAATATCTAAATTTTCCTTAGTCTAGTACTTATTGGGAAAATAACAAAGATGAAGCAGTAACTTACATTTATTTTCTGAGTATTCTTAGCCACAACCACAAAAAACCAAATCAAACAAAAAAAAACTCAAACAACAAAACCAAACCAATCCAAATCAAACCAAAGGAAAAAACCAATCCAAACAAACAAACAAAAAAACAATACAAACCAAACAAAACAATAAAAACCCCACAAACACACAAAAAAACACCAACCAAAAACAACAAAAAAAACCCCCTATCTGATAAACACACAAAATCCCCAAACAGTTGGAACAACAACCTTGATTTCCCACAAATCACTAAAATGAATGAGCACTGCTGCCAAGGTTAAGAACACTGAAGCTGAGGCTGTGGCTGCTGAATCTGAACACAATATAAGAATGCTGCAAACCGCATGGGAGACCAGGAAGGATCTGCTTTGGTATTTTTGGCATTTCAGTGTAGTTCTTCAATTATTTGAGCTATTTCCATGCCCAAATAATAATGTCTGTCATTTACAAGAGGCCATGGTTATGTGTGTATTCTTAAATACTTTCATCAAAAGAAGAATTTGCCAGTCTTATGACTTGGCTTATTGGATAAGGAGGGGCAACAGTGGGATAGAGAGATTAATCCAGAAACAGATAGTTAGGCACCTTTCTAGTGGTTTAAATCACTGTTTGTATGTTTAAAAGAAAATAAACTTCATCATGTTACCTGTCTTCTCCCATCACATTGGCTTGCCATAGTTCAACATGCTTACTTTTATTTTCATAAAGCAAATTCATTGGCTTTTCAAATAAATTCCAAGAACTTGAGAAACAGTAGAATATGGAATCTATACATCATGCAAATATTTGCAGTACAATGACGTCATATAACATTGAAGAAATGTTATTGAAGAAATATCATGTATAAGTACATTCATGTCCTTCACACACATGCAAAACAATCATGTTATGAAGCTGTCAGTCAGTATTCAAAATTCTAATGTTTTAAACAGGTTATAGAGGTTGCAAAAATCCTCAGTGAGCAGTGCAGATGAACAGTAACTGATTAGCAAAAAAAGTATAATTTGCAACTCTCTCTAATTAAAATGAGTTTCAAAAGGCCTGCTATGGACAAACTCCTTTGACAGCATATTTTTTAATGCATAAAGCATATTGTACACTCTATTGCATTTTGCAATGCAATGGTCTCCACACTGAGACCAACCTACTAAGGCAAACAGTTCTGCAAGTTAAGACATACATGCCTGTAGATAAAGATATACATGAGGCCTGAATCGCACAGATTGATCTGTTATGTTACATGAAATAATGAGAAAGATTCTTCTGTTTCTTGTTTCTTTCTCTTATGTAAAATAAGAGAGAATTATGTAATATATTAATCGTGTTAACATCGGTATAAAGAACTTTTTGAGGAGCAGCTCCCCCTAATTTTTTCTGTAGCAAGGAGAGATTGCAAGAGGCATTTAACTGATTGGCATTCCTGTTAGGAAAAAAAACAGAAGCAATTTTGTGATTTTGTGAAACGACTTAGCTATCAACAAGACTTAACCATCAAGCAAGCTGAGTATGTCCCAGTGTTACTTAAAGACACCACTATGTCTTTATACTATGCCATATGTACCACATTGACCTAAAGCACTTGCTTTCAAAATCAGTATTTTCAAAAATATGTGGGACTTTACATTAGGCGTGCAAATTTCCAGCAAAATACTAATGTGTTAAAAGCTAAGCTACATTTAAAATGTTGTTTTCATTGCAGCTAAACCTGTTTAAAGATCACTGCTTATAACCATATGTGAAGGGTGCTCTTTCCTGAGACCTGTTGGATAATCACATATGAAAGTTTGTCTTTAGGCCATCTCTGACAGAATGATCCAGATTTTAAAAATGCAATTACTTTAAGTATTTAAACTAATCTAGACCATACTAATACAGTAGGGAGAAGACGTGACTTCACAGTTATGCTGGAAAGTCCAGTAGTGAAGTTTGTGGGACCTCCTGACCTTTCAATCTGCATCTTGTTTTTTCTTTGTTTCCTCATCCTTTTTCTTTGACCTCATACCTTTATTTTCTTCCTTTCATCATTGGTATTTCTGTTCCCAAAACTGACACATTTTCAAAGACAGTACAGCTTTGCTGAAGCAAATCATGGGTGAAGTTACAAATTCTCTCTGTTTCATGAGAAAAGGATGGAAAGAGTAAAGGACAGCTGGGAGGTCTGGTCAAGAAGAGCAACTGGGAGATCACTCTGCAAGGAACAACTGGGTAGCATCTCTGCAGAAAGTGCAGAGCACAACTGAAACCTGTCAGTATTACCATAATGTAAACATGACCCCATTGATGTTAATATTGACCATGATGAAATATCAGGTGTATTTTAGTGTCCTCTCATTTCCTCTAATATTTTTTCCTTTCTAGTTTGTTTCTGATTTTGTTTTTTCTGGGTTTTTTTCAGTGAAGGAAATTGTTTCTCATCTGCTTGCTACCTTTCCTTCCTTTGGCCTTTCCTTTTACCAATTCATTTCTTTCTGTTTCTTCCAGTTCTTTTGCTTTGTCCCACTTCCAGAAGTCACACTCCTACTAAAGGCTGACAGATTTCTACACAACAGTAATGAGCAAAGAAGTAAAGGCACAGTGGCAAAGGCCATGAGGGAGAGTGCATTTTGCAAATTTCTACTCTTATGTGGCATTACCAGACAAGGAAATATATTTTCCACGCAACTGATAAAAAATTATTATTTGAAGCATTGTTTTTTGTTTTTTTTCCTCAGTAGCTAAATAATACCTGTATAATTCCACATGCAAGCTCCGGGCTCTTGGCTAGTTGCACATTCTAATAAAACTGAAAAGTTCCTATGCAGCACAATATCAGTAAAAGTTACTTATGTCAGCACCCCTGGGTATTAGATACTGTTGTGGGAAACCATTTACCTTTGCTCCTTGCTGCTGACTGTAACCTGTAAACAACAATCATACTCAAATACAGGTGTGTTGTTTTTAACATGAAAAAAGAAAAAAAGTTGCTTTGGGAAGTCAAGAAAAATAGAGAATAATTTAAAATCTGCAAAACAATTACATAGGACAAACTCAGTGAGACTCATAACTTCTCACTAATTTTCCTGAAGCTACAAATGCTTCATCTTATGTTACTATTATTGTGGGTGCCACTGAAAATACTACTTTAGCACACAAAAGTGCTTGCAAATAAATTGAGAAAACCTAAGAGCAAGCACAATGTCAAGTGTTCTCATGCTGATGTTTTGTAGAACTTCTTTGCAGAAAACTGTCAGCCTCATAGTAGAAGAAGATTTTACAGGATTCACATAATTCTGGAAACCCTGTCAAGGAGGAAATTAAGACTTTAAAGCACAACAGAGAAAGGCTGAAAGATTTTTACACTCTTCAATCCCTTAGTGAGGTAGCACTTGCTGACACAACCACTCACTTTACATCTATGCACACACACTTGCAAGAAGTGCTGTGGAAGGTTCACCTCAGTCAGACTAGGGTTCTCCCCTGCTCCCCCATACAAAGAAAGCTAGTCAAATAAAGTAACATATTATGCTTTGTGTTGCAAGTAATTCCCAATAATAATACATAATGATATTTTGAATTTGCTCACTCTATAGAAAGTTACTAAGTTCACAGCATTTACTTATATCTTAGCAGAGTACATCTGTCATTTCATTCAAGAGCAGGCCTATGGGTAATCATTTAATCAAAACCACTGCTGTGATTGCTGCTCGTAAAGAAAATTACAAAGCAGCAGCAGCTTCAAAGCCAGGATTACAAAGATTAAATAGGAGCCGCTTTTTGCTAAGTGTTGGGTAAGAATAAATTACAGTGTCCTTAAATTTGAAGGAATGTAGTGTGGGAGAATTATTCATTTTGCCTCATGAGTATTTCCTAATTTTCATTTCCTCTCCTCACAGTTACACTAAATTATAAAATTGAGATTTCATGAAAAACTGCTTAGCAATAAAGAGACATAAATTCTAATGGTCAAAATGATACAAAGAAGACACTTTGTACTAGATCTACAACTTGGAGTAATAAAGACATTTTATTTAATGTAGATTTTTTTTTTTAAATACACTCTTGACATCATTCTTACAGGTTACTACACAGACTGAAGTCTGAAAATGTACAATTTTATGTACTTTCATCATAAAAGATACACCACTGTACACAGTATATAGATTCATACCTAGATGTATGGACAAGCATGACCAGTTTCCAGATGTAGGGAGATTGGAGAAAAAAAGAAACTTGTCAGACTGGAGTTCTGATTTTTAAACATGCTTATAGGGAAAAGAACGGCAAGCAATTAATTTAATTTCAAAAGACTAAGAATGTTCATTGTGAAACAGACCACTTAAGTAAAATTAATACATCTATTTATCAAAATAACTGACCTCATATTGATAAAGAGACTTATATCTGTATTACCTCTTGACATCAAATGTATTGCCAAGTGATCTTAATTACTACACAGTTATGTCACACAGAGACCTCCCAAATACAGTGCCCAAAAGTTAAGAATGAAAAGACAGAGACAGGATTAGACACTGAATCAACAGAAAAACTTCATTTCTAAAGGGTTGGAGCACATGGATAAAAGAGCTGCACTACAAATATATTCTGTCAGCCAACTGCTTTTCTTATTTACATTCCTTCTCCCAAAAGTCTGCTATATCTGGCTACATGTAGCTTCTATTTTAGAGCTGGCTGAAACAGCTGTGATTGTAATATATGTCTCATTAATCTTGGCCTTTTCTGTTAAAACACAGGCATAAAGCAGAACATCTGAGTTTAAATATAAATTCAAATTATATTTTTCTTGTCATTCCTTCCTCGTGATACACCTCATTCTTATCATCTTACTGAAACTGTTTAAAGAGACAAGAGAAAAAGGAAGAGGAAGAGGAGGAAGAGGAGGAGGAGGAGGAAGAGGAGGAGGAGGAGGAGGAGGAGGAGGAGGAGGAGGCTACCAAGAAGCAGTGCACAATGCACAAAGAGAAGATTATTAAGGCTTACTTTACACAAGAGATACACCCAGATGTACTTTGTTACTAAATTCACTATAATGTGGACAAGCATTAGAAGAAGCCTATGGCAGTTTTATGGACCAGGAAAGAGTGAACTTGCAACAGTGTTTTCATGTCCCAAAAACTATTTCCATGTCTGAACTTCTAATTGATTGCAAAACATTGAGAAAATCAACGTTGTGTAGTCTTAGTTCTCCCTATTCTATCAACTACAACTCCTTAAGGGGAGAACAGTTCCTGGGGCTAGAAAAATCTTGAACCTTATTTACCATAGAGACTGTACAGTCAGGCTGCTCTATGTGTTACAGTGAATCCTAATTCCCTTACAGTTCACCCCATGTACCCAATTCTTAGAAACTCATTTCTCATCTAAATGAAATGTGACTTGCATCACAATAATGAAATATTCATTCAACATACTTTACTTCAATACCTGCTAATTTCAGAGTAAGGCTCTTGCTTTAAATTCATGATTAAATTTTCTTGTGACACACACATTCAAGTATGACTAGCTCAGGATTACACTGAAGTAAGAAGCCAGTGAATTTGCCTTTATCCTAAAAGCCCAATAAGGAGACTTCAAAAGAATCCCTAAGTTGATTTGATGCTTGTCATCAATATTTTTTTCACAGGATCAAAATAATTTTGAGTGTGTTAAATAATACTGACCTCTAATACTCCTTAATCTTTTTGATTTTCTTCCAATACATTAAGGAGTTTATATATAAAGTAACATAAAATAGGCTTTTATGTATGTCCATTTGTATTCTTATTTTTTAAGAGACAAGGGGGAAAAGAAAAATAAGCCACTCGTGACAGGTTTGGGTTTTTTACTATGTCTGTTTCCAGCACATAGAAAATTGAGTTGAAAATAATTTACATCTAAAATTCTAATTTTAAAATGCCTATGAATTTACAGCTATAAAATCTGATCAAATGTATCTAATATTCGGGGTATAAGCAATTGCTGCTTATTGTTCTCTTACCCCATCATAAAAGCATGACTTTAAATGTTCTTATATTGACATGGTGACCATGTTGCAACACACTTATCAATATTAAACAACCAGTGAAGCACATCAGCAGGTGTTCTTTCTATATACATTACTTATTTTGTGTACTTAACATATTTTTTAAAATGTTAAGTATACAAAGATATGCCAGGGTACTATTTATATATCAACTTGATTAACCTTTAATAGCCACAGTGTTCTGCATTTCACTTCTTTATAATAGCATTTCTGGACTAGATGGCAAGGTAAAACTTTTAAGCTTCGGGCATGTGAAATACTAGTCCTACTTTTAAATATCTGGAAATAGGTCCACTAACAACAGTGCTTGAAGAGCTGTAAACAGATTTCCTTGTACTCTCCATCATTACAGCAGCAACCTCCTCAACCCAGCACCATACACTAACATAGTGTTAGCTAGTTTCCAACATCTCTCAATGGAAGATCCAGTGATACACTCTATAACCAGCCATCCTTCTTCAATCAAATGGGCTCCTGTCATTACATGAGCCACCAAAGGTCATGCACAGCTTAAGTAGCCTTTCCCTGCTCCTAACAGCAACAGCTCTGCCCTGGGCCAAGGCCACTGCTGGAAAGAGGTACCACCACAGATTTACTCTCAGCACAGACTAGAGTCATTCCTGTTACATCTGTGAGGATATAGAAAGTCAGTTCACATGCCACAGATTCTCTCTGTTCACTGCAACATATCCCTAAGAGTTTTATCTTCTCTAATATCTAACTTGTAAGGATACTATGCTTCTAGAAGGCCAAAGATTCATAAAATATGTACTATTGGATACAGCTTAGGTAACACTTATGATGTGTGGTTTTCACACGTTCTGTATATATGAAAGGGAGAAAAACAATTTGTTTCTCCAAGGAATTATTCACCCTGTTGCAATTTAAAAAAAAGTAAAGTCCTCATCCAAAGTTTAGGTGTTTGATTCTTGGTGCACAAATAAAGTTGAAAACACATTATGAATAAATCAGATAGAGACCATCCTGCCACAAGTCCACCAACAAATTTAGTTGTAGCACTCCCTTACCTTTCCTTAGCAGACACTATGACTTCACTGTTCAGATGAGTAATTTTTCAATACATAGAGATAACTACAGCTTCAGTTGTGCTTTTTGTGGCCAAGCTCTAGAGTTTGTCCACTTCATTCATACCACCAAAAAGACAGGAAAAATGTTAGTAAATTTGAAGAATGACTGAAGAAAGATGTTTTTTTGATATGAGGTTTATAAGATCTCAATTTACTCATCTTGCAGAATACAGTTTGAGAAGTGTCTTGATGACTGTCAGTAAGAAATCACAAAAGGAAAAGGCAATTGATGCTGGGGAGCTTTTCAACCTTTCTGTCTAGGGTGTAATAAGATTCAATAGCTGGGTAGTGAAGTTAGATAAATCGAACTTTGAAATAAGATATGATTTTCTCACTCTGAGAGGAATTGAACAGAGAAACAGGGGACTATGAAAAGTCAACATGAAATGGAATGTTTTGAGATAAAAATAAATAGCTTGTAAAAGTTTCCTAATTTAGATCTGGAACAAATTTTACATTTAGAAAGCATGAGTCAGTTAACATATAATTGTTGAATTTTATGGTTGTCCACTTGCTTTCCTAACTAGGAATCTGTGATTTTAATTACATATGATTCACATTCCTGTGAAAAAAAAATTTTCCTAAAATTTTCCTCATGATATCATGGTCATTTTCAATTGTTTAAGGCCCTGGATCTCTAAGAGTTTCCCAGTGAAAGAGCAAATTGCATTGGTAGATTGCTAAACAGCATATGTGACCTATAAAAATTTCATCACCAATCTATTCAGAGTTTTTAGAAATAACCTAAAGTGTGAGAGCACTGTCAAAACACTCACTGATTATTACTAAAAATAATTACTATCACACTTCAGGGGGTAACCTGTAACACCACAGGTTTACATTCTTTTGGTCTAGGTTTTTTGTTCCTTTTCATTTGCCTCAGTCATGTTTTGGTAAAGGGAGTGAGCAACATCAGTAAAAGGGTAGAAAAGATCCTTTTCTGAGTTACTTGAAGATCAATACTGCTTATACCACAGAGCCAGCTTAGGAGTCAAAGGGAAATGTTTCCTATGTTACAATTGGATGTCTCTGTTTTCCTTTACACCTGGGAGAATGGCCAGTCTCCTGGTGCTATCCCCACCTACGTCACTTCCTTTTGTAGGAATCTCAGGCATTGATGACAGAAGGCGTTTCCTGATCATCATCAGTCGCATATAGGAAAAGTAAAATATAACATGCGAAGTAACCATCCCACTATGATGGGAGCTGACAGAGTGCTGGGGGTCCTCCTTCTAGAAGTTTTTTTGTATATGCATTGAATGACACATTCCTCATGATAAAAGCAACACTATGCTTTTTCTTAGTCTTTGTGACCCTGCAAGCTACCTCAGAAAGTCATAGACTAAGTTAGCAAGATGTAACTATTGTAAAGCAGAACCTGCCATAGAGGTGCCACCTTCGTGTCTTATGAAGGTGCTCAGCTACAGTGTTGCCTGAAGAGAGAAAGCAAAGCCTAATCTGTAAAGAAATACAAAACCATTGAGAACTCCTACACCTGATAAGATCAGTATCATAAATGTATTTGTTTTGGGAAATGCTACAGCTATCACCAATATCATTTCATTTTCAAAGCAGTTAGACAAAAAATGTGAGACCTACCAGGTTATATAGCTTTATTTAATTGCACATGTTATTGGTCAAATTAACAAGTATCCTAACTGAATTCTGGACTCCATGGAAACAAAAGCTGCAATTCCAAAGCAAGTTGATGCTTTTAAGCAAAAAGAGCCTATTTTCACCAAGTTTCTATTGTGCTTATTGTCCTTAAAAAAGGGAATTACCTCATGAAGTCTTTATTAAATACTACAAGCAGCTTTCCCAAAAGCAAATGCTTATGCCCATGTTTTCATTAAAGTACTGCTAAATAAATTAAACTTCATTTGAGATTCCCTGTCCTTTTTTTCCCATTCTGCCAGAAGTTTGAGTAGATTCAGACAGATTATATTTTTGCCTGTTCTTGCAGTGGTTATTGCTGGCTGGACCTGGGGAAAAAAAATAAACTGGATAAAGGGCATAGTTTCCCTTCTTCCTTCATTCCTCAAGCTCAGCAGCGTAGGAGCCTGTACACAAATCCATACCAACTTTGCCTTGATAATAATGACCACAAGGTGCAGGATAGGACCAGGAGTATTAGTATTACTAATAACAACAACAAAAAAGTACATAAAAACATCCTTGTGATCAAAGCAAAGACCTGAAACAGAGCTATTCAACCTGCTTCACAATGAGCAAATTCATTGATGTGAATAACCACATTAAGAAGGTTTCCAGAGCCTGAGCTAGGTCAAATATCACAGCACACAGTACCAGACTACCACATAGACATTCTCCTGTTCATAGCTTGCAGACAAATGTGTTCATTGTTACACTCTGAATTCTCAGAGCTGCACAACACTTCCTTTCACAGCTGCTCCTGACTTCACAGCATAGAGGTGTCTAAAGACAAAATAACTTTTCTTTTTAAATAAAACCATTGCAGTTAGCCAAACAAGCAAGGAAATAATCAGGAGACTTAGGTCTCACTGTGACGAGTTATAATCTTGAAGTTTCTTTCAAAAGCACCTCCAATCAATGCTATTCAGTGTAAAGGATTTCCTACTGAGTAATCTTCCAGAGTTTTTTCCCTTGGCATTTTGATGCCAGCTACCAGTCTTTACTGAACATATACCTCCCTGCATCATAAGCAAGCACTTTAATAAAAAAAAAAAAAATTACTTGTTTATACAAAAATAAATGGGATTTATTTTTTAAACTCCACACTAACCTCTCAAAGTGGCACACAAAAATGTTCTAAATTACAAGATTCTAGTTTTAAGTAGGAACTATAATGGAAAGAAGGAATGTATTACAGGACATCAAGCATTTCTTCTAAATTCACTGCTATATTTCCTTTCCTCTTCAGCTCTGGGACACCCAGTGCTTAACCCAGAATTCCAGATGACGTCTAACTAGTACTGAGTACAGGGGAGCAATCACTTTCTTCAACCTGCTGGCAATGTCCTGCCTGATGCAACTCAGGATGCTGTTGGTTATTTTTGATAAGTGGGTGTATTACCAGCTAACAATCAGCTTTTTTTTTTTGCTAGAAATCTCAGGTCTTTCTCAGCATAGCTGCTCTCCAACAGGTCTCCTGGGGGAGTGTGTACAGGTGCCTAAGACTGTTCCTCCTCAGGAGCAGGATTAAATATTTTTCTTGTAGACCTGCACAAGATTATTTTTTTGCTCAGTTCTCTATCATGTCAAGGTCCCTCTGGATGGCAGCACAACCCTCTGGCATATCAGGCACTCCTCACAATATTATATTGTCTGAAAGCTTGCTGAGGGTAGCCTCTGTCTCGGTGCAGAGTTCATTAATGAGGATATTGGGGGATTGGCTTTGGTACACTCCCCTGAGGTAAACTGCTGATGACATCTTCCAACTGGACTTTGTGCCTCTGATCACAGCACTCTCAGCCACTGTGCCAGTTTTCAGTCTATCTGTCTGATTAATTATCGAATCTGTACCTTGTTAGCTTGTCTATGAGGGTGTCAAAGACATTAGTATAGTCAAGGGAAACAAAATCAACTTTTTTCACGAAGGCTACCAGTTTTGTTAAGAGTGTGTTCCTCTTCATAAATATATGCTGCTACTGATAATCACTTTGTCCTTTGTGTTTCTGGAAGTGTTTTGCAGGAATATATTCTCTGTCACCATATGAGGTTGTAAGATGACACCAAGTAGCATCCAGCTTAAGATTAGAATGATATTTTTTATTTTATGGGCTGCAAAAACCTCTCCCAGTTGCCACAGCCTTTCAAAGATAATCAAGATTGTCCTTGTAATGGCAATGAAGCAGGCTTGCTTCATCAGAATTTGTGAGTGCAACCCATCAGCCCCCATAAACTTATGCCCACATTTTCCTGTGCTCTCTCTAGGCTGACACTGTCTTCCTTGTTCCAGACTTTCCCTTTGGTCTCAGAGCCCTGTCTTCCCTAAGGCATGTGTTAGTAGTGATGAATGAAATTTAAAAAATAGCATTGAGTACCTTAGCTTTTTCTGTGTGTCTTCATCAAGCGCCTTACCCCATTCACCAGTTTTCTTATGTTTTCCCTAGCCTTCCTTCAGGAACATTTCCATGAAAGCTACAGGCACATCAAGAGCAACTGCAAAGAATTAGAATTGTGATTAAGCTCCTAGTTCTGCATACACAATTACTAAAAAAGCTAAAGCTCTCCAATGGTTAAAGACAGGATTACACAAGGACAAGATTCCACAAACACCTATGTGTGTTGTGTGAATCGACACAGGCAGGTGACCAGGACAACCACAAAAAGCCCGCAGCTGAAATGAGAATAAGTTTATTCCATTACCTCTCTGACTGGAGGATCCTGAAACAAGGCTGGGCAGCGGCGACACGAGTGAGGGCACAGGCACCATCAGGCTCAGTCCAATCCTAGCGGGTGGCGGGGCTGCGGCTGTGCCCATTTATCCAGGGCCTGAGCACGTGTAGTTTAGCACCATGCTGTGACCTCCCTGTGCTTTTTATGGTCTCTGCTTTGATCTTTCTCCCAACAGGGAGCTGAAGCATGTCTGGGATAGGGCCTACAATTCTCTGTAAGCATCTATGTTATCTCTACACAGAAATTCTACTTCTCCAAACAGATAGAGGATAAACAGCAGTAGATTTAATATGTGGTTTCCCACACTGATATTCTCCAGGCCTTGGTATTCCCAGCTGCAAGGTCAATCAAGCATATCTATCCTCTCCTCCACAGTCTTCTGCTTTCAACTCTTTCCTCCCAACAAACTACAATGTTAATTGAAAGTTGTGTCAAAAATCCAAATAATAACTATTCAGAAACATTGGGAAGAAATATTGTATTTTTATCAAGTGTCTTCCAGTCATAATCTGAAAAAATTTCTATTAATCCATATGATGCCAGTATTTATGTTTCTTTCTCCAATATTCTTTAATGGAGAGTTAAATTCTGTCCCAGTTAGCACCAAACTGGTACGAAATTCAATGAGGTTGCAGCTGCTAGTTAAGATAAGTAAAATTTTCACAATATCCACATGCATTAAATGTATCCATACCAAGACATTTGGCCTAAAATTTCCTTGAAAGAAAAAATATGGATTTTATATATACCCAGCCGTTTGGCTACAATATCCTTGAGAACATCCTGCAGACAGGATGGTTTAGGATTCATTAGTATTCAACAAAGTTTGCAGCTCTGTGACCTCTGATTTGGAAAGACATCAGAAAGAAGCATGTTTCATATGAAAATTCCTGCATTAGTGATCCAAAGACAAGAGCATAAGCAGTAGCTTAAGTTCTATCCCTGAAATAATGTTTCTGCCCCACTGCATAACTCTTAATTATAATTTCAAGAGATTTTTCTCCCTGAATTAGATTTGTGACTATTCAACCATAACCACCATTGACAGCATGTTCCATCCAGCCCCAAAAATGTCACAAGGCTTCAAGGTTAAGCTGCTTCTTCAAACAGGTTTCCTTCCCTGCAGATCCAGGACAGGATACAATTGCTGAAGTGCTTTTTTGTTGGCAAGCCTGTCCTGAACATCTTTGTCAGTTTTTATCGTTTCTGCTGGCTTTGAAATATAAGAGGTTCCACATAACAGCCTGCAGTTTTGTGACTGCTTCTCACTCTGTGATTTGCCATATGATTAGTACTCATTAGCAATGCTTAACTGTTCCAAAGGAGATGCTGTTCCTAACTTCATTTTTGAGATCTACTGCCATCCAGAATCTGTGCGCTATATCCTGCACACATGTAAGAACTGATATAAAAGCACCCCACTAATTGGAACATTAACTTTTGGCTCCAAAACTACTAAATATTTAGAAAACTAGGACAAGTTATTTCCCTTACCTGCACCCTGCAAATCTATAGAACCATTGAATTTGGAAGTGGGAAGTGACTTCCACAAAGATTCTTCGCAAATGAATCAAAGCAAATTAGAAACAAATCCTGGAGTAATAAGCTTTGGATATATATCCTCAATAAATTAAAAAATACAGGACTAATATGAAAAGTTTAAAGTTATGCAAAAACATAGCATATCCCCTTAAAAAGATTAAAACACCAATAAAACTGTTCTTAATATTTTAGTGGTTTTACTGTGTCCTGAACATGTTACTGATACAGTACTTTTCTAAAGGACACAGGGCAAAGGGCCATTTCCTTTTAAGCTGTAAAATTACTTTCAAGCAAGCAACAGATAAAATTGCTGATTTACAAAAGCTTTTATCAGACTTATGATGGATTTTACAGAAGCGGAACTCTATATGACCCATGTGATTTGTTTTCATTTACAAAGGTGGAGAGGCTTTGAATTTAAAAATGGAACTTTTTCTTCTTGTGCCAAATGTAAACAATTTAACATCCATTTCCCATCCAAAGATTTTAGCAGTTCAAAAGACTTCATATGAATCTTATCTGTATTATATTTCCTGCTGATTGGCAGTGCTTCACACTTCAAAATGAAAGCCAAAAATGTGTTGGCTCTGAATGGAGACAGGAAACAAATAACAAAGAAAACTGGGAAATAAACATAATGAGTAGTTATGAAGTGCTGAAAACTATACTTAGTGTTTGAGTTCTTGTTAGTTCTTGATAATCAAATGCTGCCATATTGATTTATGTCTGAGAAGCCTTGTTTAGAATAAAAGCATAAACAAAAGCCTTTCAGTATTTTGTCAACAAGAAAACATAGTTTATATTATCTTCAAAGCTCATGTCTATTCCTGACTTGACTGATTCCATGCTCCTTACTGTGAAGCACTTTGTTATTTCCATGAGAGGTGCATGTTGCATGCAGTAATTACTTTTCCCAGGGGTAGTTCGTGGATCTATTACTAACAGTCAGTCACATGATTCAATGAGACCAATGTTCAGCTCAACCAAAAAACCTGTCCTGGGTGACATCATGACTGGAAACAGAACTGATGCATTCTTCCATAGCAGGCAGTGCAGCCGCTGGGTAAAAAAAAGATGAAATTCATTACCCCTAAAGGATATGAATTCTTCATATTCTCCCTTTAAAGTCATGCAATTCCCAGTAATTTCTTAAGGAAAAAAAAAAAAAAGGAAGAAAGAGGACAGAGAATAATCACCTATTTATAAAACAGAATCTAGCAATTACTTCATATACTGCAACTGAGTTTTGCATTATTTGTATAACCTGATCATATCTATCATGACTCAGATATAAACCACAGAAAACAACACTGTATGGCAATACTTCAAGAAAATCCATATCATGCTTCTTTTTAATGAGGGAGTTCACCCATCATAAAGAATTAATAGATTTTAAAAACAGCAAACACTGCCGTGACAAATCAAGTGGACACAAAATCCAGATACAGCCCTGCAGCTGGTATGTTCTGTGATACAGTGAAAGTCAACTCATTCCAATGCTTTGTGTTCTGCCTTACTAAGAGGTATTCCTTCCCTTCCCTTCCCTTCCCTTCCCTTCCCTTCCCTTCCCTTCCCTTCCCTTCCCTTCCCTTCCCTTCCCTTCCCTTCCCTTCCCTTCCCTTCCCTTCCCTTCCCTTCCCTTCCCTCCCCTCCTCTTCTCGGAACTTCCCTTCCCGGAACTTCCCGGAACTTCCCTTCCCAGAACTTCCCTTCCCGGAACTTCCTGGAACTTCCCTTCCCTTCCTTTCTTTCCTTCCTTCCTCCCTTGTTCTATCCAGTTGTTATAAAGGTGTATAATCCAGAATCCATATGTAACCTCTTTCAACGTTCCAGACATAGGCATTTCCCCATCTTCTCTTTCTTAATATGCAAGTTCTGAGAACTGCACCAGGTACATCTTAAATAACTGATATTGTTTCTTCTGTCAAATGACAGAGATTGCAAATTTCCAAATAGTCTTTTTTAATTACATGGTGAATAAGTAAAAAAAAAAAGAGTTCTACAATGTATCACATCCTTTCAATATGAATGGTCACTTTACAAGCACAGTCCAGACCTCACTCACCACTAATACAGTGTAAACTAACATTGGCCATGGACATAAAAATTTCCCTTGGTACTCATGAACACTAGTGCTTCCTGCAACACAGAGGAAACAGACTTGTCTGTCTTCATGATATCCATGAAAACCTACTTCCTTTTAAATAAAGAAGACTTATCTCCATTAGCAGGTTACAGACTTTGGCTCTAATTCAGCAACATCATCACATGATGAATGCTGGACCAAATTTCTACTGGAGAATGAGTCCTCTTTTATGTTTTCAACAGTATCTTCACAAAAGCAAAAATAGTGTGCTTACAAACTCTGAGATCTTGTACTGTTAACATTCTCTTTTTTTTCTTTCTCATTACTCTTTAAACATTATTAGGTAAAGTTGCATTTAGCTTTTGCAGTACCTGCATAATGTTTGGACCCAATGACCTTAGAGGTCTTTTTCTATGTAAATGATTCCATAACCCTATCTTTTCTTCTTCAGTCCTGTCGATCTTAACCAATTCTCAACTACAAATTATTATTATTGTTGTTGTTGTTATTATTATTATTATTGTTGTTGTTGTTGTTGTTGTTGTTAGCCATCTTGACTTTGCATTCTGCTAAGCAGTAGCTCAACTATCCCTTTTGAAACAAGTCTATCAAGATTTTTGCATGGGCAAAAGGAGGAAGAGTACTTCTTCAACTGTAAAAGGGACATATACCATTAAGCAATGTTTCTGTTTATCCAAATGCTGTTGTTTCTTGGACTTGGCCTTTAAGCTGGAGTAAGGCTGAGGCTGATGGAGTTACAGCAACAATATAAATTATGTTCAAGGATTGTCATTGCCCCAACACAAGACTATATCATTAGGACAAAGATGGCAACAATACATGACATTTAGAGGGAGACAACAGGCTGAAAACCCATGGATGGAAAGGCATGTAGCAGAGGAGGGGTCTGCCCCTTCAGATTATCTCCTTTATGCTCTGTGCTTTCATACAGAAGACTGTGGGAATGAATCAGGTATTTTCTGGTGGAGAATGATGCCAGCCCTTCACTTACATTTTTAATCCCGTTCCCAGACACACAACAAAAATATTACTAAGAGTTGGGAAAGATTAGAGTACCACTGAGGACTTAGACATCCTTCCAATGAGGTTTCTCTTTGTAATGCCCTTCAACCTTCTTCAAGAAAGGAAAATATGCAGTCCAAATGCTTACTGGCTATTAAGTACTGCTACTGTGTAAAGTTCTTGTTACAGCAGTTACATTTGGTGAAAAGGTCTCAATTAGCTTTTATATATAAGTTATATTTAAATTCTACAGGTCTACTTAAAAAGAATTTGAAATTCAACAAAGGCAAATGCAGGATTCTGCGCTGGAGAGGAATAACGCCAGGCACGAGAACAGGCTGGGGTCTGATATGCTCAAAAGCAGCTCTGTGGAGAAGGATTTTGGGAGGATCCTAGTGGACAACAAGCTGTCCATGAGCCAGCAGTGCTCTGGTGGCCAAGAAAGCCAACAATGTCCTGAGGTGCATCACGAAGAGCACTGCCAGCAGGACAAGGAAGCTGATTCTGCCCCTCTACTCAGCCCTGGTGAGGCACGCCTGGAGTTCCATGTCCAGCTCTGGGCTCTTCAGTACAAAAGAGACAAAGAGCTCTTGAAGGCAGTCCAGCAAAGGGATACAAAGATGACTAAAGAACAGAAGCATTTTTCTTACAATGAAAGGCTGAGGAAGATGGGACTTTTCAGCCTTGAGAAGAGACAGCTGAGAGGAGGATCTTGTCAGTGTAAGTATTTGAAGGGACAGTGTTGAGGATGGATCTAGGCTCTGCTCAGTGGTGCCGAGCAAAAAAACACAACAGGCAAAACCAATGGACAGGAAGCTCCACCTGAGCAGGAGGTGTGGAGTCTCCCTCACTGTGGAAATGTAAAAGAACAGTTTGGACACAGTCCTGTGATGGGTGCTCTTGATGACCCAGCTTGAGCAGGGAAGTTGGACCATATGACACTCTGTGACCCTTCCAACCCTATGCATACTATGATTCTGTAATAGCTCATAACAAATTAGAAAATAATATAATTGCCAAGAATAGGGAGAGGAGTAGAGGAGTGCAGATAAGCATCTTCTGTAAGATTTATTTCTCTTTTTTAAGCCTTATCTTCTCAAGCAACCTGTATTTTGAAACTGAGTGCTTTGCATGCTTGTTTATGTACAAATTATGTCACCGTACTCATAACAAGAAACTTGAAAAGTTGCATTACCACCACTACTACCCACAGCAGAGATGATACTTTTACTCTAGAAAAGTAGTTCAAAAAAGGCACAACTACAGAGCTGTCATGTATTTTCATGCCTATAGAATTGCTTCTCCTTTAGGAACCTTTCAGTTTTAAATATACATATATATTTATTCATTTCAGGTTGAAGCAAAGCAATTGTATTCATCTTTAGGCATATGGGGAAAGAGCAATTTTTGAAGAGACAGGGAGTTTAATTATGACATAGCATGCATAAATTTAGAAATATGCATTAAAATATAAGCAGAATATCAGTAAAGAATCAACCAAATTTGCTGGAAAACAAAATAAAAAGTGAAACAAAACTCCAACACTTTTTCACACAAACCTATACTGAATAACCTTCCAGATACCAGTTTGGTTTACGTTTTCAACATTTTGCTAGATTATATCTGGTAAAGTTTGTGATCCCCACTTATATCCTCCGGTTCTGCTGCAGTAGTGAGAGTTACTGTTCACAACTGACATCTCACCAAAACACTGAAGCTTTTAGCTCTCTATGAGATGTGTTTTTACAAGACTCTGAAGACCTATGCATCTCTAACCTCTTCTCCTAGGAGTCTCAGAGCTGCATAAACTTTTTCCTAACAACAACTGGTGCTTAAATTTAAGAGAGCTTGAACTTTAAGACACAAAAACACATGTAGATACATAAAAAGCAAATAATTTTTTTATGTTCTTGCTAAAGCCATTTAATATGGAACATGCAACTGTTTGTCTGTAGTTACATTATGTACTGATAGTCATTTGTTTAAACTTAAGAAAACTTTCTTCTTTAACGCACTTAATTTTGGAAAATTATGTCATTATAATTGTCCTATTTAGGAAACTGTGGGGCAAAGTCATATCCTCTGACTTCTGTTCTATTTCAGTGTGAATCAGAAGTTTCCAACTTACTGAGTGGAAATCCCCAAGTTGCTATAATCATATATTTGAACAGACCAGCTTGTTCATAAAAAGAAAGAACTGAGTGATCAAGCCTCAGGCACTGAACTTTAGGTAATTATGTACGTCCTGTCTAATAAACAGAGATTTAGCCAGATAAAGTGTTGTAACTACAAAGTAAGCTCTCAGAGCAATGACTCCAAAGATTTTTTTTACTAGAGATCATAAAATAACTTCTCATTTTGATTTCATAATTTGAAATGTGAATTTTAAAATGTCACTGTTCAACTCCTTAGTTTTTAAAAGAATTACGGGCCTTTCCTTTCCTAATTTTAAAAGTTATGAAATAAACAATACAACATATGAGATTTTCACAGACAAAGTGCTTAGTTTAAAAATGTGCTATTTAACATGTTGACAACAAAAAAAGAAAATAGTATTTCAAAGAAACTCCACACCACAAAGCTTCTCCTCCACCTCTGGGTCAAACTTAATTAGGTGAACAACTTGGAGTTACTGTGATGGTTTTTGTTGACAACCTATGTACACTGATTAAATTATTTCAACATGCTATTCCTTATGCCATTACACAATTTTGTATTTTTTACAAAATCCACTAGAGATATAAATTGGAATTATCTTAGAAAGAAGATTCAGTTTATTTTGCCCTAAACTTCTCCATTCCCATTCTCTTATTTTCAAGGAACCTCACCTTTCAGAACATGTAAAATTTGAAGAGCCACATTCGGTACAGAAATTAAGCTACTTCCTTTTGCTGTGTCACAAAATTATGGGGCCATGTGTATGTCTCAGCTCTGTGCTAGACACATACCAGCCAATATAATATAAATGAAAATAAATGAATTCTGCTTAGATATCACACCTCAACTTTATCACCTAGGAGAACATACACCTAGCTCACTCATTGCATCACAGAATGGCTTGGGTTGGAAGAAACCTTAATCATTATGGAGTTCCTACCCCTGCTACTGGTAGGGACAAATTTCACTAGAGCAAGATGCTCAGAGCCCTATAACCTTCAACACTTCTAGGCATGGGGCATTCACAGCTTCTCTGGGCAACGTGTTCCAGTGCTTCACCACTCTCACAGTAAAGAATTTCTTCCTAATATCTAATCTAAACCTGCTCTCCAGTTTGAAGCCACCCCCGCCTAGTCCTGTCACTACATGCTCTTGTAAAGAGCCTCTCTGTCTTTCTTGGAGCCTTCCTTCAGTTACTGGAAGGCTGCAAGTAGGTCAACCCAAAGCCTTTTCTTCTCCAGGATGAATAATCCAAATTCTCTTAGCCTTACTGTTTAAAAGGGCAACTCTATCCATCTAATCACTTTTGTGACCTTCCTCTGGACTTGCTCCAAAAGGAGATGGAACTGGAAGTAGGCTCAGAACAGCACAGCCCAACCCCCATAAGACTTTTTCTCAATCATAATTTTCCTGTCACAATAGTTAGGATGTTTAACAAAAATACACTTATGTGCTTCTACCTGATACTCCACAGGTAGTTCTCATGGGATTCTGTAATTTGGATACACTCATATTTTTACACACATAGGCCTGTATTCTGTCTTGAGCAGCATCTAAAAGAAACAGAGAAGAGTAAGAACAAGGCAGGCACAATATTTCTTCCCTGGTCTCCAACCACTTTCATTTGGGGGACTCCCTGAACTTGACATGAGCCATCCCTTTTGTAATCCCCAAGGATACCTCATGTTTAACTCTTTCTCTGAATGTATGCAAACTCCTTCACTTGTGTGTAAGCTTTCCTTAGATGTTCCAAAAAGATGGCATTTCAACTCCAGAATGGTAACAGGAGAAAGTTAGCAACATTAATAGACACCTGATAAAAAGAAACTTGATAATTGTCCTTAACATATTTTCACACAATATGTTGCTAAATAAAGAAACTAAACCCACAGTGAGATAAATTATCTTATTTTAAGACCAGGAACTTAAAGCCAGGATTGGCCAGAATTTTACCAAAACATCCTAGTTCTTCCATCTCTTGCCATCTCTGGCCATCTCTCCCAAGGCTAGCAGTGAAAATTCCATTTACTTTCAAACAACCAATGAAAAAGCAAAATAATGGCTTGATTTTGAAAAAAAATACCCAACATACTAAAGCATATCATATTTTCTAAACTCCTTTAATTTTTTTTAAGTAATGCTGTTTTAGCAGCAGTTCTTCAAGATCAGTACTGCAAAATGCTGACTTCAACAATGACTTCTGAAGATTAATTTTAATTCAGACTATCACCTTGTTTCTTCTGGAGTGACATATTTCAGTAAAATATAAGAAACTTCAGGAGGTTTTTCAGCATTTGCCTTGCTTCTTTCCCTCAGAAAAATGAATATACCAGACATTCAGAAAAGTCATTTCTGATCCCTTTTTAATTTTCCTCCATAGCTCAGAATTGTTTAGATTTGTGCTGAGTGATGATATTGGACACAGCTCTAAATTAATAGAAAACTGTCCATTACACCTTACCCCATTGTAAATTCTATTCTTCACAAGCTTTTATTTCTAGAAAGTACATTACAGAGGAGAGAGCGCCTTTAGGGTACAGTACATTTAAAAACACAATTAAACTAAACTCTTCAAGTGGAAATGTGAAATGTATTTGTATTCTATTGAAGCCTTTGGCCTTATCAGCCACAGTGCACTATATAGCAAGGTCATTAGCAACAAGCCACATAAAATGGAGAACATACATCAGCAGTAGAAAAACAAACATGAGTCCAAAACATCACAATAACTTCCTGTACCTGTTCTTGTTTGCTTGCTGAGCTCTCAAACATTGTGAGTCTCTGAAATACATAAAAGCATAACAGCTTGAGTCAATATTTGCCGACCAAAGTGAATGATTTTATTTAGCATGACGACTGGACTCCTTGAGCAAATACATCTTGTAAGGAAGCATAACAACTGCAGGCCAGCCTGAAAACCAATCAGAAGTGTCCAACCACTCTAAATGTACATTGCATCTGAGGAACGCTTAGCAGCTGCTCCAAGCTTCTCCTCACAAATAAAAGATAAGATGATTCATTTGGTTTTCCATAAAAACGTATTAGGAACATAAACTGGAATGATTTTATAATAAACTTGTGCTTTCCTTTTCTTGCTTTGAGATGGTTTATCCCTGTTTGAATTTCAGGGAATGAGTATTTTCTGATTCCTTTTCATATAGAATCCTTCAAAGAGTTTAGAGATCCTTTTTAATACCTAAACAAATGTCTATTTAAACAAGTGCATTTGGGATGTGGGCTGAGAGGTTCATAAAACATATTGATTCCATACCAATTACTACAGGAAGCAAATTGTGTTGAATAGGGAGCTGCATCTGAAAATCAATACAAGGAAATTTCCCTTTTGCCCATGGAAGTGCCAACTGAAGTAAAATCTTAATCCAATTTTCTTTTTTCTTCAATAAGGACAAAATAAAATTAAGATATGGACCAGCTGATGATTATGTAGTGTTATAAAAACCCACACATTTTCTGTATCAAGAAAATTCTGCTTCCTTTCCATTTTTTTATATATTTCAGTGAAAAAACCTGTACCATATGAAAGTGCTGATAATACAAAAAGGCTTCTTAGTGTGGAGAAAAATATTTTTCTCTTCCATTGACCTATGTCACAGTTATGCAGCTTCTCAAATGCAACAGAATCTAGAAAGATAACCTGTTGTGGGTGTGGGAGCAAGGTTTAGCTGTCACAAAAAAACCCCTGTGTTGGGACTACTAAATTAATGTTTTATTCTCACTTGCCTGTATGAAGACAAGGTGTCTACACCATCTATTAATCTGTCTCTGTGCATGCAAACCAAAGGCCAGAACTGGAGCATTCCCTACCCAGCTGCCTTGAAAGTACAAATGCTCTTTGCCAAGACACAAGCTATGCATAAAAAAAGAGGGAGCTTTCAGTATTATATGCCTATGATATGAGGCACAAAACTCATCAAAAACAATGCCAAGACCAATCTGAGGATGCAAGTGGTTATCTTAAGGGTAGTGTGATATTAGTAGATTTATAAAAAAATATTGATTTTGTCCAAAGTGATGATTTTATCATGCCTAAAATGTAATGCAGGAATAAAAGAGGTCTAAAATTTGCATGGTATTATCAACATGTTTCATACATTAACTGGGTTAAAACCTCCAGGGTTTCAACTGCTCCATTAGAACAGAACTTCCCATCTGTGAAGACAGACAGAGGCCCACATACTTTGTAGGCAACTTTGTAGGCATGCTCTGCAGGCTGCAGGTTGCCACAACTCAAAAGTCATCCTCAATTTCTTCATCCATAAAGGTGTATTTGCATTCTTGAGTTTTTTTAACTACTTCACAATGTTTTTATCCAATTAAAATAATATTTCTGAAGTGAAATACACTGGGGGTAATGAATTATTATTTTATAATTGGTAGACCAATCATAATCAGTTAAATTTGAGTAACTAATGGAAAGTACTAAATAAAGATGCCTAAGCTATTTCTACAAGTTTGTGTATTTAAATCAGACTACCATGTGTGCTCATTATTTGCATCCTAAAGAGTAGACAAGATATGGGTATTTCTGTAAAAAATATCTGAAAGATGCTCATGATTTCAGTATAAAATCCTTTATGTTTTTTAACATATACACAGTAAAGAGGCTTTGATTAAGTAGAGCATGGCACTAATAAAGCCACATTCATGGGTTCCTTCCCTGTATTAGCCATTCACTTTAAGAGTTGGACTCAATGATCCTTGTGAGTCCCTTCCAACTCTGAATATTCTGTGATTCTGTGAAAAGTGGTGAAAATTTTGCAAAATATTGCCTGCCCCTCCCAGCATGAGGAGGGAGAGGACTGATAGCAAAAGCATAGCAAAAAGCTCAAAGAAAAAAATATACTGTTTATTTACTGATAACTTCATTTCCTCAAATAGCCAAGTCCTTCTGCTTAGCAGCTGACCACTCCTATTTATCAAGAGACAAACACAGACAGCAAATAAAACACAAATAATTTATACGATCTGTTTATGCTTCTGCATAAAGATACACCAAACTTCCAATTACTTAGAGCCTTGAATTTATGAAATTTTCCAAAGCAACACATATATTATATGGTTAAAAAAAAAAAGAAGTGCTGAGTTTTCTTAAGCACAGGTACCTAAAACACAAAAGTACAACTATTCTTAAAGATTGTGACATGACTATGCTTTCATAGGTCTCACTATAATATGATGGTATTTAAAGGTGCTATATCTGTTGCAATTATAAATCTGAAAATCACAGTATTGAAGCCTTCTTGATTGATAAAAATAAGCTATTTATTTTTCTTTGAAAACTTCTGATTATAGTCAAATTTTCATTTGACAGATACACTTCCCAATTTTCTTTACATTTTAAAATTATGAATATATGTCCTTTATCCAACCAGCAAAGTATTTCTAGGCACTTTTTAAAACAGCATGTCAAGTATTTAAGATCAACTTCAGCAAAGTACGTAAAGGTCTTGAGGTTAGAGTTAGCAAATATCACTGTCACACTAAGAATACCAGCCAATATCATGCTATGTATCACAGAATCACACAATAAGCTGAGTTGGAAGAGACTCACAAGGATCATTGGGTCCAGCTCCTGGTCCTGCACAGCACCATCCCCTGGAGTTGTGCCCTGTGCCTGAGAGCATTGTCTGAATGCTTCTCAAACTCTGTCAGACTGGTGCTCTGACCACTTCCCTGGGGAGCCTGTTCCTGTCCCTCTGGGTGAAGAACCTTTCTCTACCATCCAGCCTAAATCTCCCTGACACAGCTTCAGGCCATTCCCTCAGGTCCTGTTACCAGAAAGAAGAGATCAGTGTCTGCCCCTCCTCTTCCTCTCAGCAGGAAGTTGAAACTGCAGCGATGACTCCTCTCAATCTCTTCTTCTCCAGGCTGAACAGACCAAATAACCTCAGTTGCTCCTCACATGTCTTCCCCAGGTTGTTAATGAAGACATTGAAGAGCAGAGGGCTGAGGATGGAGCCCTGTGAAACCTCACCAGCGACAGGTCCCCAGTCTGCTGTCACCCCATTCACTGTAACCCTTTGTGCCTGACCTGTGACCCAGTTGCTCACCCATCCCATGTGTTTATGCAGCTGAGGGCTGCACATTTTGTTCAGAAGGGTCCTGTGAGAGATGATATAGAAGCCATTACTGAAATCCAAAATGATTACAACCACCTGGCTTCTCTAGATCAACTAGGTGGCTTATCTTTGCTTTTCCTAAAAGAAAATCAGATTTGATAAACAGGACTTTCCTTCATGCTGGCTGTGACCAATGACTGTGTTGTCTTCCAGGTGGTTTTCAGTACCCCCGGAATAATCTTCTCCATAACTTTACCAGGCAGTGAGACTGACAGGCCCTCCTGGTTTCCAGGAGTTTCCAGGGCCCTCCTACTTGTCCTTGAAAATCAAGACAATGTTCATCATCTTTCAGTTAGCTGAAACCTCTATGGATTCCCAATACTGCTCAAATATTACTGAAAGAGGTTTTGAGATGACATCAACAGTTATTTGAGGATTCTTGGATGAATCGCATCAGGCCCCATAATACTGAACAAGTAATGTTCTTAGACTAGCTCTGTCTTCAAAGCCATCAGTGTAGCTCAAATAATTTAACTTGAACTTGTATGCAAGCTGTGTATATTTACATCATAAGAGACATAAATAGTCTTCCTTTCACTATGTCAAAGTAAAATTGCTTTTATTTCACAGATGAAATATTGTCAACTCATCAAAAGTTTTACTCTCTTCAAAACCCATTACTCCCCTACTCTGAAGAGCTTTTAATTTTCTGTGCCTGTCATTTCAAGCCATTCTAGTCGTCAAGAGTGGCATGCAGAAAAGAATACATGCATTATATATTACATCTGATGAGCAAGCTCTGTTGCAACATTTATCTTCATATGTGAAGAGAAATGGAATGGCTCTGGAAGGGTAAAGCAGCCAACCCTATTCATGAGTTAACCACTCCTGTCTCACTCTTGATATATGAAGACAAAGGACACAATCAGACATCGCTCAATATATTGTTTTTATAAAATATTAAGGTTTTGGCTTTACAAATGCGTAGGAGATAACCAGGGTAATCTGTAATCTGTATAACAAAGTCATGTTTTGGCAAAAGAGCTCTGTATTTATTTCAAAAAAATCTTCTTTCCAGCTTTGAGCAGTTATTTATTCTTTTGTTCTTTAAACAAATTTAAGAAAAAAAGTGCAATAAAAACTACATTCCATGGACTATGACATAAAGTGAAAGAAGAAGGAGTGATTAAAGGGTGAAGAAGTAACTGTCATACATTTTTAAGGATCATCAAATAAATTCCCTGTCTTTTGTCATTTTAATATTTATTTCCTAAACAAATGTTGACACTTGCAGGTATTTATGACTTTGTGATATATTTTGAAACTCTAACCATTTTCTGTATGAAGCTCTATTAGTTAAAAGTTCATCCACTGTAGAATTAGACACGAACTTGTTCAGTTAATCAATGAGTAAAGAATCCAATAGTTTTTTTGATTGCTAATTTGATTCCAATAAATCAACTGTATATTGCTATGGCTTGTGATCACTCGTGTCTTCATACTTATGTTCCTGGGTAAAACATTCCTTTATCTGAAACACAACTTCAGCTCTACCTCACTACCTGGTGAAAGATAAACAATTAAATGTCTTCTTGCTCCCCTGCACCTATATATGTTCCTCTGCAGTTGTGTCTCAAACACCAAACTCAGACACTTGGAAAGCACCCCTATAGGAAGATTAGTGCCCAAAAAAGTAACCATCTAACCAACCAAAAGAGGAGGAAGAAGGGCAGGAGAAACCCAAGCACCAACTTTCCCAGCATGATGCAGCCAGTGACTGTGCCAGGTGGGACCAGGTGGAGGAAGAGCAGGAGAAGGAGGAGGAGAAGGAGGCATGCCAGCTAGCAAGGCTCCCTGGTGGGCAGGAGAGGAGTCAGGCAGAGGAGGGGCAGGAGATTCAGACAAATAGAACAGTTTCTAGCATGCCACTTCAGCATGCATCAGACTGAAAGATAGAATAATGGGAGGGAGGCAGGATGAATTTCAGGCTTGCTGGGTGATTCAGAAGGCTTGTTTGGCAGTATTGTCCAAAGAGAGAGTTTTATCTATTTGCCTCACACAAACTATTATCACAAGTGTAAGCACATCAATTCTCTGTTCTTAGAGCTCACACACATCACTCTGTCTATCTTTGGCCTCTCTCTCTACTCCTACCTTCTTTTTTTGCTTTCATCTTGATTTGAACTTCAGGCAAATACCCAGCGAATGAAGCTTAACATTTTGGTTGCCTTAACTCTGACATTTAGCGAGCATGATCTTCTCACAGGAGACCTCAAAAAAAAACACTGAAAAAATCACTCTTGTATTTGTTCTGCATAAATCCTAAAGACTTGGGGTGGTGATCCTAGGGAGAGGCGGACGTCTCACTTCAGTCTCCAGTTCAAGCCAATACCTATGTAGCCTTTGTGGTACAGCTTGAGCAATGCTCTCACTGAAATGGAAGTAAGTACATCCAAACTGCACATTTCCAGATCTTACCAGTCTAGGAATTAAAACCATGGTAGCTTAATACCACAACTTCTCTGACTCCCACTAAAATTGATCACAACTACTCTAAAATGCTTCAAGTTTTTAGTTAACCAAGTAGCTGAGTTTTTGAACAATATTTGATTAATTCCCATGTACCTTTCAACAATATTTGGATTCCAAAGTTTTCCATGGGGTAGTTTTCCACTGCTGCTGCTGCAATGTGAAGAGACAAGTCCAATTCTTTTGGCAGAGCTTTAGCTCTTATTCTGTTCTTGTCAGAGACAGCCTCAGGCAAATATTGCCTGTGAACCCTCTCATGTGTTCTGCCTTCCAATAGAACTGTAGAAGTCCTGCCTTCTCCCCAGTACCCCTGCATCAGGAACAGGTCATGACACTACTGAACACTCCCTTGAGGCATCACTCACAATATTTGTTGTCAGTCACTTCCACTACACTGTTTTCTCTGTATGCATGAATTACTCTGTTCTAATACTTTATATATATATATATATATATATATATATATATATATATATATATATATACACACAACCATATGAAAAATTTTATTTAGTAAGCTTTAACCTAGAGGTTAACATGCAAGCTTATGTTTATGTTGTCAGCCTGTCTGTATACAAGCACAACACATGTGGAATTTTTAGATACAGGCTAGTAAATCATTCTATCCAGATCCATTCCTCTCCAAATAAAAGCAGCATATAAATGATGCTCCAAGACTAACATTAGTTACTTTGATACTATTAAAATTACTATCCTTAAAGCACACCAAAAATGCCCCCACAAAAGTCCCCCACAAAAAATCCAAAGCCCCACAGTGCCTTCTTAATGAGAGGGTAAAAGAGGTCACTCATTTACTTCACTTTCTTACTGGGCCCTCTACAATCACAGCAATGTAGTCATCATAGAAGTTTATTTGGCATTGAAAACAGCTTTCAAAATAAGAGTAGGTTTCTGAGGGGGTACGATATTATTGTTTTACATATTCAGTTATATTAAGTCTAAGTAAAACCAAATGACCAAGCCAATGACAAACTACTTTTCAAATCTTCATCTCGTCTTGATAGCTGGTTTGCTTCTAACCACTAAGGGTGACAATAACCATGCCAGCAGTGCGTGGTTAGTCTGAGTCTCATCTCTCTTGAGTACACCAGTGCTGAAATCTGCATATCCCCTACAAGACATACTCAGCCACTTGTATCATAGCCTTATGAGATCAATGTTTATATCTTTCTAACTTTGCAATGGCAACTGTTTCTTCCAACTGCATTGCATCTTTCTCATGTCCTCTTCAACATTTAATTCTTTCTTTCTATTAATAAAGGTCCTACTGTAGAAAGTGGATTTCTTCCTTTTTACTTATCTATGGCTTTATTTTCAAAAGTAATACTTTAATCTGGTAGAATTACCTTTCACTATCATTTTCTTCTTCAAAAAAGCCCATTGCTAGGAAGAAAATGCATCAAAGCACTACCATTTTCTTTGTATTTGTAATACTTACTTCCTTAGCACTGAAGAATGTTAGTAGTAATACAATATATTCCAAAATCCATTATCCCAGGACTTCCAGTGATTAGCACAGATCACTCTGAGTGCAGATTTATCCTGGCTTTGAGATCCAAACATTTTATTACCTTGCATCTTCTGAATGCGCTTCCACCAATATACATTCCATCAACACAGTTAATCTGTCTGGAGTGACATGTGGGATGACTGGAAAATTCAAAGGCTTGGCTTTGTCTACTCTAACAATCTTTCTTTTGTTTTGGTTTTTGGGGTTTTTTGGTTTTTTAGGTTTTGGGTTCTTTGGTTGGTTGGTTGGTTGGTTGGGTTTTTGTGCCTGATCAAAGAAAGTATCATTAAGAGGGATTTGAACTCAGCTTCTCCCATGGGTCAAGTTGCTTCAGCCAATGAAAACCCCTTCTGTAAATTTCGAATAACTTCTAATGACCCCACAGCTCCGAATCGGGTTTTGTTTGGTATTGTTTTGTTTGTTTTTTTTTTAAACTAGTCAACCTTAGTTTTCCTTAATTAAGAGTTTCAGGAAATAAGAAAAAGCAACTTTCAGACCACCTTTTCTTTCTATGGTATACTCCTCTTACAGGTATAAAAAAAAAGCTGGTGTATCTTTTTCAGGATACCTCAAGGGAATATAAGTCTTGATGAAGGTTTTATCTATATTATTTGTATATTTGGGGTTTTCTTGCAATCTGCTAACTTCCACTTCTGACATAGATTGCTCTTGACTAAAGTTAGAGGTGGAAGTCTCTACTCAGTTCCCATCCCCTTATGTGTAATATTTCATATGCTTCTCTCTTAGCCTAGCTTCCAAATCAACCGTGCCATTTAAGAACTTAAATCTCACTACCACTTTTTGTTCCACAGAACACAAGTCTTTTGTACAACATGATCCAAATTACATTTCTACCTAATAAAGTATACATCATGAAAACTTGTCCATTTTTATCATTCCTGCAGGACTCCAGAGTGTATATATGTCATCAGTCTAAGAATGAAACTAAGTACAAGGCCACAACAAAGATTCTTTTAGCATATTCTATGATATTCTCACACCTAAACATAATACAGTTAATTTGGCTCTCCAAGCAATTAAGATTTTCTTAGTTTGTTGTGATTGCAGTGTATAGGATTTATAAAATCTTAAAGTGAACTACTTCACCTGAGCGGCTTTTAAGCTTTTGTTCAGAGAACTAAAGAGGTTGAGTTTAGTGATGAAGTACTGTACTGCTGGTTTGATCACTTGAGCTGGATTTTTTTGAGACTGTGCTTCAGTTTAAATATAAAAACCAAACCAATTCAAAGCCAATTATTTAAGACTTAATACAACACAATACATTTAAGCCAATAATGACCTTACTGTATTGCCAGTTTTCCAAGTGGCTTCTGGATCTGACAGAAAACAGAGATCAGCCTACAATTCACTCGCAAATAAGCCAGTCAAAAATAAAATTAAGGCTCAATAAATATTCTAATCACCCCCCCCCAATTTATTTTTTAAAAATATAAGTGCAATTTTATAATGTTTTCCATTAGAATTCTCTATTTACCATAAGTAGAGTCATTTTTTCAAGGGTCTTTATAATTATTCATGTACTGGATGAAAATGAAGGATTCATTCTACCCCATCCTTTAATTTTGCTCACCAATATGTGAATTCTTCTTACAGCTGGTGTTTCAAATCTACTAGTAAAATTTATCACTCAAAGGCTTATGGAAGGACTAAATTACACTAATGAATTGACTATGAATTTGAAGCCTAAGATGAGGCCAAGTATTTTCTGGCTTCATTTCTGTATCTCAGCAAACTGCTTAATTTTCCCCTTACTTATCCATTACTGCTAAATTGTCTTGCTATTATTGCAGAAAATTGCAGCAAACATTGGCTTGCCCTTAGGCCTATACTGAATGAAGCAGAAATCAGAATTCCTGCAGAGACACTGGCAAGGTATGAAACCATTCCTCCACTAATTTTGCTGAACTGAAAAAAAAAAATGGAAGATAACATTCAATCCCTCTTTTTCAATTTTATTTAACAGTTAGTGAATTATTCCTACAGTTGGCTTTTCAAATATATTAATTGGTTTTCTCACTTAAAGCCACGCAAAAAGCCAAACCAGATTAATGAAGCAGCTACATATCTTCTGATATATAAAAGAAGCTAAATACTTTCCAGCTTCAGATTGTATTTGTTTTTCTGGGGAATGGGTGAGTATATGCATTTTTTTGTTTGATTTTTTGGTGTATTTTTTTGGGTTTCTATATGAGGAAGGAATAAATGTCCTTATATGGGTTAATCTTAAGCATGATTCCAATGCCTGATAGAAACACTAGGGTCAAATACCTGTGGTGTTTGCTATTAAGAAGGGGACAGTATAATTTAGATGTGATGGGGGTGAAGGACAATATCTGAGTTGTCCCTGGCATGCTCTAGGTTGAGAGGAAAAGGCTAGAGGGACAGGGTGCTGGCAAGGGCCCTCAGCTGGGGACTCTGAACATTACTGGCCACATTGCTGCAGATCTTCAGACTTATGGAGATGAACCAGGGACTCCCAAGCTGAGAAGCCAACAGGGAAACACCAGGGAAATATATGAAAGGAATTTAGGGGTGCTCCTCTAGGAAGGTGACATATCTGAGATCTCAGCTGCATTTATGTTAACACACAAACAGCAAAGGTTGGAAGCCACTGTGCCACTGTGCTGCTAGAAAGTTATGACTTTTTTGCCACTACTGAAACTTGGTGGGGTGAATCCCGTAACTAAAGGGCAACAATCAATGGCTACATACTGTTCAAAAGAGGCATGGGAGGAAGGAGAGGGGGAGAAGTTTCCCTTTGCACCAATAGCTGGATGAGGTGTGAAGAGTTGTCCCTGAAGAAAAATCATGAGCTGGCTAAAAGCCTGTATGAATCAAAGACTGAGGTGACAAAGGGAACCTCATGCTAGATGTTCAGCACAGGCCCCTGAGCAATGGGAGGTTGCTTATGAAGCCTTCTTTCTCCATACAGAAGAGGCATCCCACTCACAGGCTCTTATCCTGGACTTCAAATGTTCCAGCATCCACTGGGCAAGCAGCACAAAAAGTTGTAGGCAACCCAGGAGACTGCTGGAATGCTTGGAGGATAACTTCCTGATCCAGGCAGCAGACAGACCTACCAGAGGAATGTGTTACGGGATCTGTTGATCACCAGTACAATTGAGCTAACTGGAGGTATTGAGACTGGAGACAACACAAGCTGCAGCAACCCTGCATTGGTGGACTTTGCACATCTTGAGGGATGCAGGGGTAAAGTTATGCCCCTGAACTTCAGGAAAGCAAACTTCCAGATCTTCAAGAAGACAGTCAATAGGATTCCCTGGAAGACTGCTCACAGGAACAGTGAACAGAGCTGGTAGATCTTTAAGGGAGTCTTCCATAGAGAACAAGACCTGGAAATCCCCAAGAGCAAGAAATCAGGCAAGACAGACATGAGATGGCACGGCTGACTAGGGAACAGCTGGTAGAATTAATGGGAAAGTTCAACCAGCAGACAGTGTAAACAAACAGGTGACCTGGGAAGGGCATAGAGATGAAGTTCAGTTGTGTAGGGGTGAGGTAAGGAACAACAGCCTGCAACTGAACCTGGAAAGGGACACAAAGTGTAACAGAAAAGGCTTCTGCAGGTGCAGTAACCAGAAGAGGAAGGTGAAAGAAGGTATAACACCCTCTGATGAATACGGCCAACCAAGTAGTAACAACTGATGGGGAGAAAGCTAAGGTTTTTGACCTTTTTGCCTCAGTCTTCAATGGCAACCTCTCTTCTACACTTTGCCCCCACCAGTCCCTATCCTGCTGTCCATCCACTTGAGAGTGAATGGACAGCAGGATAGGGACTGGTGGGGCAAAGTCCCTCCGTCGTTACCTAAGTAATGTCACTTCCAACCCAACCCACTCTATTATTCTACAGAATTTTATATAGAAGTATTAATAATGCATTAAGAACTGCTATTCATGACAGGCTCCCTGGAGCTAAATCTTCTTCATGAATTGATGTAAATTGATTTTTTCCACGTGTAAAACATAGGCAGGTAGGTTTTCCAGTGTTCTTAAAAAATATGAGACTTTGCACAAATTGTTAGCTTGTTCATTCAAAAGGCAAAGAGTATTTTTAGGAGATTATAACTAGGTAGAGATGGAGGCTAGATAGGTAGATAGATAGATGATAGGTAGATAGGTAGATGATAGATAGATAGATAGATAGATAGATAGATAGATAGATAGATAGAGTCCCAAGTCAAAGATCTCACTTGGTCCTTCAGAATTCTAAAATACTGGATGTGTACACCCTAAGTCTGAAGAAATAACCTAGAACACAAGTAGTTCATATTTAGCAATTTCTTAAAGTGAGTAATTTTATTAATGGCACTCTGTGTCAATGCTTACCTTGACTCACACCCTTGTTGTTCACAGCTGTCCTTACAACATGTGACATATTTACATGTGTCCTTCATTGCTGTTGACCACATGACTAATCAGAACCTGGGCTGAGGCTTTGAAAACTAAGATGGACGTATATCTAAGAATATCTGCTTTTCCTGATAGACTAGTTTATAGAGGGTTTGAATGTAACTTCTAACAGGGAATTTACTTTTGAAATTGAACATTTCACACCATTTAAAATCTCTCATTAAAGAGGTCCAGGCAACTATTTGCCCTAGGAATGCACAAGTCTTAAATTTTCCAATTCTAAAAAGCATAATTCATGCTCTGTTTCTCAAGTATTTGGATCTTCTTTTTAATTTCCTCTTATTCTTTTCCCACTAGCATTTGAAGCCTGTGACTACTTTCTCTGTCTCTTGACAAATAGTCCTAACAGTGCCTGAAGTTACTGTGTGAATTAGACACATTACATTAGATTTCACCCTCTATTTTATATCAAAACATTTAACTTTACTTCACATGTATGCAGAGAGACTTTTAACAATATTGAGGTCTTGGCATCATAAAAATACAGAAAAAGTTGATTTTATCATGGAGGAAGATAGGATTGATATAGTTTACTTAAAAAAATTACTGTTTTACTATTCATTATAAATCTTTCTATACTATTGCATTACCTTTGCATATACATTGAAGATCACTAAATGCTACCTCACAGAAGTGATCACACCATATTGAAGGGGCAATTTTTCCCTTTTATACTAATTCCCAATAAAGTTATCAATCTGGCCTCTTTTATTTGTTGTTTGCAATGGGGGTTTTACAACAACATATCACTAAATCAGATACAAAGAGAAAATATCTCTCTGTCATGCCTTCCTTTTATTATCCATTACCTTTCTGAGTACAAAATCTTGCTAGCTCAAAATAGAAATTGTTCACACCTTTTCTGTGCATTTTTTTCCAATATAAATGATGGTATGCACACACCTACTTTGCAGTAACTGCCATAAAATAATGCCATGCAATAGTGCTCTTTAGAACAATGTTGATTGTTTTGGTTCTTCTAGATCAGGAATCAACCACTGACAGGTATTCCTGAATGCCAGTAAATCACAGGCTACTCACTCTAGTTGTAGGTTTAAAACAGTAAAAAAGCAGGACATGTTCCATGTCAGAATTAATTATGTTTCAAGAATACACAATATAGCATTATATTATTTGTTCTTCATCAGTATCTCAATGATAAACCTTTCTGCTGTGTTGCCTACATGTTGAACCTTTTAAAAATTTTTAAATAGTGCCCAGGGATGCAATATCATGGCATTCTAGCCACAATGCACAGGTCGAGTTACAGCAAGTGCTGTAAGTTCAGCAGGTCTTGCAGAAGGTAATGGATAAATATTGACTTCACAAAAAACAAAACTCTTAACATCACATCAAAAATACCAGCAGAGGGATAGAAACTCATACCAAAACAACACACATCTGCTAAAGTATGATCCACTGTCTTGTTCCAGACAGTTTTCTGAGCTGTCTTCCTTCCAACATGTGTCAGAGAAGCATTAAGGGTTTTTTATTACAGCTGTATACAGTAGTTCAGAAAAAACAAACAGCAGGAACAAGTGGTCTGTATTGGCAAGACCACAACCAGCACGTCAAGGGAAGTGCCTATTCCCCTCTCTGCAGTATTTTTGTGACTACATCTGAGCACTGTATTCAGTTTCAGGCTTCTCAGCACAAGACAGGTGTGGACATCCAGAAGCATGTCCAGTTACCACGGGGGTTAGGTGATTGCAGCAAGAGAGAAAAGAGAAGGAGTTTGTTCAGCCTTAGGAACAGAAGTCATCTAATTTCTGTCTGCAACTACCAAATTAGATCACAGCAATATGTTAATAGAAGGTGCATAGTCACAAAGTAAAAGCCAGTAGAAAAAAACTAGGAAAATAGTAGCTTTTCACATAAGCAAATTTTTTACAGCATGAGAAGAGTCAAACCCTGGACCATATGCTGAATGACATTGTAGAATTTCCATCCTTGGAGATGGTCAAAGCTCATCTGAACAAAACCACAAGCAACCTGCTTTAACTGGACCAGCTTCAATGAGGTTCAATTGAATGGCACATAGAGGTCCCATCCTAACTAAATTACTCTATGATATTGCCAACTGATTGTAATAGAGAAAACATTGAGCCAGGGCACTTGTTAGCATTTAGCTTCAAGGCTAAAAATCTGAAATTGCAATCAGCTCTACCATTATACCACTCACACAGTACAGTTGATTGACAAGTGCTAATTTAAGGGACATAAATGAAGTTTTACCGCTTTTAGTTCCTGATAGGTCAACCAACAGGGAACGAATATAGCCAGAATTGAGAAAGCTGGTTTGTATTCAGGCATATGGAATGCTGGCACTTTGTGTGACACCAGGACATTATCAACCTTATGATGTAATCCACCAAAACCTGTGAAGCTGGATGGGTGTTAATCACAGAATACTCAAGGACTGGATATAAAGCAGAATTTTTATCATTTCTTGAAGTGGATGGGATGAAAGAATCCTTCATGTTCTTCAAGGCTGAGTTGATTGTACAAACTAGAAACAGGCAGGGAAATAGTCTATGTATTTGCTTACATCATACTTCATATACATAGCTCAGAAAGCATTTCAAATCAAATGCTGTACATCATGGAAAGATTTTTATTATGTTAGTTTTTAAGACTGAAATTGCAGTTTGAAATTTTCTGGATGAACAAACAATACAGAAAACTCTTTATCATGTTTTCATCATCACTTTAGCAAAGGTGTGTGAAAGGAAACATTTTGCTCCCAAACTGTTAATCTCTCGTGTACACCCAGTATCAAACCCAGACTTAGAATTCCTCCAAGTAATCTAACTTTTCAGTTTCTTTCTTGTTTAAACACTGTGTGGAAAGGGTGCAAAGGACATAGCTGTGTAGAGCTGAACTACATCTGCAATGTTAGTGACACAAGACACCATTTCCATTTACATTGTAAATTTTTCCAGTGATATGAAAGAATTTCTGTGTTACCCCTCGCAAAGTGCCATCTACTAAGAGTAAGAATGGAGGTTGAATCACTTACTAAAGGAAGGTTTTTCTGAGGATCTGTAATGCCTGGTATCATCTAGATAAAGCGCCCTCACAACAGGAACTCTTCTGATGAAGCCTGAATATGTGTATGTGTATGTTTAAGAACACATTTCAGTCCTCAACAAACTGTTTACTGTTCAAACATTAAATAAATGTAGAACTGTTTTAATCAGCTGAACAAATATTTAATATACACTCCTGTGTAAGAGCTATGTTTAAAAATATCGCTTATGCAGTTAGAGCATGGGGAATTGATGGAAACTAATGCTCTGAAAGGTAAAACAAGTGCTGTCTAAACAAAACTTGCACATAAAAACAAAAGTCATATCTTTTCAACCTCTGTCTAATGCAATCTTCATTATTGACACCATGAGTCTTTTATGTTGAAGTGTTAGCAGGATTGACTTACCACGAAAATGCTTTGGTTTTCAAGAAGTCATAATTGCAGTGCAGAAACAGGATTAGTTTCTAATAAACTAACTGAAGAGTGTAATGTTAATGTTACATTCACAGCAGGGCTTCCTCTGTAGAATAAATGTTTGTTTACTCTCTGGGATCCAAACACTGAAGGTCATTCATTGCAGGAGTAGCTGGATTTCCGCCTACAGCTGTTAGAAAGGATTTGTAAAAAATCTGACAGGAAATTACAACTTCTTTGAAAACACATGTGCCTGAATAGTTTCTGTGTAAATATAGTACAATACTGGCAGAAATAAAGGGTTTTTTAGATATAATCTCTTGAAAATACATAAATGTGCTTCACCTTGGCTTTATCTATTTTCAGAGTTTATAGCTGTCTTTTTGTCTTTCCTTGGAATGAGTATGTGTGTGCAGGAAGTTCTACAAGTTATTATGTAGTGAGAAAGAGGTGATATTCCCTGACCTCAAAAATTGGAGCAGAAATTTAGTACCTTTACTCATACACATTTTGTTAACAAAAAACATTAGAACCTGTTGCAAACTCTTCTCTCATCAACTATTTGCTTTATTGTACATAAATGAAATGCAAAACTAGGCAGAATATAATATTTTTAAAAAGTGCAGGTTAACTTTCAAATATGACACAAGTTCCTAAGAGTGACCTTAAATGCCCAGTAGAGCAAGAAACAAAGTCAGAAAGCTATCTCTGCCTCTTACTGAAGCAAGGAGTACAAATTATTTTTCTGTAAGAGTATGATAGAGCATGTTCAGGTAACTCAGGTAACTTTACAAAGTACCCCTTCCTTCAAATTACTGGTTACCTCAGGTGAGGACAAGAAGAAGGCAATCATTAAAAGCAAGAGAATACTCCAACTCAGCAAGAATTCATTAAAGTTATGATGTCTAGAAACAAGTGAATAGACAGTTGTATATTCTGGGGCTCCTCGTGCACTCAAAGAAAGTGGTGAAATCAACCTGAAGGAAGCTAGCTCTTTCAAGGATTAAATTAGCTTTGAGCTGTTGTCACTCCAAACCACTGTTTTATTTATCTGTGATAGTGGTTGTATGAGTCAGAATTTCTTGCACTTATGTCAGAAGAGAGGCACTGTGCTTGATGAGAATTCCAAAGATGTATTTTAACTACATTTTTAATTGCTTCTGACTCCCTCAAAGTTTGTGTAACATAATTTTTGAGTTCAACATCACATGAGATTACTTGCATCATTTAACATACCATATGGCAGGTCTACATCTATTTTAAATAACTTTCTTAGATGAAACAACATTAATGCAAACATTAAAGATAAAATATGAGTCTAGGCATGTTTAGTTTTGGAAAAACAAAGAACTGATCCATTCTGTATGCGCTTGGCTGGAATATATTTTGGAAACTGGGAAGATCCGAGATCTTCATTAATAGGTTTTTGGAGATTTTCTCCCTGAGAGGCTGTCTGGAGCTCCTCTGTACTGAAGTGAATAAACTCACAGAAGGAAATATTTCTCTCACCAGCATAGCAGTTCTCTTCTGTCTAGCTGATGCATTGTAGCAACAGCACTTTGCAACATGGCACAAAGTCATGGTGAGAAGGGTTAAACTCGGCTCCCTGGAATGGCAGCAGGCAAGGTGCCTGCCACATACATGATGGGTATCAAAAGCAGCTTTCCAGCTACCACTTGGATTATACTCTAAAAGAACGCCAAAGATTAGGAGCTGATACCACATTAACAGAAAATTATGGCTAACTGCCCTCTTAGCCTAGTTCCCTTTGTTGTGCTGGTTTCTGTCTGGATTCATGCTGAAACAGAAGGTAGTCCATGAGGATGAATTGCTATTAATGAAAATTAACAGGCTACTTGCCTTCAAATTGCACATTTTTCTCTTTTCTACAAAACCTGTAAAATCGTTGTCTGTCCCTAACCCAAGAGGAGGTGTGTGCACGGCAATGAGCAAGGATCTGTATTTAAGTTTGTGGCACATGTAACTGTATCAGAGGAACAAGAAAAGGCAATGGGCTGTAAAATCTAACAACTAATTATTTAGTAAGAATTAAATGAATCAGACCTTGTTTTGGATTTCAGAGCCCTCTGCAGAGTTTTTTTTCACTTTAACTTCTCAAAAGCAATTACACTGCCAGTAGGTCATTGTTTTCAAGTGTTGTAGGGTGGCCTTATATGAAAATGCAGTAAGCATACAGACGTAGTTCAAGATGTGTCAATAACATGATGATACTTGGATATGTGGGATGTTGGGGTTTTTTAGTTATTTTTATGATGAATTAGTCAAAAATTTTACAGTTCTGAACACATCTACTGATTCTCACTCACTGCTGTAGATGAGATTATGCCCTTTCTGACATTCTAAGCACTTCTGTGTCTTGCTATATGGGCAGGTACATTACAATTACTGCTACTTGTTCTTGACATGCTGTGATGATCGCCCCTATAAAAACATATCCATTTCTAAAGACCCACACAGGTAGGTAAATACCCAAGGCAGACTGTCAGACAGCAAAGAGAAGTCTAGAGAGATTTTGTTTATATACTGAAAATGTTAAAGGGTTGTAGATTCTGGTTTGCATTAGATCATATTGCAGGCCACTGCCCTGGAATTTATTATTAATAAATCAAAATAGATGGCCTAATTTCAAAAATTTATAAAGTTGTATCAGGTTTCCCTAAATTCATCAATGGCTTTCTCAGTGCTTGTGAGAGTAAGATAAATCCCTCAGTAATTTAATCGTTAATCTTTCACCTCTTTAACCAATGAGGAGTTTACTTTTCAAGTGAATTAAAACAGGAATAGAATTTTTTTTTCTTGTCTGTCAAATTAGAGTTGAAGTAAAAGTCAAATTAGTATTGAAGTAAACACATTTGCTAGCAACTATTCCTGATTTGGATAATGATTACACAAAAATTGGCATAGTATGGCCCCTGGTCTGTACATTTTACATGATATCCAATCCCTAGATCATCACAGCTACAGGACATGAGGTATAAAGCATTTCTAATCAACTTAGAATCTTTTATTTGAACAAAGATAAAGTTCAGGGAAAAAAATGGGGTCATGTGAATCTTTATCTGCTGAAGTTATCTGCTAGCTGTTGGTGAGTTTAAGATTACCTATGTGCACTGTTGATAAACATTTGTACAATGATGAATTCTTGTTTATTTGTCAATGATTTGAAGTTACTATTTTTGGACACAGCAATTACTGGAGTATTCTTTGATAAGAAGGACTAGAAATTCTTCTCTGGGGTGTATGCATTACAAAGATTGTTTAGAAATAAATTACACTTTTTAATCCTGATAATTTAATTATTTAAATGTACATATATTATGTACATTTAAAGATTCACTTGTAAAAATTGGCATATTTAAAATAGAATTGGAAATATCTGTTCATTTTGTTTTACAGACAGATGAGAATTTTCTCCCAAATATTCAAAGATTCCCCCAAAGATTTCATAGAAACTCACTAAGAAGAATGTATATGGGTTACATAAAAGTGAAGTAAAATTTACTGAGCAGTTTTATCTCTGTGCAGATCTTACCTCCACTCTGTCCATTGTTAATGACAATACAGAATGCAACAAAATCTCAGTTGTTCAAAAAACCAAATGGCCTTTACAATATTAATGTAATACAATTGCAAGCTAAGCAAAGTAGGTTGTAGATTTATGTACAGCACAAATACAGCATGTATTAAAAGTGACAGCCTCAATGACTCTTTGAAGGCACAAAAAATTAGCTCTTCTTTTCTCCTCCTCAAAAGCACAAAGAGACTATATATTAGACTGAGTATTTTGCTGCTAAGTGTGCATGATAATCCCTGGGCTTATACGTGTTTATGAATCTCCCTCCCAGATGGCTTTGTCTGTCCAAAGGTAGAATTTGGTGCAGGATATCTGATTTTTACATCACATGTAACTATAATATTAACTTACTTGAATCCTTTGTAGTATCTTTGCATGAAGGAGTAGGGAGAGCAACTCACAAGCAACTATTAATCTATGTTTTCTCTGATAAATGGCAATAAAACGTTTCAATATACGTTCTTCAAACCAAGAAGAAAAAAAACATAAGCCTACCAATTTCCTCCTGTTTACTAAATTTTAACCAAAGGCAGCCAGACAACAATGAAATTCTGATAACGTGGGATCTTAGGTGGGATCTCCATTTTAGTCCAAGAATATAACCTTGCCACAGTTCCATCTTAGAAAATTGTTTCTGCTTCAGAGATTTACCCCGTGACATAGTTCTTATTCAACAGGTACACACTGCCATCTAAAGGCCAGTCTTTGGACTTTTCTAGACCATTTGGGCTCCAATCTCTCCACTGATGCTTCTCACTGTGTCTAAATTCTTACTTGCAAAAAGAGAAAGGTGACATTTTGGAAGAAAATATAAGGAAATATCTTACAGCTTAGGCTGAAATGGAAAGATGACACTGAGTCAGGTCCTGCAGACCTGCCAACAGCAGGTGTGCTTCTGGGAGATGCAACATGACTATGCAGCCCAGCAGCTGGCCCTTTTAATTGGAACCTTTCTGGTCAGTTACTTCACAGGGATGTTGCTGAAATGTAATATCCAGACCTCAGCCTCACTAAGGCTATTACCACTGCAGAAAGTACTAAATGGACGCCAGAACTACATTTCACACATCAGAATATATTCTTACATCTTTACCTATCACTTGTGGGTGATAGTGAAGTATTCCTCCATGAAAACAGATTTTGCCTCTCTAAGCAGATGATTGTCTTTACATGCAAATTCAAATGAATAAAATAATTTAGAATGGATATATTGTTCTCTGGAGCTCTGGTTTTAGCTGTCCATTTACACCTCTGTGGAAATTTTGTATCACATATCTTCTTCCTCATCTACACTAAAAAAAAAAGGAAACACAAAAAGCCCCCCAAAAACCATTACAGTCTTTCTTTTGAAGAAGCACAAGGTTGTCACACTTCAGGATATCTTCTGAGTCAACCAAAATATGTGGCTGCTTCCAAACATTGTCTGTTTCTTTGCTGGGGAATAGGCAGCTCAGTACATTCCTATCATCCTGAAGACCCTTTGGGACTTGAATCTATATTCATTCCTCAGGGCGTCAAGGAATGAGATCAAGTGCTGACACATATCCTTTATTGCTTTGTATTCTGAGTCAATACAAGTAGAAGCAAAGAGGTTTTACAAAGCAACATTTGACCTCAGCCTATACCAGATGATACTTCCCATTGGTATGATTTGCTAAGGAAATTCAGCAGAATTAAATATAAGCTTTCTCTGAATTTTGAAGTACAGACTTTAAATAACACCACATTCTCCAGCTACAGTTAAATGGCACCACATTATATAACTACAACTAATGGTACTGATACAGCTCAAAACAGAAAGGAAGATGAAATGCAGATTCTTTTCTCTAATTATAGGGCTGCCTATACTTTGGTGTGATAGGAGCAGTTTTTTGTTGTGTAAAACAAACAGCAAAAAAACCCCAATAAAAATCCCCCAAACCAAAATTCAAAGAACACCAGACCCAAACATTATTTTGATTTATCAGTTCAGTTAAAATAATATCTCAGTAGAACCTTCAGTCTTCCTGCTATGTGTATTGAAGTTGGGGGGTACAGAATGTCCTGTTTTAGACTGCAATGGAGTTAATTTTCTTTCTACTACCTGGAACAGAGCTTTATTTGGATTAAGTACAAAAAATAATGTTGATAACACATTGATATTTTAGCTGCTGCTCAGTAGTATAAGGACTTTGCAGTTTCTCATGCTCTGCCAGCCAGCAGGTGCACAAGAAACCAGAAAGAAGCTCAGCCAGGACAGCTGACCCAACTTGGCCAAAGGGACCATTCCCCATTCTCCCCATTTCCTCATTCCACAGAACTGGAGGAAACTGGCAAAGAGGTACTGATCATTGCTGGTAGATGGGCTGGACATTGTTCAGTGGGTGCTGAGCAATTGACTTGTGAACCAATTGTTTCTCTTAGGTAATATTCCTCTCTCTTTTTAATTTTTAATTTTATTATTTTTATTTTTAGTAGTAGTAGCTTTAATTCAATTGTTAAAAGACTCTTATCTCAAACCATGGGGCTTAGATTAAAAAAAAAAATGCTTTTTCCAATTGTTCTTCCCATCCCACCAGTGTATGGGTGGGAAGTGAGTTAACAACTGTGTAGTACTTATTTGCCAGCTGGTGTCATGATAAAAAAGAACAGCATAGTAGACTTAAAAAAATTGTACCATGGCACAGGACCATCATAGGACTGCAGTAATTTCTAGACTAGGTCTAATAAATAAAATTCCTTTGCTGGAAATGTTGCAAAGATAGATTAGCATGTTAGCCATGAGAACAGTAGTGTCTGCAGGTATTAGCATTTTAAAAATCGATTCCTAGCATGTCAATTTCATAGTCACAACTTAGAAGCCTAGAATCTGAGATTCAAGGTAGATAAAGAGATGGCATGAGGAACTACCTTTAGAATTGTACACATTATCTTGATCAAGGGTCCAGGTATGCGAAGCGTGCATCCATCCCCAGACTAATCAAAGCACAAGGAGCAAGACTGGTGAGTAGCCCTGACCTCCTTCTGGAGTCCCAGGACTCATGGCAATGAGGATAAACAATCAGTACTTTAGCACAAGCTATGAAAGCATTTTAGCTTCATATTGTCTTTAACTTTTATGGCAATTCTGCTGCTGTGGATCTTGACCAGAATACTGCTTATTAAATCAGCACAAATCATATCAAGTTAATTTTTACCATGGAACCAAATTGGTTTCAATTGGCCTAAAAAAAAGATTTATAAAACACTCAACCTTCAGTATTATATTTTGGATGGCAATGTGGTTTTAGAATTTTTGCTTTTTGGCATTTTACTCCTTGTTCTAAGAAAATACATCAGCTGCATAGTATAAAACATCAGTCCTTCACTCTTTATGTAAATAATAATTATAGTAATAATAATAACAGTAACATATGAATAACAAAATATTGTATATTGTCCCACTGTTGCTAAATATATGCAACTCCTTCTTTCTCACACAGGTAATTTATAGAAGGGACATTTCTGAAATGGTTGGTTGACTGGTTTCCAGCCGTAAGGTATGATTACTGCACTTTTTGTTGCTGTTCCAGTTTAGCAGATGAAAATTTGAGAATGGTGAAGGGGACAAACATTTGTAGGTTCAGTTCATCTTTCCTACTCTCCTAGGTTGCTCTACCCCAGATTTTAGTTCTGACCAACTATTTGTTTATAGTGTTTGCTATAATCCTTCTGTGTCTGTATGTAAAATCATAAATCAGTAGCCTATTTTTTCTGCAAGGAACATGACCTATGTAATCCTAATTTCTTAGAGAGATCCTCCAGATAATTTAAATCTATGAAGTCTATAGAGGCCACTCTATCCTACTATAGCTAAGCATTTGGATTTCTATTTTGAATTGCTGATACATCTGTAAAATCTGTTTACCCTTCGTTCTCCAACTCTTCCCTCAAGTCTACTCTTGCTATTTGCTCTGATTAAGAATAAACACAGCTCCCAGAGTATGCACATTTTTTACCTCTCTTTTCACAGGGAAGTTTATGGTTTGAAATTTCATCTCTGCATTAAATCCACTGAAGCACATAAGTAACTAGATACTTTTAAGATCTCAGAGTTCAGTGTACAAATATGAGAGTTGAAGCTTCTAATAAATACAGAAAAATACACCTTGTTCCAAGCAGAGGGCATATAGAATATGAAACAATGGCTATGAACTTTTTACTTTAGTTGCGTGTGTATATTTCATACAGAGAGAGATAATATGTAACCATGCGGGAAGAAAAAGTTGATTGAACACTAACTTTCCAATCATCAAAGAGTATTTATGAGTATCCATCTTTATATTTCAACAGATTTTATTTGCTGCAAAGTTATTAACTAGCCTGTTAACATTGCCCTTGGTGATTGTTCTCCATTAGGCGCAGTATTACAGATTTTTTATTTTGCATGTGTGCATAGAATAGGATGAAGTGAAGGCAACTTTCACATTTGTTTAAGAAATATGAAACACTTTTGGAAGGAAATTACTATATTTTTGTAAAATTTTTCCTTTTTAAGTTAAAAACTCAAGTAGCAACTTAGTTACATCTAGTACTTCGCATCCACTAATCAATCCAAGAAGAGCCAGAATCTTGTGCAAGTTAATGATTTATTTCTCGAAACAGAATGAAGAAAGGGAGGTAAAGTATAAGGAAGGGAAAGTATTGTTCCTTTTCTTTAAAAAACCTTGAAATATGTTCAAAAACATTTTATGAGGTCACACTAAAAAAAAAAGAGTAATTGGAAGAAAAATTCTGCTTGTCTAAGCGAAGAGCACATTTGTAGCAGTAGGCTAAATGTTTTATCGATTGGGAAACTGGGAAACTCAAGTCATTACTCACCATGGGCTAAAGAATAATTGCTAATGCTCTGGCGGAAAGATTAAAAACAGTTTCTGGAAGTATTTCTTACAATGATCAATGGTGTATCATCCCAGGCCATTGGATCTTCAATAACATTTTTCCCTTTTGGGATATAATCAATTTTTATAATATGATTCATTTGCCAGCAGGCATGCTTTCTTCATGCAATGAAAAGGCACTTATGCACCTTATATTGTTGAAAAATAATCTTATACATCCAGAGCCCAAGCTCTGATATGAAAGATTTTTCCAAAATTATCTCTATTTTTACATGGGTTTGGGAAATAGATGTGTTGAATGGCTGCTAGCTTTTGTATTGTTTTCCCTCATTTGGTTTCCATAAAATTATTTTTAAAGCTTTTAAAATAATAATCATTATTACAGAACTGATGTGCAAGAAGAATTGAATAGACAGTAAAGTGAGCCATTCTCTGACCTGTGGATGGCTTAACTAATTTATTGCATGAACATTAATTGTAGTGGTAATTCAGGTCAGGGGTAACTATAATGCTACTCTAGCTCATTTCAAAAAATCTTGTATACCTCTGCTTAAGTAACCAAATGTTGCACACTACTTTGGAATTGTCTGATTTAATGAATATCTGCTTAAATATTTAAAACTACCAGGATTTCAGAATGAAATATGTGTATGTTAGCATTCAGAAACACATAATCATGAAAATGATTATATGTCGGTGCTTTTATTAAGAGCTCTGGGTGTCAGGGGTATTCAACCCAGATCTGACTCCGACCATACATTCAGGATGAACATGTTTTTATATTCTATTGTTATTTAACTTTCATGTTAATTATTAAACTTATATTGTTCTATTGTATACATAGATTTCAGTCAAGCCTGTCTGCTCATGGCTCCCCCTTAAATTTCTAACATAGTTTCTCATGATTCTTCTTATGATTATACAATTATATTTAATTACTAAACAATCATCACATGTAACAATTATATCATTTATCATACTGCTTACGCAGGTGCAATGATGTGGCAAAACACAAAGCCTAACATTTTCAGAGTCTATCTTTAACATTTTCCAGGGCTCCACTATCATGTACACACAAGACAATTTATTTCTTAGTCTGAGCCAGAAACATTTCTGAAGGAGAGAGCAGCTGTCACAGCAAACAGCTGACTTGATTGATAAACAAGACAGATATAAACCTAGACTCATTTACAGTTCCAGCCAAAATCAGAAAACTCCTCACATCTGAAATAAAGGAGTATCTATGAGACAGAGACACAGGTACACTTGGGAGTGCCTCTCTCTTTTTGCCCAATGTCAACTGTACCATATTAAGGAACCTGAAAACTTTCAACCAAGATATTTCTTTTCCATTTGAGTTTTAGATGTCAAGAAATTTCACAATAAAAACCTATTAAGGTTTTCTTATAGGTATAAGAAACTTACATAAAACTGAGAGTGTAATTGGCAGCATCCCATAATCTGAGACAACCAAGTCTAAAATCTTTATACAATTTCTGCTAATATTAGTTGACAGAAAACTGCAAGTTGAACTGGCTAACAAGTAGGCCTAATAGTGCAAGAGTCCTCATCCTTCCTTTTTGATGGAAGGAGAGAATGGCATTCTCTAGAAAAGTTCACAATACATACCATACTCAAAAAATCTACCAGTTGGCCAATTAAGGAAGGTCCTAGCTACATTAACATTAGTGGAAGAACAAAGGATGGGACAACTATCAAGCAAGACACAAGTGTTTCCTCAGTTTTTCTTGTTCAAGTAGGTTTAAGCAAGTTTCACAAAAAATGTGCTTGTGTAACAGGCTAAAGACATTTTTCTATCTGTGCATATATCGTCTTTGGCTGGAATGAAGCTAATTTTCCACACGGTATCCTTCATACTGCTGTGTTGGCCATTGGCAGCTGGAAAGGTTTTGTAACACAACAGTGTTTTGGCTACTGCTGAGCAATGCCGGCACAGCATGAGCAATGTCTCACTACCAACTTCCTCATCCTCAAAGGGTCAGTAGTCTAGAATGGGCAAGGACTTAGGAGGGGACATAGCCATGACAGCTGACTAAAACTGACCAGGGATATTGGGAATATTAGTACCATATGACTTTGACTCAACAATCCCAGCTAAGAGGAAGGGTGGGGATGAAGCAGGGATGGGGTGGAGTGAGCATTTGTGAGTACAGAGCAAACTCCCTGCCCTCCTAAGGGAAGTCACAGTGCATCTTGGTGGGCAACTCATGGCCAAGGTCAACCCACCACAGTGGATCATGCACCTATTAGATTAAGATTCTTTTGATGCTTTCATGGAGTCAGAAAAGACACCCATATTCAAAGACAGTGCTTAAATGAAAATCTGGTAAAGGGCCAAACAGAGATAACTTCCGTACTGTAGCTTCAAAATTTACATTCTACCTTGACTCAGGAAATTATTGAGAAGATTTTCTATTAGGGATGTACAATTGATCTGTTAGTAACAAAAATATCAATTTATTCTTGACGTTGATACTTGATTTTACCTTCCACAACTAATGACTACCACTATAATAGTTTATCTTTTTAGACAAAAGAGGATGTTAAATATTTGAACTCATCCTGTCTTTACAAAGTAGCAAAACCAGCATAAATTTCAGGTGCTATATTTTCTAAATTTCTCATATGTGTTCTGTGTTATCCTTTAATCGATATTGTCCTGATTCAGGTTTTGCGGGAAATTGAAGTTCTTCAGCCTCGGAGTTCTGAAAGTTTCTGTAGTATCAAAATGTTACTGGGTTTACGTTAAACTTCTAAGAAATTGACAAGCAGGATACAGAGAATAAGCAACAGTCCTCCCCTTCCCCCCCCCTTTAAAAAAAAGGCATCTGATGGAAGAATGCAAAAATAAAACATAAAGAGAAAATTAGAAGCGAATAACAATCTAAATTAATAGACTGAAGTGTACCATGAAAACTTGATAATGAAAAGAAACATTAATATAATATTCTCTCTACAGAGACTTCCAAGTAGATAAAATTTGGATTTGTTTTAATTAAACCCTCTAAAATATTTTTTTTAAATCACATGTAATTTGTATAAAACCAGAAATACCTGTAACCCTCCAAGTATGGGATTTCCAATACTTACACATTCTAAAATACAACAATTTCTAAAACAAAAAAGCAAAAAGCTATTTGGATAATACATGTTCAAAGCTATTTGGAAACATGCAAGAAGTGGGCCAAGACTAGCACTGCCCTGTTTTGTTCATGGCTTGTCCTTGTCCTGACATGTCATGCTTATGGACTGATCTCACTTAAAAATTAAAGGCACTCTAAAAGCATTCTTCCCATTACATCAATGAATGATGAAATGTTGTGCAAGGTCTTAGTTTCTTCTTCTTTACAGTGAAGAACAAGTTAGATTATTTCCTCCCTAGTGCAATCTGGAACTAGGGTTCAATTTGTGAACCTGAAAGGCAGTTACTTCCCTGACAACTTCAGATTTACCTTGTCCCCATCATGTTTTCTAATTAATGATGTCCATAATATTATATTGTTATAGGTACCCACACGGGAAGAAATGCAATAAACATAGTGACTACAACTAATTTTTTTTTTTTTAAAGATCAAAGCTGCATTTAAGAAAATACATCTTTGGTATAAGGAGGCTTACCTAGAAGAGATACATATGCTTTACTATTTTAGAAAAAGCAGTTTTTCTCAGGTGCCTGACTTTTTTCCCTTTTTTTGTTCTTTAAGGAAAAGGGGAACAGAAAGCAAGGGAGTGAGACTCAAAGAACAAGACTTAAAGGCTAATCAACTTAAAACTTTTTAAAACATTTTTAAAACTTTATATTGTAACAGGAAGTCATGGGGGAGAGGATTGAAAGCAATATATACTTACATAGATGCAGACAATCTAACACAAAAATTTGGTCATGATAACCCACTACTCAAATCAATTTCAGTCCTTAAAAATACAACACCATACAGATGTTTTTCTCAGACTCAGCAATTTAAAACTTTCATAAGGCAGAAAGCATTTTCATGAGCAGACTGTCAATTAGAAAACATGGGTTTAACAGTAAAACAGAGTGCCTACAACTCCTTCTTGTATCCATTAGTTCAGGGCCAGCTACAGAAATGCAGGCCCTCAGAAACAAAACAAAATAAATTTCTGTGTCTCCATTGTATTTAGGCATTTAAGAAGTGACTTAGCAGCCAGCATTCAAAGGTGGAAGACAAATTCAAAGGAAACACTTTAATAAACCCCTAACTGGAAACAATCCCAACTGAAATCAAGGGGAGTTTTGCCATTGGCTTCAGAGTTTCACATCAAAATTTCTATTTCTACAATGGCTAAAAAAGATGAATATGATTGCTAGCATATAAACCTTACAATTCAGAAGGGCCCATAACTATGATCTGTACAAAGAGGTTCTCCACACAATTTGTTACTACCGACATTTATTGCATGTTTGTAGAGGACAGTGTAGGGAAGGCAGCATTAAACTGAAGCTAGTTTGCCTTCTTATAAAGCAGTTTAGAAAATGCTATTCTAGAGAACTTAGTCCTATCCAACTTTTCTTTATACTACGATGAATTTGACCAAACCACTCACCATTATTCACAGCTTTTCCACTGATTATATGTTTTCGTGTTTCACCAACAAATTAATTACTCCTCGTTTCATGACATCCAGTTGCTCTACTTCATTGCAAAGCAGTTTCATTAAGCTTAGTCAACAACTTGGGATCTTTCTGTACTACCTGTTACTTTAAATCCATGACAAGTTGTTACTCCTATTACTTGTTCCTTGCACTACAGTTTCCATTTGATACTATTCATATGCCTTCATCTTTAATTATGCCCTTAATTGCTTTCACTTAATACAAAATACCACACTACCCACTATTTGTACTTAACAGACCTCCTCTAAATTTTGTGGATTGACTACTCATCCATGTACAAACTTGAAAAAAAAATTAGCAGGCTTTAAGATGTCTATCCACCTTGACCAACTTCATTAGCTGCATGAGCAATCTTTCTCCTACTCTTCATCATAAACTGCTTATGTGATGGATTTAACACATTACTCAGCAGTGACTGACTTTCCAACCACATATAATATTAATCTGGATTTTATATGAGAAATAAAACATTTCTAAGTATCTCTGTACATTGATTCACCAAATCAAAGACTAAAACGAACTTTTTGCTCCAGAAAGCTGAAATATTCTGTCAGTCTGGTCTTAATGATGGCAAATGGTGTTTGGTTACTGATGTTATAGAAGTGACAACTGTGACATTCCTGATTCAATGGCAGACTGTTCACAATGTATTCAACATTCCATCAAATGTGGAATTGATTTGGCTTTGTTTTCTCTAATTCAGGAGTTTATTTGCATATGAATGGTGTCTGTGTCCTGTAAAAGTACAAGGTTCAGAAATACATGCTTATTAACAAATGCCAGCAGAGTTTATCTAAAATATTTTTATTAGAATAGAAATACTATTCTTTTATTAGACTTATAAAAGAATTTGTCATTTTCATCTTTCATCACTGTTGGTAAGTTACTACTAAAGCATTTTAGTTATTGTAGGCTCCATTTTAGGTTTACATGCTATTTTACTGGTCAGCTTATTGCTGACCAAAAGGGTGTAATCTTAAATACTTTATGAAATTAATTCTGGTCTTCTCTCCTTGTTTAAAAATAGCAAAATAGAAGAGTTTTATGAATGAACTTCTGGAGAGGTTTTTCACTAAAGAGAAAAACATGAGACAGAAGAATATAATAATTACTTCAGCAACCTTATCAAGAAAGACTTTCTTTATATGATTCATAATAATCAACCTAAAACTTTATTTACTGTGCTTACGAAATTATCAATATTTATTCATAAGAAGTACTTATGATGCTGGAACTATGCAGATCCTAAATGGTTTTCCACAGGGAAGAAAAAGAACAATTCATGATATAATGATCACTTTCTGCATAAGCTTTCATGAAACACAGTCAGCAGAACCCATGATTTCTGGACTCTGTTCAACATTAATGTATGTTTCGTGTGCGCCAGCAATTATAATCTATTATAATATATGAATTCATGTCCCATTCAATAACTATTTATGCTAGCATACATCCATCTCAAAGCAACATAAAAATTACTTACGGAATTTACTACCAACTAAAAAGATCTACCAATTAATGTGATGCTATTAATTTTTCTAGTTTATGTTATTTAGAACTGTAGTGCATTGTTTGTTTTGCTGACAATGGAAGTTTAAGATTTAGAGTATCTGGTTTAATATTTTTTTTGTCAATGGTATCTTAAGATTTAAAGGACCTATATATTTGTCTAAATCTTGTTACATGCATTCCCGTTCTTCCCATTTCTTAAAACACTTCGGTGGTACAGCTCAGCTCCCCTTCCAGGTGCCTGCTCCTGCAGTCACTCTCTGGGCTGCATGTTCCTTGAGTATGTGCTCCCCAGCTGCAGCTGCAGTGCTTTAGAATGTACAGTGTGGAACAAAATGCCTCACCATGGTCTCCACCACCAACTGCAGGGGAATCTGGGCCCTGGTGACAGGGTCACCTATTCCTTCTTGTCAGGCCTTGGTATCTGCAGGTCTGCTTCTCTCACATTTTGTCTCACACTTCTCTGTCACACAGTGTTTAGTCCTGTCTTAAATAAGGTTTCCCAGAGGTGCCACCATCTTTGCTGGGCGGATTCAGCCATATCCTACAGTGGACTTTTTGGAGAGAGCTTGCACCAGCTGTGTCCATTCCGGCACCATGTGTTACTGTCAAAGCCTTGACACATAAATACCATATTTCCACTTGACCACTGTGAGGGCATATTTAACAACTGGTGTTAAAATATACATTTATCAGACAATCTTAATAAATTACATCAACAACAGCAACAACAACAACAAAAATTCCTCATACCAAAATCAAAGCAATATCATCTCAATACTGGAAAAACTAGACAATTCACACACATATTGTGAAGGCTAACCACTCATCCCTTCACCACTTTACAACAACAAATACTGCCCCACAATCACTCTACCTTTCAGCAATATCCAGTATAAGTGTTGTCTATTACCTTGAATTCCTCAAGCTTCATTTTGAGTGCTAAAAAGTACCATGGAGAGTCTTCCCCTGCCTTTCACACATTCCTCTCTCTTTGAGCTGTGGAGATAAATAGAAGGAAGGTGAAAAGGATCAAGAGGAAGACAGTTTAATAGGAAAAGTAAGAGTAGTGCATGCGAGCAAAACAAGAAGAGGGATTATTTCACTGCTTCTCATGGGCAGACAGGTACCCACTGGAAAGAAGAGACCCAGCACACTTAATGATCACTTGAGAAGGCAAATTTCAAAGCCACAAACATCTCTGATTTGCTTGAACTTTTATTGCCAGGCATGAATTCATATAACCATAGAATAATTTAAGTCGGAAAAGGTCTTTAAGATCACTGAGTCCAATTGTAAACCTAAGAAAGCCAAATCCAACACCAAACCATCTCCCTAAATGCCAAATCTACATGTATTTTAAATACCTTAGGCATGATGTATTTTAAATACCTTAGCGACTCAGCCATGCCCTTTCCTGGGCGTATTGTTCCAGGTGTCATGGGATATCCTATTGGCCAGCTTGGACCAGATGTTCCAGCTGTGTCACCTCCTGAACTCCTGCCCACCCCAAACTTCCTGACATTCAGGGGATGAAGGGGCAGAGAGAGAGAAAGCCTTGTTGTTGTGGGAGCACGGTTCAGCAATAGCCCGGAGATTAGTGTGTCATCAACACTGCTTTAGCCAAAAATGCAAAGTGCAGCTCCCAACAGGCCAGTATGAAGGCAGTTAAATTCATAACTTTATCCCAGACAAATGCAGTTCTGCATGCAATCAGCAACCTTCTCATGGTTTTTTTTTTGGTTTTTCATTAATTTATTTACCCAGATAAAATCGTCGGGTAAATAAATGAAGGTATTTCTATGAAGGCATTTCAGTTCCAGTACAGAAAACTTTTGCTAGAGACTGGAGTTCTGAAATCATACCTATCTGCAGAATTTCCAGTAAAATTTCTCTGGTTGTGGGATTTCAGACAGCTAGTCACCAGGGATATAAAGAGACTGAAAAGCCTTTTTTGAGACAGCATGATGTAGTGGACAAATCCTCAAATAGGTGTTGATTCAAATGTGAGTTCATTGAGGAACCACCTTCCTTTATAGTTCCTTTGAGATTCAAGACTAAAGTGATATTACATGCTAAATTAACATTAAAATCAACTAATTTATTTTAATGCAAAATTTTCAGACATTCACAGATCAAAACAGCAGAAAAGTATGCTGCTAAGACTGGAAACTTAGATGTAGAAAGTGCACATTCATCTCTCAGAATCAAATCCCTCAAAAGCAAATATCAGTGGAACATATCTAGAATTTTATGTGAAATAAACTACAGCTAAAACATCAAATTATGATAACATGTGATGACATTTATTGATTTTTCTTTGAGCTAAGATTAAAGCCTCCACACAGGAAGCAAAATATTTGTCTAGCCAAATATAAAGTTCTTCCTCCCTTTGTATAAAAGTTCTTTCAGATTTTACTGAAACATTTGAAGTTCTTGTTCTGATTGCTCGGAGTTTCTTGCCAAGCCCACTGAAGGGAGAATTTAGAATCAGCTAAGTAAATCCTAATATCTTTCTGAAATTCTTTCCAGGAAGATAAAAGACATTTATCTGTAGTGCTTCCTTTTCCCAACTTACACAGTGCTGAATGAATAAGTAATTTAAACTGTTAATCATTCTGACTAAAAATATAAAACTTATAATTGCCTTTCTTTTACATATTTCTCATTTTTCTCTGGAAAGCATCCATTCTGTTCAGGTTCTGATGCAGAGGGTTTGTAGATTGACCTACTTCCAATTTTTATTACTGCTGACACATATTTTATTTCCTTTTGTTGAGAGCAAACAATAATGTAACAGGTAATCAGCATGGATGTAGGTCACCAAAAGTGTCCCAGTTTTGTTAGCATTCTCTGTTAAGTGTATACAAATAGCTTGGATTTTTAGGCATCCAAAAACAAAGAGACACTCCCAACCCTGATCCCAAAATGACAATTAAAATCTCTGCCTCTGACAACACATAATCCACTTTATAATTCACTACACTAATATATACACACTATACACACTAATTCACTAGAATTCAGAGCTACATTCAGATTTGTTGGCATCTACATATGGTAATGAAGAGCAAAACAAAATCCAAGAAATCAGTCAGTACTTTATAAGTAAGTTCTTCCAGTGAAACAACAGTCAGATATATTACTTCAGCCTCGTCATACCTTTATCCCAATACTGGAGTGCATTTTTTTTAATGAACAAGCTCTGGTGAAACAGAGTACCAGCTTGAAACAGTCACAATAGGTAACTAGACAGGCTGTACTTAGAAGCAAGTTAGATGGAAAGAAGCAGAAGCAGAAAAGGTGGGACAGATGCTGTTGGCACCGTTTGGCTCCAGCACATACACATATGCCATGCATTTCTGAATTAACCATACCTTAACCACACCAGGTAGCAGGCCCATACAAATACAAATACAGGTTTGTTTTCCTTCATGCTGATTGAAGTAGTAGCAGTGCTCTTCCACCTGGCTATGTACTGTTGATAAGAAGAAGTAATGATTTCTAACCCTACAGTCCTCCGATTCTGCATTCTTCTACAATTTTAATTCAAAAAAACCTAATTTAAACACCATGCTTATAAACAGGAAGTTGTGTAGAATTAGCAACTTGGAAAAGTATAGCCAGAGCTTTGACATTTACCTGGCACAGAGAAACCTGAATAGAGAAAAAGAAAATTCAGCTCATGAGTACTCCAGGGATTCTTCCACAAAGTTAGTCTCAGCTATGTTTAAAAGACAGGACAGCAATGTTGATCCAGATAGTACCCACCTTCTAGTAGAATACCATGTTAAGATATTTAATCTTAAAAGTTAAAGAAAACATTTCAGTGTTAGGAATATAAATGATTAAAGAATTTGCCAGTAAAACTCAAGTAAGTTCCACATCTACACCTCCAACCTAGAAGCAATCCTAATGAGGTTTAGATGCAACAGATCTCTTTGAAAGAGTAGTTGGCCATTTTAAAAGCCTATCTCAAAAAACACATTCTGAGCAGTGCACATTCATCTCTTGTCTCCTTGTGCCATTTTCTCAAGGTTCTTATTATAGATTTGTTTTCAGAAAGCAACAATATTAATATTTAGTATGCGTGTTATTTTAATTTAGTAACATTTTCCAGATGATTGTGAAGCATTATTTTTAAGTGTATGGAGTACCCACCTATTTAAAATATTGATCATGCTTATCAATACACCATGTCTTTCTCTGAAGTTTAATCAGTGTTTTATCACTTTTGCCTTTTTGGTGATATCAATCAAGCAAGAAAAAACACATGTACTTTTAGAAAGCTAAGAAAAACATATTTTGAGAATGCATGTTTCACCAAATTTACCTAAGCATCTAAACTCGGTTTTTAAGATAGCAAATAGTTATTCAATTTTCATTCTTGCAAGCATTATAACTTATTTCAGTGATGCACTGAAAATGAGCTGTACACTTCATTAGTAAAACCAAAGAATATCCATACTGACATTACTTTTTTGAAATAAAGGGAATACTAAAATAATGGATAAAACTTTGTGATTAATACCTATCTTCATTTTTAAACAAATTCTGCAAGACCAAATGATCTGTTACCACCAATACACAAATTGGTGCACTACTGGCATACTGAAAGAAGAAAAGATGTTTTCTTCACAGTCCTTGACTCAGATATATTATAACTGAAAGGATGGGTGTGGGATAAACACACTAATACAAATTTAGTCAGGGTATATAAATCCTAATAATTTGCCTCTTCCCCTTTTGGCGCTACTTTTAGATGGAAGATTTTTGGATGCACTAACAAATTTAAGGTGCTGGGGAAGAGGGGTTGGGAAGATGAGTAAATCTAAGATCAATATTATTGACTTTTTTCTGATGACAGTTCTTGATTTATGACCAAGCAGGAAAAATCTCCTTGACTTTTTGATGCCTGTAAAGGAGATGGACAATGCACTCTTGTTTCTTCTGTAGAGGACAACTGTCATTTCCACACTACTCAAGTGTATCCACACATCCACTTGAACTGAAAACCAAAATATTTTAAACTCTGTCTTGGAATAATATAGTCACAGGTTCCTCAGAAGAGGGTTGCTGAGTGAAAACTAACTCAATAACAGCAGAAACATGTACAGCTTACATACTGAAGAATTTTCATGGAATAAGAGAGGTGAAACTGGCAAAGAAAGAGTGACAACTTTTCAGTCCAGCTGAGCAAGCTCCAGTCCTTTTTAAAAGATCAAGCTTTTAATATTCTTTCATTCATTTCTAGCAATGCAAGAATATCTCAGATGAAATTAATGGCTTTAAACTGTCTTGAAGGCTGCCTCAAATCAAATCTAGAGCCAGTTCTTATCCAGTAGGCTACTGACATAAAATAATTTAAGAACAGAATCCTAGAATTATAGGATAGTTTGGTTTGGAAGGGGCCTTAATGATTATCTAGTTAAAACCCTCTGTCCTTGGGGAGGAACACCTTGCACCTAAACCAGGTTGTTCAAAGCCCCTTCCAATCCAGCCCTCAACACTTCCAGGGATGAAGCACCCACAGTTTCTTTGGGCAACCTGTTCCAGTGTCTCATCATCATCATATTAAAAAATTTCTTCCTAATATTTATTCCAGACCTACCTCGTTCAGTCCAAAGCCATAAACCCCTTTCCTATTACACCATGAACCTCCCCAGCTCTCTTGCAGGCACTGTAAGGTATCCACAGAGCTTTCTCCAGGCTGGACAACCCCAACTCTCTGACCTTGTCTTTAATGAAGAGCTGTTCCAACCTCTGATCATCGAACACAATCAAACCTTATGTTCCAGCAAACATAATATAGAACAAAAGGTGTTGTGATTAGGTCCAGCATGAGGAGATCAAAATAAGAAGGATCTATTTCATTAAGGTTTTGGGATCTAGAGAAATAAACACAAGCTATCAGGAATAAACAAAACTAATTTGAATAAAAGCCAAAAGATATTGAAGAGAATTTGAAAACTCTATAAATCCAAAGCCTTCTGGAAACAAAATAACAAAAAATTTAATTATTTTCATCTCTATCTACAAAAAATAAATACCCCCTTAAAGAAAATCTACCAGATAACTGTCTGCTGTTTAAAGAGGTTCAGATGTTGACCCATTAGTCAGGCAGATTTTAACTTTGAAACTCTGTCACAGAAACTTTAGGAATATGTACTTTGCAAAAGATAACAGTAAGGTGACAACCTAGATATATCATTCTGTAAAGACCAAACAAAGAGAAGCTCCAAATCTCAGAGAAGGGAAATTAATAAACCTTTACAGAGGGCTATAAATTTAAAACTCCATCCTCTGTTTTGAGACAAACAAGCCAAGAGTAAAATTGTAAATCCCCTGGAAGCAAAAAATCAGAAATGTAACAGGAAGTCTTAAAAAAATGCCATACAAATATCAGGAGCTCCTCAGTTCAAAATGAGTCACATGAGAGACATGTGGACCCTGTAGGATATGGTCAGCATGACTGAAAATTTTTCCTGCCAAACAGTTTCCAAAACATAAAGGTGTGTGGTGCTCAGAAGTCCAAAAACTTGCTTGACCTCTCCAATGAAAAGCAGGTAGCATTAAACCAAGACAATATATGAAGACTGTGCAAAGTAGCATAAAGGTGTAGATGTACTGCACTATGTTGAATTTAAATGCCCTCATGTACATGTAAGTAGTTAACAGTAAGCACAGAAATAATTTCTCCATGAACCTCTTCAAGAAGAGTAGCTCTCAGAATTTTGGCTGCAGTCAAAAGTTACTAACTCCTGCTGATACATATAGAAATTTGGTTAGTCAAGGAGAGGAAATGTTATTTTGTCTGTAACTGACCACTGTTAGAAAATTAATAGCTTCATGAAATTTCTTAGGGAAGGGCAGTGTGACTCGACTCACACTGTAATTTAATGACATTCTCAAAAGACGAATGATGAACATAGCCCAGATCGTGAGAATATCCCTGTTCTTTTTCCAGTTATCAGAATCTATTTCAAAGTTAGAAATGTACCTGCCACCTTGATCAAAGATGCCCTGCCTTGGTGAAAGCAAGGCTGCAATTGCTACAGCAGTTAAAGATCTGGAGGGGCAGAGTCGCTTAAGTGATGACTTTTCAGTTCTGAATAGGTCTTTAAGAAGTGTCAGGATGGTAGCAGGAAGTATTATAGAAAATACATTCTAAAATTCTTTTTGATTTAGGGATTAAGAAGCAAAAGTATAAGCAAAGTGCATTGTGAACTGAGCTGAAACAGTAACACTGAAAAATTTCAAGGTTTTGTGTGTGAGAAACAATGGAGATAAAATCAAATAAAGACTTTAATAAAATTGTCCCTGTGACACAAAAAAAAAAAATTTAAAAACCAACAAAAAACCCAAGCAAACAAAAAAACCCCAAACAAACAAGAAGCCAACCAACCAAACAAGCAAAAAGATGGTGCATCTTTATTTAACTATTAAAAATGGCTCTTAAAAATTACACTTCTGGGACACGTTTTCTAGACAGAGCAAAAACAAAACAGTGGACAAGGCACATCAAAACTACTTTTGTTATCAAGCTATACATATAGACATAAGCTTGTTATAATGACAAGGGTTTGCAACACAGATATTGCTACATTTCTTATTATAGCTTGAAAAGAGCCTAGTCTCATTACAGCTTACTTTAAAATCATTGAATTTCCATGCCTCAGCTCTTCTGACCTTGGAGTTCACCAGCTTTTCCTTCCCTAAGGATAACAGTGTATAAGCACAGCAGAAAAAAGTATGGTCACATCTTTGTACAGCTGAAATGTTACTGCTGACCTTAAAAATCATCTGTCCTGATGTACCAAAATTCTGTACCCTTTGTCACTTTCAGGATGAAAGGTGAAAAAGAGAAAAAGTGGGTGTGTTTTGGACAGATGCTTTTCCCAGATGGTCAGCATATAGCCACACAATTCTTGACCCTGTCCAGTGCAGGGATATGGGTTGCAGTACTCTGTTGGTAGACGTTGTTCAGGAACGTGAGACAGGAAAGGGCTTTTCAATTAGTACAAAATGCATTAAATGCAGTTGTGTTGAAGACTAATCCTTTTTCTCACACCTGCATTCTTGGGTTGAGGGCCCAGGCTGGCTTTACTGAGATTTTTTAATGTTTCCCTGAAAAGCATTTTACCTATAGAAAGCACCAGTTTCTCAGTCCCATTAACACCAATCTGCCATTCACAAACTCACAAGTCCAATGAGCATCACTTGCAATGTTTTAACTTCGAGTTTGGCAGAGCTGAAAATTTGTGATAATGTACGTTCTTCTGACCTAGCAAATGACATTTAGAATTTTCACCTACTGCTAAGAAAAGTCAATCTCACTATCAAACACCCTGCCCTTATGGTGTGGGTTAACCTAATGTGGGTTTTGTCTCCCCTTCTAGTTTGTGTCCTCCACCAGGAGAAAGAAACCAGACAGGCAAGGCAGACCAAGAGCCGTAAAAAATATATTTTCCTGAAACTGGATTTTTTACCATCTTCTTGCCCTGCACTTTGGGAAACAGTATAAAACCCAGCTTTGTCTCTTTTTAACCATTTTTCACATTCCTACCACACAAACCTGCACCTCAGGAAAGTGTTCAACACAGATATGGGATCCTCTGGGAATTCTTTTCCCATCAAGCTCCTTTGTCTGCCTTAGTGTTCCTCAGTTTTGGTGCATCTGTGGTGTGAAATTCAACTCTGCTGCCTACCTAGCTCACAGAATACATAAAGGACATCCAGAAAAAAAATAATTCAAGTTTTCCTCTGCTCCAAAATCTCATGTTTTAGAGATGCAATCTTTTAATTGAAGAATGGCAATGGCATACAGGTTTTCCTGCTCATTGACTAGATCCTAGTGTAGGGTCTTATGGACACAGCTGAACTGAGAAAGACCTGTGATTTTCAAAACAAAAAATTCTCCCAAGAGACACACAAGGTTTTTCTAGGAATTCCATCTGCTGCTTGAAAATCTCATTATAGCAGAAACTGCCTTCCAAAGTACCATTTACAAGCTGTTATCTCTAGTTTATAGTCAGCCCTAGAAAGAAAACACTGGCTAAACTTTTTTTCTTGAATATTTTGTATTTTATGGGGTTTTTTCCACTAAAACAGAAGGCATTAAAAAGGTGCCAAATAGCATTTAACAAATTGAACTGTAAAAAATAAAAATAGAAATGATTTAACATTCCTACAGTGAAACACCAATCATGATAAAAGACAATAAATTGCAATCACAGAATGCAAAAAAAGGCAGAAAAACCTTATTACAAGTTCCAAACATAGTTAGCATTTTAAAGCTTTCTTGGATTTCTAGAAATGAGGCAGCAATGCGTAAGATCATAGCATAAGAAAAGCAGACAAGAGTAGACTCATTGAATCATTCAATCAGAAAGACTGGAAAACATCCTAACTCTCAGCACCCATTACATTTTCTCACTGGTCATCAGGAAAATGAGAATGCATTGAACCTTACAGAATCAATAACTAAGAGAGATATTATTTCTCTATATGCCCATACCTTTGATTTTGGACATTAAAGAATTCCTTACATATGCTATACAAATTTAGAAAATATGTATGTAGCAAAACATACATCATCTTCTTACCTTATACTGAATTTGAGCTACATTTGGCAAGTTCTCCCATTTCTCTCTGAACATTATCCCTAGTTTAATGATGCTCTGTTATTTAATTGTCCCATAAGCACTGAGAACTGTGGTAAAACAGCTTCAAACTGTGCCTCTCATGGGTGGCACAGTTGTAAGGGTTCTCTGTCTCTATTATCAGTACATGCTGTCAAGAAACAGGTAGTGGAGAAAAAATGATCATAGATAACTTCATTACAGAAGTCGTTTTTTAAGGACAGAGAATCTAAATTTTCAGTCAGATTCTGGATCTTAGGACCTGTGGTGGGTTGATCCTGGCTGGATGCCAGGCACCTACAAATGACTCCTGTCTACAACTGGACAGGGGTGAGAAAATATGATGAAGGGTTCATAAATTGAGATGAGGACCAGGAGAGATCACTCACCATCCATGGGCAAAACAGGCTCAGCTTAGGGAAATTATTTGAATTTACTACTAACAAAATCAGGGCAGAACAATGAGAGGCAAATATTAAAAAACACCTTCCCTCCTTCCTATCTCTATCTTCTTCCTGCAGTTGCACAGGGAGACAGAGAATGGAGGTTATGGTCTGTTTGTCACAAGCTGTTCCTGCTGCTGCTCAGGGAGAAAAGTCCTCCCCCTGCTCCAGCAGGGCGTCCCTCCCTCAGGAGACAGCTCTCCATTAACTTCCCCAACATGAGCTCCATTCCATGGCCAACAGGTCTCCACGAACTTCTCCACTGCAGGTTGCTCTTCCACAGGGTGCAGTCATTCAAGGACAGGCTGCTCCAGTGTGAGTCTCCCAGAGGGATTTCAAGTCCTGCCAGGAAACCTGCTCCAGCCTGGGCTCCTCTCTCCATTAGTATGCAGACACCTGCCAGGACCCTTCTCCAGAAAAGGTGTCTCGTGCATTCACAGCCTCCTCTTAGGATGGAGTCCCCAACTCCATCCTGGGTCTCCTCCACCAGCTGCAGGTGGATCTCTGGATCCCCATGGGCATCCATGCGCTGCAGGGCACAGCTGCCTCACCATGGGCCACGCCAGGGGCTGCAGGGGAATCTCAGCTCTGGTGCATGAAACACCTCCTCCCTTTCTTTCTGCACTGACCTTGGTGACTGCAGGGCTGTTCCTCTCACGTGTTCTCATTCCACTTTCCCTGGCTGCAATTACATCTGCTAATTTTTTTTTTTCCTTCTTAAATATGTTATCATAGATAGAATGTTACTATCATTCCTGATTGGCTCAGCCTTAAGCAATTGTGGGTCCATCCTGGAGCCAGCTGGTATTGGCTCCACTGGACATGGAGGAAGGTTCCAGCAGCTACTACAGAAGTGATCTCTGTAGCCCCCCAGTTAGCAAAAACTGGCCACACAAACCCAAAACAGGACCCCATACACTTAGTGTGAAATAGCTTTGGTGCACACACAATTCCTGTTTTATAATCTGAAACAGCTCCGTTGTAAACTCTGTGTATGTCCTGATGGCAGGCTAGGAGGAGACAAACACCTGAAAATTTCCCCACTTAACATCTGATTAGTCAGGCTTCATGGGGGAAAGTGACTTTCACTTCATATGTTCTGTCATACTCAACAGTGTACTTAATGTACCAATAGCATGCACATTAGCAACGTACACACCAGAAAAAGCAGCCTTTCATGCATTACATGTGACCAGAAAGCTGGGACCTCATTTCCTAAATGTTCTGTTTTATTTTCTAATTGAGTATCAGAGGAACTCCTTGCTGGGTGTAGGTTCTTTGGTAATTTCACATCTCTCTGGTTGCGTAGCAACAAAGGTTAGAGAAGCAGGCACAAGTTCATCGCTATATATCTGACTAAAATGCTTCATTAATCTATGCACAGTTTTTGTCCCTCTTGGTAACAAATGGATTAAAGCAGGTAGAACTAACATATTCCTCTGTCAGCCTTTCTGCTGTATCTTCACTGCAGGCTTCATTTCAGATAATTTTGAGAGCACTTTTTCCCCCTATAAACTTTCGTAAGCAGATCTACCAGAGCTAATTTCAAAATTAACAATTCTTCTATAATGTGTAGCTCTTGTCAGGCATCATTTCTCTAATAAACTCTCAAAGATAGTAATAGAAGCTTCCATGCTCCTCACAGCATTACACCATGAATACATTGACATTTCATCCAAGTTAGGTTTCAAAGGCTTCAAAATAGATCAAAGCCTCATCGAAAAGGCCTGATTTATTCAGGACAGGTACATAAAATCTGTATTTAATCTCTGTTTAATCCAGTAAGATAAAAGACACATAGTATTTTATAAGATTAAAAATATAGAATTTAAAAATCAAAAAAGATATCTTCAGGAGAAACCAGAGATATTTTTCCAGCCACCTTCAATGCTAAACAATTCATATCATTGGAGACAGTCAGTGTTTCTCTGGCCTCTATACGTCAGATTAGAAATAAATACAAGTTCTTTTACAACACTTAGTTGTCAATATGTACTGTTACAGCAGTCTTTTCAACATCATCACCCTCTGGTTATAGAGGATGTGATTAAGACCATATTCTGCTAAAGCTGTTTGAGTTCAATGCGTCCATGGAAGGCTTTGCACAAATCTTCACTTCAGCAGGGGGTGAGACAACATCACATCTTCAACACAACTTGAAGTGTACGGAGTAAGGTTCATAATGAATTCTAACCTGAACCATGTTCAGAGAAAGAAATGTGACACTAAAAAGAAATTTCTGTCTCCTTTACATCCAACAATACATAGTCTCTAAAACTTCAAGGAACTACATACAGCCTCCTGCTACTCACCTTTCTCTGTCACCACTTTTCATTAAAGGAGATGCACTTCATAGGAAAATTAATAAAAATTTCTTCACAAGTAGAAGGATTTTTTTTTGTTCACAAGCAATCAGGGGTGAAAGCAGATAATGAAAGCACATAACTTTGTCTAAGAATTTTAAAGAATTGGAGCTCTGAAAGAAAACATATGATGCAGGTTAACAACAGCTTAAGTGACTTGGCAAAGGAAAAAGAAACAAGTCCAAAAAAAAAAAAGACCCTCCCCACCAGACCACCAGACAACACAAATATTTCAATGACCTTTTTTCTCTTGAACTTTGCCAAATTTTGATTGGTTACAGCATGAAAGTCCTAAAAGCACAGCTTTGGCTTTAGAATTAGAACTTGTAATTCCACAGAGGGCATACCCATCAACCCTGTCTGTGTAAAATCCTTATTCATGTGCAAAAGTGGAATTTCCTTCGTGAATCTGACTGCATTTGTCAATGAGTTCATTTATGTTTGGGGGACATGCAGCATGAGCACTGTTTGCATCTACCCAGGTGCCTCCCAGATGGCTTCTCCAATACAGTTCCTTCTCTCTTTGAAAGTCTTGCCTCTGTACAGCTCTCATAAAGAAGCTCCAATAAACAGCTTGTTATTTGTCTCACTATAAACACTAAATATAAGGCTGCAGTTTAACCCTTACAGAATTATTGCCTTGTGTGGCTAACCAATTTTAACAGGAATTAACACTTAAATTTATGAAAAGAATCTGCTACAATATCAGTTTCTATTTAGCTTTTTATCTCTTCCTCTGATCTCTTGCAAATCTAGTGCAACACACCAGTAATTGATGGAGAGAAGTGAGAATACTTGTTCCTTCCTGGGACTTCCATCCTTTGAATAATGGAGGGAAATAGCTGTTTGCCTCTTTTATCCTTTCTTTACTTTCCTAAATTCTGGAGTATCTGAGAAAAAAAAAATTGTACTAAGTTCTAAAATAAAGGAAAGCATCTCCCCCAGCAGATTATTTGGGGTCTTTTACTGTTCTTTTAAACACAGGAAGGAGCCCAGGACACATTCCATTTTTTACTGTTGCTCATGATTTTATTTCTATTAGCTGGCCTTTTTTATCACTGTTAAAATTAATTACATATTAGTAGAGACATGGTCAAGATAGTGGAGGTTCAGATTAACAAGAGAAATCCATAGCCCTTGGCTCTTTTATTGTGGAAGATTCTCCTCTTCTCTGTCTCTTGACCCCACATCCTACACCCCACTTATATTGTTATTTTTCCCCACATTTCCACCCCAGAAATAGAGTCAACTATCAATATCTAAGAAGAGTTTAAAAACATTAAGTTTAAAAAACACTTTTTTTGGTTCTGCCATCCTCTCTGTCTGCAGACAAACAGTCGTTACTACATTTCTGAACACCAGTAACATGAGAAAATGATGCTCTGTCTTTCTAAAAGGCAATTTCCCTCAGCTTAATGCACCTCAGTAAAATAGAATTAACTTCAACATGGAAAAGAGGTAGATGGACAGGAAAAAAGTAAGGTACTGTACACAAATGTTGATTGCAGCTCCACTCCTTTAGGCCAAGAACACCACCTAGGAAGAACAGAAGCGAACAGATTTGATTCACTTAATAGACTTTAAGTGCCTCAGGACACAGCATAAACTTGTATCACATTATCAGACAGGCCCCCTCATGGTGTCAATGTCTGTAAAGGCTCATGAATATGTAAATAATATATGCATCTTGGAAACATGCTTGACAAGAGAATAGCTAAAATGAACTGATTCTAGTTTATAACCAATCAGTATGCCATTCTTTATGTTTGAACAGGCAGCCTATTGCTAGGTGACAGATCATTAAGGCTATCTACTCAGTCAGCGGAAATGAAGAAATAATTTGTTCATAATAACCTTCAGATGACCTCCCAGGCAAAACAGAGTCTTTAAAGAGCTATCCTTACTAATACATGTCATGCCTCGACGTGGGGCTCTTCTGGCTTCACAGTAATAGCAGGGCTGCTGGTGAAACAGAGCAATAAACACCTAGTGACAGGGCTGTAGCGTGAAAAGATCTCATCACCTGCCATCAACTGGCTGATGAATAATTCAGGCCTTCCCATCAGAACTAGGGATTTTAGACAGTGCCATGTTACATGGAGAAAGCAAGCAGAAAGGAAACATTGCTGCCTTCAATCGAAGCCTTGCTAAGCCCACTTATAAGGCAATATTGCCAGGCACAATAAATATACATGTGTCAGATTGCTCTCATCAACAAGCCTAAGTCTCAGAGATATTAGAGGCAAGATCTACTCAACAGAAACAGGCCTCCTATGTAGATGCTGCTGTTTGCTCTGTTTCTATAGATAGGTTTATTCATGTCTAGTCCTTCACTGTAGGCTGCTTTTTAATTAATTTTTCCACAGCTATATGGCATAGGCCCCTATTGCCCCTGGAAAACATATGCCTTAATGCTTCAGCCTTGATCTTTACTGTAAATTCTCTGTTAGCTGATACCTCCCTGAACTCCTCCACTATTCATATTACTGCACAGGGTAGCACTCTAGACCCACTCATTTCTGCCACATCACATGAAATGTCTCTTCTGCAGAGAGGGAAAACTGAAAGAAAGAAAGGAAGCTGGCCCTCCATAATATTATCCTCTCAAATTAAAAAAAAAATGAGAGCATAAGCTTTACTTTTCATGTGTGTTTTCTCTTGGAAAAGAAAAGAACTTGGAAAAAAAGCTCTTACACCTTGGGTTTTGTTTTGCTTTCGTTGTTGGTATTAGTGGGGTTTTTCCTTTATTATGACAATCCTGCACTTGTTGTGGAACACTAAATGTTCAATGGGAAGATTTTCAAAGAATACTAATAGAGATTAAACCTTTATCTGTAAAACATAACAAAACTCCATTTTAGGCTATTAACCTAAACTCTTGTTTCAAGATAGGGTTTTAGTGAAATCAAGGCACTGAACCAGAAATGGTCTGTCCAAGTTTTTCCCCTTCAATTATTTCTATAAGGTTCACAACAACACATTTCATATTGCAAGATAACAACTAACAGGAACAGGGTTATTCTAATTACAGGGTTTCTCAACAGAATTATATTTTCCTTTTAAAACACTTCAAGGAGAAAGCCAAACTTTTGCTATAAATCACTATGTGTTTGAAATATTTTTTTTTAATAATCTATTGTAGTAGTTCTTTTCAGCTTTCTTAGAACACATTGTAAGCTCACATTTTTGAAGAGAACCACCCAGGAAATATATACCCCACAGGTTTGTTTTCACTGTTTTAACAACTTTGTTTTCTACTGCAAGTGGATGGAATTAATCCAGCCACCTAATTCTTTAGAGGCAGATCTGTCAAAAAGGAACTAACATGGGCATTGTCTTCTGCTCCCCCATCTTTGTCTTCAACTAAGGAAAAAATATAATGGAAAATTCCCCAAGCCAAAACATCTCAAGAGGAACTTGTTGCAAACAAGAAAGAGTTAATAATAGGTTTACCAATTCATTTTGACAGTAAGGCTGGGACAGACACTGCACCATACATTGCTTGAAAGCACCTAATGGGGCTCATTTGCAAAGAAAGAGTCTTTATTTCTCTAGCCAAGGAAAAGCAACTCTTGCTATTTGCTATAGCACTCATTTTCAAGTAAATAATTACAACTCTTCCAGGGATGAGGGTAAAAGCAAAGTTTTAATCAAACTGTTTCACTCCCTAAACACATGGATGGCAGTTTTTTATCTTGTCTCGCACCTTTTCTTTCATTTTGGTATCCCTAATTAGTTTGTGTTATGGATTTCTGTAACTACAATGTAAACAAAGTGAGAAATATTGGCAAGAGGATACCAAGGGAAGAATAAATGAGACAGAAGGTACTGCTGAGAATACATTCAATCCAACAGAGATTGGATTGAAGTATTTCTGTAAGTTCTTCCTAGCTATTTTCTACACCAGCAAGAAAAAATGACACCCATATTAAATTTATTTAATTTGTGTATGTCCTGAAAATGAAACTAAATAAAAAATTGAGTACTTGCTTTCCTTCAACTAAAGAGTTAAATAGAAAAAAAGCAGACAATAAAACAAAACAAAGCAAACAAACAAACAAAAAAATACACCTGCATAAAGGTAGTCTAGGTAAGATAGACAAGATAGATCAGGAAAAGTCATGTGTTCCTACTTTTTGACAAAAAGCCATCCATTATTAACAACTCAAGCACACTTTTGTCTACTCTAAGTGGAATTATATGTATGAGATTTACTCATGCCTGTAGATATATCTGTTTATGTAATTTCGTTCTTCAATGAATAAACAAACTAGTAAAATCACAGCAGAAATGCTCCAAATTCCAGGTATCCCTCTAATAGACTTCATAAGATTTTACTCTGTACCCATTATCCAAACTAAGAGATGACAGTTCAGTGAAGAAAAAGGCATGTTTACTTCAGGAAAGGATGTCCTTATGACACCTATCTGCTCTGATGAATCCACTAATGTGAAATTTCTGACCCAATAGGCAGTGATTGCATAGCACTGAGACTTCTCTCATTATTCAGGAAATATGTGTTGTTACAGTGTCAGCTCTCTCCCTGCAGACTTGCTGCCAAGCAATTACTCATTTTCATCACTTAGATTTTCTCATCCCCCCACATTTTCTGTTTTATTTTACTATGTTTTGTGGGTGTCTATATATCCAGCATACTTCAAGAAGAAAACACACACAGTACTGGAATGAAAATTATGCTTTTCTTATTTGATTTTAAATAGAAAAGCACTTTCACATCCTTAAAAATTGATGCTGTTTTAAGCTTCACATAAAGCAATAGGAGAAACCAGTATCTGCAGGGGAAAAAAAATGGAAAGCAATCAAGAGTATTTCCACTGTTGTACATATTTGCTCCCTGTGACAACCTGTGAAAACTATCTTCTATGCCCTGAGTCATTCATCTCACTCTCTGTGAAGCATCAGTAGTAGACAGAGGGAATAAAAAAAAGCAAAAGAAAGAGCAGTGATATTTTTTATGAATGTGTCTAACTTGGTCTCTTAATGAGGAACACTACTGGATGACAATCTGACTGTCTTGGTTTTCTCTCATTTAATCCATTAATCCATTTAAATCCATTTCTGCATTTTGAATTCAGGAGTTCAGTTTGTAGTAGATGGAAAAGGGGTTCTGATGAGACAAAAAAGAGTTTTAGAGAAAATAACTACATATATGATGTTAGGTAACACATTTGTGCCAAATTGTTTCTATATGGTCAGATCTGTACCAGCACAAAAGCATTCAAACATTAGTGACCTGTAGAAGATGAGTTATTCAACAATATAACAGATCTAACATCCCATTTATCCTCAATTTAAACAAAATATCTAACCAGCCAAAAAATGTGTATGAAACTTAGCCATCTAGGACAAATAGGTCAAGATTTTACAGCAACTGTTGATTTTACATGCTTTAATTTCAGATGTTCAACCTGACAGGAACATTCTGTATTTTCAGAAGGTGTCCAGCAACCTACATTGAAAGTTGAGAGAGTCATGGTAGTCAACCATGATGGATGGCAGAGAGTTTAGAAGGCCCCCAGGAAGTATTACTGATGTTATTCCCAGAAGCTTGTTGTTCCTGTGAGCCAAGGAGACAGGAGACTCAAATCTATTTCTTTGAAAAGTTTGTGAAATGGCTCCATTGTGAGGACTCTAGATTTACTTATAGCTCAGAACAAGGCTTTCAATATACTTCTATAAGCTGAACCTTCATAGATGTCCTCTCTATTTATATATTCTTTCTCTTCTCTCCTACCAGCCCAAGCACTATCATCTAAGACCTTTCTCTTACTCCAATAAATTAAAGGAATAACAGTCACAAAACTTTCCTCCAGCCACTCATGCTGGGAATAAATCCTTACATTCTCACTGGGAACTAAACTTTCCAACAGCGCATCATGACAGCCTCCAGGACTCTACTGAATGGGAGTGTCATTCTCTATTACTTTCTCTATGTTCAGCAAACTAATGTGTGTGAGAGGAGTATTTAGATGACTTGCTATCTGTACCTCCTTCTTATAGTGCAGAATACAAATGCATGACAGGACATAATCTCAGACAATATGCCAGGACACAATGACTAAATGGGTGCGTAATTCTCACAAGCCCTACACTCAGAAGAGAGCATGCCATGAAGAAATCAAAATGATAGCTATTGATGTGGTAGTTCAGAGCCATAACAGAGCTTTGTGTCGTTGCCCATAGATGACACAGGGGATACATCTAAGTCATCCAAGAGCCAAAACATGGGAACAGTCCTGGCAAAGGCAGGACTCTAAGACCTAAAATCTCTAACTCTAAAATCTCTAAGTGTAGGATGTGTAGATGGTATGGAAAACCAGAACTACAACTCCATTTAATAACATATATTAATATACCTAGTGAAATTGTTGCTGTACTATCTAGAAAAGTTCACAGATACACAGAATCAATTAGGATAGAAAAGACATCAAGTCCAACCATAAACCTAACACTGCCAACTCCACCACCAAGCCATGACCCTAAGCACAACATGTACATGGTTCAAACTCTCCTAACTTGAGCCTCCCTTCTAAACCACTGTCGAGGGGTGCAAGTCCCCAGGCACTGACACGGAAACAGAGCTGGAAGCAAAGAGGGGCAAGGAATGCTTCTTTTCAGAACGTGGCTGCAGATGAAGTCTGCATGCCTGCTAGGAAAGCTCTACTACAATTTTTATAAAATCATTATTCAGTATAATCCCTTTTGATTTTTGTCATAATTTGGTCATCATTAACAGGATTTATATTATCAGACAAGTCATTTTCCTTAATTAAGTGGCTAACTGCAGATAGTATCCTACAGAAAACATCTGATATCATCATAAATATCCTCAAAATCTTCTTGTGTGTACAGGCAGAGATCTTTTGTCAGTCTTTCATAGCATTAATAAGCAGTAAGTTTTACCTTAAATAGCTGAATAATTTTGCTTCTATTGTTGTCAGATATAGCATAAAATATAGATTTTTGGAGCAAAGTCAATTGTAAATTTCTTTATCTTGATCTGACTTAAGAATTCTAATTTTCTAATTCTTAATATTATGTGCAGATCATTTCTATTTGCATTTCTCATTCTTCTATTTGTGTTCCTCAGTCTTCATTTTCAAAGGACGGAACAGTGCCCAAGAGTAAGTACTAAAATTTAATAAATATTTGCATAATTTAAATGAGGAAGTGGACCTTTTCCTGGAATTTGAGACAACCATCTAAATATTTTTCCTGCATTTCCTCTAGAGACCTTAACACTCAGTGACATGCCTGTTTCCCCTAATTTATGTGGACAAAGGATAGAATGGAACATAAGATTGATGTAACAGGAAGAATGACTGAATAAAAAAAGAAAAATTTCATGATTTTTTAAGAAATCTATGGTTTTTGGTTAAACCTGATGTGACCCTAACTTACCAGAAATGTCATCTATAGAAGTTAGCTGATGGTGTCTCTCCTCTCATACTATCCTATCAGCTGTTCTCATACAATCCAAAACAATGTAAAATTTCCTCAAAGAGAAGAGAGCTTTCCCCAGCATAAGAATCCAGTGCCTGGTCTTTTCAGTCTGTTTTCTGGAAGGAATGCACAATGCAATGTGGATTCTTCCTACAGAGTGATTATGATGCTATTTTCCTTCCTGCAAAAAAAAAAAGAAAGTGATCTCAACTAAACTGAGTCTACATTCCCCAGAGTTCTGTTTTCAAGGTATCCAATGCTTTGAAACTCAATTATTTTCACAGATAGATTATCCTGTCAATGTAGGACAACGAAACTTTTACTTTATTTTTTTTTATCAAGTTACTGGGGGTAGCTCAAATCCATTCACTGAGATTCACTAATTCATTACAGAGGAAAAAAGTTCTGAAGTTTTCTGCCATACATCAGTGGCATTTTGATCTTCATGTAGACAAGTATATAACCTGCAAGGCAGATCTTCAGTAGGAAGATATTTCTCTGCTCCAGAATCCTTATAAAGTAAGTATATCATAAAGCACTTGTATGATAATCGTGCAACAGCTACAATACTTTATTCTGTGAAATTTTTACTACTTATGTGGTATTTTGGAGAGATTTTTCTCAGTAAAGGTATGTCTAGGGATTTTTTTCCTCTCATTGTTGCATACAATGCTATTCTGTATTGCTCAAGGTTCCAACAGAAGTATCATGGCAATTAAAGTAACTTAGTGTAAAAAAATGTTCAACATTGAGATTGTTAAATTCAATCTGAGAGAAAAAAGTCTTTAGTGACCAATTGCAAATCTACCTGTCTGGTAGATTAAGCAGATGTAAGTCTTGGAATTTAGGTGTCTTACCAGAGTCTGATTCACCCTGAGCTAATTCCCAAAGTCAAAGCACTTGGAAAGCTGATGTGCTGACAGACAGATAAACACCTTTTAAGATGTAAACCTTCATCTCTGATCTCTATTCCAAATTAATATAACACGAGTCTTGCTGAGAACAGTAGAATAGTGTGCACAACACTCTTTCTTCCACAAGGCCTTTCTTTTTCACTTCTCCATTGCACCTTCACTAGCAGTTCAGCTAGCTGTACAACAGACCACTCCAGAGATGAGGTCTGGCCAACAACAAAGACTTCTTTCCTAGAATGAATTTTCATCTGGAGCTGTTCCCTGACCTAATTCACTGTGTGACTGCACCGAAGCCATGAATGTGCATCTGGAGATGCTGAACAGAATGGAAACATGTTGTCTGCTCACAGCAAAAAATTATGCAAGACTAAATTTCTAACTGAAGACTGAATTCCCGAGCTATGGTGGATGATATATTTAATTAATCACAACCCAAGTCTTCAAGAAACTGACATATTCTCTAGTTCTTGACATTAAATTAATAAATATATGGAAAAAGTAAAATCCTATGGTTTATAGTTCTTCTGTTATTTATTTTCATGTTACGTAAATGCATAGTATGAAATGCACTGCCTGATAATGTGTGGAATTAATGCACCCCTTATCGCACTAGTTATTTAAGTCAGTGATTTCATATTTTATATTTCAGGTGTCCTTTTGCAATAATAAATTTTATCAGACTTTTATTGTAAGAGGAAGAGACATATCTGGAAAAAAGGTTTGAAGGCCAAAAATCTTTCTGTGTTCTATGGGGAATCTTGAAGTCAAAGCAAGTACATACAACACGTTGCAGAACTGGTGCTTGTTTTGTTAGATCAGCAATTTTAATCCATATGATCATACTTAACTAAACTAAGTTTGTATTTTGTTAAGAGCAGTCAGGCATAGTTGAAAGCAGTGAGGTGAAAGCAATCAGATACAATAAGGTAAACTCATACAATACCATTTAAAAGATACTAACAAAATCAAAAATTTTTTGTCCAATCATTTTTCAATGGACTACTGCAATTTTCTTAGTTTTTAACAGAGTTATAAAATATTTTTCATAAAACAGAAGCAACATGAATTGGCAGCATCATGTGCCTTAGTTCATAATTCTAGTGTATAAACCAAAGTTAAATTTGTAACTTTGATGACAACTATAGAAATAATCTTGGACTATCATGGTTCTTTTAATTACTGGCACTGTTGGCTGGGGGCCCTTCCATTTTTGCAGATGTATCAGCTAACAGACTTCTTCAAAGAGGAGAGCTTTCAGACCTCCAAGTCTACCACAGTCCTGCTGTGCATAATTATCTCTACAAAAAGAACGAAAGCTTTCGTTCAACACTTTCTAAAGTCTGTAAAATATTTGCATCTCTGGAGATCAACACTTTCTAAAGTCTGTAAAATATTTGCATCTCTGGAGATCAAACAATCGATAATGTAAAATACATCCTAAATACATCATATGAATAAATCCTTAGCAATAAATCATTGCAATTATAAACTATTTGAGCTTATAGAATTTATTTCTAAAATTTCCTGAGCACTTTTTATTGATCCATGCTCAAAATATCTATTGGGCACTTGACAACAATTACAGTAAGCACAGTCTCAAGCCTGCACCACACAAGCCAATCTCTTTGCTGAAAGAGTGGAAAACTTTGGTAGTCGGTAGTTAATTTGCCACTAGACTGATTTAAGATGAAGGCTCTTGTAAGATGCAAAATTGATGGCTGGTATCTGGGAACTAGTCTTGGTTGGGGACTTGGTTGGGCTTGGGAGTGGTTTTTTTGGTTGTTGGTTTTGGGTTTTTTGATTTATTTGATTTGGGGGTTTTTGCCTGAAGAAAAATAGTTTAATGGGTCAAATGCAATTCAATTTTCTAGTTTACTGGGACTTCTTTTACTAGTTTGACTTTTTGCTAAACAGTTTGTTCAAATTAACCCCAATTTTTTTCTTAACATTTTGCCATTTGCTACCCACCATTTTTGTGGTACTACGTAGATGTAAGTTTAAAAAAAAAAAAATTTTTAAGAGAAGTTTTGCCACAGAAGTTAAACTTTGTAGCAATTGTGAAATAAAGCCTTAATTAGGAAATTAATGTTGACATTTTGAGACGACTAATTTAAATGCTTTGAAATTCCTAATTGTTTCAATCTCCTGAAACTGGTAAAAACTAAAGAAAATGGAGATAACTCTAAAAAGCTATAGCAAAGTACAAAAAGTTACTGAAAAGAAGTTTTCCAAAGGCCCTTGGCATAAAGGCTAAAGTTACGTGTTTACTCCCAATAGTAAAGCTAGAGAGCTTTTGCCACAGGACCAATTGAGGTTAAATAAGGCACTGTCAGATAAGTTGAGATGGAGAGATTTCATGCAGCAACTCACTCACACACGTTTTTCTTCTCTTTTTATTGTAACTTATATCTACATATTTGAACTTGCTCAGAAAATCTTTTGGAAACCTGCTGTCTTCTGTATTTACATCCAGTGATGGTATAACTGGTGTTCTCACAGGCAAAAGGACATTGCCATTTTACCCTCGAGGCCAGAACTGATTATAAGAGCCCATTTTTTTAAAATGGTAACAACACCATGTTTCTTGAAAACACCAGAGCAAAGCCATGGTGGAACCCTATTGCAACTCTATGATGGAATTTCTTATTCTTGAAATAAGTGAAAAGTAAGCATGTAGGCAGAATTGAGCTCTTACAAAAATTGAATTCCCAGCTGTGCTTCATCACTGTTTTGATCTTTTGAAGCACTTAAATAGAGCATTTTTCACCTCTGTATATTAAGTACCAAATTGTTATAATTTAGTTGAAAACGTTATATTGGAATGTTCATGATACAGAAAAGAAATTGGTTGCACCATGAGCAAAATGCTGTTCTTAAACTTCTTTTCCTAGAGGATTTGAGAGGGAAGGAGGCAGTGTAATTCCTCTGAAGAGGATAAAGATTTGAGCCTAGGATTCATTTCTACAGCTGGATCATAGGTCCATGGAAGTCTAAATTGGCAGTGAAAACGTTAACTGACACAAAGTATAGATCCAACACTACTAGAGATAAACAATTGGTATTTACATTGGCAAATATTCTTGCTGCATTATGTTTGCCCTATTTACTTCTTTGTCAGTAATGCATTAAGTATCCTATAGCATAATCCTTCTCTCAGCACTTACCAATGAACTATGAAATAGTATTAAATAGAATTAATTAGAAGTTTTAATGAATCATGTCTGTCCTCATTTATTATACAATGTAATTTTCAAGGAGTGATTAATTATGAGCCACAGATGAGTGAATGGTTAATGTAGTTTGTTAACCTTACTAAGAAGCTACAGTACATGGTCCAAGTTAGTTCTCCTATATTGTTAGCATACTTAAGTGCTTGCCATTACTTCAAGTGAGCAAGATTTTCATGACTTTGCTATTAAGATGCAGAATCGGCTGGTTGCCGACCTTCCCCCTGTATTATTTTTACAGTCTCTGACACACAAAACCTTCTCCTTCCTTTCCTTTCAAACTTAATTTACAGATGGAAGCCACAGAACAAAACCCTCCCTCCCATCAAAGTGAATTTGTATGCTTAATTTAGCATACGTCATTTAGCTCATGCAATATTTTACCCAACTCTATCCAAAATTGCTAGATTCTGCTATGTTCTCAGCACACAGTATTACCATAACTATAATTTCAGCATTTCCTCCCATCTGGAGCTGATAACACACCAGTGTTTTAGGTACAGCTGAACAGTTTTTTCACAGCACCAAGGTATTTTCAATTTCCAGCTCTTGCTTGAAGGGATTAGGCTGGATCTGTACAAGTAAATGTGTGAGGACATAGCAGAGAGAGATTAACTCAGCAGATAAAAGGGATATCCCATGCCATACAACATGCTCAGCAGAAAAAACTCAGGGAAAGGAGGAAGAGTGAAACATCCCTTTGGGTTACAGCATTTTTCTTCCCAAATACTTGTTATGTGTACTGGGGCCTTGCTTTCCAGGTGGCAGCTAGACATCTCTCTGCCCACGGGAAGTGGTGAATGGATTCCTTATTTTGCTTTGCTTTCATGTGCAGCTTTGCCTCACTTCCTAAACTGTTTTTATCTTGACTCACAATATGGTGTGAGTTTTTAGGTTTTGCTCTTCCTATTTTCAGGCTTGTCTTCCTGCAGAGAATGAGAAAGAGATTGGATGGAGGTTCCCCTGTCAGCTGGGATCAGTTCACTGTTGCTCCCTCTCAGACTTCTTTAAAAAGTAATCATACAACACAGGTTGGTATGGGTGAATTACATCAATCTCTGCTTTAATAATTGTTTGCTTTTGCTAGCTTTAATATAATTGCTTTAACAGGTGATATTTGTGTGGATACATGTTGAGGCAATTCTCTTTTCCTTTTATTACCTTGGAGGAATGAGAACATTTTCAAATAGTCGAGTTCTCAATAAAAATATAACTTAATGGGACTACATCTTTGCCATAAAAACAGAAATCAAGGTCTCCTTAATCACCCTTTTCTTTTCATTCTCCATAAGTTTTACCTCATTATTTTGAAGTCTTAAAGAAGCATATTAGTCCTTCTATTATGGTAGTAACATAACCTTGTGAATTTGCAGAATCATCAAAATACAGGGGTTACATTTCTAATTCCACATGTAGTCATAGATATGGAACCTGTCCTCAGTAGGCGGATTTCCTTTGTAAGCTTAGATACAGAAATAACTGCTTAAAATGTGGCTTGAAAGGACTCTTTCTATACACACCTTTTGCCCACGGCAGGATCCAATTCTTTGTGTCCTCTACAATGTTTGCCTACAGCAATACCCTTAGCTTTTGCCAGCTCTGACAAGCACTCTTCCAACTCAGAGATTGAGGTCACAAACAGGACCATCCTGAGCAGTGCAGATCAAGGTAGACAACATCCCCCAGATACCTGGGCTACAAGTAATCTCTGGAATGCTTCATGTCTAGAGCTGGCCCCACACTAAGTTTCAGCACAAAATGAGTTCCAGAATTTATCTTAACCAATTAACTGCAGAAGGCAGCAGAATTCCGTCCATTTTCCCAAATCAGGAGGAAGAAATAAAATATTCTTAGGGTACAAGGACTATAACATGTCTACAGGCGCAAAGATATTTTTCATCTGAACACACAAAATAATAATCCCAGCAGTCACTCTGCTGGGATTTTCTCTAGTTTTACCAAAGTAGTTCTTAATATTGAATTTTAATAAAATCAGTGGGTAGATAACAGTTTATGTTCTTGCTTTGGTGATAATATGAAGTAGATCTTATACACTTTCATAGTCAACTGCAAATTTATTATGGCTCTTGCAAGATGTTGAACAGCTTATACTTCAGCAAAGTAGACATACAGCTTACTATATTTTTTCTGTTGATGTATAAGGGTGTTCTACTGTGTTTTCTTTTCCTTAACCATGCTAAAAGCCTTCCTTAACCTTGTTAAAAGGAAGGTAATTGTGATCCAAAGCTTAAGTTCCTAATCTCAGAACAATAGGCAGACAAAAATTATTTTGACCTTTAACAAAATAAACAATTGTGGATTTATAACAGCTTATGAATTTAAAGACGGTGAGAAAGCATCAGCCAAGTGTTGATATATTTATGCCCAAGTTGAGTGATTCGAACAGGAGCTTTATTAGATGGGAGTCCTCAAAAAGTGATTAATTGATTATTTGAATCAAAGTAAAAAGACTTATTCAGAAACAATTGCCTTGTGTTTGTGTGTGTTGTATGCATGTATTATTCTTAAAATCAAGGGGATTCTATGATTAAATTTATCTCAGGGTAACTCAGTGACAGTTTCTTTCATTGATTCGTATTTCATATCCATACTAGGGGGTTTCTGATCACTCTGTATTTGCTAAGACAGTCAATTTAAGCCGCCACAAAAAAAAAAAAAAAAAAAAAGTATTCCCTTCCCTCTTAGTAATAGAAAGCTTGAAAGAAAAAAGGCTTCTTCACAACTTTGGTGCCCAAAAATGCTCATGGTTATCACGTGTTTATCAGTTTGAACCGAATTTTATGGCTGTTTTTCACCATCTGTTGCCTGGTCATATTAATCTTTAGTGATCCTGTAGCAGGATGTTCTGCCCTGGAATGTGGTCAAGCAACTCAGGCAATGCCCTGCAGAGGGCTCTAAGAGGTGTACTGAGAGGAGGCTGTCATGCTGGGTTTGGTATTAAATTATGCTAAAACAAATCTGGCTCATCAACCCCAAAGCCAACATGCTGATAGTGAGACAAAGATGTGACAGATATGGTAAATTCTTATCAAAAAAATGCTATGCTGACCAGAAGACATGTGACTTACAGTCAATTGTTTTGTACTGTAAAAGTCAAGTTCCACTTTTGTACAGTTAGATTCTTCTAACATATCCCTTCTTGGAGTCTGCGTGAAGATTTCTCCTTTGGATGAATATGCTCCTCAGTGTTACTCCTCAAGGCTGAGTGAAAGAGATTTTGCTCACAATTGTTGGTGTGGGTGAATTACATCAATCTCTGCTTTAATAATTGTTTGCTTTTGCTAGCTTTAATACAATTGCTTTAGCATGATGGCTTCGATGTAGTGCACTATCCTAACCTATCCTAGCCATTTTAACTTCTGAACTGTATAATAAATAATTCTGATCAAGATACTTTTGGCTAATCATTTATCATGATAAATAATTAATTTTTACATAAATATATCTGATTTCTTATTATTAATTATAGAGGATAAAGTTGTACAAAGGCTCAATCACACCTCTCTAATTTCTTAAACCATTGAAATTCTGAGGCTAAAATTGGATCCAGCTGCATCCAACAGCTCTGAGAAGGAGTTTGGAAAGAAAGGGGGTCCTTTCAGATATCATGACTCAACAGGAGGCTTCCTCTGATAAACTTTGTCTCAAGCTTCCACTCCCAATGACAACAGTTCCTCTCTTGGAATACATATCTCAGATGTTAACTTGGCAGAAGTCATTGTAAACATAGTTCTCAGCTTAAGATGAATCTATCTGAAATATATTTAAATAAATAAACAACGGAGAATGACCTCATGGTATGGATTAAACACATCAATCACAAAACTGAAGTGAGATGGAAGAATTTCAAGAAAAGAAACACTGTGGCATGAAGCTCAATTTGTAACGACCTCAAACTGCAGGACTCCCAAAACAGAAGGGCTGCTGCTGAGATACATCAAAAGTGAATCTTTATTGAAGAACAATTGCATGACCTAGTTTCTGGTCAGCAACAAGCTTTTGCAGAAACTTCAGGAGCTGATAAAAATCTTTGTCAAGTTAGGATGTGCACTTTTATCTTTATACCAGTAGGAAGGAGGGATTAGAAGAGATTTTCTGCCATCTTATTTTAAATTTAATTCTAAAAGTTGTATAATTGTAGGACCAATGGAAAAAAAAAAATTTGTATAAACTAGATGTCCATAAATATTTATTGTCCTAGGTACAATATTTATTTGATATCTATTGTACTAGGTAGAAGTTTAATATTTAGCTAATGTGCATGAAAATATGCTTCCATTTTAAGTAACTAGAAACAGTAGAACAGAAAAATATAAGGAAGATACGATTTTATTCAACTCTTAATATTCACAAAGTAAACTTAAGTTATACAAAAAGGGTAGACAAAATTCCTTAAAAGACATCTATGACATCTGTTGGCTGTACCCAAGCTATATGAAAAACAAACAGAAGTATGGGTTCTTTTCACCTGTCTGGGTTTGGGAGTTTTTTTGCTGTTTATGCAGTTATACTTACCCTTTCTAAGATCCAGTCCCTGACATCCAGCCAGTTAAACCAGCACACTTCAAGCTACCCTGTGTACTGCTTCCAGTTGTCTCCAGCTTTTCTATACATGCACTTTACCCTCCCATGCCACACCAGCTTTCAAAGGTACATCTTCTAGAATTACAGATAAATCCTGCAGTGCATGAGCTACAGAAACAAGCAGTAGCCCAGAGCAGTAACCCTGGATCAGACTTGGGAGAAGTATCAGCAGGGAATGAATTTGGCAGTTGCTTGTCCCTCAGTGAAGGACAGTAAATGGGGTGGTATGAGAGGGAAGAGGAATCACAGAATCACAGAATCACAGAATCACAGAATTACAGAATCTTCTGAGCTGGAAGGGACCCGAATGGGTCATCGAGTTCAGCTCTTAAGTGAGCATGTCAATAGAATCCACAAGCATTAGCACCATCTTCTAACCAGCTGAGCTAATCTCAGGGAAGAGCTTCTTTGAAGTTCTCAGGGTTTTTTTTTTCCTGAGAAAGACTAGATATAGTGAAATTTTTTATAGCTGGAGCATGTTTTTAACTAGATGCAGAAAAGCTTTAAACTATATTCTATGTCTATTATTATACATGGCAAATCTTCTCCCTAAAACCTCACAGATGATAGGAGATAGTATAGACATCCAGTTCTACTATCCATAACCCCAGACCACTAGTTCAGAAATCTATTTTTTACTGTAATTCCTCATCTCTAATCCAAAGTAGTCCATATGGGATGTGGCTTATGTACTTGCAATGATGTTGGTAGTTCAATCCTCCTGAGCAGCAAAGATTGCATTTCTTAAAGCATTACAAAAGACATCTTTAGTAGCCCCAGTTGCCTAAATGGCTGGTTTCTAAATCCAGAATCCTCTGAATGTCACTGAGTAGCTTTATATCTTTGTCTCTGATGCTTATCAAATAGATAAGTGGAAACACAGTAAAAATAGAAAACAAAAATAAAAGTTATCAAACCCAGAAATTAAGAAGAAAAAAAATCTCAGATTTATTTAAAAAGCAAAGACAAAAAAATACAAAAAACCCCCAAAAATAACAACAACAAAAAAAACCCCAAACCCAAAACCAAAAACAAATACAAACAAACAAAAACCCAAAACCAAACCTAAACAAAAATACCCAAAACCAAAACAAGCCAAAAAACCACAAAAAAACCAAAAAAAACAAAAACCCAAAACCTGTTCAGTCTACTTTCTTTGTCAAATGCACCAGTTTGGCTTTCACTCTGAAGCATGTGGTGCGTGATATCTTATTGACATTAATTGTTCAGGTATTTTCTTCTGGATGCAGTTCTTTAGCACTGGCATTGTCCAAAAGTGGGTTTTTTTGTTCCAGATAGAGTTTTCCCACCTTGTGTACAAACAATAACACACTTCAAAGCCATGCTCTCAGGCAATTTTGTAGGCAAAAGAATTAGAGGACCAGATGGATTCATAGTGGAAGCAGTAACAGATTTGGCAAGACTGATGCTTAAGAGCAAAGATTTTCAATTCATGTGAAGAAAATTGTCAGGAGGGAATCATGTGATGTTAAAAGCAGCAAGGAAAGAAGCTGATGTTTGCACTCCTCACCATACTTTTTAATGTCATTCAAAATCCCAGATGTTTCATGTAAAAGCATGACATATTATAAAGACAGACCAAGTCTCATTTTTATAAAACATTAAGAGTTGTAAAGTATATCTACAATGAAAATCCAAGCAGGCTTAAAAAATTCATAAACATTCTACTGGCATGACCAGACATCAGCAACAGAGAGAAAGACACCACTTTTACATCTGCCTCAAGAATCAGGCTGCTTGTTGGTGACAAGCAGACAGAGTCCACAGCTGTTTCTCTTTCTTGTACCTGCAAGGAACATTAGAAGCTATGCTGAAGCACAGAGCCTCCACCACCACCACCACAACAGTCTTAAGAGGCCAACAGCTACGTATCAGAAAAGATATAAGATAGATAAAATAATTGTTGATCAGTTTGGTTTTGTGTGATGGAACAAGTTTTGAGTGTCTTTCGCAGCTCTAGCAAGAACTTCCTGGGAATAATCCTGTGAAAAACATGGACAACATTTTAATTGGCACTAACTTGTTTCTTCCAGGTTGCACTACACAGTAAAATATTGAATATATAAAAATTGCTCATGTTCCCTCATCAAGTGACAAATGCTAGTAATTTTCAATTAATGCACAAAAAAAAAAAAAAGAAAGACCGCTGTTGATTTAAGTATAAAATCACCCATTCTTGGATGTCTCTGCCTCAACCTTGGCTGTTCTACAGTTAAAATTTATAAAACAAAACATATACAGCACAGACATACACTTGTGTGTCTCTTGAGAGCTGGCAGTCAGGGACTGCAAAGGATCAAGTAAAAGGCAAGTCCCACCAGAACTGCATCACTCCAAAATCTTAGCTCTCAGGTCTTGCACACAAACTCACAATTAGCAGAATGATACATACATGCATATTTCATAAAATAAAAGGTTTCTTCAATAACTAGATGCCAAAACCACCATGAAATTAGAAAGGTAAATCAAATCAATAGTAGGTCCAGCAGGAGACTGTGTGCTATCCTTGGATCTGTTTGCAGGTGTGCTGGATGCATACAGATTAGCTGATAAATGGCTGATTCAATAGACTGGTAGCAAACACATGCTTGCTAGAGATGACTTTTTAAGTCATCATACATCAAACAGACAGTGTCAGCCTTTGAGGATAAACCAGTGATGGCTTGTTGTGCTCTTTGAACTGCCTTGGAGACCCAGAGACTAAAAAAGTGCCTGAATGTTTCCCTGAATCCACTGGGAGGATTGAAAGCTTCAAAGAGTAACACTATCACATCCAAGGGGAAATGCATTGATTGAAGGAACCAGTGTGAAATAGTCTTTTATAATTACCAGAATGCTGGAATCGACTGGTGTTTTGCTGAGCTATATTTTATCTTTATTGGATTAACTGTGACACAGTAGGTTATGTCAAAGGGAATCTGCATGAATATTAAAAGTAAATGTGGTGTGAATAATAGATAACTTACATTAGATGCAACAGCATGCAGCAATTTTTATTCACCTATGTAATTAGATTAAAACAAATCTGCTGAATAAAGTATATTGTCTTATTATAATCCAAATTCAAAAGTATCAAGAAGTTATGAAAGAGGGATAATTGCTGCTCTTTAGAAGATGCATGTGGTTAGTCACATATACACATAAGAGGGAAAATTTTTGAGAAGAGTTCTAGAGAAAATGGCTTGGTAATGAATAGAAAACCATTTCAGTCTCAAATTGTTAGTAAGTATCACATATCTACTTAGAAATTTGGTAGCAGGTCTGTGCTGTTTGGGTAAAAAAAAAATAGGGGAATTGTAAGGAACAGAAATTATGTAAGGCAGATGAGCTTAGTGCTAGGACCATACATTAAATCCTTCTGGTCATTTTAAAAACATATACTCAGCATTGGGTCTTCTAATTTGCTAAATCATTAGCTGTATGTTCTTTAACATAATGAGTGTTTTCTTTTGTATGCCACAGAAATTTTAGCAGAGAATTCAATTTTTTCAAAGCTGAGCAATTGAAAATATGAATTTCAATTATAGAATCACAGAGTAATTTAGTCTGGAAGGGACCTCCAGAGGTCATTAGACAAAGCTCTGCCTCAAAGCAGATCTAATTAGATCAGGCTGCTCTGGGACGTGCCTAGTGGAGTCTTGAACAGAACCAAGGACAGATATTTCACACTCTCTTTGTTCACTTATTCAAAGATTTGGTAATCCTCATGAAAAAAACTAAACCAAAAAAAAAAAAAAAAACAAAAAGCACCTCCTTAACATAAAATAATAATTTTTCTCAATTCAAATTGTGTCTGTTTCCTCTGCCAGCATGCACTTCCTGGAAGAGTTTGGCTCCATCTTCTCTCTATCTTTACATAATGTAGTTACAAGGCAGCAACAAGGTCTCCCCTTTGCCTTCTCTTTTTGGAGCTGAACAGACAGTTGTCTCCTCCTGCGCTTTCTGCTCAAGCCCTCTGATCTTGTTTGCCTTCACTGGACTTGCTTGACTGTGTCAACATTCTTGTTGTTCTGGGGATCCCAAAACTTGACAGAATATTGCATATTTAGCCTTACAAGTGACAAAAATAAAGGATCACCTCTGCAGACCTGTTAGCTAGAGTTGTCCAGTACAGTCGAGGATGCAAACAGGATTCTCTGACTCGTTCAGCTTATTGTGCACTAGGACCCTAAGGTCCTTTTCTGCAGAACTGTTCCCTGACAACTGGACCTAAGCCTGCATTGTTGCATGAATTTATTCCATTGCAGATGAAGGATTTGCAATCATGTTAGACTATATGAGAGGCTTAGCAGTCCATCTCTCCAGTCTGTCTTGGTTTCTCTGACTAGAAGCCCTGCCCTCCAGTGTGCTGACCACTAAAGTTAATTTGGTTTTGTCCACAAACTTGCTGAGGTTGCATTTCATCTTATCATCCAAGACATTACTGAAGACATTAGACTGTTTTTTTCTCACTATAGATCCCTGAGGGATGCCTCTGGTTACTGGCTGCTAGATGGACTTGTGCCACTAGTATAAACTCTTTGATTTCAGCAGTCCAACCAATTTTCTAATCAATTGTTATTCACTTGACCTGCTCCTGTCTCACCAAGCTGGTGATAGTGAAACTGGGAGACTATCAAAAGACTTGGAAATCAAAATATCTGACACTCTACTGCCTTGTTCAAAGTAGCAGTCCACTATAGGAAGCACTCAGGTTGTTCAGCCATTATTTATTTTTGATAAAGTCATGCTGGCATATGAAAATTACCCTCTTGATTCTCAAGTGTTCAGGAATTACTTCTCAGGGGATTTGTGCCTCAGCCTTTCCAGGCTGCTTGTAGTTTTCTAGATCCAACCTCTCGCCTTTCTTGAATATGGTTGCAACTTTTGCCTTTTTTCAGCCACTCAGAACATCTCTTCAAAGGCTTGCTTTTTCTTTTTTTCTTTTTCTTTTTCTTTTTCTTTTTCTTTTTCTTTTTCTCTTTTTCTTTTTCTCTTTTTCTTTTTCTTTTTCTTTTTCTCTTTTTCTTTTTCTTTTTCTTTTTCTTTTTCTCTTTTTCTTTTTCTTTTTCTTTTTCTTTTTCTTTTTCTTTTTCTTTTTCTTTTTCTTTTTCTTTTTTTCTTTCTTTTTCTTTTTTTCTTTTTCTTCTTCTCTTTCTTCTTCTTCTTGTTCTTTTTCTTCTTCTTTTTCTTTTTCTCCTTTTCTTTTTCTCCTTTTCTTTCTCTTTTTTTTCTCTTCCTTTTTCTCTTTTTTTATCTGACATCAGCTAGCTCCTTCATCACCCTTAGGTGCTTCACATCTCACCCCACGGGCTGTATATCTATATCTGACTTAAGTAATCCCTAACTTGCTTCACTCCCACAGACTTTTCTAACAGACTTAGGACTCTGGGAGGCAGGTTGGGTAAGATCTTAGCAGTAAAACTGAGAAAGGCATAGAAGCATTACAATGAGAAAGAAGGGCCTACCTGCTATGAAGATTCTATCTATTTTTTAACAAATTCTAGCTATGTTTTAAGCATACATGCACACATACAGATATGTACTGCCTATAAAAAGTCATGGCAAGGATAGAACAAGTTTTAAGGACTGCCTGCTCAACATAGTCTCAGCTATGTGTCTAATGTTCTAGATTTTGTAGAAATCTCTGAAATATCTAAAAGCTGTGGCAGGGTTTTATATTTTTTTACTCTAATCACCGTTTTCCCCACACGATAGTAGTTAAAGGTGAAGTCAGTCTTATTTTGCTTTTAAGTGGGTCTGTATATGGTGAATAAGTCCCTTTCATTTTCAGACTTTATCGATCAAATCAATCTACTCACTAACTGTTGGAGAGCTAACATTGCATAGCTGCTGAGGCAAACTCATTTTTGACAATGGTGCATTAAAGTCAATGAACACAGTCCACACAGACCAAACATAGCCCATAGCTTCTTTCCAAGAACATTTGCATCACATCCCACTTAGAATGATTCAAGTTTGACATTTTAGCTGTTAAAGGAGCCATGAAAGTACATCACAGGCAACCATTTTTCTTATAAATTGCAAAATAAAGAAGAAATATTCCCTATTGCCTACCAAGCTGCCATTGGGAAAAAAAGGAAAAACATTTTATGCCATTTCCCCTTCATCTAAAAGAGCTGACCTATGTTTAAAAACTTTATTGTAAGATTTTTTTTTTTAGTTTGAGAGTGATGGGGCACTGGAACAGGTTGCCCAGACAAGTTTCCCCATTCTTGGAAGTGTTTAAGGCCAGGCTGGATGGAGTTCTGAGCAATCTGGTGTCATGGAAGATGTCCCTGTCCATGGCAGGGGGGGTTGTTGGAACTAAATGATCTTAAAGCTCCCTTCCAGCCCAGGCCATTCTATGATTCAAGATCTTATGATTTACATTTAACATGTATAGTGCTACTTTTAAATATATGCAAAACTCTCAAGAGGGCACAAAAGAGGCAACAAGCACCAGAACTGTCTATAGCAATATGACTAAACATATGCAAAAATTGTGTCTTCCAGTTCCACCTCCTACAGACAGTTTCTAATAAGGTATTATCTGCAGCATCCAAATAGACTACATTCATCTTATAGTAAAGCAAAAGGAATTTTATGTTGTTGACTAATATTTTGAAGAAGTACACTTTATTTAGCAATGTTATGAGCACAGTCATGCTTGACTGTACTGAGAAGATGGGCACTTCTAGAGCAAATCAATAACTAGCTGCAGAACTGGTGCTGGTGAGAGGGGTTTGGATTCTATGACCAGCTGGTCAAAACTATTGTCATCAGTGCAATGATGGATGTCATAAAGATGGCTTTAAACTAAGAATGGCAGCGAGGGACAGAGTAACCAGCAATCCTGTGAGGGAGCAACCAAAGGCAAAGCAATGTTCATAGGATGATGTGACTGCCAAGGATCAAAAAATCAACAAAACTAGGCCTTTTTGCATGTAGCCAAGGAAGTCCCTACAAGGCACCAATATGGAAAAATCTCACAAACTCTCTCCAGACATTTAACATGCTGGGATGCCTCTTTGAAGTGTCAATATACTAATGCATATAGTATGGGGAATAAATATAACAAATACAGTCTGTGTGCATTTGCAGAGTTACAGTCTTACTGAGATCATGGGATGTTTCCCATCACTGGGGTCTTTAAATGGCACAGTGATTTAGGCTTTTCAAGAAGGACAGGGTGGGAAGAAAAGGTGGAGGAGTTGCCTTTTATGTGACAGACCAACTACAGAGCATGGAGCTTTGCCTAGGGATGAATGAATAACCAAATGAGAGCTTTTAGTTTAGTATTAAAGACAGTACTGGTAGTAGTGACATTATAGTGGGTGTCTGCTATAGGGTTCCTCACCAGGAAGCAAATCAGGCCTTCTGCAGACAGTAGTAGTCTCACATTCACAGGACCTAGTCCTCCTAGGGCACTTCAGCCACTGCCCCACTGCTGGGAGAAACACAGCAGCACAATACCAGTCTACAAGATTCCTGAAGAACATTCATGATCATTTCCTGCTCCAAGTGGTAGAAGAGCAGATGAGGAGAGGTGTTCAGTAGAAAAGATTGTGTTGTGAGACGCTTTAGTAGAAAAGATTCTGACCTCTTTGAAGATCTGCTTGGAGGAGTTCCCTGGAATAAGAGCATGCAGTTAAGAGAATCCCAAGAAAGCAGGTTAATATTCAAAACTCACCTTCTCTAAGCTCAAGAGCAGTCCATTCCAACTAAGAATGAATGAAGTCTGGCAAAAATGCCAGGATGTCTGCATGGATGAACCAACCATGCCCTGGCCAAACTCAGACACAGAAAGGAAGCCTACAGAGGGTGGAAGGAACAAAAAATAACCTGGGAGAAATAGAGATGAAGTTAGGAAACCTCTAGCCCAAATGGAATTGAATTTCTTAGGATGTCAAAGACAAAAAGAGAAGGGCTTATTTAAGTATATAGGAAACAAAAGGAAGGTTAGGAAGATGTTGGGCCAGTTCTCTCCAGGTGACCTGGTGACACAATACATGGAAAAAGGCCGAGGTACTAAATACCTTCTTCATGTTAGTCTTCACTAGCAAAACCAATTTTCAGGAGTCCCAAGACCCAGAGACCTGGGGGTTAATTTGGAGCAAGGAAGTGTGCAGTAGATGTGCCTGGTGCAGTAGAATCAGATTAGGAAATAAATAAGACAGGACATACCTAAACGCATGGGACTGGGTGGTGGTACTCATACGAACTAGGGAAGCTGAGTGATGCTCCTTTGAGGTCACTCTCAATAACCTTTCACCAGTCATGGCAACTGGAAGGGATGCCTGAAGACTTGAGAAGAGCAAAGGTTACTCCTGTCTTTAAGAACGGCAGGGGAGATCCGGGGAAACACAAGCCTCACCTTAACCCATGGGAAAGTTATGAAGCAGCTAATCCTGGAAACCATTTCCATGAATGAGAAGGTGTTAATCAATAATAGTTAGAATATATTCATAGAAGAGATTTCATCCTTGATCAGCTTGAGCTTGTTAATTCTACTATGAAATGACGGCTGAATGCATGGAGGTAAGACCAGTGGACATTGTCTATATTAACCCATTAATATGTGTGAAAACCTGAAGGGAAGGTGCAAAGAATAAATGCTGTCTAGTGACAGGGAAAATGGGCACAGACTGAAATATTGATTGTTCCTCCTGAATATCAGGAAACACACTTTTACTGTGATAGTAACTGAGCACTGGCACAGGTTTCCCAGGGAGGTTTTGGAGTCTCTGTTTCTGGAGATACTCAAAAGCCTTCTTGACACTCTCATGGACAACCTGTTCCATACAGTTCTGCTTTAGCAGGGGTTTGATCCAGATGACCTCTAAAGGTCTCTTCCAACCTCAGTCATGTTGTGATTGTGTCATGATTTTTTATGTTTAAATTATTGCCTTGGTAGACAAAGGGAGGGAACCACATATTTCCTACTTAGATGTGTCCTAGGGTGACATTATGATGCTTGTATCCCCATTCATGTGCTCTGTTAATGTTGGATATTATGTTCTGTACCTTTAAGACTGGCTCTGAAGAGGGAAAAATTTGTTTTTGTTTTCTTATCAGCCTGGCGGGACACAGAGACTGCAGCTTTTGCTTTTTCTGCTTTTGCTTTTTGCTTTTGCTCTCTTGCTCTTGCTCGCTTTGCTTCTGCTTGCTTTTGCTCATTAGCTAGTTTAGCTAAACTGTCCAATTTCTTCCTGGACTGTTTCTCCTTTCCCTTCTTCTGACTATTTTGAACCTGCTCCGAACTGGGACCTGGGAAACACCGAGAGTTTGCACCTTCTGGCCTGCAGCAGCTGCCCCAGCGCCGGAGGGACTGAGACCAGAGTGACCACCCCCCCAAGAGAGACTTTCTGAATTTGTCATCTCTTTTCAGAGTGTTGCCATCCGGTATTGTTCATTTTGTGTGCTGGGGGGTGCTGTGCCTATTAAATAAACAGGTTCTTTCCACTTCTCTCTGAGGAATCCTTCCCAAACCAATTGGGGGGAGGGGCCATGTGGGTTTGCTCACTGGAGGGGCCCTAATTTGGAAATTCTCTTCCAAATTTGCCCTAAACCAGGACAAAATCTTGGCGCCCAACATGGGGGGGGAGAGAGAGAGAGAGAGAGTGGAAAAACCCTGTTTTGAGTGCATTTTGGTTGCCATTACTCTCTGTTTGTTTAAAGCAGTTAATAGCCATGCTTTTTGAATTCATAATGAGTGTTGGGGTGAAGGCTTGCATGTGTTTCTGGTCCCTAGGGTTTTTCGAGATCTTAATACCTCTGTGGTCCCTAGGTTTATTTTCTCATCCAGAAATAGTTCAAGTATTGTCCCTCATACCTAGTTTTTACAGCAGAGGGGCAGTGACCAGAATAGCTATCCTGCTGGGCATTTGCAAGAAGTTTATAAACATGCTGGGGTCTGCTCCAGGTATGAATGGCTCCTGGCTATGGTTTTGCATCCAGTTTGTTAGAGGCGGAGCAGCAGGGAATGAGGCTTTTCAGCCTTTGCTTTCCTTCTTCTCCTATGAATCAGTTGCATCAGTAGTGAAGGATGTTCAGTTTCCCCTGAATGTTAAAGAAACTATCTTTCTTGTATTCAATCTGGTAACCTTCTTCTATACAGTCTGTGGCTTCTCCAAAATGAAGGCTGAGATTTCTAGATGGGCTGATGAGACCCCTGACTCAGGAGTAGACTCAGGTGTGAAACATCCTGAGTGGTGTGGGAAATGGGAGGATATGAGCCAAATCCTGAAGGAATTCTCTGACCCTGTAGTCTGGGATTTTCCCCATGAACAAATTCAGAACCCAGCTGGGGTGGGGAAATATCTGAAAGGGAAGTACCAGGATGAGCCTAAGGAGAGAAAGGTCATTGCAGTGAGCTGGGCCCTGGCATATGCTTATCGCACTCTGTTGGAGACTGTAAGACAGCAGACAGAGGCAGGGGGGCAGGGAGATAAATCAGCTATCCCAGTCACTCAGGCTGCAGCCAACAGCCCAGGCTTGAAGCCAGCAGCCAAACCAGATAGTGAGCCTGAGCCAGCAGCTAAACTGGCTGTTGCTACCAGTACTAGAAGGGGGAAATGCACGGACAAGACCAATCGACCATTGGATGATGATGATGATGATGCAGGACAAGGAACCTCAATGCCTCCTGACATAAAATCAGGAGTCAAAGCAGCAGGTGCAAGCACAGTACTCTGGGTCTCATAAAATCCTCACAGAGAAACAATGGAGTATCAGCTGAATGAGCAGACAGAGAGGTAGATAGAAAACTGGCTGAACAACTGTGTCCAAAGGCTGGTGATCAGTGGCATGAAGCCTTGATGGAGACCAGTAACTGCTAGAGTACCACTGGCTCAGTATTGTTTCCTATTCTGTTTTACATCTTCATTAAAGGTCAGGATGATGGGACAGAAGGTACCCTAAGCAATTTTGCCAATGACACAAACCTGCAAGGATTGGATGATGTACCAGTGAACCATGAATTCTGCCATCCAGAAGGACCTCATCAGACTGGAAAAATGGACTGACAAAAAATCCTTTAAAGTTTAGCAAAGTGAAAATCCTGCCAGTAGGGAGGAGCAACCCCCTGCAGTGTATTGCAGCAGACAATTGCAGACAGCAAGTTGAACAAGAATCAACTTGCCCATGCAGCAAACACCAGGGGTGTGCTGGGGTAGGCTACATAATTCTTGCCAACAGGTCAATGGAGACAATTCTTCCCCTCTCCTCATCTGTGGTGAGGCCACTGCTGCAGTACTGTGTTCATTTTAGAGCTATTTAGTACTACAAAAGAGAGACACGAAGCTTCTACAGTCCAACAAAGGGCCATGAAGATAACTGGAACATCACCCATAGGAGGAAAGACTGGTAAAGCAGGGACTGTCTAGCCTGGAGAATACTCAGGGAAGGATCTCATAAAGGTTTCCAAATAGCTGAATGGAAGGTGTAAAGAAGACAGAGACAGGCTCTTTTCAGTGGCATGCAAAACAGGATTCAAAGACAAGGACACAAACTGAAATACAGCTGGTGCTTCCTCAAGATATGAGATATACTCTTACTGAGGTCAAATGAGCACAGCAACAAGCTGTCTAGAGAACTGGTGGACAATTCATCTATGGAGACCTTCAAAAGCCATCTGAGAAAGGTATTTGGAAAGCTGTACAGAGCAATGAATCACCCCTGAGCCTCCTTCTCTCCAGCCCAGACAGACCCAGAGCCCTCAGCCCCTCCTCACAGGATGTGCCTTCCAGCCCTGCCACCAGCTCTGTTGTCCTCCTCTGGACCATCCCAGGACCTTCTTCCCACCCTTCTCAGAGTGGGGGGCCCAGCACTGCACACAGGACTCGGGGTGAGGCGCACCAGGGCTGGATCCAGCGGGATGATCCCAATCCCAGCTGGTGATGCTGTGTCTGCTGCACCCCGGGATGGGGTTTGCCCTCCTGGCTGCCCGGGCACACACTGCTGGCTCACCCTGAGCTGCTGCCCACCAGCACCCCCAGATCCCTATTGCAGGGCTGCTCTACACACACTCCTCTCCCAGCTTATACTGGTGCCCAGCTTTACTGCATCCCAGGGACAGAATCTGATATTTTTCCTTACTGAATTTCATGCCACTGAAGGCTCCAATCTATCTTGATCCCTCTGCAAAGCTTTGTCCCTCAAGAGAGACAACAGTATGTCTCAGTTTGGTATCATCAGCAAACTTAATAACATGTATTCAACTTCTTAATCCAGATAATTTATGAAATTATTGAACAGAACTGGCCCAAGAATTTAATACTGAGGAATGTGTTTTAGCCCCATGCACTACAACCCCTGAAGCCCTGCTGTTCAGCCAGTTTTCACACAGTAAACTGCTCATCTCACAACTATACAACTTGTCCAGAAGGATACTGCAAGGGACAGTATCAAAAGCTTTCCTAAACTCCAGAAAAACTACATCATCACCTCTCCTTCATCCACTGTGTAGGTAACCTTATCATAGAGAATTAATGAAAGAGGAACTTTGTTGAACCTGTGTCGACTGTGTCTGACAATTGTATTAATTTCTAAATGCATTTCAATAGTACCCTGTATGACCTTCCCCATAAAATTTCCACATATTGAGGTTAAACTAACAGCTCTGTAGTTTCCTGGGAATTTCTTCATACTTTTATAAATTGCAGTTATGTCAGCTAGCTTCCAGTCAGGCGACCTTCCCAGAATTCCAAGATATTTGAGAGATGTTTCTCAAAGATAATGGTTCATCTCAAAGAGACGGTTTAACATCTACAGACCCCTTCAGTACTCTCAGATTAATCCTACCTGACCTCATAGACTTGTGAACATTCAACTGATCTAACTCATTCCTTACAATTTCAATGTTCACTGATGAACTGATCATTCCTCTGAGTCAGAGGACTTTGTAAGCAGTGACATTCCAAGGTCTACTTTTAATATTAAAGACTGAAGGAAAAAAGCATTTAATGCCTTCATTTTTCCTTCATTCTTGCTTGCTAGATGACCAGCTTCAACAAGCATTGGTCCAGTTTTTTTCCTTAGTCATCTGTTGCTCTTGACCTACTTGAAGCCTTTCTTGTTGTCTGAAACAGCACTGGCCACTTTCAATTCTTGCTAAACTTTGTTCTTTCATGTTTGTTCCCTGCCTGTAGGAACCACCGCTTTGTCCTGCAAAGCTGACCTCACTTCCAGAGATCATACAATATTTTTTTCCTTCATGAGGATTTTCCTGTTCAGCTGAGCAGATCTTCTGCCCCATTTGCATAGTGGGATTGCTTGCTGCTATGCTTTTAAGAAGTGATTCTTAAAGCCTGACCTGTACTCATGGACCCCATAACCCTCAAAAGCAGATTCCTGGGGGACACTGTGAACTAGATCCCTGAGTAACACAAAGTTTTTGCTCTTAAAATACTGGCTAGAAACTGTACTGAACTTTTTTATTGCTACAGCAAAAACTCTAAACTCAGGTATTTTGTGAGCACTGTGGCCAAGAGAACTGCTTAACCTTATATGCACCAAGAATGCTTTTCTATTCACAAATAACTAGTCTAGGAGAACATCTTTCCTTGCCGACTCATTGAGAGGTTGTGACAAGAAATTACCTTCAATATACCTCAGAAATTTCCCAGACTTGTTTGTCACAGCACTATGTTATTCTGTTGATGTCTGAGAAGTTAGGAAACCTGAAAAATGGTGTTCTCAAAAGCAGCATTTGCTGCTCCTCAGCTTCAGTGACAGGTTTCTGTGCATTGGTACATGTGGAGTCATAAAGCACTTGAAAAGAATCCTCAGCAAATGCAAATTATTCCAGTTTCAATCACACCAATGAAGCTCTGTCTATTTAGTACTGGCATGGAGCTCATCCACTTTGAAAAAGAAATAAATAAATAAATAATAAAAACTAAATAGGAAACTGAAAGTCTTTGCAAGGAAATTCCCAGCTCAAAGCAGATTTTTTTTCATGGGAGTTATAAACCCTTGAAAGTAGCAGGTTTATAATGGAAACGCTGACACGACTTTAACTATAGCATTGCAAATGGCGATGCTATAATTAAGCTTCGATCTTCTTTGGAAAAAAGGAAGAGGGAGGTTATTGTTCAATGGACTGCTCTGTCATTTGCTGCAGTGATTCTTAATTGTGTCTCATTACTGCAAGATGATCATTACTCTACTTGTCTATCTGATTTAGAGACCACTAAAAGTGTCTTGTAACAAGCAGCCGTCTCCTATGCAACAGTCCTTTGGCTCTCACCCTCATTACTCAGAATCTGTCCAATTATTTGTCATTAAAGTAATAAAAAGGACTGCAGCAGAAAATGTGGGAGGTAATTGTTGGAGGCCTGCTGAGGAAAAAAATGAAAACTGTTTTCAAGGCACTGGGAAAGTGACATCGTTAATTAAGTGTTAGAGAATATGCAAATCAGTCACAATCTCAAGAGACTGTAATAAAATAGAGAAAACATTATTATCATTTGAGGTAAAAGAAGGCAGACTTTCCCAGCCAGTGTTAGGTTTAGTTACTTCCTAAGAATGTCAGTGGCAATAGGGCGCAAGCTCCAAATAAAATGAGCAGATAGGTATATTTCAGTATAAACTGCCCTTCTAACATTCTGCAGCTCAGAAAAAGCTAAGAATGCAGTCACAGTACAGGATCCCAATTAAAAATTTCCTATAAATGTTGTGTATTCCATTTGATAGCTACCTCACATGCGAGTGAATATATCACACTCTATAACTCCTTCACAAAATGTCAGAAAAAAATTGTACAAGTGACTTCATTGTTTGTTTATATCGCTGAATTTGTTGTAATTTACACTTCACCTTCATGGGTTCATTTATTCAATCAGAGAATGAAAGGCAAAGAAGGAGATGGAGAGGGGAAAACAGCAAGAAAGGAGGAGTAATATAAGAACTCTTGTGCAACTAATTAAAAAAAATCAGGGGAGTCATTTCAGGTAATTATTTACACAAGTGAAAAAAAAATGATACATCAGTCCTTAATCACGCAGTTGTAGAAGGAAGATTATTGAAAGCAACTGTAATTTGGGCACATCGTGAGCAGATGCAAAGGTGTGGCACATCACTTCAGAATAATCAAGTCCCAAAGAATCAATCTTCCTTCATGCCAAGTTTTAGATAGGAAAAAGGATACCCAAATTTATGAGGAAAACAGTTCAGATGTGAATTAATAGATTTAACTGAACATATCTGGGCTATAAAACACTGATTTCCAGAGCAGAAATTCAGGCACGAGGCGGAAGAGCCTGAACTAAAGAAGCCTCTCCAAGGCATTCTGATACATATCTTGTCTTGACTTGGAAGGAAAGACAAAGGCTCCTATCACAGTATCATAGATGGGTGCAATACATCTTGTGTAAGGACCATTAGGGAACTGTTTGGTATATGGTTACCCCATATTCAAGAATTTGCTGAGGTTTCTTGGGCCAGCAAAGTACAACCACAAGAGTAAAACTTCCCTGTTTTTCACATGTATCTCTGCTTTCTGGCCTCCTGAAACAAGTCCTGCTCAACATGCAATTTTGAGTCTCACAGGAAAGAATCACTTCTTTATAAAGTTATATGTATGGAAGCAAGACGATAGACAAATTGTACCTTGCCAGACTTGGCACAAGCAAAGTGCTGGACTTTGAGCTTTAGAAAAAAAGAAAAGCATATTTAGAGTTGCATAGACCAGCTTTCTTCTTTTTTTTACCCACTCAGGTTTAACACAGGAAGATCAGACAGAAAACACAGGGTAACTTGATGTTCCTGCAGTAGCAAAGTCAATGAAACTTGACAACTGCGTAGAGAACCAGGCTGCAGCAAAATTTAGTCTTCTTTAACTGGTAAGCAATCAAAGTAAATTATCCAAGGAGCAGAATGGGAATATAAAATATTTGCAGCAATACATTTGGCCTCAGCATTCTGTACCTGAGCATTTAAGCATTAAGCATGGTGCAAATACATTGCACAACTTATTTGAGGGTCAGTAGTTTAAGGAAAAGCAGTCTTAAATAGGTACTAACTCTCTAAAATTTGAAGTCTGGAAAGCAAAATAAAATGTATAAACCCTGTATATAATTTTAAATTGTCATTGTGGCCAGCTCTACAGATAATTACAACTGAAATACTTTGTCCTAGGACAGAGAGGAAATTTTTCTTTTTTCTTTTTTCTTTTTTTTTTTTTTGTATTGCTGAGGTTTCTGGAACGTGCCTTGTTAGTATTTTTAAAAATTACAAAACTCTCCTAATATATGTGGTTAGAATGCAAGTTGATTCAGCTAGTGTAGCCCTACATATAAAGTAAACTAATTTTTTAAATGGTACACTATGAACAAGAACCCACTGCACACAACCAGTATTTTCAGAGTCCCACATCTCAGTCTAATCATAACCAGATTTTTTGAGTGACAGCATTCATGGTATTTTAGTTTATCCCTTTTACATCCCACACACCACTTTTGAAGTCTCAAATATTTTAGAGGTGTTGAAGCAAAGACTGCAAACATAATTCAGAAACAGAGGAAGTGTTTTATCTGTCTGTTCCTGTACTAGCTCATACTAAAATATTTTTCTGTCCTTATTTCACTCTCAAAGACTCACCAAGAAAGCTATACTGGAATACAGACAAGTTCAAAAAAATGGCAAAATCAGAAATCTTTCAAAAATAAGAAGAGAAGAATTTTTTCTCTATCTCAATTACTAAAATAGCATGTGTATCACTTTTGGAATCACTTGTGAGGAATTCTTGTATAGCCCACCTTATCTTCTCTCTAGAAGTTGCACTGTACATTTTCTGCATTTTCCCAGTTTTCAAACACAAGCTATAGATTGTAAAATGAAAAACTAAAACTAAAATCCAGTTGTGAATTTGCATTGAGGTAAGTTTCACTAGATATTTAGAATATGCTAAATATCCTTTTCAGAATATTCCAAAGTTTTTTTGTGTTTTCTGATTCTCATAATGTAGGTTATGATCTGTAATGTAAACGTAGGCCACCTCAATTTAACACTTGTCTTTCACTTGACATTTTTGTACCTCTAATATTTTTCCTTTCTTCCCTTTGCCTTCATTATATCCTTTTTATTATTACTGGTTAATGCAGAGAGTAAAACAATGCACATTACAGATACAGCTCTTCATCCTCATCCTATTTTCCTATGATGAATTGTTTCAACATTAGGTGGACAGTACATCACCACTGCAGTAAATGTCGTTAGCAGATTGATTATTTTTTCCAATGCTTAAAAACTCTGAGAGGAGGCAATTTCATCAGTTCTGTGACTTTTAGCAGTCTAAAAATAAGACTCTACTCAGTCTGTGTTTTAAGCTTTTCATTAGGTCCAAATCCCAGGCTTCTTTCTGAAAATTAAATGAAGGAAATTGGAAATAGGGACGACTGATTCTTGTATTCAACAAGTTAAAGTGAAAAGTTTGTTTATTCATTCTTCTAGTTACATAATTTAAACTTGACTAAGCTGAGTAAAAGGTTCATTAACTCTTTAGGATATTTTTAATGAGGTAAAAAAAGAACTAAAAGTATGTAAACAGATTTCTATTCATCTAACACATTTTTCACTACCTGTTGCCCTTTTGGTTTCAAATTAAGTATATAATTAGTTTGACTATATTCTTTCCTTAGAGATAGACAGGAAAATCTATGACTTGTGAAGGTGGAAAACAAAGAAATCAATAGGTGTCTGCCTTATTGGGAACCTGAGGGGATTTGTAAGTGTGGCAGCAAGAGCTGACGATTTCGCTAAGATGGTATTTTACACTGTGTCAGAGATTATATCTTGATTCTTACTGCAGAATCAGTAAAGAAATAAAATGCAACAAACTCTACTTGCTTAGGGCATAGAGAATACACTTGGAATCTACTCAACAGTTTCTCATGGGTGAATTTTTATTTGTATTTTTCTATTTTAACAAATACTCCCCACACATCACAGAGGCCCAAGGACTCTTGCAAATACAGTTTACCTATAAAATAGACTGGAAATCTTAATGCTATTAAGGGTTTGGGGAAGCAAACAAAGGAAATCTTTGGTAATAAAAAGTTCTGTCAAACTACTTCGCAGGTTTTTTGTCTCTGTATGCATTCCTTCCGAATAAAATATTTGGAGAGGGGGAGGTTGGATTTTGAGTTTGGTTGGTTGGTTGGTTGGTTATTTTTTTGTTTGGGTTTGTTTTGGGGTAGAGCCTAAGTACAGAAGGACTTTTTATGCATATGGACCTGAATGAAAACATTACCTTACAGTGAGTGTAAGTTTTCTAGCACAATCATGCTTTCCTATAAATTAGGAGCCTATAACCAGTAGAGGAAATTAACATTCAATATATTTATTTAATTTTTTTTTAGTTGTTTACAGAACCTAAAATTTAACACTTCTAAATTTTAAGCAGAGGTTCAATTATTTGCTTCTTTAGGAAAATACAATTAACTAATGATAGGGAAACCTTACGTCAAATACAATTTTATAAATCTTCTGTCAATTTATATTAGATAGGAGCTCAGCTTTGAGATCTAAACGTGTTCAGAGCCAAATTTAATTTGGGCAAACCTTCTGTTCTAGTTATTTGTGGGACCATCATGGAATGGATTCTTTACATTAGAGTTCCAAAGTGCTGCCCAGGTAGTAATCTTAATTATTGTTTATTCACAGTTTCATTAAATAATTTTAGGAAACAAAAGAATAAGTAAAATAAAAAGACTCAATAATGCACTAAGTTGGTCCAGAAAGACATCAAAACTACTTGAAGGGAAGAGATCTTCTGAATCATATTTGCCTGTTTGGAAGTGGACAGTATATTATAACTACATTATTATATATTCTGTATTCTATATTCTATATTCTATATTCTATATTCTATATTCTATATTCTATATTCTATATTCTATATTAAATTGACAGTATAATACAACTATGTTTTTTAAAAGTAATATAAGACACGTCTAAACTTTTCTGCAAAATAATAATAAAACTAAAACATGGTCCTGATTATGAACATTGACTGGGGTACGTGTCTGGAAAATAATTTTGTCTAGAGTACATGTATAACCACACTGAGAACAACACTACACTTGATCGATTAAAAGACTTGCTGAACTAAACAGGAAGTCAGCAAGATTAGGTAGAACAATGATATGAAAACTTTAGAAATTAAGAGAACGATGAAAAACTAAGATTGTGAACTGGAGTTTAGATAAATATGAGATAGATAATGACACTCTTACCATGGTTCACTGTGTCTGACTCTTTGCAATGACTTTCTAGCATTTAAAAAGTGGACAATGCTGGTAATATTTGTGTCATTGTTATTAGTAGCTATAATTCCTTTAACAAAACACTTTGAAAATAGAACTGTTTCCCTCTTTTTTATTTTCTTCCCAAGCTATAACTAACTTCCCACATAGTCAGGGAGACAGCTGACAGGAACAGTGAAAAGCACATTATATGGGTAAGGATTCTTTCCCTGTCAAACGATTCCATTGGTTGTGAGACTTAAACAGTAAGTTTCAAACACTTATCTATGTAATTATTTTATGAGATCCATATTCTGCTTAAAGCCTGTTATTATTACTGGATATCATGTAAATCAAGCAGTAGCTTACAATGTAATTAATATAAATCCATGAGTTCTGTCAACAGAATTTGACCCAAGGAGATCCTGTAGTTTACACTATTTTGCAATAAAACAGAAGTCATTTAGAAATACATAAATACTTCTTTAGGAGTAAAACATAAGATAATATGAAGGATTGCTGTGTGCACAATATTCTGAAATAGGAATCTAAATAGCATAACAATGTGTCTTCCACATATTGTGTTAGAACAACTCTGATGCCCTCATGTGGGAAAAAGATATTTTAACACATACCGAGCTGGCTGAAAATTCATGTTAGGAAGAAATGTGACCTGGCCAAAATATTTAAGGACAAAATTTTTGATATTAAGAATAGAATAAATTTTAATTTCATTTCAGTTTGAGGAGGAAGATGCATCAAATGCATAAAAACAAGCAAACAAAGCAAAAAAACCCTGAAACAAACAAAAAAAACCCATCACAAAAACAAGATATAATAATTATTTGAGGAAAAAGGTAACAAACATAAAATGTGCATCATTCCAAAGAAAGGCTTTACTTCCTATAATTATCTAAGTGTTCAGAATTGCATTTTATTTGTCAATTTGTCTAAAAATTGCCTTCAACAGAAAAATAATCATTAATTTCTCACTTTGTACTTCAACCATCAGCTCTTATAAATATGGCCTTTTCTAGTGGGAAGCCTAAATATTGTGTTTAGGGGCTAGGCAATTAATTGAAGAGTGAAAAATAATATTGGTTGTCTTTTGTTTAAATTCATTCACATCTATATGGCAGTATAAATTTTTAAAGACTTGCTATTTTACTGATTGACTGTCTATTGCTTAATCTTCATATCACACTGAACATGAATAAAAAAGTCTGTCAAAATTGATTATTTCAGGATTTAGAAATGTATCATCACTATATATTTGTACTGAAGTTGTACCAAGTTATGTCAGGAATAAGCTACACTTATAGACATCTATAAACAACCAGCAGAAATAATTCCTCATATGCCAAAGAGATCAGAATTTGTGTATTTTTATGACCTGACTACAGCAGAATGTCTGGGAGAAGTAAGATATAAGAGTTACATCATTTAAACCAATGGCCATTTCATGGATTTTTCCCCCCCAAACTGTCTAGATGAATGTGATTATATTCCCTTTGGTACTCCTTTATTTCTTTTTCCATGATAAAATATATAGGACAAAAAAATTACTCAAAGAACTCAGGGTTCTTTGTTTTTTTATACAGTTAGATGATCAGTGAACAGTCCATTTTCTGAGCACATTCATTATTTCACCATCAATACTTTATGTGAACATATCGGCCCAAGGGTCTGCTGCAAACTATTCACTTTGGTTACTGTATTTCTTTGACTATTTTTAATTCATCATTTGTGTTGTATGCCTAAACCATGAGTTACATGGCATTGTTTCTGCTTCTCAGTTATTTGACTGAAGAAAACCTTTTTAAAGCAGTAGGAAAATTATTTAATCAGGACTATCATATTACTACACAAATATAATTTAATGTATATGAATATTTTTCTGAAGAACACTAATTCCTCATTATTAATATAAACAGATGTCTCTTCTGAGCAAGTGTTTGCAACAAAAAGGAGTAAACAAAAGCATACATTCTGGTCAGATCAAAATCAATTGGAATCTTAGGCCATGAACATACTTTTTCCTCCCCTTGCTTACTCAGCCTTGGTCTCTTCACTTAAAAAAATGCTAAGGAATTAATAAACACTACAATTTCCACATCAGAAAACAGATAAATGCAACACAAGGGAAAGAAGTCAGAGGGATGCTGCAACCAGCATGAACAAGATCTTCAAATTTACATAAAATTTTTGACCAATCATAGAATTTTCCCTTTTGGGTGAGGACAGCACCATTGGAAGATACATCACTTCAAAGCATTATAGTAGACACCATCTCCTAGTGCAACTCAAGAAACAGATACAAAGAAATTAAATTCTGCTCCAATAACCAGAAGACTCAGATTTAGCCTGAAAGGCTGCCTTTAAAATATCACACCTTTTGCCTCTACATACAGAGAAGCTTGTCCACTGTATGCAGGGCTGAATTCTTTGGGGAATCTTTGTCAGATGGTGAGGGAAAGTATGGATAGATAGTATAAAAAATAAAAAACCCAACCAAGGAAACAAAAACAGCAAAGCAACAACCATCCTGGGGCATACCTTAAGGTTAGCCCTTTAGGAGTAAATATTGGCACTGACATAGTTTAAATTCCTTCACACAATTCTCCTTGGATCTGGTGCATTTCCTAAGGCTAAGGATGACACATTCAGAGGCAGAAACAGCCTTGGAATAAAATTAATAAATTTTTCAAGTTTCCAAGTTTGCAAATTAATTTCAAAACTTTTCAAGATTTCAAACACTGAAACCCAGATGTTTCAAATATTCAAGGTGACTTTTCTTTAGCATATTTATTTTTCCAGAATAACTATCTGGCCTTGACTCCAGCTCTCAAAAAACCTAGGAAAAAGACTGTTCCGTTTTTTTTTGTGTCATGGGGAGGTCCTTACGGATTTAGGACAAAGCCTGAGATCACAGTATTTCCAAACTGTAACTTTTCCACATTACTTCCTGTCAAACTGGAACTTACACCTTCTTGCTGACAAGCAACCTGATAAATTTAAGTTCCCTATAGGTTAAAACTAGCACTTTTCCTAATGACCAATAAAATTTTAGTACATCCCTGAAGCTTTTTACATTTGCACTTTTTGTTGCAAAGATAGGGGAATGGTTTCAAACTGAGAGAGTAGGTTTAGATTAGATATTAAGGAAAAAAAAAAATCTTACTGTGATGGTAGTGAGGCACTGGAACAGCTTGCCCAGAGAAGTTGCAGATGCCCCATTGCTGAAAGTGGTCAAGGCAAGTGGATAGAGCTCTGAGCAACTCGTCTAGTGAGAGGTGTTCCTGTCCACAGCAGAAGGTTTGGAAACAGATGATCTTTAGATTCCCTCCCACCTGAGTCATTCTATGAGTCTATGATCCTCTGATTCTGCTTTGAAATAGCAGCTTTTGGGTAGAAGCACGTAGTGCTTTTGCATAATAAGTAAATGACTTTCAAAATCTAACTAATCTTCCTGGTCATCCTGCTCCGTCTCTTTTTTCACCTTACTCCCCTAACTCTACTGTAACAAGTCTGGTGCAATCCTGAAAGGCTTTTGTTCCCCATGCCATAATGTGTCTCACGCCCTGAACCAGCCCCAGTCCAAAAGGTGATTTGCTCCTGATGGCCCATCTTGGTGGGTTTCACACCTGGGCATGGAAGCCGAAGGTCCCTTGAGTCAGCTCTGGAAGGACCCAGACAGGGCAGGTGTACCCTGAAATCCACAGGCCGTGTCCCCATCTGCAATTACTTGTCCCTGTGATTTTCTGAGCTTGTAGAGATGGGCCTTTCTTTGGTTGGGTGATGACCCATGGGATGATCTTAGGAGTAGCTGGAGCTGGATATTATTTGGCTGTCAAATAATATTGGTGGTGTCTTTCTCTGCTCTTTTGTGGGCATGCAGAGGAACTTTTATCACATAACCTAACAAAGCTTGATTCAATCAAGTACCATAGTTCAACATTTTATATTGGTACCAGAAAATAGTTCCTGTATGCTAATATTTCCCAGTTCATATTGTCCAGAGACTACTTGAATATTTTGAAGGCTTCAAGCAGTAGTTTCAAGTGAGATATAAAGATATAGAAGGCTTATTTTAGTCAAAGTCTATTTTATCAGATGGTTTATAAATTATTTATTCTTTAGAGTTATCCAGTCTCATTAAATGCAGTTATTCCCTTGAAATACTTAACTAAAACCAAGTTATAGTTCAATTCAGCACTCCTGAGTTTCTCTAGTTTTTCTTGAGTAGATCACACCTGACAGACAGCTTATGCTTCAGAAATCTTTCCAAGAGACATGCTATAATGGTACCAAAATGTTGCTGAACAGTTGGTGCTGAATGGGTACCAGATATTTCCACATTTAAAGTTAGGCTGCTGATTGCAAATGTCACACATCTTTTTAAAAGATCTACAGCTTGATTTGATGGTACCAATGATAGAGCATTTCCATGTCCCAATTTAAGTAAAACTCTTCAGAAAAAAAGTCTACATAAACTTTTCAATAAAATTAATAACTTCTCAATCAGTTTTATTTCAATTTTGTTCATTTTCATAATTTTATTGCAATTCTATTCTAGCCTCATGGTCCCAGAATAAGCAAGGTCATACCTGAAAATCAAATAGTGATTATTTTCCCCTCATAAGGAGAAACATCTTCCAGTAATGCTGATAGGATGGTTGTACATTTTTTCCTTTTACATAATTTTATTTTTTATTAAAATTATTATATTTCATAGCATCACATTGTATAAGCTTTTTTTGGTTCTTGTGGTATTTACACTTGTGTTAAACATAGGCTTTTACACTTCCATCATTACCCAAAGAAGAGTTGCGAATTTTAACTTTAAACATCCCACAAAAGTAAATCCAATTAAAAAGGAAGGATTGGAAGCAAGCTTAAAGATCATCAAGTTCCAACTTCCCTGCCATGTGCAGGGACATTTTCTACTAGACCAGGTTGCTCAAAGCCCCGTTTAAAGTGGGATTGAACACTGCCAAGGCTGGGGCATCTACAGGGCAACCTGGTCCAGTGCCTCACCCTCATCCCCACTGCAAAGAATTTCTTCCACACATCTAACCTAAATTTCCCCTCATTCACTTTGAAGACATTTGCCCTTGCCCCATCACTACAGCTGGTTATGAAGAGTCCCTCTCCATCTTCCTGCTAAGCCCTCTTCAGATACTGGAACTCGGCTATGAGATCTCCACTCAGCCTTCTTCAAGCTTAACAGCCCCATCTCTCTCAGCCTGTCTTCTCTGACAGGCTTCTCTGTCTTCTCAGTAAAGTCTGTCTTCCCTACCAATCTCACAAACTCCTCAGGACTTGCTCCAACAGTTCCATGTCCTTCTTATGCTGTGTCTTCTTTGGCAGTGGTGGGACAATGAGTAATGGGTACAAATTGAAAGAGAACAAATTTACGTTGAATGTAAAATGAAGGTCTTTACTGTGAGCGTGGTGAGACACTGGAACAGGTTGCCCAAGGAGGTTTTAGATGCCTCAACCTGGGCTGTGCTCAAGACCAGGTTGATTAAGTCCTTGAGCAACATGGTCTAGTGGGAGGGATCCCTGCCCATGGCCAGAGAATTTGGAGCTAGTTGATCTCTAAGATGCCTTTCAACCTCTTAAAATTCTGAGATTCTCCCAGTGCCTACATTTTCTTTTCGATACTTGTGCTGTGTGCCTAGAACACCTGTTATTGAAGACTTAAAATGGAATGGAATTTATTGACAGCCTCAGCCTTTTCCATAATCACAGTCTCCCATTTCATTCCAGAGAGGGTCCACCTTATTCCTTACCTTTATTTTGTTAACAACATACCTATAGAAGCCGCTCCTTTTTTTCTGGCACCTGCACTTCCTTATTTATCTGTGCATATCTCCTGTAATTTTTTCCCAATTTATTTCTTGTTAGGATGCAGCACTCCTGAATTTGGAAGAGGTGATTCTTGAATATTAGCAAGCATTCTTGGGCCTCTCTGCCCTCCAGGGCTCTATCCCACAGGACTCTACCTCCTAGACTTCTCAATAGGCCAAAGTATGCTCTCCTGAAGGCCAGAGCAGTGAGCTAGCTGAATGCCTTTTTCACTGCAATGGGAATCTCAAATTCCAGCATCTCATGGTCACTACAGCTGCAGCTGCTTGGAGCATCACATTCTCCACCAGCTTTTTCCTGCACTGAACCTCTTCTCATTGACTCCTCTATCACTTATATGAAAAAGTTGTCGCCAGCATATTTGAAGGAGCTCCTGGATTGCTTGTGCCCTGCTGTCCTATCGCAATACATATGATAGAAATTTTTTGCAAAAATATTTAAATTTATATTAAAAATAATGCTAATGTATGCTATTTTATGCCAACAAATATTGGCCATAACTGAACCATAGTCTTCAAAAACTGAAGTCTCATACAAGGTAACCAAATAAGAGAAAAGGGGGAGAAAGTGTCCTGCTGCCATCACACAATATACACAATCCACACTAAAGCTCTTTACAGGTACTGATAAAGTCCCTGGGCATCAGGTGCCTAGGAGAAAACAAAAGGCTATCTCTGAAATTTTTGGGTTTTGTACCACAGCTTTCACAAACAAACACTACCAGCCTTTCTCATGACTCCTTACTAGAAGAAAATATCCTGTATCCAGAGCCAATAACAGTCCTTAAAAACAAGCAGCATTGCTGATGACATGTTATTTATATGCTTGTTATCTCTAAGGTGAAATACAGCATAGACTTCTGTATTGTATTTTAATCCAAGAGCAGCTGCTGTGATTTAGCAATATTTTTATGTGCTTACATACAGGGTAGATATACTACCAGAGCAGTACCAGTATTCAGAAAACTCCACATAGTTTCCAATGCTATTCTGCTATATTGAATAAATAAGACCAAGGATATTTTTATTTCTTTTCTTAAGCTTTGCCTTGGCAGGTGTTTGCCTTTTAATCCCCTCAAAGCCTTATAAGAATCCCAGTAGAGTATGTCCAGTCTTCCCTTAAAAAATACAAGTCTTTCTCCACTGTTATTTAAGCATTGTACTCCCTACCAGGTACACATGAAATATGATTAAATATGGAATGATGATTAAATAACCATCTAGAATGGCTTTTACATGTGAATTTTCTACAGAAGGCATGCCTGCAGCAAATACTTTATCAACGCAGCAAAAAAAGTTTGCTTTCTTCAATGTTATACACAATATCAGTTAAGAAACACTGCCAGATGCCAAAGTAATCAATCAGCTGGATATATGCAGCATCTGTGCCTTTTTATACTTCTGTATCAGGCAGAAAACAGTGATCCTCAAGTTGAATAAGAGCTTCTGATCAAGCACTGCAAAGAAATGACCATATTTACACAGCAAGGTATAATGTTCACATTATTTCCTTTACCATAAAAGCAGTAAAATCTTTAATAACAAAAGAAAATCAGGCTTTGTTTCAGGAGCAGAAGATTCTCATGGCAGTCCTTCAGTCTCTTCACTTTGGATTCCCAATTTAGGCAATAACTAATTCTCAATAAAGTCTGTCTATTCTTTACATGTAATTTTTTACTGAAGTCTCATATTAATTTTGTCTAAATTAAACACATTCCTCACTAACTCTGCTGCTACTTGAAATATTAAAGGATCCTCATACTCCCAGTAAAGATATCTGCAATTCTCATATGCTCCCAATAAACAGTAAGTTTATGGAAAATCATAAAAGTTTTTAACTTCTAGTTCAGATAGTTTAAACTCAGCATAATTAATTTCCATTTTGATATTCAAAACTTAAAAAAGTATCTCTGTTTATGACCAGTGAATATATTCCTCAAAATTAAGATGGTTTAAAAAGCACATAAAGACATAACATATACTGTCAGATATCCAAAAGATTCATCATCTAGAATGCATACATTATCTGTCTTTACTTTCATGTAAAATATCAGCAATGGGCAGAAGACAGGCATCTAATTCTGCCAATATTCAGTGATTCTGTGATCTCTAAAGTCATATAATAAATTTCTGATGAACTAGAAAAATATTCCTAATAATTTTTCTCCTAAACAGTGCATTCTTTACATGCCACATAGAAAAGGAACCACCAAGAAATGCAGCATGAAGGACAGGATTTCAAATTGAGAAGCTGGACCCATGAGAACCCACTGCATCACTCACCAACAAACTTGCTGTGGCTGCACACAATCCCACTGTCTGTCTCATTGATAAAGATGTTAAAGAGAGATATTAAAGAGCACCAGGCCCAAGACAGAGCCATGAGGGACCCTACTTGTCACCAGCCTCCATGTGAATACAGAGCCATTGACTAAAACTCTCTGGCTGCATTCATCCAGGTAATTCCTTATCCACAAGTAGTCCAAGATCTGATTTGGGGTAAGCATACAATGTGGAAGGCCTTACAGGTAGATGACATCAGTCAATCAGTCCTTGTTGGGCACTGCCAGCACACCATCATAGAAGGCCACCAGACTGATGAGGCAGGACTTGCCTTCAATGATGCTGTGTTGGCTGTCTCAGGTTGTCTCCTTGTCTGGTATGTGCCTTAACATTGTTTCCATGAGCATGTGTGACGTGATCTTCCCAGGCACGCAGGTGACACTGGTCTGCTGTCCCCCGTCTCCTTCCTTCCACAGTTTTAAGGATAAGAGTGATTGGATAGATTAAAGGTTAAATACTCTTACTGTCTCCAATGTGAAGACTTTCAGCAAAACACTCTTCTATTTCAGAGCTACAAATTAGTATCCGTACAGTTCTGCATACAGTTGATTGAAGTGTTACTCAGTGCTTGCTGTATAGCCAATGTCCAAACAGTCAAATCTGTGTTTCATTCTGCAGCTAGTTATGTCTTTACAATTAATTAGAAAACAATTACATTACAATCAGAAATCAATTTTCAAAGAGACAGTGCTTTTGCAGGAAACAAACTTCTCACTCTAGTAGTCAGTGATTCCACTACCTGGAAGTCCCAAAGGTTTTGCTTGCCAGTTTACATAATTTCAGGAAACACTCCACATATTCTCCACACACATCAAAAGCAGAAACAGTGTTGAACACTACATGATCATTAATAATTTTCCATCTTAGAAATACTTGACCTGGTTTTGTGTATCGTGAAAAGTCAAATACAACTGGGCCTTTGTTCCTCTTCAATACTGACAGATGTGATAGTAATATTTGACTCGTTCTTCTGCAAAAGATATGGGAAGTTCAGGAGTTTTGTTGTTCTGTTGTGTTTTTTCAAGAAAATGGACTTTCTTATCCATGTTCAGTGATATCTCAGTACCAGGGAAAATAAATGTTTAGCATGTATTTAGAAAGGGTGTGCTCCTAGTCTTGAAATAGCAAGACATACAGCCAGTAATGCCAAGTACCAATAAAATTTTAACTGTTGTAACATAAAAGGATGTCCCGTACACATTTAAAATACTTTGCTAAGCAAGCATTTACACTATACTATCCCATGATGTGACTAAGTTTACATGTACCCACCATTTAACACTGTTAAAATCCTTTTCTCTAAATATGTACAACACTTTCTTATTGAGTGCTGCAATGTGTGGAGAACTATAAGCAAAAAATGGAAAAGAGAGACAGCAAAGAGTTAAGCAGATGGAGAGACAGAATCACCTCTGCCCTCCTCTCACTTCCTGCCATCCTTCCTTCCATTATATTAAGATGTAAAGTAATTTTAAAAGTTTCTTTGCAGAGCACAGAGTTCCATTATGAACACTACTACCATATTTTTTAAATTATTAGGTTTTTTTCAAAATCGACCAATATTAGCTATTTTAGAAAATATCTTATGACAGACTTCAAAAGAAAAGGAAACACCAAATAGCAGTGTCATAGTGATATATCCCATTAAATAATTCAGATTTTCTGTCTTGTTGTCTTTGCTTCTTTCTTTTCTTACTTGTCTGGAATTACCACTTAACACTGAAATCATCACTATCTAAAGTTTTCCTGAAAGTTTTTCCATCAGAACCCAATTTTTCTATGGAAATCAGGATTTCTTTTTAAATAACTGCCAGAAGACAACTTTTTATTGTTATTGTTGTTGTTGTTATTGTATCAGTTCGCAACATGTGATGTTTGGAAGTAAAAATAAGACTTTTTTCTGGAGTAGATGAGCATTGCACAGAGGAACACACTAATCTTTTTTTTTGATTATGCAACCATCCTGATCTCTTCTTCTTTTATTATACTCCATCAAATGATATTTGGAGTTCATTTTACTTACTCTCCACTGCTTTTACCCAAGGTAATTCAAGAAACTGCCCTTGTTCCAGATCACCTGTTACTGAATCACTGGTAAAAATGGCTATTAAATGTTACTTTGAAGTTTGTCTGCCTAGAGAATCTCATTAGACTTCAGCTGAAGCTTCACACAGATTGGCAATTCTATTGCCTTCACATAATGTATATTATGGCAGTTATCAACTACAACAAGTCAGAAATACAGATTATTTAAGGAATGATTGCTCATCTGTTCTTGAAATACCAAATCAGAATACTGATCCTTACTAAGACATTTTCTGTCAGTGACCACGTGAAACCTCATATTTGCTCTTACTGTTATGCTCACTGATTTCTCTGAATAACACCAACAGGCTATGGATCATCGCTTAGCTCCAGAAGTCCTTGACCTGCACAAGTTCTAACTCTTAACCACACTGCTCTTGGTCAAATGCAGTTTTAGTGGTCTGTAGATATGAAACAAAACTAACATTACGTTCACACAAGCTGTACTTCAATATACATCACGATTTGGCAATCACTTGTGATAAGCAACCTTTTAATCACTTTCATTTTTTTTCTGAGATCCAGCTTGGGTTCCTTACAGAATGACCTTTGAGTCTTTGCACCATTAATTCTGCTTTATATGACTTCAAGCTATTGTCATTCCCCAAATAAAAAACAAGCACCTTCTTGGACCAGGATGATTTTTCTCCTCTAACTTTCCAATTCCTACCATGCAGAAGCTAAGCATAATGATTTTACCTGCATTTAGGGCTTTTAAAACTTTAGTTAAACCTCATTTTACCTCAATACCTCAATAGTATTTATTAGGATTCTTTATCTCTCTTATATACTAAACCAGCTGATGCTAAGATCAGCATCATTAACTAATTTCTATTCCTAATATTGTTGCCTTTGGCTCAGAATGTGTGCACAGAGAATTTAATTTCTCATATTCTCTAATATTGCCACTTCCATCTAGGAGATATTTTATCATTTAATGGCCTTATTTTCAACAGAGATGAACACCTGCATCTTTCCCAAAAAGCCCACAATCATTAAGCATGTATAGTATCATTTGACAGTGTACCTTCTTCATTTTCTCTTTATCATATCAGAAACATTAACATACCTCAGCACATTATTTTTGCTCACTGGTATCATCTCATGTTCTTTTGCATATAGTTTTGTTTTCCTTAACTTTTAAGATGTCATCAATGCTCCCCAGAATTAACTTAATTTCTAGTTTCTAATGTTTCCAGCTTGCTTTTCCTTACTTGCCATCAAGGATATTTTAGATGAATAAAAACAAGCATTTCCACTTATGTCTGAAATAACCAAAAGGTTTGTCAGTTTGTTTTTTACTTTGCTGCTCCTTACACAGAAAGAGCAGAAGATACAAACCCAAAAACAAATAAGATATTTTTAGTAATTTTTTTAAGTAAGCTGTAGAGAAAATAGACTATCAAAATTTTAAAGGTTGATTATTCAGTAACACCCAAGAAAATATACACAAATCAAAAGAAATAAAATCTCAGCTACACAGACATACATTACAGGACAGCTAAAATCCACATTGCACTGAAATGAAAAAATCATGTTTGAGTGAACTCTTATGAAGTGAAATGTCACTTCATACATTTGAGTTTAAGTCCAGTTACTTAAATAAATGAGACTGCGCAACTTGAAATGTTAATAATTATGAACCTTCAATTGTGATGTTACACTGTGGGAGAAGAACTTTTGAAATGAGCACACATAACAGTCCTGTCTTTGATTGCCAATGTAATGACAGCTCCTTAAAACTGTTCCTTCTAATTTCAACAGCTTAAAAACTTCTTAAAAGTAACACCATTTTTGAACACAGTGGAACGCATCAGTAATGCAATTGTTTGTAGAAACCATATAAGAAATACACCAATCTGATCACAAATCATAAAAAATAAAATTAGACAACAAATTTATTCCAAGTTTATCACTTTTTAATGATTAAAGGAGGTTTTTATTTGAAGGTTTTGGTCTTTTTTTTTTAACCTTTTTTTATATTCCCATGTCAGGAGAGCTGTTATATTACCAGTCCAAATTTGTGCCTTCAAAAACTTGAAAGATTACACAGCTTGGTAAAAGATATTACATAGCATAGTTCAACCATGATGACTAGATCATGACTGTATTGGTTTAATTGTTCTAACTGACTTGTCAACATCTCAAGGAAAGTCACAGACTTGAAATATTTTTATTGACCTGGAAAGGCTGGGAGGTTTTTTTCCTAATCTAGAAAGAGTCAGCAGGGCTTAGACAAGATATTCATTGACCTGGAATGACTGCTTTTTCAGCCTTTCTTACTCCAGAATGACTGTAAAAGACTTTTAGCAACTATGCTCTTAGTAACAGGTAATCTAATTTTCTGAACAACGTGCTGCTACACATATTGCCTTCATTACTAAAAGCACTTTAAGAATTCATGTATTAATTACAAGAATAAATACTATATGGCATGCACAGCGTCTGTTGGGTGAATTCTTTGGCACAGAATTTTACAGTGCTTTAACATGGGTTTGTTTAGTCTCTGTTGCTGACATACTATCTGAGACTGTTTCACTAGTGCTAGGACTTTTTCTTAGCCAGAAAAAAGCAGAAAAAAAAATATTTATTAGGAATATACGATAAAGACACCATTATCCAGAAAGATTTCTTGATTTTAAATGGTATTTTTGAAAATTGGCAGCTGCAGCAAGAGGTTGGGTTTTTGCACTCTGTTTTTAATGCCACAGGTGAATGATTTGAAGAACCAAAAAAAAAATTCATAATATTTTACATTGATTGTGTATATTTTTGTTTCCCATATTTCATCACACTGAGCAAGAGCTACTTAAACTCATATTTTCTGAGGGAAAAGAGACGTGAATTCACAGGTTGTTGCCTAGCACATCATTTTCTAGGAGGAAATACCAAGGCCCTAGACTGGGCATCAGTCATTAATCAGGTTTTAAGCACTTAACTTCCTTGGCCCTTCTTAAACTCCCGTTGCTGGAGTTGTTTTAAGTAGGTGTGAACTCCAATTCACTAGAGAGCTGACAACACCTTGTCAGAAAAGGATCAAAGGACAATGTTTATACTGCTGTTAAAAAACCTTGACTTGTGCCCTATACGTTTTGCATTTATAGCAAATGTCCAGTATTTGTCTTTACGTTTGGAAAAGCTGTCTTTGCAAGCTACATATGCCTTGCTATCTAAGGTTCTCCCTGTATAAAATGAACATAATCAAGAACAAATGTAATTCCTATGGGGAAAGACATTTAAATAATGGCATCATGATTTTCCTAATGTCATGAGAGTAAATGCAAGGGGCTTTGAGGATTCCAAGACAAATTGTCAAGATCGTGGTCTAGAGAAAAAAAAATATTGGTCATCCTTGACCTGAAGTCTATCAGTTATTCTAGATACTTTGTTCCCCAAAACTACAAAAGATCCTAACCTACCACTGCGAGAGCAATATTACTTCTAAAAGAACTTGTTTAGAGCAATATAAACTATGTCAAAAATATCTAATTATGAAGAATAGCAGGTATTTGGTAAGTCCTACACACACTCCGTAGTCCCAGTTTTCAGTTGCGAGTACCCATATTACATCAAAAACGACTGAAAATTATTTTCTATAAGTTTCGTCACTACTTAAAGTAATATAAAAGGAATTACATTCAGGTAGGGAAGGTTTCTTCATGGTACAACTTCAGGATCATGGCCTATGTGTTTGTTTTGATAGGTAGCAAACAGTGCAACCAGCACAAGGGAAATGTATGAGTTATTGATAAGAACACTGCTGGTACATCCTGTAAGCAGACCATAAAGATCTGATGTATTTTCTGAGACAGCAATTTTGTCTTATTTGAGGTGAAAGGAAAGAGAAGAAACACAATTCATTCTCTAAATAAACAACTTAGTTTTAAATTATAACAGTTCCTCTCCATACATTTGTTTCAGAACTGATGGATTTTCAGTCATTTTTACTCAGAGAAAGGATGCGTCAGTTTCATTACTCCCCCCAGCAAGCACATATGACAGGGATTAAACATATTTTGTATCATAGTTAATGGTGAGGGTAAGATACATTTCAGCAGGATAACTTCGAAGGAAAAAAGGCAAAGATTCCTGAATAATCAGATGATCATGCCTTCCAGAGAAAAACAACCTGGCCTGGTGTGATGGTTCAGAAACTTTTTTCTGCACAGTGGAGCCTTGTCTCCACATTCTGACCAAGAGCCATAACCAAAGCAAGTGCAATGTGAGAGAAGTGTGTTTGCAATTCTCTATCTCCTCTTGCTTTTTTTCCCAAATAAGATCTTATTTTTTCTTTTGTTGAAAGGGCCTCATAAGGAAATGAGACTTTATTATAAGCCACATCTTTCAAACATTTCATCCTATCCAGATTAGTGACAATGACAATGTGAAAAATCAATAGACAAAGGTATCATAAAGAAATATTTTCTTTCAGTTTGTCATTTTAAAAACATGAATGACTGCAAAGATCATTATAATTTTCAGTTAAAATAAAAATTGAATACCCTATCAGATAAAAGGACAAGGGAGAGTAGAGAGCAGAAATTATCTAGTAATCACATGTCCTTTATTTTCTTCAAAAGAACTGGTTTTGATTGAATTCTTTAGTCTAAAAAAGAGAAGTTTTTATAATAGTAGAAAAGAAAGCTAAAGTAGGTATAATTAAAAGTATGCAGATAAACAATTGACAATCTTTACATGGTAATTGCTTGGTAGCCAGCAAAATCACTGTAAAACTATTTGTCAAGAAAAGTAGAACTCCTCAGAGAAAATGCTGTTCCTAAACATGTCTATGGGAGCTCAGATTTATATGGTTTAAAGTCATTCCAATTATCTAGTTGTGCTGGTCCAAGTCCTTGAAGTTTTTGAGTATGGTTACCTCCATTTACAAGAGCTGTGGATTTCACCCAAATATTTCTTTTTAAACAGGGAAGTTAGAAACTAAACCAGACTAGCTATAGCAAGCTTTTTTAAGAAACTAGTAAGTTTCAATGCAATCAGAGAGGAGACATCTGGAGTCAGAATCAGTAGGATAGTAGGTTAAAAGTTGAAGAAAGAGGACATCAAAGCAAAGCTTGCTTTTTGCTTCAGCAGAAATTTATAGAAAACTTTTTCCAATGTCTGATTTTATTGTTGCTAAAAGGATAAGAAGCAGGTGTACTTGAGAAAGGTACATAGAAACAGCTGGGAGGCAATAGATTCATTACGCTTGTCATGAGATGTACAGACCTGAAAGCCAATCAGAATGGTTTTTACTGCATGATAGATAAAGTAATAGTAATCCTCCCTAAACTGGCAAAGGCTTCAAAATCACACTATGATTTGACAAGGTATAAAATTAATTAAAATTAATAATTACTGAAGAAGATGATCCAGAAACCTTTGTCAAACTAAAGAACTAGATATTAGTTTGAGTAGGAAGGGAAGTCTTAGAGATCATCTAGTTAAACTCCCCTGCGATAGTAAGGGACATTTGGCCTTGTTAAACTTTACTAGGTTCCCACTAGGGCCCACTAATATTCCTGGGACCACGTTCAATTAAATTTTGGCTGTCTCCATGAATGAAGATTCATGGAACAGATCCTGATGACTGAAAAAAAGGTTGGAAACTGATTTTCTTTTAATTAGCATTTTTTGCTTCATGTTAACCTCAGTGATATTAGACGTACAGCTAGAAAATTATATTAAATAATTCAGCGACTCACTTCTGCCATAATCTCTTTTTGTATGGGATTGTACTGAGTATTCATTGCATTTTTATTTATATATATGTTGGATTCTACCTTCGGTTACTTCTAAAACAAAGCCTGGGAAACTGGATACTAGCAAAAACACTCCTCCATTACTTCAAGAAAGGCAAGGTGAGGCAAGGTGAGGTGAAGCAAGGAGAGGAGAGGAGTGACAGACTTCCTGGTCAAAGTTTACATTTAAATTTCACAAAGCTTTGCTAGCCCATCCCTGTAGTACAAGCTGTTCACAGAATCCTCATATTATTCTTTTCTGTGCAACACCAGCCATGTCATATCAAGACACCCTTTATTTTGTTAAAGAGTGATTGTGATAGTGACTGTCCATAGTCTCATTCAGACAGTCTTCTACCTAACTCAACAACCTTGTCTCCATTCTGATTTTTTGGACCTGGTGCACAGTTCAGTCGCTGCCCACTACAGTGTAGCAAGGGCTTTTCCAACAAATAAATAAATGTTCTCTTCCTTATTTAACAAGTGTCAATAGAAATGTCTTAGACACTGAATAAGCCTTTATCCATTAACTCATTCCACCACTAAAAATACACACACTCAATACAGCATTGGCAAAAATACTGTCAGTTAAAAAAGAAAATGCTACCGTTTTATGCAATTGTTCCTCCTCCAAAATAATAGTATTCCTTCTTTCTCTTCCATCTGATCCCATTATGAAAGCTTTTTTTTTTTCATTTATATAGCTTTTTTTCTTCTTCATTTTGTTAGCTTTTTCCTTTCCCTCAATTCTGCAGTGAGCAGACCGTATGCACACACACACACGCACATCCACCCCCCACCCCCGCTCTTTCTCAGTCTCTCTGCTTTTAGCAATAATTTGCACATAATGGAACAGCCAGAGGGGGGTTTGATCAATGACCTCTGTCTCAGAGATGCTGTTCCAAGGGAAACACATCTGCCAACATAAAGTATTGGAGCAATCATAGCTCAGTGAGCGCCGTAATAAGCAACTGTTACACTGGAGCCATCAGTCATGTTCAGTTACAGACCTGAAAGGATATGGCACCTCAGGGAGCAATGTCCTTCCATAAATTTGGGCAGCAATGAAGAATGATTTGCAATCAAGTAATAAAAGGCCTAAAAAAGGTCCACCACGCATACTAACATCCAATACAGCTGACAAAGAAAATAAAAAACCTTGGCATTGTTTGCTCGTTATGTAAACTACACAGCTGTCCAAGCAATTAAGATATGATTTTGGGAATTCTCTCGTAAAAATTTGCTAACAGCGCTTCCACTTGTGAAAGTGACATTCTTCTTTATCAGTAAAGTGCATTTCATTAAGGTAATGCAATTTCATCTAGCTTAATAGTAGGAATTGCTTAACCTTATGGCAAGAGTACGTAAACAACATAAAATTAATGATACTCCATGCATTGTGGGAATAGATTTGCATTAGTGACAGCATTGATCAAGTAATAGAGAAACTAACATGCACTTCAAATTGTTAGTACTCTAGGGATTCCTGTTCACTATCTGCAAAGTCATATTTCTGGTCTTCTGGTTGCAAAACTGTTAGAAAAGATAAAATTCACAGTAAGCTTTGCAATTTTTTAGTACTAACACTAATGAAATAAGCATGATAAAAAAGGCATGAGTCTGAAGGGATCCATCTTCACAGGCTAAAAATATAAATGGAACAACAGAGATGTACAAACGTCTTCTAGAAGTGATTGACTATATATGTGCAACAGCCCCATTATTCAAGAGGCGTTTTTTTTCCATTCTTGCAGATAATTTTTAAATGCTGCAGACACCACTTAATGTTTTGATACTTTTATGAATCCATCTACAGGAATGTTTATTATGCTTATATTCTTTATTATTTCTGCTTCTACCATTAATGGTATGGCTGTGTGGTTTTGCACAGTATTATGGGTTCAACAATTGTCTAATATGTAAGGTTTTTCACATGCCAAAGTCAAGAAAAAACATCAAGGACATCTAAAGTCACATCTGCTCGAGAAGGATCTTCTGTCTTTTGTACTTCCTTTCTTCCAGAGATGAGTTTTTACAGATACATACAACACAATATCAGTCAATCAGCAGAGCTTGTTTTGGGTAGTCTGACCCCTTTCTTATCAGAGATGTTTTTCTCAGGCCCCTATTGATGCAAAAGGTTAGGAAACCTCTGACTGCTTAGAGAGGCTTTGTTACTTCCTTAAAAATCTCCCTTAGGCTAGCACAAACATGTCAATCCATAGAAGTAACCCCTATTAAAACAGCTAAATCTTGATTGTTAGTGTTTATACAATGCACTGAAGATCAGTTTTCAGTTTTTCTGTGTTTCAGAAGAACAACTTAATAAAACTTGTCTGAAATGCTCTCATTTTATTAGTGTATGCCCTTATTTTCTCACAGTCCAATTAAATGTTGTGGTTTAAAACCAGCTGGGAATTAAACTCCAAATTAGTCTCCCTCTGGTGAGAGAGGAACACAGGCAGAGGCTGTGGGCTGAGATAACAATTTACTGAAAACAAACAGCAAGAAACTAACAGGAACAGCAACAATACATTAATAATAAAAGCATACAAAAAAGAGAGATATTTACACAAAAATGTGCTCACCACCCTGACCCAGCATGGCTGCTGAGACAAAGAAAAGTTGTTGGACATTACCACTACTGGCACCACATAGCCTCCTGCAACAAAGGAGAAAATGGCAGACATTACCACAGCCCTGCAGTGAGAAACTCCCCTTCCCTGAGTCAATGGACAAAATTATGGACAAAGTCAGATTGTCCACATCGCTCCATTCCATTACAGCTCCTTGTGGCACCTGTGGTGCATGCACACCGCCACATTCGGCATTATTTGGCTGGACTGGGCTGGGCTCAGCTCGCCTCCATTCTGCTCAGCTGTGTGTATCACTTGGACTTGCAATCTCCCTCGGGAAAGAGGAACAAAATGGTGTCGCTTCCGCTGTGTGGTGGCTGTTCCTTCCCCTGAAGCCAGGGTCCAAGCCATGACAGCAGTGGTAACGAATAGCAAGCTGGCCATGCCCACAGAGCTCTGGGCCCCACCCCCTCTCACGACTGCAGGAAAATTAGGGCAATGTGTCGGCAGGAAACAGATGACAGAGATGATGGAAAGTAGGGAAATGGAGAATGCTATAGCTGAGATTGGCAAGACCTATCCAACAAGGAGTGCTACTTCTGGGAATTTTATTTTTGTTTGGTTTACAGCTTATTGCTTATTTTAGAGCTTTTAATTTAAAAGACAAAAGCTAACTCTGTCTCTCTCTTCCAGATGGAAGACATAAATGGAAGTATTACCTGTAAGTACTCTTCACTTAATTAACTTCATAACTGAAAAAATGCTGCAGATATTCCTGCTCAAGCAACATGCACATAGTAGACAAGCTTACAACACAGTCATAGTCTCAAGTGTCCTGAAGCAATATCAGTGTAAGGTGTTATTTAAAAATAGGATAGGTGACACTTTCATATGATATTGGGCTAGACTCCTTGTTCAAAGAGTCCTTTTCATATTGAAGTTATTCTTCAGCAGGAAAAATACTCAAAGTTATGAAACAAGAGTCATGCAACTAGAGGGAAAGGACGTTTTACTAGAGATAGGTCAGGTCCTTGACTACACAGGCCTACAGTGGAAAATCCAAAAAAGAGCAAATTCCTCTTATTTAAGATACACCAGTATGTCATTCCAGATGGCAGACCAGACACATTGCTGGATTACTGAGAGCAGAATAGAATGAACAGTATAAATCTGAAGCCTAAAAACCTAAATCTGTGTAATTCCTAAACCCATCAACAGGACAATTTTTAGATACAGAACAAGCAGGTCTCTGTATGGATATCTCTAAACCAAGTAAGAAGAGGATTAAGAGAATGCTTTGTACAAGTCCCTAAAGGCATTTGTTCTTAAACAGTTTACCGCTTTACTGCTATACACAGTAGGACTCCAGGACACTGTAGTTCACAGTGTTAACTTATGACAGGACAACTAGTCCCAAACAATGCTAAACAATGCCTGCAGAGTTTTGTAAGTCTGATGCTCAGACTTATGAAATAAACCCTTTTAAAAACATTTTAAAAGGTTTGGGTTTTTCCTTCTTTTTGCATGTCAGGCTACAGCTAGTCTAAGAAAGCTAGGCAAAGAACCTATTGTCTTTAATTGCTATTATCCATCAGAAAGTCCTCTTTACAGGGAAAAATTACACTTCATGATAAATCTACATAAGAGATTACTGCATTTTCATAATTTAGTCACCCATTCTAAGGAGGAAATCAGCCTAACAGTGGGCATTACAGGTTGTGCTAAGCAGCTGTCCAAAAACTGTTAATTTCTAGGGGTAAGTCCTGCAGGTAGTTTTTACTTCTAAACATGAAACCGTTAAATTGTTTCAGAGTTTTTCCAGTTATATCTCCCAGGGCTTACAGAAAGCCTTGATACACAAGAAAAATACAGGGGCAAGACCCCCATGGATTTAAACAGAGGACAGTTCCCATGTACTAAGACTGAAAAAATTGAAGTTCTTCTGGAAAGGGATCAGAGGGCCACCATGTCTTAATTCTTTAATACTTTGTCTTAATACTGTAATACTTTTATGATTCAGGCACAAAAAGCTTTGTTCTCCAAATATGATTCTCCAGTTTCCACAGGATTGTTTATTACTATTTACACAGATGAGCAAGTTTTTCTTAAAAGGTGATCTATCAATACTGGCTTCAGTCTTGAATGGATACCTACTTATGAGTCAATAAACACAGCAGATCTGAGGGAGGGGGAGATAGATTTGAATACTTTACTTCCTTCTCATTTCTTATAAGATTTATGTGAATCAGATGATTGTGTCCATCATATCATGCTTTTTAATCTGTACTTCCTCTGTGCCCCCAACACAGAGTGCTGATTTCTGCACTATTAAGTTAGAACTTAATATTTTCCCTCCTTGTTTCCATCTCAAACATCTTTTAGTAAAAGTCACTACTGTTGTCATTTTGTAAGTGAGGACATATGGTCCCCTTTGCACCAGTGAGACTTTTTGCAGCCCTGAGGGCTCAACAGATCATAAAATAAAAATTATTAAATGTTCTGCATCTTAGTCAGAGCACAAAATCTTAGTGGCCAAAATCAAGGTACCTCTTATCTTTTAGGTTTAACAAATTAGAAATACCTTATGAGTGAATTTCATCCATGAGTAGATCACCAACACATAACCTTGTATTTTCAGGTACTTGTGGTAAATTGCACCACTTGAAAATAAGGGTGCAATTTTTAAAAGCTCATTCCATCAACCACGTGTTTTATGTCATAATTAAAATATTCAATTTAGTTGAAAGCCACCTATATCACATATAACTTCTTCTGATTAGATACTCACTTGTTTTAGTGACAAAACAGCCTCAACATTATCTCCATAGACAAGTATATATTGGACTCCTTAACATCCAACACTTTGCACCAGAACTATGAGGATGTTGCGTTACCTAATACAACATAACTATCACGAAGTGGAAATTAATTAACAAATATATTCCTTTTATTTTTCTTTCTCTTCTCTCTGGCCCTCGTCATTCAGATCTAATATATTCTGGATATGTAAGGTAGAAAAACAGACAAAAGCCATTTAGTTCACACGTGTCTCTTTCATCACAGACAGACAATAGCGTCAACTCTGTTTTCCTTATGGATAAGATTTAGGGGATCTTCCATGTAACAGAAGCTGTTCACATGTCCTGAAAGCTGAATGTCTGCTTTACACAGGACAGTGACTAAGAAAGATTTTGTTATTTTAAGGTTTTTGATAGGATAAGTAGGCTAACTGGAGACTTTGCCATTTTGGAGAAGCTATAAATTCTGATGTCACGTTCTAAAGTTGCAGTACCTTATATTTGTTATTTAATACATTTAAACATAAGACCAATAAGAACTATACTTCATGGCACTCCTATGGATATGCTGTCTATAATTCTGATATTTCAATTTAATTCAAAACAGGAAATAGTTTCCATCCAATCCATCTCTCCAATACCACAACTACATTCCTGGTCTGCTTTAAAATATTTTATAGGATATAAAAATTCTGTATACTAGGCATTTGCCAACTAGTAAGTCTATTGTTCACTTGGAATGCCAAGTGACTTCATAACTTTATATTCATTGGCAGTCATTGCCAATACTTTCTTAAGTATACCCTACCTATTTAATTACTATTGAGCTGCAATTATAAGCTTTCTCTCCCTTTCTTTAAACAATAGTTTCCTGAAACATAATTTGGGACAGACTCATACAGACTTGGGGGTTTCAGTGGAAAAAACCCAACAAAAACAACAGACAGTATTTTGGCATTACTTTTTGGCTTTCAAATAACAAGGTAGAATGAAAAAAAAAAAAAAAACCACCACAATTAATACATCAGAGAGCTCTGCCAGGCTTTTATAGCAATACAGGATTTTTTTGGCTATAAAGAAACATATTGAATCTTCAGAGCACAGCCCATTCTTCACTGCTTCAGTTGTCTTCTTTTGTTTACAAGTCCCTGCCATCCTTCTCTGTGAATTGAATGCTAAACTGTCTCTGGAGAGACGTTATATTGCTTACAGAATGCCTCAGCAGATGGTGCTTCCTGTTGCAACAGAAGGCTGTGATTACACCTGAACTCTTCAAGAACTCTAACTTACACAGAAAAACAAGATAAATGGAAGTCTTACAGCTTTATCCTTTTCCTCCTCTGTTCTCTTACCTTCAGGAAGAAAAAAATTTAGATTTGGAAACTGCTAACATTTTACCACAATAGTTTGGCCCAACCTCCATTGCAGACCTTTGATCACTCCGTACCTTGTTTGAGCACTCCTTATTATAGTCATAAAATGGAAGAAACCTCCACCAGGAAGAGTCCATAAGCACAAAATGAAGCACCATGAAAACCACTGGATTCAAAAGTTCAATGTTCTATAGCAGCTTGCTACTGAATGTGAAATGGACACTTTTACAAAAGATCTATGAATGAATTCTTTGCAGGAAAAGATTAATCCCATATATTCCCCTGATCTATTAATTTCTGTAAAATGTAAAGCTCATTTTGGGACCATATAACTTAAAACCAAGAACCATGGCAGCATAATAGGAGGTTAAATATGTATGCATTCTCTTAATAATTAGAAGATAAATAATTACAATGGAAAGGCAGCCATCTGAAATAAAGGTTTTCTGTAAGTTACTTTTCACTGTCTCTATATCCCCAGTACTGCTCTGCATGGTTTCTACAGACAGCCTGAATAGCTCATATGGACAAGGAAGGACAGAAAAGGGTCAATACTACTCTTTGCATGTATTAGTCATGAAAATTAGTCTTTAATCTGGCAGAGAAATGTCCTTTTCTGTTATGTGACTGCATTTGGCTCTGCCTACCTCTTCCATGGTTATTTTGAGCTTTAATTATCTTCAAACTTTCAGCACTCAAGTAGATTCAAATCAAAACCAATGTTTAATTTGTTTCTTGAGTTCCAGGTGGCCAGGGACCTCTTGGGACCTTGCAAAACAGAAACAGATGAGAATAGGTCCAAGTCCTTTTCTTAAAGGAGTATATGGATCTGCCCACATCTTAGTGTCTATTCACTGAAGCTGGAAAGGCTGCATTCCTCTGTGTTTTTGTAGCCAAATTACAATATTTTCACCATAAATGGATCCCCATCACAGATGACCTGCTCCTTCTCCCCCATTCCCTACTGAACTAGAGAGAAAATTAAATATGTATCTGGATTTTGCAACTTTTATCAACTCTCACCTTTTACATAGATGATTCATCAGTTTAACTGTAAACCTTAGCACTTAGAACTATGTCTTTGGTGTTTTCTGTGAAATTTCAAAAGTCTCACTGTACAAAATCATTTATAAAAGTTACTAGTTTAAAAAAATCCCCTCAGAATCTTACAGGTTTCAACACTTAACAATTTGTTAACATTTTTTATGGGTGTGTTTTCCCCAAGACATTCTGGCAAATCTGAACAGCATCAGGTAATGACTAATTTCTTTATCTAGGAAAAAAACCCCTTACCTTATCAGGTGATTGTCAATAAAAAAAAACCTCTCTTGCCTTCCCTTGCATTCTCAGGATACAGCTATATATTGTTACAGAGGAATGCAACAGTAGCCAACTAATTGTATTACTGCAGAGTTTCACTCTTTTACCGAGCCCTGACCAGACCTGACCCAGCTGTCCCGTTTCCAGTGGGCCTTTCTACTTGCCCCTGCATCCGTGTTCCCTCACACTCCTCTCTGTAGCTGCTCTCCACTCTCTCCCCACCAGCACAGCCCAAGGGAGAAGAACATTCTCAGGCCCTTGTGTTTGTTGCAACATTTCCTACTAACTCAAGTGTCTTCTTATGACTAACAAATAAAAAGAATTGATGTGTACTGACTGCTTATTTAAGAATTAGGATAGCACTCAGTCATTAAATTAATATGAGCCTATCAGGTGTTCTAACAAGAGGCCTCAAAAGAAGATATGGGGGAATATGTAGAATCCAGTTCAAATAATATTTTATTTTAAAATTAGTATCAATTCCCATTTTAGTCAGCTTGTTTAATTTCTTTTAGATGTCAGTTGATATAGATCTGCCCAGCTATATGAGTACTTAAGCATAATGAGCAAGCATAGGAACTGGATAGTAACACCATTTTTGTTAGAACACAAAAATGAGAAAGTAAGTCACAATGACTAGGTCAAGAATCCCCATAGGCTGTAAAGCACTTTTAAACACATGAAAAGAGATAGCAACATTTTCACCCACATTAAATATACACAGGTCAAAACCTGGTGGTCATCTCAGATTCCTTCACTTCTTTGCCCTGTACATCCATAACAATGGCAAGTCATGCCACTTCTCATCTATGACGTTTTAAAAACCTCTCCACCAGTCATTCTCCCATTGTGGTGGAATAAAATACTACAAAAAAAAAAAAAAAACAAAACCAAAAAACCAAAAAACAAACAAAAAAAAAACCAAAAAAACAAACAAACAAAAAAAAAAAAACCAAAAAACCCAAAACAAACCCAAAAACAAAAACAAAAAAAAAACACCCAAAACCAATAAAAAACCTCTTACTTCAGTTTTTCTGAATAATACATTGCATAATTATGTACATGCCCTATCTTATGTTATTTACATCCTTCTACACTTCCTTTACTCCCCTTCATTCATAAGGTATGCTCATTTGGTCATATACAGTTTCATCTTTCTCATATTTACCTCCTGTTTTCCTACAGTTATTCATCACTTGGTGTCAGTTAAGTAATTTCATCTCTTGGATGACTCCTTATAGAAAAAAAGCTCTTTCCCTAAGCTATCTATTCAGGTAATCTTCTACACTAAATTTCCTATTAAAAACAAACAAACAAACAAACAAAAACAAATAAACAAACAAAAAACCAAAAAACCAAACAAACAAACAAAAAAAAATCTACAATGACCCTTGCCCTCCAAAAAAATCCCAAAAAGCCAAGAAACCACAAAAAATCTATATCTTGTGTAATGGGAATAAAAGAAAAAATAGACAAAAAAATTTAAAAGCTGCTTAGTCACTGTAAGGCATATCTTTACACCTCTACTTGGCTGATGAAAATAAATGGCTCATTGGCTGCAGAAAATAGAATTGTTGCCTCTTATAAATGGTAAAGTTAAGCCTTGAACTCAGGCACATTTAAAAAACTCTGTGTCCTCAGCCATTAATCCCAATGCATGATTAGCACAGTTAAATTTGCGGCAAAGTAGCCAGGACAGACTCAGACAACCAAAAATCTACACCTAGAGAAATATTATATTTTCATCCTGGTGTCCATGCATAGTCACGCCTTGCTTACCTTGCATATCAGAGAAAGCCATTTCTTTCTTCCCTCTTTGACTGGTTCAGAAATCTCCTCTATTTTTTAATTTCACAGATTTTTCTTAATACTATGGAGAACAATGATTCCTGTGGCTTTTTCTAGCATCTGGACAAAAATTTGGGACCTGACCCCCATCCCAAGAACAATAGGATTTCTACTGTCACTATGAGTTTTTTCTGAATGGATTCTTTTTGCTTTTTATGATGGAACTCTGCTTCTCAGAAAATCAGCTTAAATCTTTCCATATTCATATGAACTCCTTAATATTCTTCTTAATGTTCTTTGGGGCCTCTAAAGGGCAATAATTCTTTGTGTATTTTTGTGAAGTGCTTCACCAAACAGGGAGTTATCCCAGATATTGCCAGAGCATTTCAAAACTTACCACATTCAATTTTTCATGGCTTCTGGTTTGGAATGAATGTTAGGAGGACAATGATGGAAGGAAACTGGTTTAAGCAAGTGCTGAAGCAGCAGACTTAGTGGTGTTATATGGAAAGAGCAATGCATTCAAACAATAAACCTCCCTTACTAGATACATGCAAAGATGGATCACTAGCTCTCTCTAGAGAGGTTTCAAAGCACTTTTTTAGAGGTAGGCAAAAAGATGTTTGATAAATTTTACATTCCAACAGTACTAGAAATAACACATTTTGCTGAATCTTAAAATATCTGCACATCAGCTGCTGTTCATCATTTTCCCCATCTGAGGAATAATAATGCGACACCTATTAATGAAGTAGCCAATGATCTTCAAGACCTCTATATCCCCATCCTCACACCTATGTTTTCATGTATACTGACATTTTAGATATTCTTCTTAGATAGGCTAGTGAAGGGGGGAAAGGCAGAAGGCCTGTGTTTTCATAGGAATTACAACAAATATTACTGATAAACTGGTTAAATGGAGTTCCATAAAATTGACAGAAAGTCAGTGGTAGGGTACAAAACGGAATCCAAAGCCAACTACTATCATTAGATAAATATCCTTACTTTCATATCCCCTTTTCAATACAAAGTTGTTTTTTGTCCTTGACTTTACTGAAACATGGTACACAACCATCAGGAAAGAGATGAGTCAAACTTTAATATCAGACATGGCAAGAGAGTTGTGTTTCTCTACATTGCAAATATCACCTGGTTTTCAGATTTAAACTTTAGTGTTGCATGCATTTCAGCACAAACACTAATCAGAATGAAGATGATGACATAAAAAGACCTCCACAAATCTAGGGTCTCCCCTCTTCCATGACTTCTGAAGGGTTTTTGAGATCAGCTATTTTCAGGAAGGTCCACTGTCAATATCTGAATGAAATCACATGTCCTGCTTCTCCACAGGACATTGCCAAATGAGATAATCAAGATGCTTATTAAATTTCATAGCATGTTTACCAGGCTGCAATATTGGTTATTAAAAAAAAGTCTCATGCAAGAAAATTTCTTACTGTTTCCAGTTCAAGTTGATTTAAACCATTAAGTGTACAAGAAAAATTTTAATATTCATATAAATATAAAATTTTAATATAAATTTTAATAAATTTATATTTACATTCTTAAATACTCATATTTTGCATTTTGTTTCTCTTCAATCAATGACTGAGAAAACAATGTGCAATGCATACTACGAATAAAATGTGGTTTACGATAAGTACTAATATGTACTAATACAACATGTACATGTTTACAATATGTACTAATTGTAGAAAATTTGACAAAATTTCAATGACTTTTAATTTCATTTTAAGGTCCTTCTTCTTGAGACACATACATGCAACAGTGACTCATGTTGGCAAAAAGTACATGTTCTTACAATATTTTTAAGATAGTAGCTATCATCTCAGCTGGGTTTATTATTACTTTGAAGAAACAAACTCATCTAACAGAATCCAAGTGTTGAAGCAAAGGATCAGAGGTCTTAGGGAAGTTCTCAGGTTGAGAAATGACAGGCTCACTAAATAATTATTTTCTCTATGTAATATGGAATTTAAGCATTGAGATATAGAAGACCCAGAGGAAGGAAGAGATAAGGTTTTCAAACATCTGACTGATGGTCCATTTTTTTTTCCAGTTGTCTTATTAGATTATCAAATTTGAGTCAATGAATATATGGTTATTACTTTTAAATATGGAGCAATTTCTAATAGAAATCCCAAGCTACATTTTGTAATGTGAACTTACATTTATTGGAAAGCTGAAGGAGGTGTGGAATTAAATCATGTTATCTGATGTGTTTTATACTTTAAAAGTACAATTTTTCCTTTTTCTGCATGGTTGATGAAGGCAATTCTGAATGCATCCTCCAATTAGCAGCTAACCTGCAAACAAATTCTTTGGCTTGGTTAATTAACAATTATTATTCAATAGTCTCCTAAAATATTGTATTTCCTAGCTAGCGGTCAATATATTTGCATTTGACCAAAGATGTCACGTAGTATAAAGTCACTTTCTTTCCAAAGAGTTGTGTTGGACACTGTCTTTTTGATGAAACCCTTCAGATTTCTTTTTGTATTGAAAGAAATTTTATTTTCTTTAGCTTTTGACAGATGTAGGTACATAAAATGATACTGATTCAAAAAAGGTGTTCAATCAAACATTTCAACACTACTTGTATGAAGATATCATCATTTCCAGAAATTCATGTTCCTCCTCTTCTGCTGGATGCAGGGGACTGAAAGTGCAGAAGGACACTATAGTAATTTTGTAACATATCTGAATAAGTATCTTGGTTCATTCATGGTATTGGTAACAATATGTAAGGAGTTTTTCCTTTTTTTTTTTTCCTCCCATGCATTGCTAGGCATCATAGGAACTCTTTGGGAAAGAATCACTAATGCAGCCACACAGGATCTTTTAAAAGCTCTCTCCTCTCTACCAGCACCAAGACTGACACCTGGTGCCCAAGCCAAGGATACTGCTCAGCTCCTAATGAAAACACCCATCCAAATTAACACTGATTTCCAATAAAATGTATTGATTTAACAAGGCTGAAAGACTCCCATCCCTTTTACCCACCAATTTACACACATATTCTAATTTTCATTCAAATCTATTGAAAGTGTAGCAAGCTTATGGACCATGATTACAGCCTTGTTCATCCCTTAACAGTTAGAGTTGCTGGATCATTTATATCAATAATGAGCTAGAACGGCAATTAGTGTCTAAATGAAATATGCCAGAAATTACTGATTTATCATTATATTTGTCAGTAAAAATATACTACGGAATAGCAAGGTGAGCAATTATATCATACCACAGACTGCAAAACTACAAGTTTTTCCTAGAAGGTATGTAAGAAAAATAATCATAAACACTGTAATTTTATTTCCAAACAATTTCTGAGAAAGTCACAGCATGTAGTACAGCAAGAAAATCCAGCAATTTTTTAAAACTGCAAACTTTTAAGTGCTGTCTGTTAAACTGTTACTTGTTTGCTAGCTTGTCTGACCCATTGCCTTCTTCTTCAGATGTTTCTCCTTTCACCAGTTTTAAACTCTGTATCTTCATTCTCTTCGTGGACTAGATTTCAGACACTTTCTCTCATTAAATTGGCTCAGACAAAAACTGCCAGGCTGCTTAGCCACCCCATTCTTCTCCTTTCTTTTGTGTTTATTTTCCAAAATCTGTGGCAGAGCAAGGTCCTAAAACTAGGTTTGATCCTCATATATCACTTATGCATTTTCTAAGGAAGTAATTGAAATACGGATCTCAGAGATGTGCAGCTTCTAGTGTATGAAAAGTATTTCTAATCTCATCTTATATAGATACCATTTCTACCATTCCATCTTCTCCAACATTTCTATTTCATTGCAGCAGGAAGAATCATGCTAAATTGAGGGGTTTTTAAGTGCATGTCACTGTACATTTCAGCAGAGTTTTAACATGAGTTTCTGAATTAATCTCTTGATTAATTTTCCTCTGTTTTAGGATAGAGAAAATTCACATCTGTTTTATACAGTTAGAGGCATTTTATTATTTTTTGTATACTCACATATGCATAAAAGTATGAGGTATCTAAATGCCTTATAATATTTAAGAACTATCCATAGCAAACAAAAAAAACCCAAAACAAACAGGAAAAAACCAAACAAAACAAAATGAAAAAACCCAAAGCAACACAAAATTTTATATTAATTCTGTTTTCATTTATTCTAAGAGTTTCAAATGATGTCCATTGATCAGGATATGCCATTACAGCAACAGAAAAGAGCACTTTCCTTGAATTGTTTGCCAGCAAAGACCAGAATTTGTGGATGATAATCAGCAAAATACAAAGTAGCCAAGTTAAGACAAACTCTCTCTTGTTACTAATTGTAACTCAGCAGTTTTTTTATATAAAAGTTTGCATCAGACATTTAAACAGAGTGATTCCTAGTGCTCAGCTGTTTGGAACAAGTTTATGCTGCAGATCCTCTGCTACTCAAGTTAGATTCTTTAGGATTCTTTCTTTAGTATTTTCCAAGAGTTCCCTGGGAAGATGCCTGCAGTAGCTTATAAAGTCTAACACTCTAAGAAAACACAAGCTAGCCTGTTCTAATAGAACTGACACTCAAATATGAACAGTGAAGAAAAAGTCAATAAAAACTTCTACATGGGTGAGCCCCATGTTTGGTGTTGCAGTTTATTTGTAGTCTCACTGCAACCAGCAACCCAAATGAATTTTTGCATCACATAGTCACAATTTCTCAAGATGTTTGGGAGAATGGACTTGTCATGTAGTCAAATCACTGTAGGAAGGATAAGGATATTCTCCCATCACTATCAGATAGTTCTCAGTTGTCTGGTATCCACTTCTTCTCAATGTGATCTCTGGAAAATTCTAATTTTTTCTGAATTCCTCCTCCATGGACCTCATCCCTTGAACTAGAGAGGCACAGAGCTGCCTAGTATGGAGTAGAAATATTAAATAAGACTGTAAGAAAGTGTTGGAAGCAAAGGAAGAGGTAAGATTTATTTAAGTAATGGAACAGAATTATTCTACAAGCCTTTAAAAAGGCTTCAAAGCTTTTCAAACCTTGCATTTCAAAAGCCACACATTTTGAGAACATGTGTGTTCTCTTGTCTCTGCAAAGATAAACACTGAGTTGTCAAACTGGCTTTCTTTTTTCAGGTGACAGCTTCTATTTTAAAACTAATAGCAAAGACAAAGAAAGTGTTTGCCAGGCCTTTGGTGTAAGCTGGAAGTTCTTAGTTCGTAACAAATTTAAAGTTTTTGTGAGAATATATCCTTGTGCTTCTTAGCAGTTGTCTTAAAGACTCTACCAAGAAGAGCAAGTGACTTCGCGGACCCAGCTTAATGGTTGGTCATGTTTAGTACATTTAGTTCTAAGCAACCAGTATGACATACATCTCTCACTGTAAGAAACCACAGTTTTCTCACAAAGGAAAAAAATTGAGAGCTATTCTGGAAAATTTCAGTTTGACTTGGGAAATTGTAAAAGCAAAGGATAGAAAGTATATGTCACATATTCTTGCTGTCTAGTAACTAGATGAATGTTCATGAAGAAAACAAGGAAAAAGGTTTTGAAATCATTAAGCAAGAAAGCCATACTTATCTGATTTCTCTCAAACAGAATGCCAAGATTCAAATTTCTCATTCTACCATAACAACTTTTGACTGTGTAGCTATTTCTCCTAAATCAGATTTCACAGCTGAAAGAGTATTTTAAGCAGAGAAGCACTAGCAATAGTAAGACATCCACAGAATGCAACACAGATACCACCCCATGAAAAGGTTAACTATTACACCATTATTGTCTTGAAATACAAACTTGTATCCCTGATGGTGGACTCATTGATCTGACATTACACACCATGCATCCACACAACAGCCTTCCTGCAGTCATGCAGGAAAAACTCTCAGATTTGTGTTCTGTAAGTCCGTTCTCTCAGTGCATAAAGCGTAGAGCATAGTCTGCATGCCTGTAATAAACTTCCAATTTACTTTCCATGTAGGTTTATGGCTACTCAGATTCTTCACTGTCACTTCTTTATCTTCCACTAGATAAGGCATGCCATGGGAAGAAATATTGGTCAGTCATTTTCAACAGGAAAGGCAAAGGAACAGACCTGGTATTTTGTTATTCATCTCTAGGCATGTCCTCATCAAAAAGGTCACATTTTCTACAGAAAATACTGTAGTGTCATTTTGTTGCCATGGGATAATTCATGCTCAAAGGCCTCCTGTTATTTTAGGCTCTTGCCTTAATCATTTAAAGTTCAGCATCAACATCATACACTACCCTTCATCATCATCACCACCATCACAGACACTAGTTTAGCATTGGAAACAGAAATCAGTAGAGGCTTGGAGGGTCAGTTCAAATAAGCATTCAAAAGCTCAATTGTTTATCAAAATTTCTATTTTTAGAGCAGCCTGGAAATCATTTAAAAGTAAATTGCATTGTAAGTTTAGGCCATGACATGCAGAGGACCCTAAGAATAAGACCCTTAACATAATAAACATATATACATTAATACTATAACATTATGACTTTTTTTCATTCCTTTAATTGACAATTTCTAAGCAGTAGTGTCTGTCTTAAATAGAAAATTATTGATGTTTAGAGGCAGAATTTGGAACAGAACTAGTTAGGACAGACAGAACACAAAACCCAAACTGATGTGTTGCTAGAGCACCGAAAACCAGGTGTTCGGTGTTCTGTCTGTGCAAGAACAAGTGAGTAGGAGCTGTGCAAGAATGACCCTACAGATTGACCCTTGTGGGGGGTGAATCTGTAGGGTCATTCTTGCACAGCTCCTACTCACTTGTCCTGTTAAGGGAGTCCTTGAGTAAGAATAGACAAATACCAGCTCAGTGAAACTCAGCTCTGACTCCTTCCCAAATCTACTATACCAGCTAGCCATTTCCCATTCCATCTGGAGTGTGCACTTTGAGGACAAGATACAGCATAAGTTAATTTGAAGGGTGGATGGTCAAGAAATAGGACAGCGTTCAAATTTGACTGTCTAGCTGGAGAAAGTTATGTGCAGTCCATCAGCATGCTCTCTCTGACAGCTTGTTACTGAAGACAAGTATAAGACCAAGCAAACTGTACACATAAATCTGCAGCTTATTAAAAAGGAAAACACACACTGTCCTTGACAGTATCTTTCCATGTTGCCAGCTATAGGGTAAAAAATATGTCTTCCCACCTCCTGAAGACTCTAGCTGAAGACTCCAGACTTCTCTCACAAAAATGTATCTTCAGGGAAAATTTTAGTTCAAATGCGTAATATTTGTGACAACAGTTGCAATGCAAACTTCTGAGCAAACTTCCCAGAATTTCAGTGTGAAAAATTGTCAGATAAATTTGCTTAGTTTTTTAAACTATTACAAGACTGATTGATGTACAAGCAGAAAGGCCTGGACAGGAAGTCCCTACATTGCACTAAAAGATGAAACCCAGAGGATAGTGAGGCATGGAGAAGTTAATGGAGGCATGGAGAAGTTAACTCATTAATGAGTTAGATGAAGGTGCGTTGAAGATATCAAAACAAAATGTGCAGGTTTTTATTTATAGATCCTAGAGAACTGGCATTGCAAAAGTTTTTCGCCTTGGTTTTGCGCAGCAACACTTACACAAAAGTCATAATGCGGCAGCCTCATTGCATTAGCCAGCTAGTGAGTGTTACTGCTTCTGAAATGTCTGGTTGTACAAAATCATTCTGAAACAGAGGAAGCAAAGGAGTGGCCTTTTCCTCCCCCTTCTTCAAGGATCTGCCAAGCATGGCAGATTGTTCATGTTAAATTATGCTGGATGGCATTGAGATGTGCATTGCTGTCATCTAAGGCTGAGTTGCAGCTGTCAAATCCATTGCACTGTGAGCCTCCTGCAGCAATCCAACACAGGTCCAAAACAGGAACAGACCTTTATCTGCTAATTCAAAACTAGCTCAAACCTGACAAATAAAGAATGTGCATGACAATTAGAGAAGAATAATCTTATCACCTGTAACAATTTCTGCTTGCCTGCAGACAAACTAGTTTATTAAAATCTCATTGCCAAACTCATTTGTAGCACAAAGTGCAATGGTTCTGTTGCAATGGTCAGCAGCTTATTTGGCTATAAATTTTAAACCTTCACATCAGGCAGAAAGAGGAGAATTACTGAAAATTAAAAGAATGTCTATAAAATCAAAATATTTGTCTGTATATCTATACCTTGAATTGTGCCATGGCTTTAGCAATTTAACTCAAATTACAAACTGAGACTCAGCAATAATTAAGCTTGTACCTTTTACATACTTATTGTCCTTAATGACCTCTCTATTTACTTAGCAAACAATCTTTCTTAAGTTTTCCTGTGGTTCAGTCCGTGCAAGGAGAACACTAATCTCTCCCAGGTTTTAGCTTTCTCAGCTCCCCTGCACCATGGTTTGACCTGCAGGCAAATGAAGCCATTCAAATATTTGCTTATCTTGTCATCTGTTCTCATCAGACCTTGCAATTCCTGTCATGCCCCACATGTCAGTTTAAAGCATAACGTCATTAATACCTCCAGTGCACTAATGGATGCTTCACACATGAACGCATTAATGAAATGTGTTATTGTTTTCCCTCACAGGACATTAACAATCTCGCTCACGCTGAGCCTCTGAAGCCCTGCAGTGCTGCTGAAAACCACTAGCTATCAAATGAACCCTCAGTTACGCCTCAGTAACTTTAAGTTCAAGTTTATCACTGAAGTGTCACTAATGTGAGGAGAAGATACAAGCCTCTAAGGTCTTTTGGGCCCAGCTTCAATTACCTTAAAGAGTAACAGGAGGCAATAGCTGCAAGGGAAAAATACACCACCATATAAATGAAATGCTGTCAAGACAAAATAGGAAAGATCTGGGTGTCAATGTGGTAATTTGTTTCTTGTTTCTACCCTTTGTCTCTGGACTGGTGGCTTGGATAATGAGCACAGGATTGCTTTTCTAGGGGATTTAAACAGAAGTAGTCTTATTTCCTGATAGAGATTTTAAATATAAAAGGCAATAAAAATTTCTTACGCAAACCATATTTAAAATTGCTTTTGAGTATCTTTAAGAATTATTTCCAGAGGAACTGTGAAATGGCCACAGCAGCTTATGCAGCTTTTACATACAGGTTAGTTAAAGAAGACTGCTAGTCTTCTGTTAGCCTGTGGTTGCTAGAGCACTTTGGCAGCAGAAATATAGTGGTGGCATTTTCAAATCAGGAATAATTTCACTACCTTTTCTATAGGTCAAAGGAGAATAAAAATCAAGGTTTTTCCTGCAATTATATCCACTATAAGGATCAGCTTCTGATCTTGCATTAGAAGAGTTTGTTTTTTTCACAAAGGCAGTGGATGAAGTATGGTTAGACTTAAAAACCAGAAATCAAAGTAGCTGGTAATTTTAAATTTTCCTCTATGTAATAAATATTTTTATGTAAAGTTCTGAACAGGATAAATACAGAAAAGTCTGGAATTTTATCTTATGTTTCAGGTATGAAATCAGAAAGTTCTCCTATATTATAGTCAACGTTTGGCTCTCACTTTATTCTCAAGTAGTGATGCTCCTATATAGAGACTATGAGCACAGCTAGGAGAGAGGCCATGCTAGGAACAGGCAGTAGAGATCCTCAGCTGTAGAGGAAACAAATAAGTAAATCTTGGAAAGGCCATTCCTGGCTTGTTCTACTCTAGCACCTCCTTCCTGTGAACTCCCCTGAAAGCTCCATTTTTCCTCATTAGTCCAAGACATGAGATGAATCTCACAGCCCTTCAACAAAGGAAGTTTCTGATGAGTAGTCTGCAAGGTCAGGAAAGTCAGCCACCCCTATATAAGTTTATTGCCTATTAACCTCTGAAGGCAATCCCAGAATGCTTTCATATAGTTATAGCATAAATCCCCATATACATTCTGTATATTGTACCAGCTAAGTCTCACAGAACTAAAACATAAACTGGAAGAATGAGTCCTGTAATCAAAATTATCAAAGTACACCAGGAAATCAGGAACTTTTACTGCCTCAAATATACAACTGTCTTCTCTAGACTAAAGTGGACTGCCAAAAAATGTTTCACTCTTCTCAGGGTACCAACAAAGAGTTGCTGTTTCTTGTTTCTAAAATTCAGACAAATGGAAATATTATTACAGAATTTCTTACATTTACAATCCAGAAGCAGTTCTGATACTCATCGCTCTGATACTTTCTCATACAAGTCTTCTTCCATAAACCATATTCTTTTCTCTAGCATATATTTCCATAAAGAGACTGGTAAAATTAGTGTCAGGATATGAGAGTTTTTTCTTCACTGTTGATTTATGAGTGTTATCATGTCCTCCTTCTTAGGGTGTCACAAATCAGTAATGGATCACAATGTCTCTGGCACAGACATCACAGACTGTCTGCAGCATCTTAATTTTTTCTTTTTTATTGCCATTAGCTAATCAATATGTCACATAAATCTGTGACAAGCTAATGCTATTACATGTCATACTGGACTTCATTTCTGAACATTTCAAACCAAGAATTCTTCATTACCTACCCATTTCTTCCTCTTAATTTGCTAATGGGAAAACTTATGTTGGAGTGAAGAAATTTTATCCCATGTGCTGCTGAACAAGCTAAAATAAGTTATGGACAACAGCCAGCAAGGATTTCCTAATGACTTCCCTCTTTTTTTAATGTGTACTCATATATGCCAAAGGGAAGTGTTCTAGCACCAGAAATTCTGATTGCCAGCTAATAGAAAGGATGAATTGCTTGCCAGGTGGAAATGTTGTACAGCATAAAGTACGCGGTCATATGCTTCCCATGTAGTTATGAGTACACTCAAGTTGTGCAAATAAATCATTTCTTAGATAACATGCACAGTAGTAAATTAAAGCACCAGGGAATATTTCAATACACAGAAATCCAGTTATTTCTAATTCTAGGTTTTTTGATGGCCCCTGTTGCTCTCCTAAAAAATTTTCAAGTGCAGCTCAGGAGTTGAGAAGGACTCCTGCCCATGCTAATTGACAGTTTAAGAGCAAACTTTGTGTTCCAGATGTCAGTTTAAAATAATTTGGACATAGGCTGCTTTGTGTCAGTGTTAAGAAAGCTCTGACCTCATTTAGACAATTTGAATAGATTACAGCCTTCAATGTCACTCCAGATATATAGTTTATATTTATGTAATGATGTATATACAACACACAGGTACACATTTCCATGTGAAGTTGTTACTGAATTCCTACTTACTGACTACACGTTTTTGTAAAGGAGAATAATTACATGGAATATCAAGGGGTGTTCAGATACTGTGTGTTAAGACAAGGTTTGCCACTTGCCATATCAAATGGAGGGGAAAGTTTATCTACCTATGTCTACATTCAAAGGGAACTAATGCATTTACAATGACAGTGTTAAAGCACCGACGAAGTGGTCCAAGAGGTGATGGATACCCCTCTGAGAATATCCAGGATCAGGTTAGATGGGCTCTGAGGAACCTGGTCTAGTGGTAAGTGTCCCCTCCCATGCCAGGGAGGTTGGAGTAGATGACCTTTAAAGAACACTTTCAACCTGAAATATTCTATGATGCTGTGATTCCATTTATATTGGATCTGTAAATTTAAAGAACAGGTACTGAGGTGTCTTCATGCATACATCTAGACAGCTTGCAACAGAGAGGGGTGCTAGTTCAGTGCAACCCAGGGCTGAGCATTCCAAACACTTCTGTAGTCTAAAGTTCTCCAGTCCTCTAATGTATACAGACTTTCATTTCTTGAAATACTGAGCACCAACAAAATATTTTTTATTATCTGTTTTACTACCACAGTGTCTTCCTAGCTTCTCTTGCCCCAGGAAAGAGTCCCAAGGGCAGGAAGAAGACATGCATAAATAATAATGAGAAAGATCTTACAGATGCAGACCCGTCAGCTTATGAAGGTGCATCTCAAAAGCAATTTTATTTATTTATTTATTAAATAAATAAATTATCTAGTTATTTATTTGTACGTTTGTTTATTTTCAAGTGCCCTAAGAATTTCCAAATTAACTTCAACTTGGTTTAAAAGTGAATTTATCATAGCTGCTGAGGTATTAATTCATTTACCTTTTCATTTTGAAACAAAATCTAGTGCAAGGTATAAAATGTGAACAACGCTATTATGTATATGAAAAACTAATCTAAAATTTGTTTAGTTAAGTGTTATCTTTTCTCTTGGCTTGGTATTTTCTTTCCACAATGTAGGAGCAGATGCTGCTTTTTCCTTCCTTCCCCATCAAAGTGTGGAAAAAGCATCTCCCCAGGTTGAGGAAGTCTGCACATTTGGTACTGCCTGCCTGAAACTATTAGTTCTCCCTATCTTTAGCTAGAGAAGCAGCTAGTGAACATTTTCATTAGAGCAATGCTCAGTACACCATGTTAATTCAGGAAACTATGTTTTATCAGTTAGCATTAGAGAGTATTACCCAATAGATATATGCGTACACACACAAACACACACACATATATATACGTATGTATATGTGTGTGTGTGTTTGTGTGCATGCAGAAAAGTAGCCAAAAGTTCCCGAGAGACACACTTCTGGAAGGGTTCAGGTGTCTAAGGAATCAATGCCAGCTGGGCCTGTATGTTGTATTAAAACACTTACCATTATATTCTTAGATAAAGTTTTGAAATGTTTGCAGACGCCTAGTTCTTCAAAGCTATAGGTAATGTGAAAATACAGAGGTGGAGGGAACCTTAGCACATAGGGAGACAAAAGACTTCTGCTACAGAGAAGAGCAGTGCGAGTTCCTACTGGTCATGCCTGGATTGCTTCTAGTGAGCAGTCCTTGTAGCAGCTGGGATCACACCATGCCTCCATGTGGCAACCTGCTCTGAAGAGTCTCACTGTACACTACATCATCAAACAGGCACACACAGATTCATGGACTTTATAGAATTCCTTCTGGCTATACTTCAAGCCATGCTTTCAGACTTATTTGCTGTGTGGGCATGTCCTGGTTTAACCCCTGCTTGCAATTAAATACCCTTTAGCCTCTAACAGACACTCTCCAAGGGGATAGGGAGGAGAATCATGAAGAGGTAAAACCTGTGGCTTATGAGAAGAACAGTTTAATAATTGAAAGAAAGTAAAATAATAATAATTAAATGTAAAAGAAAGAGAGGACTAAAACCCAAGAGAAACCAGAGATGCCCAACACAACTGCTCAGCAGCTGCTGACTGACGCCCAGCCCATCCCTCAGCAGCAGTAAATACCTCCTGGCCACTCCCCCTGAGTTCATGTACATGGTATGGAACATCCCTTTGGCTGCTTTGGGTCAGCTGTCCTGGTAGTGCTCCCTCCTGGCTTTCTGTGCTCCTGCTGGCTGGCAGAGCATGGGAAACAGGAAAGTCCTTGACTTAGGGTAAGTGCTATTCAGCAGCAACTAAAATATCTGTGGGTTGCCAGCAACAGAGAAACAGCCAACATATGTGTCACTAGATACCTCAGAGTTTGGTGTGTATGGCTGATATATTAAGATCCAATGAGTTGTAAGCCTTCACTTTCACTGAATAATTGGGTGAAGAAGCATAGGCATAGAAATAGGAAGTACTAACTGTTAGTGACAGAAAGGAAGAGAGCAGATGTGGATCTCAGGGCAATCATGTACAGTAAATAGGGTTACTTTCACTGTGACCTCTAAGCAAACCAATGCTGTTATAGTATCCCATACACTTGCTTCTATCTCATCCCTGATCCAGGTTATACTGACAAATATGCAGCAGAATCACAAGACTTCTAGGATATAGCTCAGAAGCCCAACAGGAAGCAAGTAACAGATTATATGATCTAGCTTATGGCTTCATCTCAATGAGTAAGGCCATTGGAGGGAGATGCCTTTTATTTTTTTTTAACTGGACTATCCATGTAATTTCAGAGTTTTTAATATATTTTCATTATCCCTCAAATTTCTAATCTCAAAATACAAAAGGATATTAAAGAAATTTACTGCTGAGGACGTGGACTAAGTCCATTGTTTACAGCATTATTCCACTATGATTTAAATCTCTAGTATCACTACAAGCAGCATTTGTGGATGACATCAAATACTGTATAGGCAAGGATAATACAGTTAGTGCACATGAAAGCACCACCTGTTTTCAAGAATAATGAGATTTATACAATACTTCTAATTAAGGAAGTTAGTTGAGTGTTTTCAGGAATAACTATCAACAGGTAGAAAATATCTAAAAAGCTTCTCGTTTTCTGAAGACTGACAGACATTTAACAGGAAGTTTCCTATCTAATCTAATATTATTTTTCAAAAATAAGTGTTAAAAACTTCTTTCCCAAAATGCATTAAAAGCTTTCATAGATGTTATCACACCAAAATATTACACATAAATTCTTGTTAAGGCTTAAGATTTTTCCTTTTGTTTCTTTCTGTCATGGAATTTTGTCTCATCTGTGACTAAGAAACAATAATGACTGGTATTTAGGAGAGACAAAAGAAGCTGCCAAGCACAGGAGGGCACCTGGCTGCACTTCTCTCATCTGAGGGGTTTCTCTTGGAGCAGCAGAGATACCTGAAGGTATCTCTGGGCTGGAGGAAGGGGTTGGGTACAGCTCCTAGCTCTCTTCCCTGTCAGCTTCAGAGGGGGAGACAGGCTGTATTTGCTCTGGGGAGAATTCAGCACCACTGTGAGGTTCCATCTCCTGCTTTCTTCTACCATGAGTGGAGCTCTTCTTGTAAGAACTGCCATTACACTGGGACCTTATTAATACACCACCTCACTAAAAAAATAACTTTCATCATCTGCTCAGGTGCCTCAGGGAAAACCCCGGGACCCTGAGCCCCTTCCCCCTCCAAGGGAGCCTCTCCTGGCTGTGTTTGGGAGCCGGGCTGCCACTGTCCAACCACGTCGTTCCTCTGCCACAACTCCGGCTTTTTGCCAGACTGTAGCTTTGCATCTCCTGCCTGCCGGGACACCCCGCGGTTCCAGCTACAGCTGCAGAGCGTCTGCTGCCTGTTGCTTGCTGCCCCAGGTGAGCCCACGCTGGCGTTCCAGCCGCTGCTCCGAGGTTCCTGCTGGGCCCCGTTTTTGCCAGCCCGGCCGCCATGACGGCGTGAGGGAGCCTTGGCCGGGCCGCGCACAGCGCCCCCTGCAGGCGCGGGGGAATCACCGCACCCGCCCGGCCCGCCGGGAGCCAGCAGCGCCCCCTGCCGGCCGCCACCGGAACCGCACCAAAGCGCTCAGAGAGCGGGAAGAGACTTCCCTGGGATTTCTGCTCTCGCTGGTTGTGCCAGCAGTCATACTCTCCATTCCAAGGGAGGTTCCTTTCAAACCAAGACAATTTTACCCTGGTTCTCAAATGTAATCAGAAAATATAAGTACTTTGCAGAACTGAAACTGATTTCTGAAAACAACTTTCAAGAGTGGTAATGTATCAATGAGGTCTCTTTGCGAATAAAAGTAATTAATGATTCAGTTGTACTTGCCTTTCACTTTCTACAACTGTTTGTAGTGAACTAAATTCTGATCCTAAGATAAGGCATTGATAAAACAAAGCAATTTTCTTTCTTGTGCTAATAATTGCACAAGAATTATCTGCCATAGAAGCCCCAAAGTCATGGAGTCAGGATGAGGGGTTATACTACACCACATGGAAAAACAAACAGTACATGGATGCAGTGAACCATAACCAAGAAATACACTGTGTTTCTAAATAATGTACTGCATACTACAGATTTTGAAAAACACTGTAAAAAAATTACAACCGAACATCAGTCATCATTCATCATGAATGAATAAAACTGTCCCTAGTTCAGACTAGTGGTTTTTTGAATGGAGAAATTCTTGCATTAAATTTTGGATAGATTCTGGAGTAGCTGCCATTCACAAATGTAACAATTTGCTGATGCATAGATGTCTGGGTACACAGACATTCTTCAGGTAAATGCAAGCTGAGTCACTATAAATCACTATCTTTGCTCATGATAGTGGAAAATAATGAACAAATAACACCACCTGAACCTTAACAAAATTCATCCTGGATTTGCCCCTCCAACAGACTGTGCATCACTGATATTGAATCGGAGACCAACTGACCTTGTTATTATTGCCTTCAACATAGTCATATTTAATCGTATCACCATACCCAAAATTCATTTAGAAGCACTGTAAAATTAAATGTTTATCACCTAAGAAATCAGAATCACCATTTTCAAGAACAATAGAAACCAAAAAATCTTTGACATCCACACACCTATCTTATCTGAAAATGAATTTGTATTACTAGCTGTAGTGATATCCCTTTTAAAAAATTCCCAACAGCACAAGAGAAATATTTATGTTCCTTGGTTCCTCATGTACACTTAAGTTGTTAGAGGTAATTTCTTATAGAATAAGTATGGATTACTTAAGGGAAGATTACGTTGCAAGAACCTGGTAGCACATGGAAAGACTTAAATTAGACTTCTTTATATCGATTGACTTTACATGTATAAAGGTTTACTCTCAATGAAGCTATCTAGGCTTCTGGAAAAAATCTCAATTTTCTCTACTTCTACCTCAGTTTAGGTGTATTTAGGTGTATTGCTTTTCCTTTAGCCTCTGGAGCCAAGCAGGCAGATCATTACCCCTTTGTGAAGATTAAACCTTTCAGCCATGCACAATAGACATCAATTCTGATTAATCCCACACCTACCCTGAACTTGGAAGAAATCCCTTTCCAAAATATCCCTTTTATCTGTGTCTTGGATTTAAACAAAACAGTTTGGTGGACTCTGTGGGCCTTGCCTAAAACTCACAGAGGAAGAGTATTTGTAGGAAGCAGAACCATGTTACACAAAAAGATTAGGAAAACCCACAAAGAATAATGTTTCTAAAACATCTGATTTTCCCAGATGCATTATTTGGTCTGACACATTACTTCTCTACAGTCTCCTTCTATCTACAGTCTCCTTCCAATAAATAAGACAACTTGTATAAATTAGGTCATCATCTAATTTCATGCAAGACTTTGGAAACTAAGTATGGAGAATTCACGAAGTCCCTCTTGGTGATGTCATCTGTATAGTAATAGGTGACATGACATGAGAACATGGAGAGCATATATGAATGGCCCATGCAAAATTTTCACAAAGTGTTTGCCAAAAGTCTGGTAACAGTGTGAGGCATTTAGCAAGGTTTGCATGAGATTACCATCTGCCAAAATTAAACACTATAACCAGCGGAATAACAGAAGTCTTTTTAAGAAAGAAGAATGAGCTTGAAGGGAAGGGTAAGATTTTAACAGCAGCTGAGGGAAAGACCTTGGTAACAGAGCAGCCATTCAGAGTGGGTTTGACACAGCTAGATGTCATCTCACCACTGTCGCGACCTTTGCCTGGACCTGATTAAGCAGCTTCACTCCAGAAGTGTAGCCTGCTCTGCTTAAAGGGTTGATTGGGCCTCCCACCTCAGGAAGACCTATGTGACCTTGTAGAGAGATGGTACGCTTCTTCACCACGGTATGGTCAGCAGGTTGTGGAAGGTTACATGGATGCAGATTGAGCTGCAGCACCTGCAGCTCTCCCAGAAGGGATGTCGAAATAAAAGTACCAGTTCAAGAATGTGGGTAAGCCTAGTGATCCACAGATTCTCTTACAATGGCATTAGGACTTTGGAAAATTACTATTTCTGAGGATTAAAGAAACGTGTTGAGAAAGTTGTAAAAATTGTATAAGTAGATAGAGATAGTGTTCTGCGGTATTGTTGATATTGACCTTGAATTTGTCAGATTACTTGATAATTACATGTTGATACAAATTCAACAACTATTATTGGATTTAAACAAGACTTGAGCAATGGCAATACACACAACAATATTTATTGCCTTCAGATGATACCTGTAAGCCCACCCTTCTGGAAAGTCAAAAAAGCTTAAAGACAATAGAGAGCTTCTTGGATTCCTTTTGAAACGAGGAAGCATTTCTTCTCCCCTCCTCTTTTGCTATAGGCTAGTTAAGTCTCAAATGGAAGTAACCCCATAATTAAACAAATACTTGTCCCTTGACAAAGAGCTTATTTCATACCCCTCTCCTTCTGTTCTAAAAAGACTAAGTCTAAAGTCTAAAAGACTGTTCTAAAAATGGAGATTTTCAGGGGCTCTATCCCAGTACATAACCATTTTGCTGGACCAATTTTTTCCTGTCATTTAAGTCAATTTCCTAGAAAGAGCTTCAGTGAAATCTACCCATTTAAACACTACCTGTGAGCTTGACAGAGCTACAAACAGGTGCAATTATGACACTGAGGAATCTTTAGTTACTCTTCCAAACAACAACTACACTTAATTACAGAGCATAGGCCGGAATTTAGGCATGGCATATCTTTCTTAAAATCACCACAGAATATAGATGGGCTAATTAGCCCCCAAGTTATTCAATTCTAAACTTGTTCAGTGAAAGCAAAATGGTTTATGTTAATGAGCAGTTTCTTTATAAAGACCAAACCAGGCTTTTCTTACACTTAATTTAATAAGAATATTGCTCATCAGCAAGTCTATCAGAAAAGCACAGCCCTGTGGGTAATTACCTTATCGGTTTACTAAAATAACATCCATCAGTTCCTTTCAGTCTGTTTTTCCGAGATAAAAAGGGTCAAGACAGAAATCTAAGCTAATCTATATTTTACCCCATCAATTCTAGGACAATGATTCTGCTATAATCATCTTTACGAGCTTCCATGTCTATCACATGCCATCTCTTTCATCACTTTAGATCAGCATTATTCAGTCTTGCATAATCTTTCCAGAAAGTTTTATAAATAAGAGATTCTTAATGATAGCATAATCATATTTTTAATTTTTTAGTAGAACAATTGTCATTGCCATTGGACAGCATTTCAGACCCAGGAAAAAAAATGGTAGAACACTATATTTCTTGGGGTTTTTGTTGAAAAATTGAATGGCCTTGATCATTTATGCTAGGAGCATATGAGGAATATTTCTATTCATCATATTTGTTGCTAAAAAATGGACCTATTTAGACCATGCCTAGCATTCTCCAGCTGCATGCTTATCACCTGTTGTAGTTTGACACTGGCCTAATGCCAGGCACCCATGAGAGTCACTTGCTCACCCTTCCCTGCCTCAGCTGGGTAAAGGAGGGGGGGAAATAATTAATGAAGGTTTCACGAGTGAGATAAGGACCAAGACAAATATATCAAGGGCAAAACAAGCTCAACACTGAGTTTGCAAAGTTGCAAAGTGAATTTATTTCTAACAGAGTCAGAGGAAGAAAATGATAAATAAAATACCTTGAAATACCTTCTCCCTCCCAGCCCCTCCCTCCTTCCCACAGACAGAGCAGGGAGACAGGGTATGGGGGTTTTGGTCCGTTCATCACTGAGATTTTCTTCCGCTGCTCTGGGACAGGAGTCCTTCCCCTGTGAGACCATGGGGTCCCTCCCACAGGAGAAAATTCTCAGTGAGATTCCCAGGTGTGGGTCCACTCTCACGAGCAGCAGCTGCACCACACCTGCTGCAGTGTGAGCGCCTCCCATGGGCACGCAGTCCTCCAAAACTGCTGTGACATGGGCCTCTCTTTCCATGGGGTGCAGCCCTCCAAGGACAGGCTGCTCCAGCCTGGAAGCAGGGCCCTCTCTCTCCACCAGGTCTCCCACTGGATCACAGCCTCCTCCAGGCATCCACCCACTTCAGCCTGAACACCTCCCCCACGGGCTGTTGGTGGATCTGTGCATCCCCTGTGGGCTGTGGGTGGATCTCTGCATCCCCCACGGGCTATTGGTGGATATCTGCATCCCCCCTGGATCCCCATGGGCTATTGGTGGATCTCTGGATTCCCTATGGATCCCCAAGGGCTGCAGGGGCACAGCTCCTTCACCAGGATCTCACCACTGAGGAATCTCAGCTCCAGAGACCTGCAGAAGAATCTTGGCTCCAGTGCCTGGAGCACCTCCTGCCCTTCCTTCTCCACTGGTTGGTGTCTCCATGTTGTTTCCCTTACATGTTCTCTTCTCTGACTAGGAGCAAAACCCTGTGACTTTGTTTTGATTTTCTTCTTAAATGTGTCATGACAGAGACATTACCAGCCTCTCTCATTGGCCCAGTTTTGGCCAGCAGCAGGTCCATCTTCAGGGCCATCAGCCATTGCCTCTGCTGGACATGGTGGAAGCTTCCAGGAGCTTTTCTTTCACAGGAGCCACCTTTGTGGCTGCCCTGCTGCCAAGAACCAAGCCCTCTCAAACCAATACACCTGTGCAGTAAGATTTTCTGACAGGCCAAGAATTTCTGAGTACATAAATACAGAACTAGTTTTTAATCTAAAAATTAAGTTTGACATGTTGATAAGAAATAATTGATTTTGGGAGAGAAATACTTATTTTTATAGAAAAGGCAATGTGAAGCACAAAATGAAGTAGCAGCAAGCATTGAAAATAACATCTACTTGGTGACCCAGAAGTGTTGGTCCTTACTACAGAAATCTTAGGTAAAAGAAAGATTCATGTTTAGCTCAGTAGGCTCATTCAAGGGAATTGTCAGTATCAATTCTGGAAAAGAACAGACAGTTTTCTAGATGAAATAAAAGACGCACAACCTTTTACTTCCTAAGATTTCAGCTAGCTTCCCATTGTAATATGAAGAAAGACCTCACGGGTGTTTTGTTGTTTGATAGAATAACTAAAATCTTCTGTTACAGAAATCTTCACAGGAGTAAGACCTATTTTAGTTCTGATGATGTGATAGACATCACATCAGGGCTATAGAGCTCTTGTTTGAAGTTTAAAAAATCTCTCAGTTACAAATGACCAATAAGCAGAACTTCCTATATTTTTTAAACATGAAGAAGGGCTGGGCTTCTATCTTTATGGACTTCAACTCAACAGGTTCATTAGAGAAAAACAGCTGCTAAAAATAAACTAAACATGTGATTAAAAATAATCAGGAAAAAAAAAAAAACAAAACCACAAAACCCTTCGCACTTTGCTGGGATTGAAGGAAAAATTCAAACACAAAAAACTAATCAAGTAGTCTTTCTCATCATAAATGTAAATAATGCTTTATAGACCAACACATTGCAAAGTGTGGTCTATACTACACTAGTAATAATGGATCTAACATAATCTAGAGTAGGTAAATACAGTTAGATAGGGATTTCAAAACTCTGAATTCAAGACCAAAGTTAAGCAGTTTTTGAGAATTCAGTGCCAATAAACCCATGTGGAACAGCTTCAGAAAACTTAAAGCAACACAATTAATCTATATGCAGTGTAATAGCAATATGCCTCCAAGACAAAGTCAGAAATGTTTATGCAAACATCCAGTACAACCATCAGTTTTCCCCATTTTGAAGCCATAAGTTAATAAAACAAATTACCTCCTAGTTTGTTACCTTAAGTAGAAACCTTTGATTTTGATAACATTTCTGCAACTGTACACATTTTGGGAATGGGGAGAATACCAGATACACAGAATACCATGCACAGTTTTATATATCTGTAATAAACAAATTGAAATGAAGACAAACATCAAACAGACTACTTAAAAATGTTGGAAATAACAGCTCCTGTAAATGAAGTCAATGGAGAATGGAAAAAAACCTGTTTACTTCTGAGGTATTCATAACATTATAAATGAGGAGAGATAGTGATTCTCAAGCAGATATGAAACACTAACAAGAACTTACAAGTTGTCACAAATTTCTACTATATGAAATGGATCCTTATCCTAATGGACACCTAACATTGCCAACAAAAAAGGAAAGAAAGCCCATTGCTGTACTTAGGGGATTCCCAAAGGGAACTGGAGCACTTCTAGGCTGAACACAAAGTGAAGAAGCTGGGAAGTCTGAGCCTGGAGAAGAGAAAATTACATGGAGACCATAGTAAGCTTCCAGTGTCTGAAGGGGGCCTACAGGGAAGCCAGAGAGAAGGACTCTTCATCAAGAACTGTAGGGATGGGACAAGGCGAAAAGGCTTCAAGCTGGGAGAGGAGAAATTTAGATTTGGTATATAGAAAAAATTCTTTATTGTGAGGCTGGTGAGGCACTGCAATAAGGTGCCCAGAGAAGCTGTGGATACTCCATTCCTGGAAGTGTTCAGGCCAGGCTGGATGGGGATTTGGGCAGCCTGGTGTGTTGGTACGTGCCTCTGACCACAGCAGGAGGATTGTAGTTAAATGATGTTTAAGGTCCTTTCCAGCCCAAAGCATTCCATTATTCTAAATCCAGAGACAGGCCGCAAGTATCTGCATTTCAGTTCCATCCTTTTTGCAGGAGAGATGATGCAAGCAATGCTTTTCTCTGGAGCCAGTCACAAAATCCCAAAAGAAAGCATTATCTTCCTGTGTCCCATATTTTGGCTGTACCACAGATTTATGATGCTTGACTTACTGAATTTTAAAACAAATTTTGTCTGTTTCTCTCTAATATTCTAGGGAATTAAAATTCATATTTATGATGCAAACTGATCATTTCATAATACTTTCATTAATATTTCCACACTCTTACATTCTCAAGTTGAAAGGGGAATTAATTGTAAGTATTTATTTACACTGCTGAAGCTATTCTCATCTACTTGTTTATATAGCAGCAATTTTTATATATGACAACCTCCTAATGAATCAGCAGTGCTAAATCTAGAACCCACTGAAAATATTTCAGGTCAATTTATGGTAAGTTTTCCAGAATCTGATGCACATTCAAATACGGCACATTAAATGTTCTATAGGTTTGTGGTTTATGCTCAATGATGAGTGTGCATTGAAACATATACTGAAGAATCAGATGGTGCTTATAGATAACCACCAAATGGATGTAAGAAAAACACTGTGAGATTGGATTATCTGCAATGGAAAATTAGGGGATGGTAGAAAATAGGAGTAAAGTGTGAAGTAGCAAATGGTGGAACAAATGAGGATAGCAAGGTGTTGAAAATTAATTAATGATTGAAGTATCTTGAAGAGGAAAACTACTGTATAATTAGTAAGTACCATCATTAATCAATTTAAGTTTCATTTTTTTCAAGTACTCTGTTATACTGAAAGATTTCCTTACATGTTGTGGAAGGATGTATTACCTTCAACATTTCTTTGAGCTGAAGGGCTTGTCAACTTACTGAATATTAGGGACATGAATTTCAAGTGCAGAAGCTCTGTAATAGCTCTTCCGTTCAAACATAACAGAGCCACAACAAAGGCATTATGAAAAACAAAACAGTCTAGTGAGATATCCATGGATTTTGTGCACACAAAAATCCCATTAAAAGAGCCTTCACGTATGTCAGTACAAGTCAAATATATTAATGTATTGTATAAGAATAAAACAATTGAATATTGTCATGTTAAATATGAAAAGACATAGACACTACAGAAGGAGAGCAGTGAAGATTTTGACCAAGTGTTTCCGCCTACAATATCAAATCTGTCAAGGGAAAGGTGTTGCAAACAATTCACATTTCAAAGTTATTATCACAGATCATCCATTGCTCTGTTATGGCCTGATTTGTTACTCATTCTGTTATTTTCCTGTAGTTTTCATCAGATATCATAATATTACACATTTTCTGAAAGGTTACTCTTCTCTGTACATAGAGAAATTAAAGTAATGAGAGAAGCAGCCACAAGCTGATCTCAATTAAATGTGTATCTATGCAAAGGAGTTTAGGATTATTTACCACACCAAAGATATGATTCACAGTTAAAAGTAAATCAATGCTTTCAAATCCAATCAGTTTTTCAACTAGAAAGAATTACTATTTTCAAACATTACTTAATTTTTCTTTTATATTTGAAAAAGATTATACACCAACATGGAATTTCTGCTCCAATGACTGCCCCGGCATGTGTTCTGCTGTCACTGATTGCAACACTGCCCTATTTGCTAAAAGATGAATCAGAAAATTTACCTCATGCCCAGCAGGTCTTTTCCTCTTTTGTTCTTTTATTTATTTATTTTTTGGGTCTTGCCTTTTAACACAATTCCGGACCACTGAATATTGGCATCATTGTTTGAGTGAGCTTAAGGTGTGATACTCTATGCCTTAGTTATCAGACATTTCTAAATCCAGGCCAACAGACATGTTTACATTTGATCCAAAAGGCTAAATCCCTCTCTTCAACCAAAAGATTTGAGCAAGAAAGCCACAAAGAAGGACTATCTTGGCAAGGGTACGTAAAACTTATTCTTTTACCTGATGTACCTGAAATCTCTGCCACTTAGCAATTTCTTTTTAAAAACAATAATATATATATAAATAAACACTTAAAAAAATCCAATTCAGCACCGCAACTCTCATACTTAAGAAGAAAAGAATTACACACATCAGCCTGAGCTTTGTCTATCAAAAAAGCTTGAGTTTCAGATGCTTATTGCCACAAAATAAACTTTTCTTCTTGTAAACAGGGATAAAAAGGCCATAAAAATGTTAGACAATTTGTTGTCAAATCGATAGTTATTCAATTGTTTGGCTAGACCTTGTATATTTCTTTTTCATGACAAAAGAAGGATAGCCAGTAGAATCAGTCACTAGGATTAAATGACATTGCCATATTCTTACAAGGAAAAAAGATTTGCTATCATATTCTATCGTTTGCTGTCTAAAATTTGCTACCCTTCTCTGGTGTGGAAGATATTCTGTATGTCCTGTGAGTTATGAGCATACTTCAAGAGGGGCTAAGGTCTTTACCATACACTCTCTTAATTAAAGAATTATTTATTCAGAACCAAAAGAAGTGGAAAAGAAAAATAAGCTGACTTAAGTTTCATTGGCTTCCCATCCATTTATTTTACCTAGCTTGATTTTACTGGTGTCAGTCATGTTGTTCAGTGCTGCTCCTTTTTAATCTACAGGATAGAAAGGAGGTCTAGTTTTTGTCATATATATAAAATTATAAAACTCTTAGTGGAGGGTTCTCAACTCTTATCAAATTCTTATTCCACAATCATCATAAAGCTCATTTGCAAACATAAGCAATTTCTCTTTTTTGGTGTATTTACCACTTGATTAATTGCAAATTAAAGCATCTCAAGCCAAAACTGAAGTCTTTGCATAAATAATCCATTCACTGTCCATTTATAAATTTGAGGAATTTGAGTGATTTCTCACATTATCTTAATTTTAAGTACTAGTTTGAGTTTTGACTCAGCATGTCTTTCTGCTGAAAAGATACCAAAACCAAGTAACATAACTCAATTAAAACATAAAAGAAATCAAGAAGGAACATTTCTCTATCAATAACAAAAAACATTCTACTGGATCATATGAAAGGTCCTTTTTTGGCTAAGTTTCTGTTTCCAATAGCATCCAATAGTTAATTTCTTTCTAAAAGGGTGAACTCTAGGCTTCAGCAAGGGAGAAGTGACAAACACATCCAGAGAGACCTTTTCTTAAATGTATCTTGTAACAGACAAGTAAGCGTGGTGGTTAATCCCAGCCAATACACAAATATGCAGACAGCTGCTTGCTCACTCACCTCTCTATTAGGATGAAGAGAAAATAGGAGAAAGATAGAAGTCCATTGGGTTTGTTGAGACCATAGATGGGGTGCCTTCTATAGAGTACAGAACAGAATACAAGGCTTGCCTGTTGTTGAGAAGCAATGACAGCTCAGGCTGTCACCAGCTCACTTGCCCAGCTCCTTCTGAGGTTGGTCCTCCATTCACTTGGGTTGCTCCTACTGTACTACTTCCTACAACATACAACTCAAACAACCAGTTCAATAACCTTATCAAATGATAAGGTTAATGTATATCCATTACAATCTGCACCCCTTTTCCCTTTGGATAGAGTTACCTTTGCAACAACATCCACACACTGCACTTGTGCCAGCATGAATCCTCCATGGGATGCAGTTCCTCTGAGGGCGTGCCTGCTCCAGCCTGGGTTTATTCATGAGCCATAGTGCCTTCAGGGGTTTTTGATCTAGTTCATAGTTGACTCCATCCATATCTGGTATAGCAGCACATGAATGGAAGCATTGCCAGGTTCATATACCAGCCCAGGCACATGGGAATATGTTGCTGTCAAAATGGCATGGCAAAGTAAGATGATAAGCAGAACATCAAACAACAAAAACCAAAAACAGTCATCAGCAAGCCAGAGGCTCCAATATACAGTAAAGTAAATGAGCCTCATGGCAAGCATTAGGGCCTGCCAATAAACAGCTAAGCAGTTATAACAGCTATAAATTCAAACTACAATCAGTCTGATGTTATCTTGCACCTCTTAAGCCCCATTGTGCAACAAAAAATCCTGTGGTGGGTAGGGCAGATACCTACACATCCAGCCAGTCACTCCCTTATCCCTTGGAAAGAGGAGAAAACAGAACAGAGAAAAGAATATTCATGGATTAAAACAGCCAGTTTAATAGGGGAGTTAAAATTACATGTGGAAGCAAACAGTTTCACTGTTTCCCATATGCTAGAAGATGTTTAGCCACCTCCTGCAAAGCAGAGCCTTAGCAAACCATAACACACAATGATTAATTGGGGAAATACAAGCCAAAACAACAAATGTTCCTAATCCCTCCTTCTATCCTTTTATTGATTTTATTGCTTTCATTGCTGACTGTGATGTTATATGGCCTAAACCAACCCTTTGGTCTTTTGGGGTCAGCTCTCCTGCCAGCTTCCTGCCTAGGTCCAACCCTAAGAGGGGAATGTGAGGGAAGAAAGTAAGAAAAAGGGAAAACCGTGATGCTGGGCAAAGAATACTCAGCAATAGCCAAAATATGAGTTGTTGGCAACAGTGTTTCAGTAACAAATTCAAAATAGCATCATACAGCCTGCTATTTAAAAAAAAAGATATATAGATATATATATAAAACCCCAACCCACACCCAAAACCAAACAAAAAAAAAGAAACCCTCTATCTCAAATAGACACAGTACAGTAGGCATGAAACCTTACATTTATACAGTGAATTTCCTTTGTTCCAATAGCCTTTATCTTAAGGTCTTCCTGAGGTTATGGCATTAAGCATTTATTTGGACATAGTGTGCTATTACTAGAATTCATGGCCCTCCTCTGTACTTGCTTGAACAGGTCCATGTCCTTCCTTGGTTGTAGACTTCAGAGCTGGAGCCAGTGTACCAGGTGTGGCCTCAGCAGAGCAGAGCAGAGCAGAGCAGAGGGTAAGAATCCCCTCCCTCTCCCTGCTGGCCAGGCTGCTGGGAATGCAGCCCAGGACACTTTTGGCTTTCCAGGTTGCAGGTACTCATTGCTGGGTCATGTCCAGCCTCTCATCCACCTGCACCCCCGAGTCCCTCTCAGAAGAATCTGTTCATCCCACAGCCTGTGATGGAACTGGGGGTTGCTGCGACCCAGGTGCAGCACCTTGCTCTTGGTCTTGTTGAAACACATGTGATTCCCATGGTCCCACTCCTTCAACTTGACCATGCCCTTCTGGATGGTTTCCCATGCTTCAGGAGTGTCCATGGCATCACTCAGCTTCATGTTATTTGCAAACTTGCTAGAGGTACATTTGCTCCCTTTCCTTATGTCATTGTTCAAGTCATCAAACAGTACTGTTTCCAATATGTACGTCTGAGGGATACCACTTGACACTGGTGTTAATAAGGACAGAGAGCCATTGGTCACTACCCTCTGGGGAACCAACTCAATTCAACCAACTCCTCACCCAACAAAGACTCCACACATCAAATCTTCTCTCCAATCTAGACAGAGGGATGTTGTGGGGAACCAGGTCAAAGGCCTTACATAAATCCAGGTAGGTGGCATTCACAGCCCTTCCTTTGTCCATGAATATAATTATTCCATACCAATGATCTGAATGCCCTGAAGGACATTTTGATCACCCAAAACCTATGCATTGCAAATTCATCCCTACCCCCATGGCAGACTAACAATGATCAGTAGTCCAAGGGCCTTGGACATCACCAGGAGCCTCCTGGTGATGTCCTTAACCCTGGACCCAGGTTCACACAGCATATTGGACTCCATTCCAATTCTAAGGCAATCACCTACAACTATATCCTGTCTTTTTTGTTGTTGTGGAAGTGGTTGTGATAGGAGGTGTAGGTCTTTCAGACACTGGTAGCACCTCCAATGGAGGTGGGTCTTCATCCATTCTCATCATTCATTGACTGTCCTTCCATGTACAGACCCTCTTATCTATAGTCTCCATTCACTCTTTTATTTTGACCTTCTATCCTACTGCCTTCTTTCTGTTGGGGGGACAACAGACAGCCCAGTTAATCTTGTTTTGTTTCCTGGTGGCTGGTTCTGTCTCAGAGAGCTAGGGTGTTGTTGTTCCACAAGTGAAAAAACATGCTTCATCTCTATTGGAAAGGTTCTGTCTGGGAAATTACACAGGGAAAGGGAAAAGGGAAGATGAAAGACAAAGGACTACATGACTTTAGGTACCCCTCAAAAATCAATACACAGATCAATCCTTCCTACCAAATAATAAGACCTGCATCCACAGAAATGTGAATCAAAAAGAGAATCACAGAAAACTATCAAATAATTTTGTAAAATTAATTTTGAATTTTCCATGTTGGATATTGATGCAGTAAGATATCACACACAAGTATGACTTTACATATTTTTCATCATGTTTAGAAGTAATGACTCTCGTATATACTCTACTTCTCTTCCTCTAAAATTTTCATTTCAGTTTTACTTTATTTGTGTTGCAAGAAAAAGGAAGACTGCATTATGCTTATTATAATTTTATCCCTTGCTTACAATTACAGCAAATTTTTCTAGTTAAGAATTTTTTTCTCATGCTTCTCTCTGCTTAAGGCTATATTAAATTTATTTTGATGTATTATCAGAAATTACTCAACCATTTCCATGAAAAAGCCATCCAAAAAAAAAGTGAAATCATCCATTTGTATCAGGTGGTTTGTTTAACAGTACTAGCCACTTCACAACATACATTCTGCAGAATATAAGAAAACAATCATAAAGTTACATTTTCTTTTTTGATACAAGTATAGAGATTTGAAGAAAAAATAGTTGGAAATCAGAGAAATCTTCTTTTGTCCAAGCTCACACTAAGATTTGTATTTTAATTCTTTGAATGTCAAGCTTTCCTTGACATTCCCAAATCCCTTCAGATAGCAACTTGGCATTCTGTACTTATTGATGTGAGACTCTTATGAAAAAATTTATCAGAGATAATACTATGCATCTTGCAATATCTTCTTGTAAAACCAAAAGAGAACTAAGTCTTCTGCCACACAGAGCTATATCTAGGATGAAAAGATTAAGCCTACATTTGGTTGCTCTATCTTCTGCAACAGTTTTTCAAAAAATGTTTTACTCTTATCCCAGAGGCAGGGGTCAGCTACAAGAATTTCAGGTGTCAACTCGCCCATGGTTTCTAGATAACGCACTCTAGTGATTCAAGTAACACCATATCTCTAGCTACTTATGTCAACAACATAAGCAATAAAATGTAAGAATTTCTTCTTGTGCAAGATGAATCTAAGGCTGACATGTGAACAATGACTATTACAGGCTCTTTGGCCCTATCAGGTTCCCTTGATCACCTGAAACAATGGAAGAAAAAAGATTAACCAAATCAAACTACAACACCCAGATCACTGCTCCAGCAATTGAAGCAGCTCACAATATATACTTGCATGCTAAGCAAGGTTTGAAAACCATGTTTTCTTCTAGACAAATGGTGCTCACCACTGAGCAGGGCTTATTACTCAGAATAATTTATTTCAAGCAATTTATTTTAGCTCTTATGCTTCCCCATTATACATTTTACATGTTTCCAATATATAGTAGAGACCAGCTCCACAGCCCACATTCTTCTGCCTCCTCACTGCTGGGCATTCAGCTGTCTCTAATTGAAGGAAATAAAGTTTTAATTAAAAAACTCTTAGATTAAGCAGCTGTTTGGTGAGCTTAACTGATATGAACCCAGCCTCACCAATACCTGATTTACCTAGACAGCAGGAAAAACAACTTGCATGGAGGCACAGCCTAGGGTTTTCTCAAAATAAACAGAGTTTTGTAATACAGGCAGTGGTTCCTGTTCTATACTTTATTAACCAGTGTAGTTTCATACTGAAACCATGAATAGGGGGGAGATTGGGGGGGATGGGGGGAACGGGGACACACACTGAAAAAAGGGATCAGATAAAAACAAATTATAAATTAAGACTTTCACCGTTCCAGTTAAAGTTGTCTTGCAACAATTCTCAAAGTGCGAGAGGAGCTTTATCTTTTTGCATGAGCTCAAAAAAAAAAAATTCATTAGACCAAATAAGGAAGAATTATTTGTCTGTGGGGTTAAATGACCGAACAGGGAGTTCTCTTTTTCAAGTGTTTAAAGTGTACCTACTCATGGTACCTCACAAAAAGATTAATTTCCATAGCTCAAGTATATATGCATGTCTTGTGGAAATGTTCCTGAATCATGAATGGAAAAGTACTTGAAACAGCAGCTCCAAGATTACCACAGAAAAATGGAATAGCAAACATCTGATGTCAATATTTCATAGAATCATAGAATAGTTCGGGTTGGAAGGACTTTAAAGTTTGTCTATTTCCAACCCCTCTTCCATGGACAGGGACATTTTCCACAAGATCAGGTGGCCCAAAATTCTGTCCAGCCTGGCCTTGAGCACTTCCAGGTCACCCACAAATTCTCTGGACAACCTTAAATAGTGTCTCAGCACCACATTGTAAAAAACTCCTTTATCTGATCTAAGTCAACTCACTTTCTGTTGGAAGCCATTCCTCTTGTTCTATGATTACAAGCCCTTGTAAAAAAGTCCATCTCCAGCTCTCTTGTAGCCCCTCTTTAGATATTGAAAGGCTGCTGTAAGATCTACCTGGAGCCTTTTGTTTTCCTGACTGAATGGTCACAACTCTTTCAGCCCATCTTCACAGGGGAGATGCTCCAGCTCTCTGATCATCTTCATGGCTCTCCTCTGGACTTTCTCAATGTCCTTCCGGTGATGCATGCCTTAGAGCTGATGCAGCACTGTGAGTGGGGTCTCACCAGAGGAGAGCAGAGGAACCAATTCCCTTCCCTTGCCCTGATTGTCACACTGCTGTGGATACAGCCTGGTACACAACTGATTCTCTAGGATGCCATCTCATGTCCAGCCTCTCATCCACCAGCACTCCCAAGGCATTTTCACCAAGACTGTTTTAAATTCATTCTCTGCCCAGCCTGTATTTGTGCTTGAGATTTTCCTGACCCTAGTGCAGGACCTTACGCTTGACCTTGTTGATCTTCGTGAGGTTCACGCAAGCCCATGTCTCAGACCTCTTAGTCCCTCTGGATAGCATCCTTTCCCTCCAGTGTGTCAAACACACCACACAGCTTGGTGCTGCTTGGGTGCACTCCATCCCACTGTCCATGTTGCTGACAGAACTGTTTAACAGCGCTGGCCCCAACACCAACCCTTGAGGACACCAGTCATCCCTGGTCACAGGTCTCCACCTGAGCCATTGATTGCAATTCTCTGAGTGTGGCCATCCAGTCAATTCCATATCCACTGAGTAGCATATTTCCTGCTAGTTAAAAAAGGATGAAAAAAATCACCAGTGTAGATTTCCAGCCATTTTTGGCAAACAGCTACATGTTATAGATTCTGGAGAGTACTCTGGAGACAGTGTAATAACCACAACTTGTCATGTTTCTCCAAATAAGTTCTCTAACTGGTAGTCATTTGCTTGTTAAGAAAAAAAACCTTTCAGGCATTCTTAGTCTCTTATTTACTAAGTTTTGATGAGATAAACCAAGTGAATTTAACAATCTTTTAAACATTATCTAATAGATCTTGCTGATTTCAGCACTCAAAAATAGTTGCTCAACTATTACCTGTCATATCCCTCTTTCCCTAGGTGCAATCAGTTGTTTCAAGTCTGGATTGAATTCTAGATTTGGAATTTAAACTATTGGAGTTCTAATGTAGGAAGCTCACTTGCAAGACAACCCTTCCGCTTTCCCATACTTGAGGAATTACTAACACCAGAGTTTGAGATGGAATTTCAGTGACATATGAGAAGACACAGCTGGTAAGACTCTCAGATTCAAAAAACTACTTTCTTACTTGTTCCAGATCAACCTTCATCTGTCACTGGAACAACAGATGAACACTGAAAGTAACTGCTGAGCTCTAAGAACCTTCAAGAAAGCAACTGGAGAATGACCAGTTAGTCAGCTGAAATATGGGGACTACCCTTCTAGGGGTGCTCCTTGCTTAACTTTTGTCTGATGGACTTTCACTTATCTGCTAGGATAGCCAATTCTACTCTGTCAGTTTAATCATTTTGGAGTACTGGTAACACAAGGGTTAAGCTTATTCTTGCAGGCTAATTGAAATTAGCACCACAATGCCCTGTAGTAACTGTTCACTTGTGAAGATTCTGTAAAAGTCACATGGATATTTGTCTTCCTAAAACAACTTTCATAATCAATTCCTCAAATACACTGCCAATTATGATATTATTTTTTTATACAGGGATGAAGATCTCTTCATTTACAAAAACTATATTTGACAATAGTCCACATTTCAATTGTACCACAATAAAAAGCAACATTTACATCAATTAAAAAGAAGTGGTTCAGCCATCTATTTTAATATATATATATATTTAAACCTAATTAGCCTATTAAGTCAACCTGATTATGTCTTTTTAAATGACTGCTTTTCTTATTTGCTAAAAGTAAGCTTTTAAACACAAAATACACTAAGCAGCATTTCATCTGAATCCTATCAAAGTTATTGAGGCATGAGTTCTATATAACCAGTGAAGCAGAAGGCCATGCTGTTACATGGATAAATGCTCCAGAGTTACTGAAGCAACACAAAAACAATCATACAAACATGGCTTTTGAAACCTCATAAGCAACTCATTTTGGAAAAATCTGTGTGGGGGTGTGTGTATATATATTAATAGGCACACACATGAACACACACACACACACACACATACATATATATGCCATTTGACATCAAATCTCCACAAGAAATACAGCTAGACTAGCTTTTAAATTATTGTTATCTCACTCAACTCCTCTCAAAACCACAGGAAAAAAAAAAAAACCCAGAAATCAAAGCTTTCTATGAGACCTAAAAAAAAATCCTTTTTCCTTATGGTTCCAGTTCAGGAAAAGGAAAAGTAACAATTCACACTTTGTCTCTGGAAGCACCATCCCCTCGCAGTAGCTTCAACCCCCACCATCTTACAAACTCCTTGTGGGGTCCAACGGGTCTGTAATATAACTTCTATACAGTTACCCTTTAATTTGGGATTAGATCCTACCTTTACACCGTCAGGCTTATACACAAGTTTGTATGGGGTTTCAGCATTTGCTGCCCAGGGCGGCTGGAGAGGTCCATTGGCTTAAGCCTGAATGCCCCAGCTCCCAGTCCCCAGCAGCTGCAGCCACCAACATGTCCTTCAGAGAGATAGATTATGTCAGATCTGGGCCTCTTCCAGATAGTGGACACGAAACAATCTTGAAATTCTCTGTCATAAAAAACCCCCAAAACTTACGTAAACCAATGGGAATCCATATAAACTTGTACAGCAGAGTCCCATGGAAGGGCTGTGCCCTGCTCCCCCACAGGGTGTGTAGGAGCTCAAGGCAGCATCAACACCCAGTCACCCAGTGTGCAGCAAGGACACATGCTGCACACAGACTGGCTGAGCACAAAGTATTATCCTTCTTCATGCAATTCATCTGGCACTGCAGAAGAGCATGCTTGGAGTCTACAGCCCTGATATCCTCTCAAAAATAGGTGTTGTTGCAGGCAGTCCTTATAAACAGCACTCTCTCTAGACCTCCACTCACCCACTTTGGTTTCTGTTCTCATCTCTCCCCAAACCTCTGAGCCTATTTCCTTCCAGTAATTATTAAATTATTTCATTCATTACACTGATTTCCTCTCCACACTCACCACAGTCTCACTGGTCTGCAACGGAGCAATATGTGCTCTCTCTTCTCCCACAGAAAGGACCATATTTTGTACACACAATATGGGAGAGGGTCCGCTCAAAGAAATACACCCTGGGGCTTATCCCCAGCAGTAGATATCAGGACCCACCACCTCACCATACCAGTCAAGCCAGGGGACAAAGTTTTATAGTAGTTGGGAGCATAGCCCTGTGGCTTCACCCTCCCACTCCCACTCTGCAGCCCCTCTGCTGAGGGGGAACTATGGGTGATCCCTCAGAGCCAGGGTCCTGCTTCACCCTCACTCTCCAGCTCCTGGGATCCTTATCCCACCTTAGCCCACTAGCACTGGCCAGCACCAGCCAGCACCTTGCCAAAGGTTGGGACCTTATAGATAGCCTTATGTATTAGTTTATACAGCATATGGCAATTTTTGATTCAAGGATGCCATGACCCCAGGGGGGCATCAAGATCTCCAAAGCCACAGGTAGTTAGCCTAGACCTTATTAGCAGGGGCAGTGAGAGCAGTGGTGGGCTAGTTCTCATCTCAGCCCACAGCCTCCACAGTAAAGGCAAAAACTCCTGTAGCATCAGGTCAGCGTCTTTGTTCCAGGGTCAGAGGTTCACCACTTAATGAGTCATTTTTTCTATGTTTGCAAGTGTTTTCCATTGCACACAGTAAGGCTAGCATGGAGCTTATTTGTTTCCAACTGCAAACATTTGTTCATTACCCTAGGCTGATCAGCAGGGTAAAGAACTAACCTTTCTGCATCGATGAAATGGAGCAATGAATAAGTAAATACCTTGGGACAAGCCAGTCTTAACATTTACAGCTGTTTTAGTTGAATTGAGTTAATTGTCAATTAATGCATGCCTCTGCACTAACAAAAACTCTAATCAGGATATTCACAAAGTGAATGTCTTCTACTTATATTTTTATTATTTGCTTACTCAAAATTAACATAGTCAGGCTAGCAAGATACACATATAAAGAGATCCTTAGAAGAAGTAATCTCTTAAGCCCACAAGACAGTCTAGGACACAAAACACAGCACACATCCCTCATTCTGTAAAACATCAGTCAGAGGAGGTAGAATGGGGTTCTTTCCCTCCATTCAAAGCTATAATGAAATGCTTGTCACTAGAGAAAATTTCCCTAACAATGTTTTTTTCATAATAATAGTAACCTAAAAGACAAATGAAATAAATCAAAGAATGAAATTCATCCAACTATTTTTGCAAGGTGGCAGCTGGCACCCATGGTCACAGCAGTATCTGCTGCACCACAGACTCCAACAAGAGAACAGCCAAACCAATCTACAGCAAAAGTCCAGTGTAGTGGGGGTGGGGAGGAGGGTGGGAAGGTGGTGTAAGATTCTTGAATGTGAAATTTTAGCCTTGGGGGAGTTTTCACAAGCAAGTAATAAACAGCTCAGAAAGGCTGTTTTAATGAAAACAGAACTGGATTTAACTAGCACAGGGCAAATGCTCTGCTGTACAAACCCACGTCTGGACTGGATGTATTTCTAAAATGGGGGGCTTGAGTGTCAGCTTTTGCAGCACGAGCCAAACCTGAGGAGTAAAATAGTTTTCTGTTGGACATTGCTGCCCTCCAGTGACAACACAGAAGATGCAACTGGGGAAGAGAGCTTTTGCTGCAAAAGGTTTCTTTGCTCTCAAGATAAGTGATCTTCTGCTCATAGAACTATGACAGAACTTAATGACACTGAAATTTTAATTAACCTTAGCCTTAAAATATCATTTGATTAAACAAAGTATTTGAATGTAAATAAGTACATATTTCTGCAAATAAAATGTGTAGTGCAATACAATTACAATCAGCAATACTTCTGCGTGTCAGTAAAATTGTGCATGACAAGCATTTCAGAAAAGCTGAAAGCAAGAAAGGTATATTACATGACAATTAGTTAAACAACAAATGGGTGTAATTTAGGTATGAAACTTCTTATAGACGTGATAGTGTTTACACTACTGGGGACTTTCACAATAAACATTTTCAGACATTTCCACAAAAAGCAGTGTAAATTATAAATTTGCATCATTGCCTTCATTCCAAAAATTGCCCAGCATTTCAGTGGGAATAAGTGACTGCTTTAATATTTGCTAAAAATTAACCTGTATTTTTTTACAAAAAGTGTGTTATATGATAGACAAGTTGTTTGATAGTCCTTAATATTGTAGTTCCAAATTTTCAATATTTTGTGAATATTGCTTATAGATTTTATTTTATTTTGCTTATAGATTTGTATTCTGATGGGACCTTGCCCGTATTGAAAAAAAATTGTGAAAATCATAGCCTTTGATGCAGTTTCTTGATGCAAAATCTTAAACCTATGTTTCACCAGGAAACAAGTGTGTTCCTTATGGGGAACATGATCAGAGCACATACCCAGGCCTTGCAGATCAGTCAGTTGTGAGGACACATATTTTTTTGATTTTGCAAACTTGTCTTCTGTAGCTAGATTCAGTAAAATTCTCTTCTGAATCAGATTAATAGTTAAAAAAACATGCTCATGCACTTTTTATCTTTCAGCTTTCCAACAGCTTTTGTATTCTTATGCACTTGTGCTCTGACAAGCACAACACATTCCCTTTTTCTGGTTACCCCAGGACTACAACACTTCAGATGAATGCAGCAAATTATTTCCTCTGTCATTAGTAAACCTTTTAGTTTCTGCAATGAAGCTGGCAGAATAGTGTGCTATACTAAACAGCTATCTGACTTATACTCAATCTCTGGGACACATAAGTGCACTCCTCTAGGTTCTTGCACTGCACTTTTCTACTTCACGAAAAAGTTGTGATCTGAAAAGAAATAGTGACAAAAACACACTACCTGAAATATCCCTGAATTCCTACCTGAAATTTCCTTCCTCACACTACCTGAATTTCCCTACCTGAAATATCTCAGAGGAAGTGTCTACCACCTAAGCTGCTTTTTAGTAACATGGCGAAGAAATTATCATGATTATCTGAGAAAATTTTCTGTGACAGTCTGGGAATGTCAGGAGACAAAGTCCATTGTTAAACAGAAGGGATGGATGTTTGCAAAAAAACAGATATGGGTGAAAGAAAATCAGAAGATATGAATGGAAGGGTGTGGAAAGCATGGAAAGAGGATAGTGAGTATGGGATGGACAGACAAGTAGAGACACAGGATAAACCAAAAGATCGTTTCCCATTCTTATATGAAAATAAGAATGAGAAAACTTCAGAACTTGGGAGAAAAACAGAAAGTCTTTTTCCATGTGCTGTGCAAACAGTCTTTTAATCTTCAAATATTTGCTTATATTTTTTTCAATAAACTACTTTCCTTAAAAAGAAAATATTTTAAATTATTGATATATAAAGTACTCCCTTGCCTAAATCCTAAATCACAAATTTAAGGTAAAAGTAAGGAAAAGATGGAATTTAACAAAATATTATGACTTAACAAAATGTTTATAGAACTTGTCTTTAAAGAAAAAGATTAAGGTTAAACCTTCTTATACATCTTTCATTTAAAAATATAAGCATGACCATGCTTCACTGGTTGGGTTTGAAGGCTACACATCTGGCTTCAAATGTATTCTTTGGAAGTAAAATTTTACTACTTTTATTCAACAAAATCCTATCAGTAACTAAACACAAAAGATATTTCAGACTTTAAAGTACCTATTTGTTTCATACACTTTAAGTGTCATATTTATTTTGAACTCACTTAAAACCTTGATTTGTCATCATGTTCTCTGGGAAAGCAACTACACACAGGCTGCATGACTTCTACCCACCCTAGTACATTATTATTTGTAAATACACTGAGAGAGAAAAAAAAGAGAGATGAAAAGACACAAGACTTTCTTTAGCAAGAAAAATCTCCAAAACTATCCATTATGCACATAAAATCATCTGTGTATCTTCCCCACTTAAGGACAGATTTTATGTCCATCACAGCACTTTGATGTTACAATTATTCACGTTCTTTTTCAAAAAGCACAGCTGTTCTGTGAGAACTATAATGCTCAAATGGTCCATTGATTCTATAGAAAAGACACTATTGCTCCTTATGACCACCTTGCAATGTAAATTATCCATGTAAATCTTGAGAGAAATTCATTGTGAGGCACTTCTATACTCAAAAGTTGATACACATTCTCAGGTAAATACAGAATGGGATACAAAAATTGTTACAGTAGCCTTGCCAGGGTGTAGAAACCTCCCTTGTGGGTCCCCCTGATGGGGAGACCCCTAAAAGGTTCTGTGCCAGGAATGAGAGAAGGACAGGGCTCGGTTTTTGGTCTTCAGATTACTGTTTATTTTTTCTCTTATCAAAAGTTCAGCACGCCGTATACATGCCAGACTTAGCATACAAAAGTAACAAGACACACTGGTTCAAGGTCTTTTAAATCTATTTAATCCAATTAATTCTTAGAACATATTTTATTTCTACCTTTCTACCAATAACTAATCATTTGTCTGTCCACACAACATCTGCATTGCGGTTCTTTCTAACCAATCACTCTGTGCTGCCAACACTGCAGAAAATGGAGTAGATGAAGAACAAGAGGGAGATCAGACAACGCCCAAAATCCTCCATCCTGTCTTCTATTTACCTCCATACTGAAAACCCAAACCTCTAAGTTTTTCACTCTGTGATAAACTACACTACTATCTATTTCACACACTCATAGATTCTGATTCATCCCAAAGTTTTGGAAGCTTTCTCCATGGACAAAGGTTAAAAGCCGTGTTCTCCTGGGGATCAGGACTTCTCAGGACAGGCAGAGAAACATTTCCTGTGCGCTGGGTTCCAACACCTGGAGACCTGGTTGAGTCACCAACCCTGAAAGAATTTAAAAGACAAGTAGATGTGGCACTTACACATGGTTTAGTGACGCCACTGCTGCGTTAATTGTTGGACTGATGACCTTTAGGATCTTTTCCAACCTCAATGATTCTGTGATTCTATATGCAAAGTAGCTCACAACACTTTGCAATGAAGTACTAAAAATTCTCTGGTTTTCAAAAGTAAAAAGTAGTTGCCAGTACATGTTTAGCAAGACACAGCCTTGGATATAGAGCAGACGTACACTGAGAAAAAAACATGACAAGATGACTGATGTCACCCTTATCTTTTACGAAAACCACTACAGAAAGGGTTCTGTGATCCAGGATTTTAATTTTTTTAAGGGAAAGACAGTAGTCATTGTTTCACATGCATGTATATATGCAGCATAAATACATAAATGTGTGCATGTTTGTATATAAACAAAAAGAAGAAAGAGTATATATTCTAATGTTTACGTGTATACAGGTATGTGTACATATATAGCTCCCTAAATGTGATTTTCCAGAATTGGATCATTGCTGTACAAACCAAGTTTACTAGTCACTGCTTAGCCTTACACTATCACTTGTGTTTGGTCACTTCTGATGACTTGGAAACACATGTGGAAAAAGCATACGTATTCTTGTGCATTTGCAGAAATCTCTTAGGAGAATTTACTTCATCTATACAGCTTTGGTTCAGATTCCCACCAGTTTGATCAAGTATAATGAGTAAGAATTGCAAGAGTTGGCAAGGGCTGTGTATGGTGCAGCTAGGATTCTTGTGGTCCAGAACTCAGCTATGGAAAAGTTTAATATTACAGCTCTGATTGTGCCAGAACAATGTCTTTAGTTTAGCATAAACACTAGCAGAAGTATTTTGGAAAATATCAACTACTTCACAAACTGGTACTATAATTCACAGTTTGGGGTTTAGATTAATCTAAAACATTTCACTCAATAAATAGCTTCTATTTTTATTTTCATCACTTACACATATAGTTTCATACAGTACCATCTGCTCTCACAGACCTGGTTTTAGTTAGACATTTTTCACAGTTAATTTGTTTCCTTATTTTATCTTAGAATGTGCATCTATTCAGAATATAAATGTTAAGTGAGTTTGTTTTGTGGAACCATTGCAAATCTCAGGCACTTAACTTACTCAACTGATAAAGAGAACTTTGATAAATTTACTGCAAAATTCCTGAAGATTTTCTCCAACTAATCCAACTACAGTTATCTCTAAAAATATGTTTGTGACATGAAAAGAACAATACCCTAAAAGCTACAAAAAGGAAACATTCCACAGGAATGGATACAGACTGAAGTGGAAAGCTACTTTCAGGAAAAACAAACATGAGGCAGTCAGCATTGTGTACTAAATATAGTCCCTGTCTTTTTTTCCTGTATCTTACATTTTGTCATTGATCATAAGGAATGCATGGGGGTTTTTTTTCCATTTTTTTAAGGACAACATCCTTGATTCTGTCTTTGATTTGCTTCCTATTTTTAATTAAGATTTTTTTAAAATACCTTTTTCAAAATGAAAACAATAGCAAGTTCTTAGAAAATCTGCGATTATTGGCAGAAAGTAACAGAAAAGTTTAAACAAAACTACCAGGTATGTATTTTTTGTTGCAGTAAGACCAGCTTTTGTTGTTGCACGCCTAATTTTCCTTGGTTTACACCACTAGATGGTGAACTAGACTTCCCTGCTGACTATGTCAGTAAAGATATAGCCCCCAATGTAAGATTATAAAAATAGTTTCTGATTATACATTGATAACATCAGGTGTCAAATATGGCTAAATGATTCAGTTTCAACAATAACTTTTAATTTGTGGAAGCAATAAAGGAAGCAAAACCACATTTTAATTCTTACTGCTTTTGTGGCTGGTGAAGAAGAGGTTACAAAAATAAAAGGGAAAAATACCTGAAGAGGTATTTTTCAAGACATCAGCAAATATGATGTCTTGAGTTCTAAAAGAAAGGAAATTGGGTTTTGAAAAGGGCATTTTGACAGTGACACACCCCTCATCCCCATCCCATCCTTCCAGGGCTTATTGTTCTCCTTCAGAAACAGCACACATTCATGCTTCAGCTCCAAATCCAATCATTAGTGGTCACATGTGAGCTTAGAAGTACAGGACTTGGTCTTACCCAATGGACTCGGTCTTGAAGGTCTTTTCTAACTTACACGATTCTGTGATTCCATGGTAACATCTAAGTGGGCCAATTTTACCTGATGCAGCTTTTAATTTGTATTTTGGGGCATTTTTTGTCTTTGATATACGTCCCCCTAAGTATTTTTTGCTTGATGCCTAGAGTCTTACATGAAGCATATTTGCAAGAGGCTTGTTATTTTGGGCTACTTATTTTCTTTTCTTTCTTACTTTACCAATATCACATCTTAGTGGTTAGGGAGAGCATGGCTAATGCATCTCTGTAAAGAAGTACAGCTAATTTACAGCACAGCATCTTTACAGTACAGTACAGCATCTTTGTGAAGAAGTACAGAAGATTTATTTGAGAATCACAGTAAGAGACATCTCTCAGCTCAAAGCTAATGACTGTTCATTGAGGCTAAAAATTTGGAGGCAGCCAGATACCGGTGTTTAGTTGCATCACTCTTGCATGCAACTGGCTGCAGAAGTCAGTGAACAACAACAGCATTAAGCTGACAGGTCACAGATGTTATGCTGGACTGCTGTTCGTATGTACTGATAAGAAAATACACTTTAGAAAAATGGCTATTGAAGCGTATTTTATTATACAGTAATTTTTAATACAGGAAAGGTGTCAGTTTTGAACCTATATATACAAACTTACAGTAAATGATGAGTTGTTTCAAGGAAAGACAAGCTGCACTAAATCCAGTTTTAGTTGTATGAAATTTTTAAAACCTTTTCATAATTTAGAATTATTTATAGTATATACAGACTTTTATCAAAGATGAACACACAATGGGTACAATTTCTTCCTCATACTAGTTTAAAAAGAGATTCACATTTTACATGCTTCCTTTTCTATGCAGTGGGAAACTTCCACAGCTTGGTTTTATTTGTTACTCAGCCACTTCATGATTAATTTTGTATTAGTCCAGCTATCTGAAGCTGTAACTCAAGGAGCAGAATTGCAGAGAAAGGACTTCTTTGTACAGACTCAGTAACATTTTACATATTGAGTCACATTTTCTTTTACAGGAAGTTTCCTCAAAATAAGGAATAGTTTTAAAAAATTAATAATAACAAATATTGGTATTACTAGTCCTAAGGATACCAATAAAAAAGGATTAGGACTGAGAGTAATAGAGTGGAAGATAAATAATAAAATAACTGGCACTCTACAAAAAGCTTCTCTAATCCATAAGTAGCCCAGACAGCATTAGAGAATTACACACTATATCAAGTCTGGTAGAGGTAGTGGTAAAGGCCACTGGAACTGTACATGAGATATTAGTCCATTTTTACAATTATCTAACACAACTAGAAACATCTTGAAAATATGTTTCTTTATAATATAATGAAGTACCATGAATATATTATTCTCTTTGGTTTATGAATCAGGGATCGTTGACTACAGTATTTTTACCTAAAATGCTACCCTTCCATTGATGCATAACAGCTGATAGGAGAAAAAATAGAAAACCTCTTTAAAAGGATATATATGTGGATTGCCTACACTAGCATAGAACTTATTACTTTATTTGGAGATCTGCATGTATGCACAGCTGAACGATGTTCCTTGAAGGAGTGGCCTATAGATATTTTCCTTAAACTACATTTTAGCATCTAATACAGATTTAGAACCGTAATTTTTTTCCTAACAGAGGATTTTCTAGTCAATACAAAAGTAGTTACACAGAAAAATACTTAAGCCATGTAAGGCAATGACAGAACTTAGAAGCTGAAGTTTGTCTTATTAAGCCAGTAATATATGCTAAACAGGCACAAAGTAGTTACAAGAACTTACATGATCAAAACATTTTTGGAGTGTGTCATAGGAATTATTGCCTCAGAAATGCGTAATAAATTACAATTAAAAAGGGTCAAAAATACAGGATAAAATAATGTTTCCATGTCAACTGAATAAAAATAATTTATTTACAGATCACGAGGAAAAACATAAAAGACATTTCTTTTTCAAATAAATATGTCTTAAGGGAACACTTTCACCGACTAAAAAAATAAATTTGTGTGATTAAACAAATAGTTCTTATGTACTAAACAAAACCATAAAAACATTCAAAGGACAATAGTGCAACCATGTCAGAGCATAAAGCTGATGTTTGCCATTTTACCTTTTAGGCGGAAGACAAGGTAACCTTTTAAAGTGAAACAACAGAAAAAATTATGCATTCATTATTTCCACGTATAAATACATGCTTTAATTTCTAGATTTAAATATTACAAGTTCTTTTGCTTTAACATAAATTCAACACAGTATTATGTGAACATTCAAAATTTGATGGAGCTGACCATCACAGGATTTCTAAAATGAGTTCCAACTGAGCTATAGCTATATCCCCATTTAATAGTGCATTTTCAGTCCTCTAGACGTTGATCATAAATTTCCTCCAAGGTAAAACTTTGTTAACAGCTAACAACCTTCAACCCTGAATCTTATTTAGAAAACAACACTGTTTCAAATTAAAGTTGCTTTACATGACTCAAAAAATTACAGAACTTAATAAATTGATTCTGGCTACATAATTTGACTAAATAACATAAGTAGATTTTGGTTATTAAAATAAATGAAAAACAAAAGTATCGAAAACATCAGTGGCCTGCAGAGAGGGAAAAACTGGTATGGAGGCAAGTCCCTGAACTTATGTCCTTCAACCAGCCTCTCTACAAACATGGATACTCTCATGGCACCCTCTGTATGATAAAAATATTAGATATGAAAGCAATTATTACACATGCACGCATGCTGCTATTTCTGGGATGTGAAACCCAGAGACATTTTGCAAGAGATACTCCTGATGTTGTGACACTGGTGGAGAGAAGGCCAAGGGAGAGCTACAGATACTGAAAGGGAAATCACCAAGGTTATAGTCAAATTCTTCTACAGAATGGGGGAAAACTGTTAGAAATGTGTAGTCATTTGGGGAACTGAAGTTGGACATGAAAAGAAATGTTTATCCAGAAAAGGAGGACAAGTATGAGAACATGTTGCCCAGAATGGTAGGAATACCTCTGTCCTAGAGCATTTTCACAGGCAGACTATCCAACCCCACAGATAACCAAATCTAGAGCTAGCCAAAGTCCATCTCTGCTTGAGTCCTTGGAAGGCTGGACAAAACCACTTCCAGAAATCCTTCCTGCAAATCACTTTATGTGATTCCCTGTATCCAGCCAAAACACTTTGCTCATGCAGGTGTGTCAATAATGTTTAAGCAAACACTGCACCTCATTTACTGGGGGCCAAGACCACAAAGCTGGTGAAACACAGTAGCTCCGGACACACACTTAGAACACTGATCCCTAGTCCAGGCTCTCCAAGCTAACAACACTGAGTGAGAAACATTTTTGGAACATAAGTAACAATTTATAATCTTGATCTTATCCCAAGAAAATGCAAATGCCTACATGTTGAAGGCTCACACTTCACAAACCAAGGACTATATAATCTTCCACACTTTTCCCTACTGCAAACACTGCCCAAATTAATTTCCATTTCATTCATATGGACAAAGGGAAGGGTTCACACAAAGAACACAGAAGAGGCCCTCATCAAAGCAGTCAGTTAAATTTGGCTTTTCTGCTCAAAGAAGCTAATTGAAGCTGTATTTTAATTTTTTTAAATAATGTAAGGTTAACAGCAAACAATATGTATGTGATTAGGCATATTTCGGATACACTTGAGTGTCCTGCATTCTCTGCCACATGCTTCAGGTAAGTCTCAGAACTACAGTGAGGCATCCTGTACTGCTGTTTGGGAAGATGCTACAACCCTGAAATCTCCTGCATGGAATTAGGTAGCATGTGAAGATTCTCCTAGTACTTCAAAGAACCCTCACCAAACATGTTTTGTCTTCTAGGTCTGAACTATTATACAGTGAAATAAAATGTCTTATTCATTCTGGCATTAGATTTCTCTCTCTTGGTAAAAAATTTTCTGATAATTACCCAAGGATTAGCTGCTCTGATTACATATTTGAAAGGATGCCTAAAACCAATTATTTTCCTAGTTGAAACCTTTTTATTATTTGTAAATTATGAACCTTCCTGTTTATCAGATCCCCATGTTTTATACAAGAGATAACACAGTACAGGCCATACAGTGCTAATAAAATGCAACAAACAGCTACTAGTCATACGGTTTTTCCATCAGTTGATGAAACTTTATCCAGGTTTGATTTACTAAACTAGGCTTCAGCTTGAAGATGTTTTATTAATGGAAACAGAGAAGACAACAGTTTTCTGGCTCTGAAAAGATCCTATCCTATTTTGATCAAAATCAGTGAAAGCTAAGAAGAACTGGATTTTGACCGCTAACTGTACAAATGCCCATAATTTTTTACTACATTATGGAACTCTTGGGAACTATTTTAAGCAAAATTCAGTTTAGAGATGCTGACACCTAAAGCTACCACCCTCTGGGGTAAGTTTCTCAGAACTTTTCTAAAATCAGTTGAAGGAACTCTCATTAAAGTGATTGCTGCTCATTCCAGGGTTCTTTTACTGAAAAAATTTTACAAATGCTTGTGCATGTGCAGCAATTCTTTCATCTGCTGATTTAAAACTTATAAAAAATGTATTAAAATATATATTAAATCAGACTCCTATGTACTATTACAATCTTTCAGTTAGAGACTGAATAGAAGATAATTGAAAAAGCAAAGGAAAAATTACAACTTGGACCCGTCTGTAGTAACAATATGCATCTAACTTAAATAGGCAGATAGATATTGGATCATAACTCATTTCAGCAATTCTACATATCACAGGTGTTACATTCTCTCTGGAATTTTGAACTGTAATAGTCCAGACAAATGCTTCTTTCACCTCTTAGCTGTGTAGGATCAGTTATAAAGTCTATTTCTCACTTCTTAGTCAAACCCCAACACTCAAAATGAAATGCATTCTAACTAGCCAACTTTTGAGGAACTACACCAGAATACCATGCACCTGCCACTGTCTTCTCCTGATAAAGACCATTTTGGTTCCGCTAAACTTAGGGATTACTTGGACCTAGGCAACCCTTAATGGTTTGGAGTTTTCTTAAGAAATGTTTAATCAACATATACTTAAGGCTGTCATAAACTAGATAAGCAGACTCGATCAAAAAGAGATTATATTAACTGAAGCTGTAATTTTTTCTTTACCTGTGAGTGATACTGGATATTACTATGTTCTGTATATAAGAAATACGAATGCCATGAAGAAACATGCAGGTAGAGACAATAATATATATTACAGTATTGTATGCAGTGACTACTGTAGCATTGATTCTGAGCTCATTGCACTGAATAATATTAGTTTAAAAAACTGAAGAAAGAGTCTATGGAGTGAAGCAATTTCACAAATTTGAATGAGTAGAAAGTAGAGTCTGGACTTTGAAGATTATATGTAGCTTCTAAATATACAAATGTATAAATCCATAATAAAAAGGAAACACTACTGAAATATTTTGGTTTAGTTGTTAACTTGGGTTTTTTTAAATATACAAGTTATTTAGTTAAGGAAAATTATCTGTCATTTAAACATTGCAACAGGTTTTTGTGAGTGCTGACTTTTTGACAGGTGTCCCAGCCAGGCTGGTTACTGATCTTGTATCATCTTGATTATCACTTCGTTTTCGCACCTCACTGTAAAAAACAAAAACAAAAACTTGCACTCAATTAACACATTTCTATTCATGTTCATTCTTCTATTTTTACCACTATATGCTGCAGAGTTCATCACCATCTACTGTATGGCTAATACAATATAAATTAGCACAGAATCAACGTGTCTCACAAGTTTCCAATTTGGTAATCATATTGACGTTTCTATTCAATTCATAGTGATAAAAATATGAATTTTTTTAATATCTAGTAACTCCCTCATGTTCTGATTTATCTTCCATTTCTTTTGAGAAGTTTTTATTTGCATCTGTATTTTATCGTAAAAAAAAGTATGTTCATAGCTCTAAGTACAAAAACAAATAACTTCAGTTTCAAGTATGAATTTACTTTCACAGAAAAAATGCATGTTGTTGGATGTTTTTTAGAAATGCAGACTTAAAAGCTGTGCATGTATGATTGATTATGGGTTACAGACCACTTTCTTGGAACCACAACTTCTTCTTTCTTACAGGCCTTTCAAAATTATACTTTAACCAAAAATGGTTTGAAAAGGTAGTAGAATTGTAATATTTGGCTCACACACTATAACAGAAATACCAGGGTGCTAAATGTACATAAGCAGAATTTCTATCTGTAAATAATTTAGAGAAGGGGACATCAAAGAAAATATATGCAATTAGAATGGTCAGAAATAAAACTGAATAAATATTAATATGTGTAAGAGAATCAAAAATAATTACACATAGAATTATTACATTTCAAAATAAATTACAAAAGTATCATCAAGAAAACAAATCCATGTACAATTAAAATTACAATTCACTCAGCAAACAGATCTTAAAATTGTGGGCTCTGTAACTGAGTCCTGGTTTAAATTTTAATTATTGACAGAGCTTTGTAATATTTTCAAGCAAAAATTTTATTTCATTAAACTGTGAATACATCCCATCTTGCATTTATCTATAATGATTTAACAGAGTATTCTTTTCAAATTTTTTTAGCATTGGTACAATTTTAAAACTATATGTGTATCTTTCCATGTGTATTCACATACAATGTCCTCTTTATAAAATATACTCACATGTGTTTAGGTGAAAATAAAACATAGTTACTTACCGAGCAAGATGAAGAACTGCTTCTACAATATTAGATCCATCTTTAGCACTTGTTTCACAGAATAGTGCATTGTAAGTCTGTGAGTAAAAATAAAATGTTAAGCTAACTGATCTGATATGGCTCCCATGTGAATGGGTACATTTAATTACAAATTGTTTCCTGAATAACACAAAGAATGACAGTACATTTAAATGAACAGGATTTCTGCTAGTGTTTTTCACTGTCCAACACATTCTCTTTAGTATTGTGAAATAAAACAGTAATTGTTTTTTAATTACTTCTGGTTTATATATTCTGAATTAATAAACTGAAAAAAAGCCATATTATAAACTTAATGCTCAAATTCAATCTTCTTGTCCACAAGACTGTAAAATAGTAAGAAAGTGGCCAGGACAGGTTACTTAACCTAACTTGCTAGCTACTGTAACTATAGCATCTGGTTATTGTAAGTTAACCAAAAAAACATCATTCCACAAGTGACAGACATGGTATCTATCCCAGTATAATCAATCACTTGTGCAAGCACTCATCCATCCAAGACCCTTAAGACTCCTCCTATTATTCTACAAAACACAGGATTTGTGCATCGCTTTGACCTATATAAATACATGCAAAAAAAACTTGTTCACACTTCTATTTATAGCAGAAAATTATTTTTTTCTTTCCGCACATGTGGCAGGAATACAAGAGTCTCTTGAAGATGAAAATACTCCACAGAAAATCTGGACAGACAGTCAATAGTGTGCCTCATATTTGAACTGGCAACTTCTATTCAGCAGCAGAAAAACTCAGTCGTCTGTCCATCCACCTTTTTATGAGAAAGACTGAGAAGTCTTTCAGAGCCAATAGTGAACTTCAGCTCAGCAGACACTGAGATGTGATTTAACCCAGCAAACACCATCAAAACACGATAGATTAATGCTAAGTCCATGAATCTGCATTACTTGACTTGGACAAATGAGCATAAAATTACCTTTGTTTACTAGTTTCTCATATGGTTTTCAGATAAAAATTCCTAAGACCATTTTATACTAATGAGGTACACTTGGACCTTACCATAGCCAGCTTTTCTCCATAGTTTATAGGCACACACTTTTGCCCTTGTTCTGTAACATCTTGACGGAGATCTGCCTTGTTTCCCACCATCATAATTGGAATATTCTCATGAGTTGCATCCTGTAAGGAGTCACATCCTGTTATTGCTAGAACACTCACAACACAAAGAAATGGCTAACATCATCATGTTATATCAATTTCCTTTCCACAAAGTCTTGTACACTAGTAGAAAAAAACTGACAAATTATAAAAGCTATGCTGAGAATTTTCTATAAAGCACTCTAAATGTAAGCAGTCAGCTTAACTTTCAGCCCGCAAAGACATGTTTCCATTCCCATAAGCCTTGTTTCCCAAAAAGGAATTTAATGTGTTAAGGTAATCTAATGGAATTAGTTACTGCATCTAAATGCTGTATGACAAAATTACTAAGGGAAAAGTAACCAACTCCTATACCATGACTAAAAGAAAATGCTTTCACAGAAGATGAACTAAGTATTTTGCTTGCCACTTTCCCTCCTATTAAGCATCCCCAGCAGAAGAGAAAAACCCCTTGCACTACATGCGAATTCATATTCAAATAAAAAAACCAAGAAGCATAAGTAGAAAGAATTACTGAAAATTTCACTTAAGCTATAGGTAATTTACAGAATCTAATACATTGGTTTAAAATGCAAAGACTCCAAGGAATATTCAAGCCATCCACAAGAAGGTATCTGAAATATGCTGTCACATTCATTTTAAAAGGAAGTGAATGGTAAGAGTGTCATTGCACAACATCCTTTAACACACAAAGATGTATCAGATTGAATTCTAACTGAGTATATCAGGATACATTTAGGACTTCCACATAGCTTTTATTTCTATGACAGCCTCCAGTCTGGATAATTACAATTTACATCTAATATAATTTTATAAATAAAAAAACCTAATAGTGCAGTGAAACATAGCTTTTAAGTTCTAACATATGCAAGGGTCTTACCTCAATCATATCCACCCATTCTCTCACATTAATAAAGCTTTTTTCACATGTTACATCATATAGCAGTAAGACACCATCTGCTCTTCTGAAGTATGATTTAGCAATACTTCGAAATCTTTTAGAAAAAAAGAAAATATTTGCATAAGGCCACATTATCAAATAATAGTTCAGTTTAATATCACTAAGATATTAGGTTTTTTCCAACCTTAACGGTTCTATGATTCTATGATCGACCTACATGTAATTTCCTAAATTGATTGCTCACTTTACTTCCTTTAAAAAAGATGGAAATCCTGTAAAATTATTTGAGGACTTCATGATCAATTACAGCCATCTTTGTCATGAACTTTCAATCTACAATCTACAATCTTTCAATATACAATCTACTCAACCAAGTATAGTAACTAGGTATTTACAATGGATATTAAAATATCCTTCACAAATTTATTACATGAGAAGAAGGCTGATTGGATTCCTACGTACATACAGCCAACACAAATCTTGGTCAATGAACATCTTAAACTGACTTCCACAGCACTAGATTAACCTCTTAATAAGCCCTAAAAGCTGTTGGTAAAGAACTAATGGCTCTCAAGTAAAGATGTCATAGGATTTTGAGGAAACTTTACACAATATTTTGAAGAATCATGGATATAAACTCAGCAATATACAAAGATAATTTTGACAAAATTCCAAAGTCTTTGGAAAGAAGTTTTTATATAATAAATACAATGCAAATTGGGACCATGATTTTTACGGAAAGAACAGGAGATGGGGAGGAAGTGAAGGGAATCTCTAAGAAAGTTCTGCTTAAAAATACAGGTGTAATAAGGGCAAAGAAAGCTAAAGACTACAAACAGAAGAAACCATATGCATCTACTCCATCGTTTAGTATTGCCAAGGAGGGACAAATAGATTTAGTTAATTAATCCTGCAGTGAACCTCAACTATTTCTCTTGATACCTCAGGCATCATCGAAGATGACACATAAGCATTCCACCTGTTTTGAGGTCTCAGCAGAGAAAAATTGCATCTGTTTACAGATATTTACATATGGACCATACAATGAATGGTTTTTTTCCAGCTAGATGAAAAAAAGGCAAATGACTTTTACAAACAAAATAATTCAAATAAGGTAAAGTGCAGGGTATCACTAACCTCTCCTGCCCAGCCGTGTCCCACAGCTGTAACACTGTAGGTTCTCCATCAACAATTAGTCTTTTCATTTGAAAATCCACACCTGAAAAGAATCATGTGTATAGTCTAAAATAACCCATCAATAATCTTAAAGAAACCACAAATAATTAAAAGGTAGGGGCTACATATAACAGTTTATCCAAAATTCATCTTTTTTAATAGGGTGTGAGATTTCAGTCAGTCATGCCCATACTTCTGAACTGCAATAATCCCCTGAATGTATTTGCCTTTTCGGAGAAGAATTGATAGAAATTGCACTCTGAACAACAAGCAAGAACTCTCACTGCTTTATTTCTCTAAACAGTTTTATCAAAGAAGTGAAAATACACATAAAAAACTTGATTTCAAATACCAAGGAAGAAAAAGATAAATTAGACCAAAAATCCTGACAAGAGGCAATAAAACTAATATAAAAGTATGATTTGATTGGAAGACAAAATTCAGTCTTTGGAATCCTTAAAACTTAAGTTTGTTAGCTGACAAGTATACTAATATACAGAAGTCAGTCAGAAATCCTTCTAGCTGTACTTAAAGCAAAGCTTCAATAACACTTTGAAGAAATTGCAACAAAAATAGTAGGAAAGACATGAAAGAGGGAAGTGTTGAGAAAACAAGAAAGCAATGGAAAATGCAGAAAAGCTCATACACACACTGAAAGCTCCTTACACTGACATTCCTCCTCTGGTGCTTTGTGTCATTCAGAAAGAGGCTTCATAAAGAAAAATTAGACCAGTACTCTATTTTCTACTACAAACAGCTGTTATTACTAAGCTTTAGTACTCAATTAGGTCTCACAGCCTGCATAAGAAACTCTTTGTGTAAATCCCTAGCAAGGAATCACAAAGGCAAGCTTTTCATCCTCTTCACTGCAAAATAACAATGAAATTAATTTCAATATTTTAAGAAGAACACCAACTATACCTAGAGTTGCACTGGTATTGCCTTGAAATTCATTCTTGCAAAGTCTCATAAGAAAACTGGATTTTCCCACTGCTGCATCTCCAGCAAGAACAATCTTGTAAGCCTTCTCTGTACTGGGGTATTTTGGAGCGCATTCAGTTGCATCTGACTGAAAATAAAAAGAATCCCTCTTTAACAACTCATAAAAAAACCTACCCCTCTGTATCATTCTTTTCCATTTTTCCCCTGAAGAACTGGTTACCTGAGGGGTGAGAGCAGATATGTATTTCCTCGTTGAAGCAACTGAGCTGCTTCGACTAACTGGTCGTGAGGGCTTCCAGTCTAAAACTGCAGTGCTGTTAGCAGGACTGTATGCTTCTTCATCTCTGATCTCTGGAACCTGAAAGTATGAGTTAGTTCTCTGTTGAGAAAAGTATGTTTTTCTGGAAAGGCACAGCTAGGACTGAGTAAAACACTCTAAGAGTTTGGATTAAACAGAGATAAATTATCAGATACAGCTGTGCAATTCTAATCAAAATACTGTGATAATTCTGTTGTCATTCATTTCTGCTGTTTAGTATAATCTACATTTTGTCTTTTAATATTTTTATTGTTTGGCATCCATTCTTTCAGTACTCTAATAGAGCAAACTAATTTCTATTAGAAAATTTCAGCTTATAACAAAGTCACAGCAAACAATTAGGACAATACTTTATTTCAAAGCTTATTTTGCAAACATTAAGAATTTCCCCAAAGACATTACTCTCTATGCTATTACTACTCAAGCTAAATCAAGTAGAGCACAGTTGTAATCAACATTATTCACAGCAAAGTCTCCACAGAGATTAATGTCTACTAAATGAACAGGTTTTTTAAAAAAAAACCCATATTACACTGTGCTTGATATTATTTTTACTTTGTAGTCCTCAGAAACTCTTTCAATGTTACTAGCAATAAAACAAACACAGTAATACCTTCTTAGATTTTTTTAATTCTCCAAGACTTTAGCCTCTAAGTCAATGTGTGAACTAACAGTATTCTATCTCATAGGTGCTTTTTTTTCTCCACAGCGACAGCATAGTAAGAGGAAGTGAATAGAAACCTATTTTATTTCTATCCACTTTTTTATCATTAGAAAATGAGCTTCTTTCTGCATACAGCTTGACAAACTTCAAAAACAACAAAAACTTAAAAAATGAATTTATTACCCAAAAACGCATCAAAAAATGTAAATTCAAAAAGAGAACTGCTTATACATTTTCAAAAAATGTTCACTGATTAATTTAAATACGTATGACCCAGATATTTACTTTTAATTGGCCTGTGGGCAAAGATCCATTTTATTTTAAAAACAGGAAGCTAATTTTGTCTCCAATCAAAGGCTTTTCTCAGAGAAGAAGTAAATCCGGCACTTACATCTGTATCAGAAGCATCACCACCAAAGCCTTCTTGCATACACTGTGACCTTTGAAAAATCCTTTGATGCCTATATTCCACTTCTGAATCATACTCATTTGAATCTCTCAGGGTAGACAAACCACTGTCAAAACAGCTCTCAGGTAAGCTGTCAACTTCACAGTTTATCCTTTGCATCGGGTCACAAAGGGCTAAAGAATCATAATCTTCATCGACACAAGACGAATGAGATGACCTAATAAGAAAATATTGGAGGGGGAAAAATAAATTATTCCATATTATAAATCCCAATAATAAATGCTCTTCCCAACAAAATCTGAGCCCTTCTGGAATAGTCAATTCTTAGAAATTCTTTATAAAGGCAAGATAGGGATTGACATATGTCTTAAACTTAACATTAGCATTTCTTTCTCAATCATATGTCTTGGGATGCTCAAATCAAATTATTTAATCTCTGTTACTGATGATCACTTTCCAAGTGTCAGTAATTATGACTATCCATTAATTTTAAAAAGCCTACCTAAAAAACACTCAGAAAGTGATGTACTATGAAGACATGAGAAAAAGAAAAATACATATGATGTTTTAGTGAATTTTGGCCTACTCTAAGACATCAAACAACCTTGACATACTGTATTTCATTTAAATTAATACATTTGTTCACAGAGGCATGCATGTGCATGCCAATAAGAAACGGCTATAAATATAGAAGATGGAGTAGCCAAGTCCAGGAGATCGGTAATAGTGGAAGAAGTCACTAAAGAATTTTCTTACAGTTTGATACACCATGCAAAACCTAAACTTTTACACAGAATTCTTCTCTTTTCCCTTTCCCTTCCTTTAAAAGTCTTTTTTTTCCCTTTCTGGATACTGTAATATATAAAAATATTTTAATTAATGCAGCAATGACAGTATGGATTGCAGAAAAAAAAAATTTTATTTATGCAAATAAAACCACAGAAAAAGGAAGGTTAATAGAGTGAATCCTAAGAAAACCAATCTTATAAAAAGAGGTTACAATGGCTACAATCATTATCATGCTCCTTCAGCAAGACAGGGACAAGCATCAATGAAAGTAAGGCAGTAAAGGTCTCCAAGTCATAGCAGAGAAGAGAGGGTCTGGCTTAGGCCATCACATCCATGTTGGGAATGAATGTGATGCACAGACCTGCTAAACCAGACAAGGTCAGCATCAATCCTTGTAACAACAGCTTGCTCCCAGAGGGGCTCCCCTGTGATGGCACAACACAGGAGAGTACACTGGGGAAAATCACCAAATTATGAAGCTGTTACTGAGTCGAATTCTTCCCTGCACCTGGCCAAATGGGGGTGACAGTGGCATCACTGTCCTATGCAGTAACATTCAGAACCATCTAATTTACACCCCTTCAGGCTAATGAATAATCACATTCATGCATGTGATCTTTGCTGTAGGATATCAAAGCCTACATGGTCTTTGTATTCATGCACCTACTAGCCTATATCAAATCACTGAATTACTGAGGAAGAGTGCATGCTATAACAAAGTTAAGCTTGTCAGGCATTCCCTGAAATAAGGTTCTTAAGCAGGCAATTCTTAACTGCACTGAACTATGAATTCAAAGCTGGGAATTTCATATATGCTTAAGGCAAGTTAGATCAAGATGAATCTTACAGACAAAAAAAAAAACCCCATACATTTTAGAACAGATTGCTTAAATCATGTTAGTATACAAACCAATACCTCTTATGCTGATCTGATGTCAGGAGACAAAGTACTGAAAACAAACAGGTTTTGGGACATTCACATCTCTTTCTGTCTTTTGATATTATCAAGTCACACATGTTATGACTAAACTTTATTCCTACCACGTAAACTTTCTTCTAAAGTGCCTTGTATTTCTCACTTTTGTGGAAATGCCAGGGCTGCACCATGTGGCATGTACTAATATATATTCATAAAGAACAACATAGCCAAGCCTGCAGAGAGGTTTAGGTACTCCCTCAGAAAATTACTGAATGCAATATGCAGCTTAGAGTGGATGCCTCTAAAAATCTGCAGAGGGTACAACATTAGGGAATTGGGTTTTTGTGCATTCAGAAACAGGAAAGCGCTTTTGACAAGCAAAACTTTACAGCCAGCAAACACATCTCACATGGAGACAACACAATAAGAAGGACACTGCTGAATGAATGGGGATATTATAAGTGTGAAGTGAAGTCAATTCAATTCCTATCCAAGATATTTTTCTTTCTGGCAGACTACTAAGACCTCTATTAGAGATCTCTCTATGGCTTGGAATACCACTGAAAGAAAAAGAAGACAAAATAATCTATCAGTTGATTAAGGACACACATTTTTGCTGATGGATCTCTTTAAAAAAACAAGTGTGAAAGCATAACATGACTGACAGCACTCAGGGCTGCCTCCAGGACCCACTGTCTTCAGGGAGTCTCTGAAATGATGAGGAAGTTCTGATCAGTGATCTTTATCTAGTAAGTAGAAAAATAAATACCTCTGACTATCTAATTGCATTTAGATAACTTAGTAGCTTTGTACTCTTATCCCATAAATATCCAAGTGCATCCACTACTCTTGCATGTCAGTGTGAGATAAGGTGATTTGAAGAATCAGGCCTATATTTGTATTAATTATTATATGGGAAAAAAGGCACACAAAACCAAAAACGTTTTGTTTCTCAAGTACTGAGAAAGGCTAACAAAGGACCTCAGAAGAGTTTTATAGTTTCTTGGAGACAAAGAGGCTGAGACTCAAACTAGAATCAAAAGAGGCCAACACTAGACAAGAGGCTGTCTGACATCTCCATAAGTTTATGGCATCTACTGAAGAGGGTTATTCTGAGCTTTCTGAAGTAATTGAGAAGATTCCTATTGACTTTAGTAGATTCTGGATCATCTGCTATGGTCACACATTTGTTCTAAATCAGACAGAATCATTGTCTGTTACTTAACACTAATCTCGTCTTCTAAGACAAGCCATTCTCAAATTAACAAAAGCAAGCCTGGCTTACCTGTCATACCGTGGGTTTAAAGGAGAATGTTCACCATTAAATTTAGGACTGCTTCTAGAAATAGTACTTCCTGGTGAGGTATTTGCCAACCGCTGCAACAGATACATAGTAAATGCACTATAACTTTGATGAACACAGAGATTATATCTAGATTTGTTCAGGGAAAAAAGTGTGCATCATCAAAATTACAAATTGGATGTATTTAATATATGTTTATTTATATTTTTAATATATATATATATTTCATATATATATTACCTCATACTTCATATATGACTGAGGATCAGAAGGCTTATTACCTATAGCATTTAGGCTTCACCACTGCCTTTATACTGAACATACTAGACATGTTCAACTACAAAAGACAACAGAATTTCCAAGAGGGTGATTTCATTGACTACCTCATGACTCTGACCTCAAGACTATGAAATGCTAAGCTTTGAAAAGTGATATTTAGACCATGGCATGCTGACTACTGAAAAAAATGGGGAACTGTCACTAGCTGAGCTAGTTTCAGGAGAGCTACCTCCTAGCTCCTAAGAGAGATCGTGAAGGAAAGGTCTCGACTAATAGCATGGGACAAAAGTATTTTGTACATTCTGCTGCGCCTCCATTTATTAACTGGAAACAGCTTCTTCTGTCTTCTATGTAATATGCTCATTTATATTTCCAGGCATGATAGTAGAAAATGGTATCCATTGTTGCATCTGTAGCTTGTATCAACAAAAAGCACTCGTTCACTGATATAGAATACCGCAAACAGGCAGTGAATTGACCCCTATTTTCCTCCTTCCTCTCCAGTATTGTCTTTGTGGGCCCATTATTCTGGTCCCATCCTTCTAAAAAAGCTACCTGCTTTCTTCATGATGCCAAATCATTAGTTTTAAGAGTTTTAACAGGTTTCACAGGATTGCAAAATGACAGTGTAGAGTAGTTTTCTTACTTTCAACCCTTCCTTTCTCTAGTTTGGAGGATTTCAAGTGACATTTGCTACAAGAGACTCCAATGCAGTTCTAAGAGCCCAAAAGGGTCTGACTAAGGTCTCTGTCAGTAGTGCATGCTATTCATTTTCCCAGTGACTTGCCTGGACAAAAGTTTGAATTAGGTTAAGACCTTGCTATTAAAAAAGGGCAGTTTTCTGATAAAGTGTGTTGTCAATGGTAGGACCCTCCCATACACAACACAAATACATTCCCTCTAGCATAGGAGAAACTGTTGATTTATTCACCTCATAAAATATCACAGAATATTTTTTACAATAGTCATTTTCCAAAGCACCTGGAAAGCAGCTGTGCTCTAACAAAACTTCCAGTACTTAAAAAAACGTAAGTAAAATCTAACAAAACTACACAGGAGTATCCCCACAGTGAGTCCACTGAAAAAAAGTCTATTTTCTCAGTACCCAGGGAGGTACCAGTTTAATTGTGCTGTGTTTATTCTTTCACCTTCTATGACAATGTAACAAAATCATAAATACATACCAATGATCTGTTGTACTTGCTCAAACTGTTTTCAAGTGCACTTCTTAAACCATCGTTGCTGTCATGTAATTTTCTATTAGCTGATCTAACAAGGAAACACAGTTCAACTTGCAGAACTCAAAAAAACATGAAAAATTCTCCGAAAGAAAAATTTTCAAAATACTTCTAAAAAAACCCTTTTCTTCTTTAGCTAACACTAAAGAGTAACATGAAACTGGAAACACACTGACAGATACTCAAACAAATTATCTGAAAAAAATCACTGAGAATTTTAGGCTTCAGTGGCAGTCCAGGAAGCCCACTTTCACTTGTACAGCATGGTCTCTGGTCAGTGAAAAAAAAGGTACTGTAGGAATGGTGACCAAAAAAAAAAAAAAAACCCCAAAAAAACCAAAAACAAACAAAAAACCCAAAACAAAACAAACAAACAAACCCAAACCACACAATAAAAAACAACTAGTCCAGACATTTCTGTACAAAATGACTACCCTTTAAATATTGCTGAGGTGATTCTGAAGACAAATATAATTAATCTGCTTGAAAAAAACATTTTTTTTAGGATAAGGATATTAAATAGAGATAAAAAAAATCTATTCATTGTGACCCTTCTTGTGCACCTATTGTATAAGACTGCACATTCTTGGTACTTTCCAGACAACAATAAGGGAAAAACAATAAGCTTTGGAGAAGCAAAGCCAATAGAAAACAGAGCGAGGCAATAATTTTTATGATAGCATGGACAGACTCAAATCACATGCAGCTTAATAGAAAGAAATGAAAGTTAGTGGGGCTAAGAAAAGAAATGGAAAGAAAACAACTGAAGTGTTAGTGGGTCAGTACCACCGCAGAATTAATACCACAGTAATATTTATGACAGTTGAGAACACCACCTTTTATGATCATTTAGGCCCTTTCAGTATTTTAACTTGAAACTCTTCCCCAAATTTCAACCCGATCTTTTGCATACTTATCTCAGATATGGTGGGACAAAGTTTGTTAATAAAAAACCTGAATTTCTAAAAACTTACTGAAGTATTTCAATTTGTCTTTCCAGATTATCTCTGTCTTCAGTATACTCTCGAATAATTTCTAGATCCCTGGGAAAAAAAAACCAAAAACAAACAACAAACTTAAATTAACTTATGCTTAGTCAGGATAGTATTACATTTTCACCATATTGCCTTTGGCAGAGTTTACACTTATGCTGAAATATGCTGAGAGCAGTTTTACACAAAGTAAGATAATTTGGTGACTTCATTAATCTCTACAATTATAACTCAACAAAGACTGTGAATGAAAATGAAAGTTGTACAAAATAACCATGGGGACTGTCTCCTTTTCCCTTCAAATATAATTTGTATTATCTGATGATAACCACACAATGAAACTGCCCTTTATGCTCCTTTAAAAGAGTAATTGGAGTAGCTTTCATTCATTTTAGAAAAACAAATGGTTAAGATAGACATGGAAGGCTTCCAAAACTAAAATTTATATGGGTCCTCATATGAGTGCAAGCCATGAAGAAAAAAAATCCTGATTCTGTACTGTTGTTTTATTCCTAATAAAGTCCCACTATAATCAATGGATATTGTTGCAAGATTGAGAGTTTGCATCATAGACAGAACTTGCTCTTTCAGAAACACAACAAGAAAAAGGAGAAGCATTGATGACACGGTATCAAACATGTACCTACCCTTTAAGGCAAATTTAGAAAATAACAGTTGCTAACTGCATACATAATAATTACATCAGAGAATAGATTTTGGTTAACTTACCTCTCAGTGTTCAAAGACTGATCTGCATACTCGCTTTTCAAGGTATCTAATTCACTCTGCAGAAAAGCTATATTTGTCTGCGCTTCTAAGAGATCTTTCCTAAGTCTCTGATTTTCCTTCAAAAAAGGAAGATATTAGATGTTAGCTGTCACAGTCACTTCCAAAAAATGTTGATATATTATAATAGTAGAATAAAAACCATAGTTTTTAAAAAGCAAAGTAACACAAAGATTAAACACTATAAAATTAGGCATAGAGAGGGAAAGAAAATTAAAGATGGCTAAATTAACAGAGAAGTCATTAAATTAACATGCGAGAACCTCTGAACTTTTTATTTTCCATTCAGTTACAAAAACAAATGGGACCACAGGATCTCAAGCCATTTCTAAAAGTCCTATATAGAATGTGTATACATTTAAACAGGTTCTTTCTCAATTTAAAAGATCCACATACACTTACTCGTGACTTCAAAGGTTTTCTAGATTACCATTACTAAATGTAAAAAAAAAAAAAAAAACAAAAAAAAAAACCAACAAAAATCAAAACCCAAATCCCCGCAAGTATAACAATCTGTATTGCAGACACTAAAACTGAGACTAAATTAATATGTTAATAACATTCTCTTACCAGCAACATATCATGTATCCTTTTTTTCAGTTCAACTACATCTTCCCTGTGATTGACAGACTTGGATTGCTCCTCCAGCTGGAAGTATTAAAAAAATCACAATTAATTTATTTGATTGTTCTGATTAAAAAAACCTTATGAAAATCACAATAAATAATCCTTAAAAGGTTTTACAGTTACATAAGTTTTTAGAACTTAAGAGCTTTTCTAAATGTACTAGCAGACAGCATTATTTCAAAAATCACTGGCTTTCTAGAAAATTGATATGCTTTTTTCACTCTTTAGGTATAAAATATTCATAACTAGTGACACAGAAGACTGCTGTTAAGATAAAAACAAAGAGAAACACTAACTTAAAAAAATATAGAAAATTATTACTACCTCAGCTACGTAGTACTTGGACAAGAAGCTCTCATGTTTCTTGTAAGAAATTTCCATTTCTGCAAATGCTCTTCTAAGTGCAATTAAATACAAAACCCAAAAAATATATCCACTTTGCTTGCTATAATTCTGATAAAACTTATAGCAAAAACCAAGGTCAAAATTAAACCCAAATTACGAAATATTCCAAAACATCATTCCTACCTGAGATTTCATTTTACTTTTTTACTAGGAATCAAATTACTATCTCAGATTACAGTTGAGTTCTAAAAGGCACTATACATAAAGTTGGGTACTAAAAGGCACTATATGTAAATTACAATATCCGTGTTTCAAATTCCATCTTTATTTATAAATTACAAATACTTAGTTGCAACTTATTGGACTATTTCTAATGGGCCAAACATAAGACTAGGTAACTGCAATATTAATAACCTGATGGACCTAGAAAATTGTTAAGCTACAGAATTTAGGTAATAATTGCTGCTCCCTTTCCTAAGTATTTCAACAAATTACAAAGCATGAATACAATAGCACAGAATGTAAACACAACCTAAAAATTATCTGCAGCTGCCATTTACTAATACAAATTAAATTAGAAACCTACAATTATGATTATCCATCTTGAGGGAGGCATTTCATAAGGTCAAGATCTCTTAAAATACTTAAAAAAACTCACCAGACTTCAACTCACTTACCTTTTTAAGTTTTTTTATTGTCACCTGAAGATCCCCAACCTCAGTGTCATACTGGCGCTTCAGCTCATTTAGTGCTTCTTCAGCCTTTTGCTTCTCCTGCAATATTTTCAATCTCATTAGAAGCTGAGACAGGTTTCAGACGTTTATCAAAAAATTCATTCATTAGTTTGGAAAGCACATGCTTTTTGCTTAGACAAATGTGTCTTTCTATTCTGTCCCTTCCTGAAGATCCATAGGTTCTGATTCTGTAATTGCAGTCCACTTCTAAAACACTCATACAAATAAAATAGTGGCATGAGAATAAAGATTTGGGTCCATTCAGCGTTTTTCATTCATGATTCCTGTGCTTAACATTCTCAATGTCACTTTTTTTTTACTTCCTTCTTTTTAATTTTTTTGCTTGCAAGTGTTAGAACATTACAGGCCCATGTCAGTAAAAGCAGATGACAGCATCTCTAGTCTTAGATAAATGGTACCATCCCAGGAACAGAGACAAGGGGGTGTTTTCACTGCTGTCTATTCAATACCACCCACATCACCAGGATGGTCTCAACAGATGGAAAGGGAAGCAATGCCGTCTTTTACCAGGGCATATGGCAGGGTGTGTGCCTGTGTTTAGAGACTGCACCAAGTACTGCCTACGGGGATGTGGTGTGCTATTGACTGGTGTGCTCTACTCACTCCAATCACTCCCAGCGACTCCAGTTTCACAACACAAGAAGTCAGAATGCAGCAGTGTGAAGTGGAGCCAATAAGACAGGTTGAGTTTTCACGTGGAAGAGGCAGGCATAGATTTTGCTTAGAATTCAGAATTTCCTGTAGGTGACGCTGGTATTCATGTGTTAAAACAATAATCCAAGTAATCAATTTAAGTCGGATTCCCCTACTGTTGCCAACTACATGGACTCGTAAGTATTGTTGGGTAACTATTTGCTTCCCTTGAAGAAACAAAATACAGGATAGGCTCATGCAGAAGCAGGTGTCCCGGTGGCATGAGTGAGATCACTCTGACAAACAATAGCCTTGATTACAGACACTAAGATTAATGGCTTAGTACATTCCCACAAAGTAAATAACTTAACATTTACACTCGGGGCGTTTTAGTAGGTGCGGTATGTGGAGCTAGGAGCTACAAGGAACACTGGAGAGTGAAAATTAAAAAAGCCTTGTGAGAAACAAGTTAACAGACCATCTTTCATACCTATGGCTAGATGCAAACAGTGATTGAGAACACAGACTAGATGTAGAGAATACATAGAAGACCCACTTCTGCATAATGCCAGAACATAACTGCAAACACACACATCCCAGTCATCTTTTTTAAGCAGTGAAAAAGGGTATTTCAGTGATTTGTCACTTTTTGAGGAGAGTAATTTTTCAGAGAAAATGTATTTGTTTTCTAAACATTAACAACTTAGCTTCTCTGGAAGTGAAAATTTATCTCTACTAGGAGCTGCATTACCATTAGTTAAACACATCAAATCACACATTTTTTTGGCAGGTGTGATATCTTTAAGATTTTTATGCCATTATATTTTGTTTCTAGGAACACAATAGGCTTTTATGGTGTGGTAGGACTGTTTTCTCCTGTATAGGATAAAAAGCTACTTGAAGTAAATCTATCAGAATACCATTTACCTTCACATATCAATTAGTGTGAACTACTTAAAATCAGCAAGTTGGCAGACAGCAGTTTGTTACTTCTGGTTCTGCAAGGACTCTGGTAAAAGAACCCATAGCAAATACACATAGATGTTCAGTACACCACGTGTCCGACCAAGCAATAATTATGCCCATGCTATATGTTTTAATTAAAGCATTTCTTATGCCCTCATTAAAACACTTTTACAAACTGTTATGCTCATATAAAGTTTGGCTTATCTTAAATGAATGTAGTAACAATTCAAAATGAACCAGGGAACTGGTCTTGCTCCTTTGAATTATTCAGTCACATGTGGCTCTAATATATCTCTCCCTGGGTAAGAGAAGAGGATTTTTACTCCTCTTCATATAGACTGCAAGTGGGTTGAAACAACAGATAAAATTGAGCAGATCAAAACAGAATTTCCCATTAAGTTTGAGGGGCCCAGGAACATTGCTATCACAGCTACCCCCTCTTAAGTCTCTAAAATGTAGTTGCAGGAGAACGGAGGAAAAAAAGATCATTTCTCCAGGCAGATATACAAAGAAGGAGCAAATAATCGAAGCATTAAATTATACATAAATTATTTTACTAGGAGAACTAGATTACATTATTTAGTGCTGAAATATAATTTTCTCCAGTCTGTTTTCAATACTGGTCTCAGAAAGGAACTCTTCTTGGCCAGTATGTTCCCACAAAAGGGAGAGACTTTTTTTTCTTGGTTTATTACACCTAAGCAGATATTCCTCTTTAGGAAAGCATTAAGATCATGCATTTTTTCATCTCAAGTATAGTATTTTTTCATCCAGGCCCTGTCTAGAGCAGCTTTGAGTCAGTCCATCAGGATCAAACCACACGTGGCCATCAATCCTGCTTAAGATCACTGAGAGTTCAGTAATTATGAAATGCTGTAAATATAAAATACTCACTTCCTTTTTAACTTTATGCTCTGCAGCCTGTATCCGTAGTTCCATTTCTTCCTCTAACTCACTGAGTTGAACTGCTGCTTTGTCTTGAGCCCTAAAATTTAAAAGAAAATACTCTCTTAGGAATTGCCCTCCAGCTTGAAAGAAACACTGTGTGAAACTATCTGCCCACCTCAACTGAAACAAATTAGACAGAAAGACAAGGAAACAGTTTAACATTGCCCAGACCTTGAAACTGGTGTGGCTAGGCACCTAAATCCCAAATTATTTTGAAGATACTGGCAAATTAGATTTTAAATAACAGCTGCAAGCTGATGATTAGCATTAAATACATCTGCATTTTTTAAATTAATTTACAAAGATGAAAGGTGCCCTTGTTATCCTATGAAGAGACTTCAAAAGCAACTTGCATCACCCACACATACAAGATCTCTGTTCTGACCTAATCTGTTTGGTTTTGGCAGTTATGATGTGAGACTGACAGTGCCAAGTAGTTAAAACAGGTAAATACATTCCTTGAAGCTCACGAAGCAAAAATATGATTTCTAAAATAAAAGTATAGTGGACGTGTATGATAAAACTCAAAGTTGCAGCCAAGGAAGAGGAGTCAAAATGTTTTAAGGCATTTAACTAACAATAGATGCAAAAATTTGGCCCAGAATTTATCAAAAGTATGAACAGGCAATCATTTGCAGGCTGCTATATATGCTTATGCACAAGGGTATGCACACAAACTAACTTCAGAACTCAGTTTACAGAAATACTTTGCACGGCACATTTTAGCATTAACTCTCAATAGTTTAATCAATAAAAGCATGAGAAGAGGAATAAAAAAGAAACCACAGAACTGAACTAGAAAGACAATTCACTATACCTTTTTACCGCTATGGCCAGAGTTTCCATCTCGGTGCTTTGAAGTTTGATCTCTTGGATGAAGTTCTTAATGACATGCTCATACGGCTGGATTAATCTTGGTTCTGCTATGTGTATGTTCTGATACAGAACACTGACCTGCTCTTGTCTGAAAAAGAGAAATATGCAGATTTTAATGCACTTATTTGGAACAATGTTCTATCACAGGTTTGAGAAACTTACTACAAATTAAGATATTCCCCTCTTTACCTATTTTTAAAATTTAGCAAGCTAGATACAGGCTTTCAGCATTCAGTACAGTATGTCAAAATTCTTTAAATTAGGTTTACTATTTCCACTTCTCTGCTTTAATATAGCTACTGAAAAAAACAAAAACAAAAACTAAAAAAACACCAAACTGCCTACTTCTGTTCATAGTGTAGTGAAGAGAATGCCACTGGAGTACCCCACAATGTATATCAAGTTTCTTGATTGCTCTAATGTTAATCATAATCCATGAAGAAACATAAGATTTCAGGAGGTTGCATAAGAACTGAAAACGGGTATGAATGCCAACTACCTAAGTTAAAAGGGGAAGGAGACAGAGGGAGGTGGGCTGTAAGCAAAATAAGAATACAGCTCTTCAGTCTTACACAAATTATTCTGGTCTATATCCAAATAAATCTGTCATTATAAGAAGTTAATTCTGTATATTACTCTCATGTCAAAAATGACAGATATATCTCATAAAGAAGAAAGAAAACATTTCTGTTGGTATTTTAGTTGTTAAAAGCTCTCCTGAAATTCACAGTGAAAAGTTGTCTCAATGCAGGAATAGTATATTATGATTTCTATTTAATCTGGACTAATTTACATAGATTGCATGCTGTTCTAGCAATTGTCAGAGCAAAGAACCTTTACAAAAAAAAAAAAAGAATAGCGTAAGAGCCAAACCACTATTACAAAGTCTACTACACAAATAGCACTGATTTCTGTTCATGCTACTGGTATGTCATGCAAACCTTTGTTTTACTTGCTAGGTTCCAACTCCTGGATTACATTAGGCAACATAGCAGAAAATATTCTGCAACAGAATTTAGCTGTCCTTAGGAAAACTGAATGTGATTGACATTGACTATATGCTAGAACATGAACACGTATTCAACAACTTAAAAACCAAATGGAAAAAAGGAACAGAGAAGATGATGTCTAGAAAGGTGGAGAAAACAGGCCAGTAATTAGGAAATACACATTATCAGAAGCAGAAATACAGCCAGAAACGATGTTTTGCAAGTTCAAGTCCAACACCATATCTAACATTACAAACATATGCTCCCTTTTAGTTGCAAATGAAAGCTTCAACTCTGATTAAACAATCCTCCTTGTTAGACAGCTAAAGTTTTCCTATTTTCAGGGCAGGTAGTGCTACTTAATACATTCACCATACACGATATCAACAACTGTGCAATCCAACAACGTGTGTATTCTCTTCATTTTTTCTCACTTGAAGCAATTCCACAGCTTTGATTATCAATGCTGCAGCACTCTGCTTCTTGTATGTGATTGCTCCACTGAAGGTCTAACTTACTTTACTAAAACAGTACCACAAATGTTACTATCACTCAAATTTCCTTTTAAACAATTTAACAACTTCAGGATGTTGTAACACTTGCTTCCAGCTGAAATGTTGGCATTTATTTTGAGATAGAGAAACATAAAACCAGCACAAAGAGATAAAGATTTACTGATGCCTGAGAAATTTCTGTGGTTTTGTCTTGCAGAGAATCTCCTTTACAAAGGCTAATCCTGTATTACCTGTATTTAGTAAGTTAAATATCTTCCAATGTATGCACACAATTTCTTTTTCAAAATGTATTCTAAAGAGAGTAATGTTGAAGTTCACAAACAGTAGCAATAACAAACAGATTTATCTGATCATCAGATGCTACAAACTCTGTATAAATAATGCAACATTAAAGAACTACTCAATGTATATTTATTCAATTAATTATTTGCATTTAAAAAACTGTTAAAGACATTTCCAGAATCCACCTGGAGGCCTGTAGTCAACGCCATTCTCAGGGATCAATACTGGAACCAGTCTTGTTCAACTTGTTTATCGATGACCCAGATGAAGGGATAGAATGTACCCTCAGCAAGTTTGCTGATGGCACTAAACTGAGGGAGTGGTGATCCTCCTGAAGGCTCTGCTGCCATTCTGTGGGACCTTGCTAGGCTGGAGAGCTGGGCAGAGAGAAACTTAATGAGCTCCACAAGGGCAGGTGTTGGGTCCTGCACCTGGGCAGGAACAGCCCCAAGTGCCAGCACAGGCCAGGGGTTGTCCCTCCAGAGCAGCTCTGTGGAGAAGGACCTGGGACTCCTGGTGGATCACAAGCCATCCATGAGCTGACAGTGCCCCTATGGCCAGGAGGGCCAAGGGTATCCTGGGGTGCATCAGAAAGAGCACGGCCAGAAGGTCGAGGGAGTTGTGCCTCTACTCAGCCCTGGTGAGGCTGGATCTGGAGTGCTGTGTCCAGTTCTGGGCTCCTCAGTAAAAGACAGACAAGGAGCTACTGGAGAGGGTCCAGCAGAGGGTAACAAAGATAATTTGGTGTCTGGAGCATCTCTCTTATGAGGAGAGATGAAATGCAGGAAATGAACCTGTTTAGTCTGGAGACGACTGAGAGGCGATCTCATTAACACATTAATATCTGAAAGGTGGGTGCCAAGAGGATGGTGCCAGATTCTTTTCAGTGGTGTCCATCAACCGGACAAGGAGCAACGGCCCTAAACTAAAACAGAGGAAGTTTCACCTCAATATGAGGAAAAGTCTCTTTGACATTGAGGCTGGCAGAGCACTGGAAGAGGCTGCCCAAAGATATTGTTAAGTCTCCCTCTCTGGAGACATTCAAAACTGGCCAGATTCCTGTGTAACCTGCTCTTAGCCGACCCTGCTTTGGCAGGGAGGTTGGACTGGAAGATCTCCAAAGGCTCCTTCCAACCATAACTACTCTGTAATTCTTTTCAAAGTATATGCAAACCTGAGTTAGTTAGTTAGAGCATGGTGATAATAACACCAGGTTGTGGGACCAACACCTGTCTGGGCCATTCACTTAAGAGTTGGCCTTCACGATCCTTGTTGGTTGGTCTCTTCCAACTCAGAATATTCTGTGATCTGGAAAGACACATGCCTGAATTTAAGCTAGAAATCAGTAGGCCTGTAATGCTGATCCTCTGCCCCACATCTAAGTCTGCTCTAAGATGCAGTAGTCAGAAACCCAAAGTAGTTACTGTGAGGTTTTATTCTCCTTCTGGGATAAAAAAAAATGTTTTGCCCAATGACCAGCTACCACACAGTTGGATTCAAAATATTTCAGTAACACAGTTTTAGGAAGCAGCACTTAGGCTCAAGAAGTATCCATATCCAATATCAGTACAACCATGCAAGAGTCCAGAAAGGGCCTGGAAAGATCACAGCTGGTCACTGAAACTCTCAATGATTCTTACATGAGTGCTTCTACAGCAACAATACAGGATGTCTCAATTAAAAAGTAGACTCACAACTACTACATCAATCAAAAAAAAATCACAAAAAACCACCAAACACAACAACAAAACAGATGAGAAATCAAAGTCATGCACCAAAATTAGCAGGATTACTTAATCACCTATGATTTCAGAGGGATGTAATACACTTTCATGAACTGCAAAGATTGTCAGTGATTTAGTCATTCCATGATAAAGATAGCAGCAATTATATGGACTCATATTATATCAACATGCAGTAAGTATTTGAAGATTATTTGTTCCAAATTGCCATTTTTATATTTTTAATCATTCATCTGTTTTCACATGATTTAGTGAATATCAGTGACACTGCTGCAGCAGGGCAGATTAGCTGCAATGAATACTGCCCAATTTTTTTCTTGCCCCTTCTTCTTGAATACATGCTATTTTTCTGCAAATTCATTAGTTATTCAAAATTAATTATTAAAGAATATTTTACAAATGTATTTCACCAAGCTGACTTGAACTCTAAATAGCCTGTCCTTTTGCTAGAGAAAATGTTTCAGCAAAATTAGTCTCAAATGCTTGGACTTGCTCTTTAAAACTCGTTTTCCTTGAAATCCTAAATTCATTTTTCAGTGTATTTAGCTGCACACCTATAAGTTCCACATTAACACATTTGTGTTAGTGTGGAACTTAAAGGTATTCACAAATACTAATGCATAGAAAGAGCACTTTCTAATATATGGCAGGAAAATTTGTCACTTTGTTCATCTGGCACTATGGTTATACTATTCATCATGCATGCATTTTTTTCTGTTGCTTCTGCAAAGTGCAGACACCAAATACTAGTAATCCACAAAAAGTATAGCATTGTGGCCAAGGACTACTTTGGCTTTACCTTACCTCATCTCAAACTATGGTTTATAGCATAAACCATCTGTAAAATTAGTACTTAGTAAGAGTAATTAGTCAATATTTGCACAGCTTCACATGAGTTAACTTAAGCAAAGTTACAGTATTCACATGGTTTCAGAGAGTTCCTGTGAGAACTGCATAAAGAAAATAAAACTGCTCTGATTACAATGCAATTTCTAATATGATAGATTTAAAATACTATGGTTGAATAGAAGAGGAGCAGAAGGGAGGCAGGGGGACAACTCACACCAAAAAAACCCACAACACTGATTTTGGCGATATCAAATATATAGATTATATTGTGTTATAATTTCCTTTAATCCACACAGCTATCTTAATCCTTATCAACTCATAGTATTATTTCTGGTTTGCTGATTTATACAGTGACCATTTGCCTCATAATCCACACTCTGAACAGAGTTCAGAGAAAGATGATGGAATTTTTCAACTAATAACAACTCCAGAGTTGCTCAGTATCTTACATGTGTGGTCACCAGAAAGAATATGCTGTTTGACACAGGCCACCCAGTCTGACCCTAAGGGCAGTACTAGCTTTTAGAAGACTATTTTAATGATCCCTTTCTACTGTAGATCAGCTGGTAAAATTGCTCTCATCACTTGTAGAAGTTCTGTTCTGGTATAGACATGAAGAGATGAAGCATAAGGTGGTCTGAGCTAGGTGGTCAGAACAAAACAAAGCTAAAGCATTATGCATCTGATACCTGTCCTTACACTGAAGACCAACAGCCTATGTGTGCCTCCAAGAGATCGACAGGTACTTTTTTCTGAAAAGCAGACACATTGGATATGCCACTGTACCAGTCAGCAGAAAAGAACAACCAAATCTGATCCAGATTAGAAAGGATCTAACTTTGTCACAGCTGAGTGCCTAACACTTACTCTAGATGGAGTGCCTGAAGGAAAAATAGATTAGACAGAACTTTAACATGGTGTAAAATTCAAAATATTTGTGAACTTGAAGCACTATGGGTTTTTTTTAATACTACCTTTTCTTTTTCTGTATCTGCCCCTTCGGAAACAGGCTGCATTAAAAAAAGACGATCAAATCAGTAACCCTGAGATGAGACAGCTCAGCCAAGGTCTGATTCCCAGAGGAAAGATTTTTAATGTTTCCAAAGCATGAATGCTGTTCCCTTAGAGGTGTGATTTACAGCCAGTGGAGAAACAGTGGAAAAGTCTGTGGGACAGGCAGGGAAAGATTAAGTCTGAAGAAAAGGAGAGCACCTCAGAGACCTTATGGCAAATGATCACATGATGATACCAGCAAAATAATCCAGGAAAATGAATGCTACAGTGCTTAAGTTTGTTGGCACAGACGCTGTTTGGATTAAAGCAAAAATCCGAAGAGCAGTAAACTTTAAAGTAGCTCAGAAAGTCTTCTAGCTCACAGAAAGTCATTCACCACATTTCCAGCAGAGCACATCTCTCAGACCCCTGTCATGATATGTATTAAAAGACAAGACAACATTCCCACAGAACAGATCCCCCTCTCCAGCACAGTGGTGAAAAAAAGGACACAGCATGTGGCTTTTCCCAGGATTTGCCTTTATCCCCTCTCCAGGGAACATGCTTCAACTTCCAAGGAAACCTCTCCAGTTCTGATATCACGGTTGATCATCTCATGGAAGTAAACACAAATTGCTGTAAAAAGTTAATACTGTGCTCTATATTGACTTTGGCAAAAATCCATCCTAATTTATGACAGCAAGAGCAAGACAGGTTTTGGATGGGTTTTTAATGCAGCAGAGCTTCTCTTCTTTGCTGTAGTACAGTGGTATATCCCATGAGCATCGCCTGTTTTCACAGTTTAAGTAGCTCACATTAAGAACAGCATGCTTTTCTCATTTGATCAAATCCCCCAGATCCACATTTTCTATACAGCTCCAGATGACATGACTGGGAGCACACTGTTATTATAATCACATTAAGATACTTTGGAATTGTATGAGGCATAAAATCTCACAATCAGGCAGCACTGAAATCTGAGTCTGATGAATAGTCAGCTTGGCTGAAAGTACAAGGCACACAAATAAAACAAAGACTAAATAGCAAAGCAATGGAGTATGAGGCCTCTCAGTGGCAGCAGATTTAACTCAAAACAGGGATACAAACTTTCTGCTTCAGATTAATCCACCCATTCATGCTCTAATTAATTTAGTTCATTTTCCAATAAGATTATCCAATTTGCCAAATATTGCACAAAAGTTTCCTGGTAGGGCTTAGTCTTTTTGACAGTCCCAAGCCTTTGTTCTTCCTGACTGAAGTCTTTGACATTGAAATTTAAAAATCTGTTTTCCAGGAAGTTTTTTGCCTGTTATTTATAGAGAGAGAAATGCCACAGCATTGGTAAGTACCAGATTTTTCTTGTAGTGTCAAAGGATGTTAGATTATTCCTTGCTCAAGCTGAAGAGTGGAAAAGGATTTCCATTAGGGAGACATTCCCACACACTTAAGGGAAAACAACTGTCTATTAAGAGCATAGAGGAAACCTTTTAGTCTTGCCACTGAAATTCAAACTGAGATTGGCCACAAGAAAGAATGCAACAGTCCAGTAACACCATCAAGGGCTAAACATTTCCAGTGCAGCAGAGCACTGAAGCACTCACTGTCTGGAGCACCAAAAAGGTACGTTTCTTTTTCGTCCACTCCTGTACCATTGCAAATACTTCCTAGAAGAATAAACTAATGAACATGGTTGACTTCTCAATAAAACAGATCTCCAACTGGCAATTCACTATAAATACATATAAACTAAAGGCACTGCATGATTCTGTGTTTAATTATTCACTATTCCTGATTAAATGTAGCAATGCAGAAGGGTAGCTGCATTTTAAATTAAATTAAAAACAAACAAATCAAAACAGTAACCAGAAGAAAAAAAAACAACAACAGCAAACAACCCTCTGTAAAATTCCACTGAAGTCTGACTTCACAAATTAGGTTATCAGCCTGCAAAGACCTTCCACCATTATTTTCCCTAGAGGCAAATTGCCCACCAAGCACAAGTAAAAGCTAAGGCAAACATACTTTGACTCACAGTAAACACCTAACCAAGAAATCTAACTTAATTTAGTACAAAAAATCTGTTCAAGTGAGGAGGAAAGGAGAAAGGCTGTAAAGAGACTCTTTAATGTGACTCTGCCTGTTTAACTGCAAAAAATAAAACCACAGCTTCAGCACAGACTTGAATATTTTGAAGTATAATCTTAAAGGACTGTGCAACTGATACACCAAACAGCAGAGCTATGATCCATCCCATAATAAAATTATCTTTTCCAAAGAAGTAATTAAATTCAAAATATGCTTATTTTAATATACGCTTATTTTAGTATCTGGCAGTAAACAATTCTGCATTAAATGCCTGCTACTACACTGAGGACTGGGGCAAGGTATAGATCTGTTACTGGGTTTCACACCTCGTTATGGAGGGAATTTAGGTCTTCTAAAAGTTTAGTCACAGAAACTGAACTTCCAGTTTCAGAAACAACGGAGACAGAACCATGTGCATGGTGGACATTTTCCCTTTGATTTCCATGGGTTCCATGATTTCCACTCAAGCTGAGGAGGGACAGAGACCACAGATGTTTACTGTGTCATTTTCTCCTGAATTCAATCCTTACCTCTCTACTTCCATTTGCTATGCCTTGTTTCTCTCTATATAAACCCCAACAGCATCAAAGCACATGTGCCAATGTATTGCTGGCCACAGTCTTGTGCCATAGCCTGCGGCCACAAGGCAGAGCATTTTGAGGAATTGAACCCCAAAAGGATCAATATAAAAACTACACAACTGAGATTAAAAAACATGGACTCCCAACTGCACTCATCTGGCTTTGAGGAGTTTCTCCTTTGTAATTACTTTTCTCACAGATGTCAATGTCACAACAAATCTATGAAGAGCAATAAATCCCAGCATAAGAATGCCAACTCTTTTATAGCACTAAAGATTCAGGTGTGTTCCAAGCCTGTTCTAGTTTTCAAAGTACTGCCCTTTCCTTAATAAAAACTTGAAGTGACAAACAACTAAAACAAATTAAATCATTTAAACAAAAAGATAAATATCTTTTTTGAAGTCCAGCTTGTACTTCACTTGATTTTGTTATATTCTTCTACTGAAATTCTCCAAGAATTTCAATTTATTTATTACTCATGTAAGTGGTCCTAATGATTTTAGTGGGAATACTCACATGGGAAAAAAACCTTACACGTACATTTCAACAAGAAAAGACATGGACTACAACTGGAAAAAAGTTGAGCTGTAGAACACACCTGCTCCTAGCACTTCAGGATGAGAGAGAAAAAAAAAACAAAGGGCACATTCTTTTTCAGTTGACACTGACACACATCTAATAAATACAGCTAACTGTGAAGGATGTTCAAATCTGAACCTGAATAAGAAACATTTACATCAAATTACTGCCTACCTGATAGTATTTAACCATCAAAACTTAGTTTTCAGTTTTTACATAAAAGAACCATAACACAAGTTACATTATGTCATGATGAATTTAGCAAAATTACCAGATGTGTCTGCATAGTGGAGCCAATTAAAGCTGTTCCCCTTCCTATTATCCTTTTAGACACAGACTATACTGAAACTGCTGCTGCAAACAGTAACCAAGATACTGAAACGGAACTGTTACCAAGAGGAGACAGATGCTTTCACAAGTTACCACTGCTCGTGAGTCAGATTTTTTTCCAGCTCCTACTGAGTTTCTGAGTTCAGGTTATTAACTGTGTCTTCAAGCTTTCAAACAGTCTTTTGTCCTTTAGAAAGCAAGTGTCTAACTAGGAAAGCACCATGAACAAATTAAAACCTGTACAAAAATACTAACCTGTCTGAAATGGGGCAGTCCAATAAGACTAAAGTGTATTAATCCACAAAGAAAAGAAAATTTACTCTGGATTTACACATGACTAGTAGGTTAACTGAAAAATTTTCTGAAGAAAATTTTCGCCTCATAATCCAAAATATTTTTAATGTGGCTGGAACCAAATTGGTATAGGTAGGAATTTAAAGAGCAATATATAGAACAAACATGGAGCTATCTATATTCAAGTGCATTACTTTCTTAACCTCTCTTGACTAGCTGCCAAGTCCTGAAACCCAGATTACTTATTTTCCATCATAAATTACAATTTTAAAATTAAGCAGAACCACTCTGTACTTTCTATGGCCAACATTTTCAAATTCATTTTGACCACCTCAGTTTTCAGGGAGATTCCTGAGAGTCACCAAAATGTGTCTCTGTACACTAGAACCAGCCGCGTACTGACAGACCCGTGGTAAATGGGTTTACTCTCCAACGCAGCTACCATCAGTTGTCTTCATTTCACTGAGACCGGGGACAAAGACTCTCACAAACTTCAGGGAGCTCATCCCATAGAGGGCAATATTTACCAACACCGTTAATGTGGAGGCAACGATGTTGCTGGTCAGCCTTTACCAGGAAAAGACTGACTGGGCTAAAAGAAAAATGCTGGGGGCCGGTCGGGGAAAAACACGAGGAGAAAGTTCTTGCGGAGCCAGCAGAACTTCACATCTCCTGCGTTCTAGCAGCCAGACTTTCCCACGTGGGTCGCTGGCATAACAGAGCAGAGGGAGCCAGGAGCAGCTGCAGGCTGGAAGAACACCGCTGGAAACCACCGCAGCCGAGAGGCAGGTGTGCGGAGAGCTCTCTGCACCTGCAGGCACGGGGGCGAGGGGTCAGCCTCCTCGGCCGCTCCCCAGCTGGGATTGCATCAGCGCCGGCGGCGGCTCCGCCAGGAGAGAGAGCCGTTCCCGCCCCGCAGGACGGCGGGGCCAGCTCGGCAGCGGCGGGGCCGAGGTGCCCATGGCCCAGCCCGCCGACCCCGGGGCCGCGGGCCCGCTCCCCCCACCGGGGTCGGCGTGGGACGGAGCGGTCGGGTCCGGACCTTACCTGGGGATGTACCTCGCCTCGTCTCCGAGCCGCACCTCGAAGTCCTTCCAGGGTTGTTCCAGCCCCGCGGCGACCCAAACCGCTGATGCCTCTTCCTCCTCCATGTCCTCGCCCCCCGGCTCGCTGCCAGCGGGCTGCGGCCGCGTGGCGCCGCGAAAGCCACGGGCGAACTCCGGGAAGGTGATGGCCCCGTCGCGGTCGCTGTCGAGGCGCTGGAAGATGGCCTCGGCCTCGGCCGGCTGCACCCGCAGCTCGGCGCAGAGAGCAGCGAAGTCCTCCCGCTCGATGCGGCCCGAGCCGCTGGCGTCGCACGCCAGGAAGAGGGCGCGCAGGCGAGACAGCTCGTCCCCGGACGCCTCGGGATCCATCGGCCAGCGCCGGGGGCGCGGAGACTCGACCGCGGGCAGAACGCGATGGGACGGTGTGGGCCGCTGCCCTACCTGCGGCTCGGCGGGGCGGGCCGGGTCCCGCTCCGCCCCGGCGCCCCGCGGGGCCGGGCACGGCCGGGAGGCGGAACGCAGGTGGCGGCTCCTGGCCGGGGCAGGTCCCGGGGCGGGCTGCCGGCGCCCCCGGCGCACCCTCCTCACGGGGTGTAAGGGCACGGGGCTCCCCTCGGGCCCAGCATGTTACGAACGGCACAGGTAACTACAGACAGCAACGCAGGGTAAAAACACATGTCTCACCCCCCTGCAGCACTCAAATGTGAGTCCTGACACTGTGCGGTCACCGTATAAGGTGTTAAACCTAACTGCCGTTTTCCAACATAGTAAAAATACTCTTCACGTTCATGGAAGACCCAGAGGCCACATGATAACACAAAGTTTGAACAGATAAATTCTCTCTGGCACGAATAGTCTTGGAATTATGCCTTGTGAGTATGTGCTCACAGATGTCTCACCAGCGGTGATTTAGAAATGTGGACTGTTAAAATCCCATCTTAAACTGAAAATGCAAAAGCTTTATTCAAATCAATCAACTAGAGGAGGCAGCTTTTCAGTGCTTTGTGAAGAACTAGTGTCTTTCTTGACAGAAGTCAAGATGTTTTCCTTGTTGAAGTCAAATTCAAGACTCAGATTCCATTTGAATCTAAGGGATATTTTAAAATTATTATTTATTTCTCTGCACTTATTCTTGTTAATGTCTATCTGCAAATGTAAATTGTGTTATGTCACAGTTGTGATAAACAGACTACAAATCTGACGGTCAAAGCAGCATTTCCTTATTGACCAAAACAGCCTAATTATGGGATCTAGCAAAGCACAAATAGTCCATCTTACCTCTCCTCAGAATAAAGCACATACTGTAAATGGGAACTATCGTTCCTTTGCCTAAGATGTAGAATGCCTCAAAGGGATTTTTTTTTTCATTTTTTGCAGCTTTTGATTATTAATCCATCAGGATTAGGCAGACAGCCAGCAGTCTTTCTCTAGAGAGTAAAGAGTTTTGTAAAATGTTCCCCACACTTTAAGGAAATGTATCTGTTAAGCAATTTGAAATTTAAATTTTAGCTTTAAAATATAAGATAGCAGAAAGACTTAAATTTGTGATTTTACACATTTTAATACGTTTCCACCACACAGTTGCAAAACTACTAATAATGGTAAAGTTGCTCATCATCAGTTTCTTAGTGTTTAGTAAAACAGAATTAATTTAACAAAAGTTATTCTTCCTGTTCTATGGTCTTTTATTTATCCACCAATTTTTTATAACTAAAGTGTATCATGGAACCTTTAAGGGGTTGATGAAGGGTAGTTCAGCCATCAAAAGAGAGAAACTTGTCTTGTATATAGAACCCAGCTCTCTTTATAGGGGCTGGGACATTTGGCTTTCAGAGTGGACAAGTTCATGAGGTGAACTGGAGCAGCCTCATCCAGGTCTGATTGTGTCTGACTAGCCAGACAGGGTGCTCACCTTATTTGCTTTATTTATGGCTTATTTGCTTTATTTATGGCTTATTTGCTTTATTTTTGCTTTTTTTTTTGCCTTTTTTTTTGTGGCTGCAGAGTTATGAGTTGACATTGGTCAGCTATCCTACCCACTCTGTAACGTACTCTTGTGTGTATCTTTACTTATAGTCACTACCTTGGGCTGCTAAGCAGAGGGCATAGACTTTGGACATGCCCTTTTTTCCTTATCTTTTTTCTGTTACAGAAGTTTTGTCACACAAATCTCAGGCACTGGCATGAAGCACAGTGTATCATTTAGCACTGCCGTGGCATAGGTATATGCTGCAAAACAGATCATGCTTGCAATGATGCATGATACTACACAGCCCATGCTTGCTTGGCAGGACATGGGTCAGTTGAATAGTTCTGACACAACCACACAAAGATAATAAATGGTTTATTTGTTAAGACCAAAGAATGGTCTTAATGGACCAAAGAGTGGTGAGACCAGGATTACCAGCAGGCAAATGGCATGCTTTCTTCTGAAATCATGTCTCTGTTCTTAGAATGACCTGCTCTTCAAATCCAGCTCTAAATTAAATAAATATGCAAATACAAGGCACTGTTTATGTGGCATAGTAGTCTTAAATTCATAAGAGAAGTTTTTAATTCATGCATAAGATACTGAAGATACAGGCATGCCATGCCTTCAATTTTCAGTCTATCATCTGTTTTGCTTCACTGTGCCATGAAACTCACAAGCTAGCCCAAGCATTTATTTGGCTGAAGAGGCAGAAGAGAAAATTAAATCATTCTTAGGAACTTTGGAGAGACCTAAGGCAACAGATGAACAAGAAAGGATTAATTGTATCACTACTAAAGTGTCCTATTTTACTGAGTGGGAAAAAGTGGATTTTGACACTGTTATAGAGACAGGTTAAATATTACAGATTGGAAGAGACAGGTAAGTCAGAAAAGAAAGGCTGGCAACACATGATATCAAGACCTATTGTCTCAGGAAGCAAAGAAGCAAAGGAGCTGAGCTGACCACTGGGATAAACTATGGAACCTGGAAATGCTATTTGAATACATGTGGTCTCTGAAGGTACCTATGCAGAGCTATGCAGAAGCCCAAAAAAGCTGGAGTACTCTGCTCCAGTCAGATTCAATGCCTGAAATAACAGCCCTCTTCCCATCCCTCTCTATATGTTGTCTTAGGAACCTTACATACGTATTAAAGGAAGATTTTTAACTTGGAACATCCAGCATTTAAAAGTTAGGAAATAGAACATAAATTGGAACAATTATTCATTGATTTACTTTTCATCATTATTGTTTGTGGACTTGGGCATTATCTACAATGTCATCCATACTATTCTGATCTGCTGAGGACAGAATGTATATTTTGGATAGTTTCTGCACACTTTAACTAAATTTCCCAGCATTAGGGTTGGCTAAGAAAGGAAATTTATCCCTCTGTGGTTGCAATTACTCTCTTATTCAGCTTTTTCTGTTTTACATTAGGACAATTTAAGCAGTTGAGCATAAATTGTGCAATCTACTTGGAAAGCACATGACATCAAGAGAGCATAAATAAAATAGAATCAACCAGTGATATTGAAAATATCATACACAGGCATCACAACTGAAAACTAATTATATAAACCTACTCCAATTTCTTCCCCTCCCCCCCCCAGCACAAACTTTACCATCTCTACAAATCACTATAGATCTCAAAGCATCACACTTCCAGTGTGGCACTCCATCTGTACCTTTGGTACCTACTTGGCCAGGACCTCTTCATCACCCCTGCCATCAGGAAGGGAAGCACAGTGTGAATAGGCACATGAAGGACAAGGAGAGGAGGGTGATGGTGTGCAGAGCAGAGTCTGGGAGTTCTCCGTGAGATGGGCTGTGGTAGTGGTTTTTCCTAGTGGTTTCCATTTTCTGCCATTCTCTTACTGCCAAAGTGTCTTCCTTTGCACTCTTTATTACTTAGATGGCATTTTCTTTGCTTTGATGCATTGAACTGTGCTTTGATGGCATTAAACTAACTGTTTACCTGGTTCTATCCTGGCATGCACTTTGTGTGAAACACATAGGATAGGTGCACATATTAAATGCCAAGTCTGGACAGATCATAGAACATTTCTGCATGCTCTCATTCCCTGCTGCATAATTTTAATCCTACTGAATGTGATTCACCCTCAAAAAGGCATGATCTATGTCTTTAAAAACTTAGCCCAAGAAATTTAAAAATTATATTTTGAGAGAACACAATTTTGTGCTTTGACTTTGTGATAAAATGACACAAAAAGTGACAATAAAAGTCCTTTGTCTAAGAAGAGGTACATTTAAAAGCCAAAAATGTTTATCAGGATATACAGATTTTTTTTTTTTATTCTCCTAAACATTTAGCAGTTCAGACAATGAAGGTTTAAAAGACTCTTATGGTATTATAACACTTTAACAAACTTCAGATGATGACTCCAGATCATGAAGTATACAACTTTCAGGTGAAGTATCTTCAGCCTGAAAAAGACAAAAGTGACCCTTGATATTTAAATATCAAAGTACCCAAGGTGCTTTTGCAGAAATTATTAAGTATTGGCAGTCTTTTTAAAAAGCTTGTCTGTATGATCAACTGAATAGCCAGGGAGATGCTGAAATGACTGATTATGACTGCTGGGCCTAGTTTGGACATGTTAGCTATCACTTTCATGCTGGTCTAATGTTCTCCAGCCCCCAAAAAATAACATTAGAAGTCTGTTCTAAAGACATATTATATTGCCAATTCTCAAAATCTGTAGTGTTTTTGAATAACATAAGCAGCTAGCAATACGATTACTTATGAATGGTATGATTACTTACAAAATACTTACAAATTTTGTTTATGGGAAGCCTTCCTTGATTTGGGTAGTCTATATAGTTTATATAGTTTATATAGTTTTTTCAATTCTAATAGTCAAAACCACTGATGAAGCTTCTTTGTTCTTAAAGAAATGGACATCTCAAAATGCAATTCCCCATGTGCAAATCCTGTTAACAATGAGCACTGCTGAAAACAGAGGATATAAGTGTCCTTTTGAGGGAGAGATAAACAGTTTTAAGTCAAACAGACATGCCTCCTTCCAGTCAGGATTAGCTTTGACCTTTTTCTGCAAAATGATGCCAAAGCTCCTTCAAAAACACAGCAAGGTCCAGGTTTCCCTTGCAAACACAATCGTCACTGTTTCACCCTCTACCTATCTCCCTTTCTTGCTCAGTGTTTTGGAACATTTCCCCAGAAGCAGAAGGTTCAAGTTTAAATCACTGCCTTGCCTGAAGGAAATTAGGGTTACCTTTCTTTTTCCTCATGCAAGTGCCCTAACCACAAAGATACTGGAGACAGTGATGGAATTGAGAAGCACACAGCTGCTCAAAGCCACTGTGCCAAGCATCTATGTTTTACAGTGCATTATAACTAGACAAAAATAGACTTTGGTGAAAATGCTAGATGACAACTTTCCATATGCCAGTTGATCTCTAATCCATCTTTTATTTCTCTCTGTCTGATCCAAAAAATCGTACATTATTTTCACAGATTCTGACTAAATGGTATCTACTCAATCACTTGAGCAGCTGTAAGACAGTCAGAAAGATATTTGCTTAGCTAGAGCAAGAAATACTTAAATCTGTTCAGACAGAGAGGAAGACGGAATTCATTTCCAATCTTGTGTGCAATGCTCTTACCTTCAGGTTCCTCCTTAAACAAGACACACATATTCAGTACTTCTTCCTACTTTATCCTAGCAAAAGTGTCTGCCACTGTTTCACATCAATTCTGCTATTCATGTTAGGCAAACTCTGTGTACCATCAACAGGGCAGGCCTTAAAAGAACGAGGGAAGAATGTCTTACCTGTGAATCCCAAGAGGGATGTTTGCTTTTGAGCAGCTCAGTGCCCATAGGGCCATTGGACATTCCTACATTTCGAGCCTTCTGGGCAATATTCCTGGGGAAAACATCATAACGACTGGTCAATGCCCCATTGACAACAATTTTGGATGGGGACAAGCTTTAACCCGAGCCAGCAGCCAATCCCCACGCAGCCACTCACTCACTCCTCCACCAGCAGCATCAAGGACAGATTGGAAGCATAAAAGTGAGAAAACTCATGGGTGGAGCTAAAGACACTTTACTAGGGAAAGCGAAAGCCACACACACAAGCAAAGCAAAACAAGGAATTCATTCACTGCTACCCAAGGGCAGGCAGGTGTTCAGCCATCTCCAGGAGAGCAGAGCGCCATTACACATAAAGTGACCTGGAAATATAAAAGCCATCACTCCAAACACCCCTTCTTCTTCCTTTATATACTGAGCATGATGTCATATGAACATCCCTTTGGTCAGTTGGGGTCACCTGTCCTGGCTGTTTGCCCTCATAAGTCCTAGACACCCCTGAAGACCTCACCAGTGAGGCCATACAAAAAAGCAGAGAAAGCCTTCACTCTGTGTAAGCTCTGCTCAGCTTTAACAATTTCTATGTTATTAACCCTGTTTTCAGCACAAATGGAAAACACAGCTCTGTGCTAGCCATGTGAAGAAAATTAATGCTTCCCCAGCCAAAACCTGATGGTATCTGTCAGTCCCCTTAACTGCAACTAATGATTCTGTAAGTGTCTGTTCCCAGACAAAGACACTGAAACTCACCTACCTATGCTGTTCTATTGTTTAGAACAACCTCTGGCGTTGGTTGCAGCACAGCTAGCATCTCCCATGATTCTGTCTCAATGAACACTGTTTGGGAGATGGGATAATCCAGTTTTAATGTGGCCACTCTGTTTTGGAAGGCACATCCAGTTCAATAATAAGGTAGACACTGCCATGTCCACTGACGTCAGTGCCAGAGAACAGCCTTTTTCTTTAATTTACAAGAGCAGAAAAATTACCTGTGTAGGCCTTTTTATTTATAAAAGGTCAGAATAACATTTGAGATTATAATCCTATTAGAATTTACTTCCTGAATACATCACACTTTGACAATAGTTCAAACCTAAATGCTGAATAATTGTGAACATGGCCAATTTCACCTTTCTCCACCTAAGGAGGGTTAATTTTTTATCATGAAAGAAATAAAATAAGTGTAATAAAAACCCTTAAGTTATTACTTATTACAATGACCAAAAAATATTGCCATAAAATATTGGAGAGGTGGACAAAAATGCAGATGTAGTAAAGCCTTCCTAAAGGATCTTCTAAAAAGGAAACATACAGGAAACATAAAACAAAATTAATGGGGGATTTAAATGAAAAGAGATTAAAGTTACATGACTCAGAGAAGAAAAGTAAAACAAACCATAAAATAATCACAGAGTTATAAAGCCACACTAATTTTTCATTTCTACCAATTTAAGGAATCTTCTTTTCTTAGCATGGAAATTGCAGAAAAGACAATTCATCTCAGCAACACAGTATAAAATCAGTCAGGAAAAAAGAGAATTAATTCTATTGAACATTTCTTCCACTAAAGGGTTGTTATTAAAAGAGAGTTGCTTTTCACCTGTCCCCAAAGCATGAAGAAAAATAACATGTTCTGATGAGCCTGAATCCATTAACAGGCTTGATATGAGGCTTCCTCAATATTTACACAACTGGAGAAGATACAAAAATAAGTATTCCAATGATTTTTTTTTCTACAGACGAAGTTGCCTCTAAGTAAATACTCAAGAACTCCTATGAAAAGTTAATTCTGTGTTTGTAACATAAATGCGTTTGGTGACAGTCTGACCCTCTTCCAAAAGCACCTGATTTCTGAAACAGCCGTACACAAATAACAGCTCAGCTCACGCTCAGCTGCACTGAACTAGGCTCTAGCCATGGTGATGTCTAAGTGCTTTAGCTGACCATTCTATATGACTAAAAGCTTTGGGATATTATATTTCATTCCACTTTATAGCTGTATGACAGTTGAATGCGCTCTGCTGACTCCTGGGGTTTCTCTCAGCACAAAGAGGCCATCGAGTTCCCCCACCTGATGCAGGAGGAAAAACATGCATGTGACTGTCTTCAGTAAAAGTAAGGACAGCTCTAATTTCAAATAGTCTGTGTGAACTAATAACTTTCAATCAAAACTAAGGATGAACCAGTAGGTAATTTTGAACACAGCAATCTGAGGGAGGAAAAAAAAGAAAAAAAATAAAAACTATTCACAAGCAATCCAGAGCAACAGAAAAAGTTATGCTCTTAACAATTTGTTAAATGATCTATTGTAGCAGTACCATAGATTTTCATGATTATTCTTACTTTCATGATAAATTTTAAAAAGTGATATTTAAATAAAACACATTATTTTATTAAAAATCTCTTCATGAGTTTCTGTGCTATCTAATTTAATAAAAACATAATACACTACTTAAAATAACTATATCACAATGCTGTAAAAAAATCTATGAGAGCTGAAATTTTGAAAAAGTAATGGACAGCATATAAAAGTGAATAACAGTCGTTATGAATTAGTATAACATGAATATAGTATCCTGAAGAACAAAAATATTCCTGTGAGAATAACAAAACCTGACTGCATTTTTAAAGTTAGCTGTGAATGGCTTTTAGAACACATTTTGACCTTAATGACAATAATAATGCTTTCATATTTGAATTAAGTCCTCACAATCTGAAAGGAAATGCTGTAGCCATAGTCTAAGACTGAAGGATATCCAAGCCCTCACTTGTCTTCTGTGGTTAATAAAAAGTATTTTAATGGCACCTAGAGTGGCATCTCTGCAGAAACTGAGCTTCACACATTCCAGACAGACCAAGAAAAAGCTGGCCAACTAACAAAAACCAAGAGACCCACAAACAAAAACCAAGCTAACCCTGCATTCTTCCAGGTGTCTTTAAAAACACCTTCATAGGTTCTATAGGCATAGAGACCTACACATAACACCATTTAAAGGCTGAGTCAGCTTTACTTTTGGAAAACCATAAATAAATATTAAACGCAGAATATTTAAACATTACTACTGTTGATGATGTTTCAATGTAATTTTGTATGCTTTAGAAAAATCAAAGGAAATAAAAGGAAATAATGTATAAGTTGTCAAAGGAAAAATCTCTGGAAAATAGCAAGATTTGAAGAAAATTTTAACAAAGGGAGAGTTTGAATATATGGAGTTTGAAAAAGGTCCTCCAAATGCAACTTAAAATCCCTTTACAATTCTTCTGAGAAATAGGTAAGTAACACCATCTCACATTCTTTTACTTTTCCTAAGGGTGACATAAAAGAGAAGGCAAAAGACATTGTTTTAGTTTCAACTCTTCACATTTTTCTCTAGTGGTTTACAATTAAAGCTACTGCTGTGTAACAGGAGCCACCAGAGATCTCACTTGCAACTCAAGGTTCATAGCGGTCAAACTGCCTTGAAAATACAGATTACAGTTAGGGAAAAACTAGATTTATTCATGGAACACCTTCTGTATTCTGCAACAAACCAGACTGCAGCTTAAACTGTCCATTCATCCCAAAGGAGTCACACAGGACAAGGTGATATGTTTTATAGCTGCTTTCACATGGCAAATATACACCCAGATAAGAAAGTCCCTGTTTAAATTTCTCATCATAATCTTGAACCTGCATTGTGCTGCAAACTTGGTGTGATTATTTCCTGAAACTAGGAGCATACAAAAGAGCATTTCTCCTGAAGAGATTTATGTTACTTATATGTCTTATATTACTTCAGACTTTATTCTTTGTTCTTATTACCAGTTTCTGTTAACATATTTCCTTCTCTCTGATTAAAAAACTTTTTTGAAATTATCATGATTATTCTTTTTTGCCTCTTCCAAGTATTTTCATTCCATCTGAAGAAGAAAAGAGACAAAATCAGTTCTTTCATATTCTCTAATGCCATTTTTTTCTATGCCATTTCTATTATTTTAAGAAGAAGAGGAGCTCCCCTCTCCATGCATTGCATAACTACTTCAATCTGTCTTCGTATTTTGCAAGACTGGAGTAATTTTCTGTCTTACAAAATTCAAGGGACTGAAGTAAGAGAGGATCCATATTTAATACAAGACCTACATGGAAGCAGAGGAGCAGATATTTGAAAGTGATGAAAGAGAAGTTGGAGAAGAACTGTCAGAAGAGCCACTGAAACTTTATTTACAGGATATGGATCCTGTCAGGTTTATTTGTTTATATTTGGTTGCAGTTGGCAACCACCTGTCATGCAGCCATACGTAGACATATAGGAAATTGAAGGATTCAACTGAAGGATTCAACTTGGCACATTGTGCCCAGTGCTTAACAAAGCTAGTTTAAAGCCAGATATCCTTAAAGGACGTATTACCAATCATGGTGAAGAGTTTCCTGGGATAACTGTGAGTGAGTTATCCAGCTCAGGAAAGCAGAAATTTCCCATGTGCGGGCTTGCCTAGATGCAGCTGGAGCACAGCCCTGCAGGGCTGCCTGCAGGGCCCCTGTGCCCCCATTTCAACCCAGACAGCTTCAGGCAACTGCCAATGTCACTGTGGGCCACTCCAAAATCAACTCAGTACTTCTGTTTTCTTAAACTGTGAAATTCAGTTAGCCCTGTGAAACATACAGTGGCTACACAGATTGTGTTTGCCAGCTGTGAAAATCAGGCCAATCTTAAAGTTGTCATGTAAGTAACTTATTTTAGATGCCTAACCTTGGAAGAGGAAACTCAGACTAAAGATTGTGTCATAATTACAAAGGAAGATAATGTTTTCATTGTGTTGTGTTTCCTACTGTTAAAACTAACTGAAGCCTGCCATGAAGAAATGTAAAACCACATGTAGAAAAAAATCAGATCGACTCCTGAGAGGCAGTCTGGAGAATTAGATGCTCCTGTGGCAAGGACTTGTACCCTACTGGGTTTCCTTTTGACTGGTCAGGGCTCTAGTTCATCACGAACAATTCCAGGAATTGGAACTCTGTGAGGAGCAGAGTCCTGTCTTAAGCTTTGATATACCTAAATTTATGATAATATCCAATACTGTGGTATGAAATGGGAAGATCGGATGAAGGATCAGCAGTCCATCCTTATAAAAACAATTTTATGTTATAGAATCAAAGAATCATGTCAGTCTAAATAAATAAATCAGTCAGATGATCCTTAACAGAAAATACTTAAGCAACCTCAGAGCTTTTAAAACACGCATGATTTCTTTGTTGAAGAAAATCAGATTTTTGGACAAGGATTTCTTTCCATCAGCCTAATTTATAACCCACATTCCTTGCATAGAATGCTGAAGAACTGCTCTGAGGACAGTGCAGCTGATTACTTGTACTCTCCTCTCTTCCTTGTTTGTGTAATTTTTTTAAGGAATATGCCAGAGGGGAAAAAAAACAAAAAACTGTTGAATTATGAAAAAAAATCCTTCCCTGGAATGTGCAGCACAAGTGGTAATAGTTTTCACTGGATGATATTACTACAATATCTGAAGTATGTCATCCTTACCAACAAATAATGCATAAACTAATTTCTCAAGTATGGACTGCTTCAAACAGATAAAATTTTGCTCCTATTGCTCAATTTCTCACAATTAGTTTAACTGAAACCAACTAAAAATATCATGAAATTTCCAAAAACTTTTACAAAATGCAGCCTTTAGGAACTATGAATTACCTACTCCTAAGAGAGATCAGACATTTTCCCCTTTTTACACAGAAAACTGCTTTTCAAATTCATAAGACCTACAAGATACCACCCCACTGTGTGTTTCAAAACATCAAGTCCTAAAAAGGAGGAGATGACTCTTAGTAGGGGACTACCACATGAAATCCATGTGCACCACCTTCCCTTAAGAGATCCTTTTATTTTCCCAGAAACTTTGTACAAATTGAAATTATGATTTGTCCATATGAACAGGATTTTACACATGCCTGGCAGCCTGTTCAAAGCAGCTGCTTTCTATGGTTACCAGACATTAGGATATCCCAGGCTCCTGCAAATATAGAGGCGGCATGTGCAGTGAGCCCGCACCTCTTCCATGCATTGAACCCTTGTGTACTCAATCAGTACAGCTAACACAGTGGGTTCAAATCTTGTTCCACTTGCCACCTCTCTGCTGACTGCTACAGAGTGTCTGTGCTCACATGTCCGTGTTCCACAAGTGAAATTCAGGTAGCTCACTATAGGAATGTGCTCCCTGTTGACAGAATGACAAAACTATCCTTTGTTTCCTTAAAAAGGAAAGAGGCCCAGAAGTTTCTCTGTTCAATCTAGTAAAAAGACACCTCATAAGACCTGGGGGACTTCACTTCAAACTTAAGGATAGCTAATTGGACAGGAGCCAAAAGTCCTGCCTAAGCAATTTAGTAGAAAAAGAAGAAACAAAGGAACTAATCACTTTTTGTGAGGTGTTTTACCAGGAGTAAGAACCTCTTGCACCTGGTTTGGTTTTTCTCTGTAAAGAGTTTTGTTATTTTGCTTTTTATTAAAACTTCTCTGTTTCCAACACTACCACAGAAGCCATCCTGCTGATTTTATGCCTTCTAAGGTAGCTGAGCTATCTTGGGTGTGATATAAATCTCCAAGAGCTTATAAGACCTGGCTCGAGGAGACCCATATATCAGCTCACAGTCTCACACTATCAAGTAACATACTTGGGTGAGTAAAATGTATTAGTTATTAACATTAGTTAAAAATAATAATTTTATGATGAGCTAAGATTTGGTCTTAAGTTAAATCAGTTCTTTTAATGTTTATTCATTTATATGTATGTATATATATTGGTATATATTGATGTAAAAGATTTTAATTTTAGGCAAGATTAGCAAAAGTGGAACCATTCACATGCTTACGAGAATAAGAAAGAAATTTCCTTACAGAACATTGCTTAGAAACATGTATATTAAGAGAACCATTTGAATACTGCTCATCTTTTAAGTAGTTAATAAGCATGGAATCATTCTATATTTATTGTATCCAAAAAAAACACACTAAAAAACCCCCAAAACACAAAAAAAGCAGTTCCTACAATCCTGGAAAGCAAAAGGATTTTTTAAAAAATCCTGCCAAGAAGATATGAGCAGGAAAGACTTACACAACTAAGTCATAGAGGGCAGTATGCCCAGGGAGGAGGTGGAGTCACCATCCCCGGAGTGTTTAAGGAAAGACTGGATGTGGCACTCAGTGCCATGGTCTTGGTGACAAGGTAGTGTCTGGTCAAAGGTTGAACATGGTGATCTCAGAGGTTTTTTCTGACCTAACTGGTTCTGTTATTCTCTAATATACAGAATCTGGCTGGCTAATGTATTGGTTAGAAATGGGTAGCTGTCATCAGTTTGGACAGAAATAGACTGACATGCCTCTTCAGCTGGAAGAGTTAATCCAGACAAGGAGGAGTGGTGTGCTCCATGCTCCTGGACAGATCTGAAGTGTGCAAAACAAGCAGAAATCAAAAGTTTAGCCTGTACTGGGTTCAACAACTGCATCAGGTGACTCACAAGACTGATATTCACTGGTATTTTCACCTGTTGCCCAAACACCATCAGAGAAGTTTTCTGTCCCCTGAAGTCATACAGGTACTGAAGTCAAGATTGGATTTCATGACTGAATTTCAATTAATTTATACTTGTTGCACACTGAACATGTTCTGAACCAGTTGGATAAACTCCTTATTAGAATAAAGTCAGAGACCAGCATTTCCTCCCAACAAATCACAGCGAGAAATTTGCTACTGAATAAAATAAATTGACTGTCAGAGATATTAAATAATCTGCCTTCTCTCACACCAAACAAGGCTTTTACCTAAAACTCAGCTCCATTACATTTCAGAAGAAATCTATATTAAAGTCTACATAACCCTTTACTTCATTCACATGATTTTTTATTTGCTTCTCTCCACCCTGAGCAAGCATTTGAGGAAAAGGACTGGCCACTGGCTGTAAACAAAAGACAAATAGGTCTCATCTGGCTGAGCTTCTCTGTCCTCTGCGTCACACTTATTTGCAATAATGAATGGAATGTCAGAAACACACACACATACAAACCACAGATATAAATGTTTTCTGATTCCATGTATTAGAAGGAAATTCAATGACAGGCTAGCAAGGCTGCTCTAGATTACTCCTTTATCTGGACAGTTGAAAAAATGTCACAATTCACACCCTTAATTTTTCTGTTTATTCTTTAGATGATACACAGCCAAGATTCCTTTTATCACAGGGTGACACATGCATTCTTATACCTTACTGTCAAAATATTTTATGTTAAAAAAGTATTTTGTGTAAAATATATGTGTAACACACATATGCACAATGTACTCCTGCTGATTATTAGATTTGTGCATTATGAAAAATATAAAACCACTGACTTATTGCAAACAATTAGCTAGTTTTCTCATATTCTCATGCATCCTGTTGCTTTATTTCTCCAAATATCATATTAGCATAGTTTTCACTGTTAAGAAATCCTTATTGTTTCCCAGTTTGATTATTTTTCTTAGCAAATCATTTGCCTGTTGTACATTCTGAAACATAAAATTAATGTAGGTTGATATTTGAGTTCTTACACAGCATATCTACCAATTGAAATTGTACAAAGCCAGGAAACAGGACATTCATACATTCAGTTCTATTTCATGTTTGATTAGCTCTGTTACAGCACAGAATTTCTTTAGAGAACAATGCACACAGTCTTAAATCTGAACAGTCAGATGGTGACATACTCAAGCAGTACTAATTCATGTCATGACTCTTCTTGTTTAGTTTCAATGTATAACTCATAAACACATCTGGAATGAAACCTGATCTCTCACAGGTGGATGTCAATAAATGTAAGGGCAAGGGATATTAAGGAGATGTTCCCTACCAGAGAGTAGAGAAATTGATAGGGTCCTGCCTTGACTTGTCTCAAACCTGTGGTCAGGTCACTTTTCAAAGCTCAATCAACAGAAAAAGCTCTGACATAGATCTGTGTTTCTGGAGTGTGAAAAACACATCTCCAACCAGCTGTAATGATTAATGCCCTCAGGTAATCACAACCCAGCTGTTGAAACCAGTAGGTTATCACCAGGTGTTATTCTGCATAGAATAAAGATTTAGAGTTCTGCAAAACAAGCACTGTTTTGCAGCAGCTAAAACCCAATTTTGAGAAAAGTTAAGGAAGATTTTCCTTGGACATTATATTAGTATCTACCTTCCAATGTAAACACGGTTGTGCATACCTTTACTGAGACAGGTTAAAACAGATGATGAAACTGAAAACCAAAAACTTTTGAGCTTTAAGGTGAAAACTTTATGCCAAAAAATCTGCATTGTCACAGTAAACTGATAATTTTACTACACGTGGTCATGTGAATGGCAGTTATCTTTAACTGTGTTTTTCAACCAGGATATTTGAAGTATCATCAGTAATATGGAATCCAAGGGCAGAAGTACCTCGAAAACTGAAATGCAAAAATTGGTGTCTCTTTCTCCAGTCTTGGAAGGAAAAAAAGAAAAAAAAAAAGAAGAACAGAAAAGAAAACACAAGACAAAAACAAAAAAAAACCAACAGCAAGAAAACAACCCAAAGCCGACAATTTCAATGGCTTTGGATTTTTCTTTTTTAATAGAATTCTACCAGCACATTTAAAAATACATCGGTATTTATATGTATATATATATATGTATATATATATATGTGTGTATATATATATATATAAACCTACATGCTTCATGTACTACATAATTTTCATATACAAAGTGTAGACTTAGATGAGAAAAATTAGCTGTTTATGCTAACTTATGTGTGTTTAGTTACATATTTTATATGTTCCAAAACTAAATAAATATTTCTGTAGGTGTGAATAGGGTACACCTTTGCAAAACTCTAGCTGTTTATTGATGTGGCTGTGTGCTGCTGAATTTCACTTTTGAGTTTGAGTTGAAGTTGTTATACCTCAATGTAATATTATAGTAATGCCCTTGTTCTCTACATCTTATTCCAATATAACTCGTTCATTAGCTAAAGTCACAGATGTTGACAAGAAAATAATGGACAGCAAATAAAATTTTTCTTTCCTTGGTCTATTGTTAGAAATAAAATGGTAAACTGGAAGAAGCTGGGGCATTCATATTTTGTTCTATCAATTTTAAAAGTCAAAAAGCCCAGCTGTAAGTTTAAAACTGTTTTAATTCAACTTAAATTAATTGGAGAAATGCTCTACTCAAGGGTGACTGGTAGGTAGCTACATGCAACAGTTTATAGTGTAAATTGAATCATGTAGCTCCCAGGCTGCTCTCTGCTCAGCCTCAGGAGTTACGAGCCACAGGCTGTGGACAGCAACTGCAACAGCAAGCAATTACTCTCCCAGCCCGCAGGCAGTTCATCTTAAGTTAGTTCTCAGTGTGACTCACCACACTCACTCTTATGGACAAACAGGGTGTGTTTACAGTGCGTGCGAAGACAGCCAGTGCCTGGTTTGTGTCCTCCCTCGCCTCCTCTTCAGCCAGTTAAATCCTCTGTCCCAGCCCCAGTGGTGCAGTGAAGCCTTTAGGACCTGCGCTCCGCTCTGTCCTCCGAACAGAAGGCAAGTCCACAGCTGATAATCTCATTACAAGGCTGCCCTTAATCACTCCTCACAAAGCGATCTGAAGTCCTTTCTAAGTTTTTTTCTCCTCTTGGTTACAGTCCACTGGATGCCAGTATCTGTGAACTGAAGCCAGGTATTATGGGCTGCCCCATTCAGATACTCCCTGTGGTTTTCCTCTGGTTGGCATTCTGTCTCCTTGGCAACTGAATTCTCTCTACCCCTGCTCTGAAACCTACTCATTCCAGTAGAATGAAACCAATTGTAAATGCCAGAAACTTTACTGTGGTACTACAAATTAGTTCTCTGTACAACAGGATACGAATATGAATTTCCAGTGAAAACAAGAAAACTTGTGTTAATCAGTGGAAGACTCATTATTATTCTCCTGTGGAATAAAGCACTGAAACAGGCTTCTATTACATTTTAAATAATTTTTAAATCATTTGCCAATTAATGGTTCATCTATGCAATCTTCAAATCACTAGGTACTACAAATAAAACCTTTCTATTGAATTGGGCCATGGGACTCCAGTTAAATATTGTAATTTCTTTCCTTCTCTTGCTTTCATATTTGACATTATATTAACAATATACAGATATACAGATATATTAACAAGATTGAAAACTATTTATAATTTTAATCCAATATTCTTCCCCTACTCATCTGCCAAGATAATTTTGTAGGATTGTGTTATCATCACACTTGACAGGTAAAGAACACATCTTTCCAGTGTCATGATTAGTCATGAATAGGAATAAAAGTGTCATGATTAGTCGCATTAGCAGTTAATAAAAATATGAACTGAAGAGATGGATATGGGAATTCTTGAGTTGCTACAGAGCTGTGCAACCAGATAGATTTTTTTTAGGTTTGCTATAAAACACTGGGAAGAAGACCATATATAAACAAAAGATGAACCCCAAAATCTGTGAATAAAGAGGAAAGGAAGAGCCTGTCTCTCACAGAAACCACTAGGCTCGAATTGTAGTTATATTTAGTGAGCTATAAGTAGAAAGAGTGTTTAGTCCAAATTTTTTAAAACACTAGTTTCCCAGCACCAGAGCTAAGAATTAATATTGCTACCAAACTAAGTCCTACAAAATACTGGAAACTATATCCCGTAACTCCTTTATCAGAGTGGATTTTGGTTTTTTTTTCAACAAAATCATCTGAAACTTACAGAAAAGGATATTTAATGAAATAGTTATTGCATAAAAATGAACTGCTGCAGATATCACTTTAATTACTCTTAGTCTTAAAATATTTAAGAATTATTCTATGTCTTAAAATAATTTTACTGTGCAATCTAAGACACTCATTAGGAAGCATGCAGGCACAGCTAACATTTGGAAGAAAACTAGTAAATGTATGTAACTGACAATCTATTTGCAAGCTAATTTCTATTACCAGTAACTTCATGTTTGATGATGAAGGATTTGTCCACCTTTCTTGGTTGTTACCCAGCTCAAACTACTGATTTGGGGCATAATAAATATATGAAATGTGTTAAACAGTTTGTCTATACCTGTGTGTTTGCAACTGTGCACTTACCCATGCATATGAAGTATCACTCTCTAACAAGACTACTTGACTCCTGTTGTTGAGAGACTTTCCTCTACAACAATAAGCAGTAGCCGCTCTGAGATTCCAACAGTCGAAATGTAAAAAACTTTCTTATTTCCTCACTTCTTGCCTTTTAGTGAAGCAAGACGACATTACTGATACATACTTGGATTTGTTACCTAATCGTGACTGGCAAAGCCCTGCCACACGCGCTCAGTTTGATTTCAACTACAAAGCCAGAAGCATCATAAGGACCACCTCTGAAAACTCTAAATTATAGAGGGCCAAGAGCAAAGACTGTGAAGAACTCAAAGCATTCTTTCTATACTAAAACAAATCACTGCCATCTACTCTTGAAATAGATTCAAAACATTTTTTCATTTATTTGTAAATATTTGCACATAGCATGTTTCCCTTGATTGCTTGTGAGAACAACATAGAGAACAGTGCCAAAAACTTATTTGGTATCTTACTCTCTCTTCAAGGTTTGTTAGCATATTGCAGAGCAGGGTAAGATTGATTGAAAGAGAGTAGCTTTTACTTTTTGCTTTTTTTTTCTTTCCCTTCACTATTAATAGTGAAATTTGATTATTTCTCTGAAAATTTGTCAAGGAATGAAAGTATGTACTTGCTTCTCTTCCTTTCAAAAATAAGCACTTGTTAAGGAATTTTAGTCTCCTGGGACTCCTTTCTCCACAATTATAACTTTATACCTACAGCTAAGGTTTTATCTGCCTGCACTTTAGGAGCAGTAGTCAGGAGGAAGCACAGAAGGCCCAATAAATTGCAAATATCTAAGTTATGCAGATGTTACTTAACCTGTATCTCCCCTACAAAATGTTGAGCACTTATCCATTCATCTCTATTATCAATTATTTTATCCAAATGACTGTTGTTGCCTTATGCAAAATTTGATGTAAATATTTTTCCCACATTGTTTGCCAATCTTTTTCCTTGTCCAAATAACACAATATTTTTGTCTTCCTCTTATTGCCACTTTTGTAGAATGACTTCCTGTAACTAGGGATAAAATGGTCTAGCTACATCTCTGGAAATATGTGGCTATCTTGTTAATAAATACACTCAAATTGTATGTAAGAGTTCCTAATATGTTTCAAACACTGAATTCTCTGTGTCATCTTATAGTTCTGAGGCAATTCAGTGGGAATTATATCTACACTTTCTTTGTAGCTGAGGCCTTGACAATGGATTTCTTCTGCTTCTCAACATGTTCCGTTCACCAAAGAAGTTGTGGATGTCCCACATACCTGAAAGGCCAGGCTGGATTGGGCTTTGAGCAACCTGATGTAGTGAGTGACATTCATGCCTATGCCAGGTGGTTTGGAACAAGATGATCTTTAGGGTCCCTTCCAGCTCAAGCCATTCTATGACTGTATGCATGCAAAAGTCCATCTATGACAAATGCTGCCTGTGAACGTTTTCCTCTTCAGTGTGGCAACACAGAAGGAAAACTAAACCCAAATGAAATTTGATTTAAAAATTTCTGAACTCATTGGAGACCAGCTGAGTCAAATGAGCTTCAGGACCTTCTTTCTTTTTCTGGTTTTATACAAAATAAGGTTCTTAGCTGTTTCATACTTCCCCTATATAAAGGTAACATTCAGAACTGTATCAAATGACTTTTCACTGGGTCTGGTTGAAAAGAAGGCTGAAGACATGTGAATACTAAAGAAAAAACATCATGCTTAACTCTTTAAACCACAGAGGATCACTTACTCAGTATATTAAAAAAGAAAAAAAGAAAAAAACGCCAATAAACAACGTGGTGACATGGGCTCCCCCTCGTGGTTTTTGTTATGAAAGATTTTAATTTTCCACACAAACCCCTTTAATTTATAAGGACTAGTAAGAGACAGGCAAGGGAATGCTCTGAAAGGAAATGTGTTCTGTATAAAAACATTTTTCTAAATCATCTGTAAATTATCAAAATCAAAGAGTTCTTGATTCATCATTTTTAGGATGGATAATTAATTAAGCATACTGACAGATCATGCTGCTAGACATCTGCATCTTGTTAAAGGCAACCAAAGTTAATTGTGCTTATGGTTGCATTTGCTGGAGTGATAATGGGTTTTTGAAACCACACATCCCAGATTTATTACAGGTTCTGCATCGCCCTTTCTCTTGCATTAATGTGGAGGTTTGTCAATCCCACTCCCTAACTCTGGGCTTCTTGAATGTTCTGCTAAAGACAAGATAGGTTTTACTAGCCTTAAACTTGCTACATTATCTTTTTTTTTTTTTAAACTGAATCTCCTCATAGTTATAATATTGTGCATCAGGAACACTGTTTGCTGCAAAAAAAGGTGCAAGTAAGACAAAAATTGGCCACTAGTTACCCTAATGAAGTTAATTGTTCTTTGCACCAGCTGTAAAATCAAGACAAAAATTATGTACCTTAACAGAAGTGCTGCAGAGTTTAGATTTAGTCTCCATTTTAACCTGAAAACCTAATTTATGTTACAAATACAGGGAAATTTAACTGTTTCAGTAAAACAGACCTTTAATTAACCAGCAGGTCCTTGGATGACTTAGGTTAAGAAATACCCAAGAATTCATGAAGATCAATATCTCTGATCTAGGTTTTGGGCTACAACTGCAAGACCTGTGCCACTGATTTCTCCAGAATGACAGTTCAGATTTTTTGCAGTCAGACTGCAAATGAAAATTGTTTTAATTACCTGAACTTTATTTCACTCCACTTAAAAGAAAATGATTTCTGATGTGCCAAAAATAGAAATATAAGATACTAATATTAGCAAGCAATGCTTCTCCTATTCAAATTCAGTATTAAATGACTAAATGTGCAGATTTCTTCACTACCTTATTTACAGAATGCAACAATATACTTTATACAAAAAAACCCAAAATTAAACAAAATAACCACCACTGCCACACAAAAACAAACAAACAAACAAAAGAAAAACAAAACAAAACAAAACACAAAAATTGAAGCTTGATAGCTTGATATCTCCAGATAAGACCAGACAAAAAATACCTTCTTTAATATCTTTGTTTGTAAGAGATAAAAATTAAACCTGATGACTTTGAGTAGACTTCAAATTATTTGTTATACAACACTTTTACACAATAAGCAGTAAATCATAATATTTATTAATAATATAGAAGTTAATTGAAAAAGCAAAAGTTTTACTCAAAAGAGTAAATAGATCTATTTTAATCTCAGCAGAATAAAAATTAATGAATTGGTAGATTGCAAACTAGTGGTTGCTTAAAGTTCCGATTTTGTAACACACATGTATTTGTTATGGAAATACAGAATTCAGTTCCCACAAGTAATTTGCTGTTCAAAAGGGCTAAATTTCCCTTTTCAAAAAGCTGTAAGAAAAACTACTGGGAAGAAGAATGTTCAGAGAAAACTGGGCTGTGAGCTCTTTAGTTAAAATTAGAAGTTATGACAAATGCTGTGTTTGGCAGAACTAAATTCTGGTAATCTTTGCCTAAATAACAGAGAACTGCATTTAGAAACAACAATAAGAAAAAAAAAAAAAACAAAAAAAATTTAATTAATGTTAAAAAGAAGAAAATATATGGTAATACAAATGAAATTATAAAGTGTAGGAAAGAGATTAGAGAACCTAAAGATTTCTGAAATAAAATGTAGTCAGATGTAAGGACAGCAAGATAAACGTTTCTTATAAATTAGCAACAAAGGAAATAATGCCAATGATATAAACCCACTTCCAGACAGTGGTTTAAACCTATTACTAGTGCCTGAAAGGAAGACCTGTGAGTCCTCTGGACAAGTCAAAGCCAGCATTTTCCCAAAAGAAGGTCAACAATTGCCTGGGCTGCATTAGGAATGTATCACCAACAGACTGAGTGAGGTGATCCTTCCCCTCTCCTCAGTACTGGTAAGACACACCTGGAAAGCTGGGTCAATGTCTGAGCTTCCCAGCACAGGACAGACACGGGACCAATGCTAGCAACAGCTGTGAAGGAGACTGATATTCCATCATTAGAGAACTTAGGCATTTGTCACAGAAGGAAAGGCTGAGAGAGCAGGGAGAACAGAAGGTTTAGTGTGCATAATTACCTGATCATAAGTTATAATGAAGACATTCAAACTTCTCTCATCTGATGGCAGGATAAGAGGCAATGAGCACAAAGTGAAAGCAAGAATTTACATTTAAGTAGATTAAAAATGATCATCTAGTGTTCGATAGTCCTTGTTTGACACTAAGGACTATTGAACACTAGAACTTGGTCCCCCTGTAGGGTGTGGATTCTCCCTGGTGAGTCTCCATTCTGGGAGATATTCAACACCCAGCTGGAGACAGCACTAAGCAACCTGGGCCAGCTGGTTGTCTTTGAGATGGAGTGTTGGACTAGCCAATACTTAGAGCTCCCTCCCATGTCAGCCAATCTGTGATTCTGTGAAACAAAGAAGTCCAAAATTATTGATAGGCTACACCAATAATCAAATCACTTTCTAAAAACTCTCTCCTCTCTTCATTTAAAGTCTAGTCTCAATGAGTTTAGCTCAAAGTCTTTTACAAATCCACCTGTTTAGTGGAAGTCTTCCTAAGACAGGATTGAGGATCAGTGGCAGCAAAAGCAACCTGGCTAACCTTAAATGTCCACCAGGATGTTAATCCTTATGGCAAATTTTCAGATATTGTCCCTTGTGCAAAGTCCTTGTGAACACATCTACAGCAGGAAATGCAATGCCATACTAGGGCAAGAGCTGATCTAGTTATTAATGAACTGGATCACCCCATTGCCATGCAACAATATTAGCTTATGTATCAAAAAGCTGTCTAATTGCATCAGCACAATGCTATATCCAGGCTAATTAGCTCTGCCAATCAAGCTAATTAGTAAAGAGCAGAGCCATGCTGAATACCAATTCTAGCTTCTGAGCTACTGATCAAAGCAGTACTAGACAGTGTACCCCAAACAGAAGGTATCATTTGAGTATATTCAGCAGTGAAAACTTCTGTAATTCTATCCATTCTGTAAGTATGTGTAAAACTTTTAGAAAAACCTTTTTCTTGCTTTTCAAAACACATATTTTTAGCTCATTTGAAGATATTGCAAAAAATAATTCAAAAATTTTAAAAATGTGCTTTGCTGAATACTTGTTACTCTGCAAGACAATTAGGTCCTATAGCAGATTCCTGTAAGTTTATTTCTCTTAGAAGGTGAATCTATAGAAAGACATGAATTTCACAGGTGAAATTTTGTTTCTTGACATAGTGTGTTCACAAAGCTCTGTTTCCTTTAACACAAGTGGCATAAAACCACAATCACTTTTCTGGTTTTATACTACCACTTTTTTAGAAGTGTTACCCCTAATTTTAATCTGCATTAAAAAGAAAAAAAAAAAAAAGTGGTTTCTGGGGTTTGATGCATTTTTGTGTTTGTTTCTAAATGTTCTGATAAAGTTTGGACTACCTGGTGCTTGCTCAAAATTGAAGGTGCATTAGCAATTTCATGTAGGATGTCAGGCTTACATAGAGAACAGTTCAGCCATGGTCATGCTCTGTTTATTTCACAGAAAATGATCATCTTGTTCATGTGGATCATGTTTACTTCATCCACTTCCAAATAACTAATGTCATTGATGTCAGCTAATTAGTTCTGCACTGTTTGAGCCTGTTTAACAACATTTGCGTATCTGGGCTAACATAGGAAGCATAATAAAACCTTTCAAGAAAACTCATCTAAAGTACACTTCTCGGGTCATACTTGAGAGCAGATTTCACATTCCACATTTACATTTTGAATTACCTCCTCAACATGGTCATGATCTGACAATGGTTTCCATCTAGGCAGAGCCCTTCTGGACTTGATAACTTTTCTTAGTCTGGGTCTTGAAAGGATCTTAATACCCAAGATCTTACTGTATTTCTTTCCAGCTGGAACTCTTTACTTTGAGCTGCTCTTTTGTGAAAGTGCTTTAGCCTTGACTCCAGCTAAGTGACTTTGAACAAAATAACCAAGGCAAAACCTGAGCAGAAACTTGAGTTAATTCAGGCATGTATTTAAATAAAACAACTAAAACATTTGTAATACATACTCAAATGCTAATGATTTGCTATTACAAATGTTAGTTTGACTGTTACTGCTGAAAAATTAACCTTAGTGGTTCAATATTTTCCAAACTGCTGAAACTTACTCGTCAGAAGGGCCCTCTGGAAAGTTCAGTCCTTTTCTGTTTGCAGCACATTGTATACTAGTGTCCATAGCAACCCCATAAGTCTGCTCCAAGACAGACTTCCTGCTCCAAGTAGAGGGCAGGGCAAGGCACTAATAAATGCCGCCTCAGTTACCTCCCTTTCTCTGTTTTAAATATTGTTATTTGGCTGATGATCCCACACCAGGAAGTACTCTATATAAATACCTGAAACAGACTTTGAATGAGCTGCTTAATATCAAGAGCACTAGACAGCAAGAAAAAAAGGGAAAGCAAAACTTCTAGATAAATAAAGGATTAAATGATTGCACTTTACTAAGCTCAGTGCACAAGAAGAAGAAGAATCCAAATCTAGGACACGAAAAATAAATCATATTTTAGTTGTGAAAAGGGCACTCTAACTGGGACTGCTTAGTAGCTGTAATTTGTGACAGAGTGGAGGGTGAGGAGGCTTTGCTGCAAAAAGGGGTTAACACCTCTTTGCTTTCTTGAGTTTGTAACTCAAAGATTTATTTCTTTTAAAATCATTGCCTCTATGGCATCTATAAACAGGTGTTTTTGTACATCCAACCATGCTTTGTAGTCATGTAAAACTTAAGAAAATATCTGTAATTTTCTCTAGGACCCATTTTCACCTGTTTCCTCAACACGATACAGAATACAACATGCTTGTTATATACAATATGCAGGATACTGGATACTTGTTTAGCTGAGCTAAACAAGCCAGCTATTTTAAACAGTCAAATACAGTCTATTCACCCATGTAATACCATTTCCTAAAGAGAACTGCTGATTACATGAGAAGGCCCTATTCTCAGTCTCCAAATCCTTGCTAGCAAATCACTCCCTAAAATTACATTTGCCATTGCTACGGACTAGAAGTAATTATATCTAAACAACTGGTTGGGAACAGAAATTAAGAGTATGGGCTAAACATTAGAAGTAGAAAAAGACTGGATTTTCAGCAACATAAACACTGAAGAATAGGAACTGTGTAGAGAGATGCCTCCCACTCCACTTTTGTTGCATGATGGAGTATTTTAGAACCAATTGGGAGACTGCCAATGAACCCAAAACAGCTGTCTGCACTTACAACTACAGTGCAGCTAAATGATGAAACTATTTCTAGTTCAGCCTGATGTTTGCCTATAAAATACCCATGAAAAGGGAATATAGATATGTAGTTTTTCCTAAAGTAACCTAGTTTAAATATAAAATATATGCTAAATATAAAATATATGCTAATAACACTAGTGGCTAATAACAATAGCTGATTACAGGGGAAGCAAAGGATCTTCACACCTTTGTACACTCAGAATACTAGCTCTGCCATCCTGCCATTCTTTCTGTTCCAGCAACTGGAATTCTTTTAGAAATTTTTCCCTCAATGCCACCTTGGTGCTAGCATGCAGATTTTGTATAGGTGTCTTTGTAAAGGCTTCACCATTTTATTTCCCTACTCTTAATTATGCCAATTAAGATACTGGTGTGAATAAAGTAGAAAGTAGCTACAGTTATCGAACATAGGAATACAGGAATTTATGAAAGTTTTTAAAATATACACATAAAGTACATAGTTGTGTTGACAAATTGGGCTGAACATGATTTTGTGTCAGTATGAAATGTTAGAGTGAAATAAAAGCAGGCTATCTCTTGAAATTTCTTCAGCTCAGAAAAAAAATAGTTTCACTTGCCAGAGGCTTCCTATCCAGCTAAAGAAAATCCACATTACCTTCATATTTTCTAACTTTATGCATCACAAGTAGCAGAGTACTGATAGCATATTGAATGTAGATACAGAGGTATCAGCTGTCAATCATAACAGTATACCTTAATCAGTCTTGGAAATTGAGTACATATTCTGTCTTTGGAAGTACTGCACAACTACCCTCACCAAGCAAACAGCTTTTCTTACACAGCTGAGCATGTACAGCTGAAAAAACCTTGCTGAGTTTTGAAGTTTTGTTTCATGACATGCACAACAACCAAAGTGAACTAAAGCACAAGGACCAAGTGAAAAATCCCTCTGACTTGCGTTATCCCATGCCTGCCTGATGGGTGCCATTTACCCCTACGTGTGTTACCTATAGCTGATAGCCTGTAACCAGACAAAATCCTGCACAGAGGCCTCCTGCCTTCCTGTGTCACAAGCTGCTGGTGGGACACGGCAGGGCGGGCCAGGCCTTGCCCCTGCCTGCAGGGACGCTGTATCCGCTGTATCCGGCTGCTGCTGCTGCTGCGGCCTCTCCAAAGGAACAGCACGCTTCGTTGCTGGAACATTTGTTCAGCACTGCTGAAATGCAACTCCTGACGTTTGTTTGTGCAAGGTGTATTTGCTCAGGAATTCACTGTGAGAACGTGACATAAGCCATGACAGAGCTACCCTACAGTAGGTGACCTACAGTTTTGTTTGCTTCTTTAGTCACAGCCTTGAGTTTCTTCTTTTTTTAGAAACTACCTAACTTATTAACTATTCAGGTCATCCAGTGCATGCAGTTTTCTTCTGCTTTGTTTCTGTTACCCTGTGGTCTTTGGATAAAAGTTTGCTGATGTTTTTACTTCATTAGATTTTGACTAATTCTTGAGAACAATGAAAGAAGTGTTCAATGCCAATGGAAAATATTTGATTTTTTTTTCCCTTCAATAATTTAACTGAACTGAAGCAACTTGGGTTCACTGAGCAATCCTAGTCATAACAGAAATTTGTGGCAAAGATCTGAAGGCAGATGTCCCTGATCACAAATCTACAATTCCCCTACATACACGTGCGCATCTAGGTGGTCAGAACCTCGCTGAAGAAGGAGAGCAGAAAGCCTTTTTCATCACAGAAAACTTTGCTAAGTAACATCTGTCATAAGTAGTATATGGATTAGATCCAACAGGGTGGCACGTATTTCTTGAACAATAAGGGCATTTCTTTCACTCTTGGTATATGCTAATATATACATCTAGCTGAGTAATAGCTGCTTGGTTAAGGAAAAAAAATTCATCGATGGCTCAGTAAAAGCAGTTATCCTATGGGAAATATCAACAAACTTTGCAGGGACAATATTACCTTGCATTTCACATAGCACACATAATTTAAAATATGTATCTCAGTGCTACCAAAACAATCCAAACCTATCTGATTACTACTCCAGTTGGTGGTGTGTTGTCAGACAACTGGAGAAACGGGTAAATAGGAGTTTCATTGAGCTCAGCAAAGGGAAAAGAAAAGTCATTTTCCTGGGGAGAAATAACGATGTGCATCAGAACAATCTGGGACACACAGCTGAGGAGATACTTGATAGAAAAAGACTTAGAGGTCCTGTGGGCAATTGAATGTGAGTTATCACTATGCCTTTACTGCAGAGATAGCCAACAACCACCTGGGCTGCATCAGGAGAAGTGTTACCAGCAGATTGAGTGAGGTGATCATTTCTCTCTCCTCAGAACTGCTGAGAAACACCTGGAAAACTGGGTCTAGCTCTGGGCTCCCAGTATAAGAGAAACATGGTCATACTGGACTGAGTCCAGGAAATG